>NC_081263.1:4201250-4838333 GCF_030490865.1 Poecile atricapillus
CCAAAAAAATGCAGTTCAAAAATTGTTTTTAAACTCAGAAACATTAAGAGAAACGAAGAAATGTTTCCTAGCTTTTTTAACCAACAGCTGAATGTATAACCTTGATTTATAGATTTGAAATTTTAGAAATAATATTTATGGTCCATACCTCAGGTTTATATGAAATTCCATTGGAAGGCCTAGCTGGTTTTTGGGGTTGTTTTTTATTGTTGTTGTTTAATGCAGGAAATCCTGGTGAAGTCAAACTGTTGAAATGCAAGATTTGCTGTTGGAAAGTGAGGGCCATGAACTCTGTGAAACAATGGACAGCTGCAGTCCCTGTTAGCTGAGTTTGGGTGAGCTCCATTATCATGGACACTTGTCTCCACTTAGAGAACATCTGAGAGGGAGGGCTGTGAGATTTTTGTGTCAGACACAAAGCCTACAGCGAGTATCTGCCAAGTTACTCAAGTGCACATGTATCCAGTGTCTCCCACTTATGTCACTTTGATGCAGAAAAGACAAGAAATTTAGTAGTTCCTAAGTTATGCTACATTTGCTGTAGTGTTTCAATTTTTGTTTCATTTCTCTAAGCAAGACTTCTAAAACAGAGTGTGCATATATGTGTGTGTATATATGCATACATTGACTATTCTCCTTTTATATAAACAATATTTTGCTCAAAAATTGAAAAACAGAGTGAATCAATGTTCAGAACACATAGTTTGAATCTGAAATTATCTGTGGGTGACAGGGTTTTTGTAAAGCATTCTGAAATATTTCCATCTGAAACCATTTGTCTGAGAGGAAGCATTTCTGTGTCTGTGTAATCAGTACCCAGAAAAGGGATTTTGAATGTGCTTCAGAGAGAATCAAATTGTCTGCTTATGTCTCTACCCTGTTGGGGGAGAGACCCAGACCTGTATCCTCATAGTTAAATAACCAGCTTGGAAAATTTCATTATAAATAATAATTTCTATGTGAAAGTAGGCAGTGATTCAAACACAAAATGAGTTTTCATTCCTGTATTGGGCCAGAGCAATTTACAGGGCACTGCTGTAACTCTGAGCCCTGAGATCTTCAGTAGGACCTGTGCTTGGTCTTTGAGTTGTTTGGTTTCTGGCTATTGGATGTAAAGCTGGTAGCAGTGGAATTCAATACTTGCTAGAATCAGACTTAACCTCCTTCTCTTGGAACCCTTTACCAAGTTCACAGCATTTTCTTCCTTGATTTATACAGGAAAGCTGTAGTTTGAGGGAATTAGCTCAAGGTGAACTACTAAACATTTGAGAGCTGGTTTATGATACAGAACACATCCCAGCCAATTTGGTCTAGGTATGTCAAGTAATCAGAAGAAAATACTCTTAAAGGAAAGATATTTTCTTATTTGGTGGTTTGGATTTGCCTCCTTCCCTTTCCCCCTGTTTCCTAAAACCAGAGTTCACCATTCATGTGTAACCCAAACTCATCTTCGTCCCCCATCACCCACAAAAATACACTTGTGAAAGTTTTAAATAAGTAACCTTTTTCCCATTGCCATTATTCTGGTGGAAGTTTAAAGCTGAACTTTGTACTAAAATGGTAGTTTTGTTGAATCAATAAGCTTCTATCCATTTTCATCTCTAGTTCTAGAGAAAGCTTGTTTGCACTGTTTGGTTTACTTTGAATGTTAAATATCAAATCAGCTTGACATACAAGGTAAAACTTAGGCAACGCCTCCATGTTTCTCAAAATGAGTTTTAAATTGTTTTCTTTAAGCTGAGATTAAATATGCATTGGTTTAGGTTCATTGTTCTTTATCCTAGCTATTTTTTTTTCCTGCTTCAACTCTGAGAAAATGGATTAGAAAACTTACAAAACAAATGACAAAGTTCCAAAAAGAATCATGATTTGCATCTTGGATCTTGTTCCACAGAGCATAAGTTGGTTTTTACATATATACACACATATATGTCACCTGATTACTGATTGAAAATACAATATTCCTCTATACTTTGTTATTTTTCATAAGACTATTCCTTGCTTTGCAAGTTTGTTTTTCTGTGGCTTTAAGTGCCATTTTCACATAACACCATAAACTCCAACATAACATACAGGACACAATGTCTCCCAACAGTAATGCCTAAAAAATGTTCATTGATGTTATAATGTTTTACAAGCATGGGAAGCATTTATTTTCTATTAATATAAGGCATATCTAACAGTATCTCTGATATTCAGAAATTTTAAAGTAAAAATCAGGAGTTTCATGATAATAGAAACAAATCCTGAGGGGTTTCTCCAGTTATATCTGTTTAGGTCCTTCCAGATCATGCTCTCAGCCTGAAAAACCTTTCCCCAAAACATTCAGGAGACTGAAATTCACTGCCTTACTTCCACTCAAGTGCCTGATTTTTATTTTTTTTTTTTTTTTTGGTAAAATGAAAATTAAATCAGGTAATTTAGGAGTCTAATCCTTAGCACTCGCCAAGCAAATCTTCTGTGCCTTAGTGGAACAAATTATCCTGCATGTTTCAGGTACTGCTTTCTGCTCATTGAGGTTAGATGAAAAATAAATGTTGCTGATGGATGGGGGAGCATCCCTGCAGGCACAGGGGTGAGGCCAGCTCTGCTCCAGCTACCCAGACGTGGCTGCTTCCCTGGCATCCTGTCTCAGCAGCAAGGCTGGAGTTTTCTGCTGAAGAGGGGCCCTTTTCATCTCTCTGGAGTTTCATTTGATGCATATTTTAGGAACTCGTGTCACTTACAATACTGAAGATGGATTTCTTATGCTCTTCATCTCTCCCCAAAGGGGTGAGTAGCACCAGCCCTGCATTAGGCGTTTGCCTGCCCTCCATGAACTTCAGTAGATGTTCCCATCCCAGATTGCTCTGTTTCATATTGCAATGCTAATATTTATTGGATTATTTATTGTAACATCCTAGCACTAAATTTTCTATCAGATGTTACTATACCTTGCAAAATGATTTATGGATTTTTTGCATGTTTTTCTTCTCTTTTGAATTCTTCTGTTTCTTCTGTGCTAGGTAGGTGTATATCACTTTGGTTTATCACTGTAACTGAGCAATGTAATAAAGCATTCCCTTGTTTCATTCTTCTGTTTTCTGCTTTGAATTATAAATCTTTCCATTTGCTCATTCTCTTTCTAATGCCTCCACTCTGGGTTACACCAGGTCCTGATTCACCATTCTTTTTCTGCCTGAATATCTTTTGTGTCCTGACCTTGGAGACTTTTTCTTGATTCTTTCACTGAATTGAGATTTGAAATGGGTCTGGCTTTGGCCCTTGGGTTGGTGCAGGCAGAATCTTGGCTCTTGGAGCACTGGGCCAGCAAAACCTGTTCAGCAGAACTGATTGAATGTGCAGAGGGAAGAAGAGATCTGTTGAGTAAAATGTCGCCATGCTGACTGTGACTTGTCTGAATGATAAAGTTTTTAAAGAACAAATAAATCGGCCAGCATGAAACTGCAGAGCACAGCTCCAGCTAATTTCATAAGGCCAGCCTTAAATCTGAGTGTGTGCAGTAAAGCTGATTTCACATCAGCAAATCCGAGTGCCAAGTGTCACTGTTGGGAGCCCTTTCCAGAACATCTCGGGCTCACTAAGTTTACCAGTGCAGTAAAAGAGGAGGGGAATAGCTCATGTAACACACCAAATATTTACTGTCATCCTCTGCTCAATAGGGAATCGCAGGTTGAAAAACTTTTCAAAGTCAAGATGCCATTGGATTGTTTTCTTCCAAAGTTCAGAGAAGGAAAACAAAACAAAACACCCTCCCTGTGGAAGCACAGTTCCTGCATGAAAACTGTAGGTTTTTTTTGGGAATGCTCCTGGCAGTGTGGAGCCACTTCATGTTCTCCCTGTGTTTAGTTTAACCCTGAATGCATAAAATGTAATTTATGCACTCTGTAACTGTGCCTTGAGAAGTTTTCCTAGTTCCTCCCTAAGGATTTCTTAAGAACTGGTAAAAGCTGTCACCTTAAATATGCTGAGACAGGAAGGAGGTGTCTTAGCATGTATTCATGTAATTTTTCCTCTTTTATTTCTTTAAAAGTGTATTTTGCTTTCAAGTATTGGTTGACTACGTGAAGGCATTTGACAACAAAGGCCTGAAGTTCACTGCTTATCCTATGGATAAGAAAATAGCTGCACACTTTTTGTGTCTAATAATGCCAGAGGTAAGGGATTCTCTGAGTCAGACTTTTGAAGGCACTTAACATATCTGACTTTTGATATACCCATGCATAAAGTGGAGATAAGAAATCTTGAATTGGGTTCAAAACCAGCAGAAATGTAGGATGTGTTACAGCTATTTCTGTAATGGCTCAGGGGGCTGCTAGGAGTGAATAAGGCTCTTTTGTAAGGTTGGAGATGTACCAGCCTCAAAGTGTGCAGTGGGAACTGAGAGCTTTTGTAGTGCATCAATCCCACTGGAATGCAACAAGACCCATTTCCAAAAGAACTTAAACAACCACGGAATTGTCAATACTTGGGTGCTTTTGAAAGTAGTACCTCAGGAAACATAAAAGCAAAATGTGAAGAGAAAACTTGGTGATTCAGAAGTGGAGCAGCAGGTGATGGATGCAGGACAGGCAACTTCTTCCCCTGAGGAAAAACACAGCTTCCAGGAAATGCTAAATGTGAATACAGGATTTTAATGAGAAAATCAGTTATTCCCAGAAGAAAACTGTAGGACTCAACACCTCTGTCCATCTTGGATAGATTTTTTCTTTTTATATATTTTATATATTTATAACTCTTTACTATTTTTATAGTTTTGCATACACAGCATATTTAGCCTACTCATAGTTTGAACACTGAGCTGTTGCTCAAGAAAGATGGAGCTGATTTCTTTTGGCTTCTTACTAATGAGTAACTGAGATGGGCTTTAGTAGCTGTCAGGCACTTCAAAACATCCTACAAGGCTTTGATTTTAATTTAATAATAATAAGATCACGTCAGTCTACAAACCTGAACATTTTGGATGATTCAGCCAAAGCATCTCTGGTCATGCAGTTAAATTCACCTGGGCAGTACTTTTGCATGAAATTAGGAACATATTCCGTTGGAGTAACTGCTGTGGATGAGTTATTGGACTTGACTTTGATTCCAAAAGAGCAGGAAAATTGAAGATGATTTTGCTGGATTTTTTCCTCTGCTTTCTTCTGGAAAATCTGATTAAACTTCTCTCTAACCATTCCTCCCTAGAGGTCTCATTTACTACTAAGAAATTTTAGCATTGCTTTTGAACTCCAAAAAAATTGCAACACAAGCAACATTTTAATGATTACCTGGTTATATTTAACATCCATAAAAATTCTCTTGTTTAGGGAGCTCAAAATAATTGAAAATATATTGGTTTTAAATTATGTATGGACTGTTGAAGCGGAGCACAATCAGAAGAAAGATATTTCTTGTAAAACAGCTTTGGCTGAAATAAGCCTCCTGTCTACCTCAATTATCATGGGTGATTTTTTGAACATTCCATTGAACTCGGAGTGTTGTGCACAAGAAGTCCTTCAAAAACAGTAGATCCTTCTGTGGTTAAAGGTAGGATTCTGCAGCTCCAAAATCCAGCCACTCAAGGGACTAACACTGCTCATGTGGGCAGTTAAGGGGAGAGGTCAATTTTTTGGCTTCTAATGAGTGTGACCAGAGCAACAGCACTGAGAGAGCTATTCCCAGTGCTGGTGGTGTGGGATGAGCAGCTGGGATTCTCCCCATCCCTACTGCTCCCATGAGTGCACAATTCACTTTCAACTTTCTTACCTGCAAGGTATAATGCAATCCAGACCAATGAAATGGAAAGTAGCTAAAGTCATTTATCCCCAACACTGGGTTTTGGCCACTGTTGCCTTTCTTACACTGTGCTAACAGGTTGCTTTAAAACAGTCTGTGGGCAGCTGTAAGACTTGGTTCCTGTCTTGGTCTGATAAGCTGTTAGCAGCGTACATTCTTCAGTAAATATATTCTGTTTTAACACGTAAAGGGCCTGAGAAGCCACACTATTTGAATTTGTGGTTCAGTTTGTTGTGACTTGGAGGACATATCCCAGTGCTGTGGCCCAGGGACCAGTGGAAGGACAGAGTTCATGGTGGTGCCTTTCTGGCCTTGCTTGCGACTTCCATAGTTTGTGCCACGGTGGCAGGATATCTGCCACAGCAGATGGGATGACAGAAGTGTTTGTGCAGGGAAACCAAAGCTTCTGTGCTGGGTCTGAACTCTGTTCTGCTCTGGGGTGGGAAGAGGAGAGAGACAGAGAAGAAAAGCCCCAGTGCACTGACCAGGGACAGTGTGTCTGCTGGGGCAGTTAATTCCTGCATGGACATAGACACAGCAGAGATTTTAACTCGGGTCTCCCATGTCTGATGGGTGTTAACACTGGGGAGTCTTTCAGGCTCAATGAAAGCTCGAGTAAATAGAGTGAGGAGTAGCAAGTGTTTTGGGTTTTTGTCTCTCCCTCAGAGGATCACAGTGTGGGTAAGACTGGAGGGAACCACAGTGGGTTCTTTGGTCCCACCTCCCTTGAGCAGGGCTGTCCCAGAGCACAGGATTGTGTCCGGGCAGTTCAGGAGCCTCCCCAGTGAGGGACACTCCACACCCTCGCTGGGCTCTCTGCTCTGGAGCATGGTCACCCATTCTTTGTGGAATGTACTCCTGTTCAATAAGGGACTTTGCATTTATTTCTTAGTTTGTAAAGGTATATACAGTTTGAAATAACTGGGGTTGATCCAGCATTATTTTAAGGATACAGTGTTCAGATGGATGTTTTCTCCTTGTATTTCTCTATAGTCATATGCAAATATACATTTTAAACTTGAGACAAGTTCCTTTCTTGTTAAGACAAATCTCTTTTATCTATCAAAACAGTGTGTAATTGCAAGAAAACACTTGTATTTGACATTTTTGTAAGAGGAAGCATTATAGTGGAACCAAAATAGCACATTGTGATGGTAACACGTTGCATGATAAATAACACCTTGTGGTGGTGTAACATCAACCTGTGCATTCCCCCACTCACCCACACACCCTGCTCTGCAAGTCCAGTCCCAAAAGCTTTCTTGGTTTGATGGATGGTGAGTCTTGGAAAGCCAATGTACTCAAAGATGTCTTGGT
This sequence comes from Poecile atricapillus, assembly GCF_030490865.1. Classification (NCBI taxonomy): domain Eukaryota; kingdom Metazoa; phylum Chordata; class Aves; order Passeriformes; family Paridae; genus Poecile; species Poecile atricapillus. The sequence continues at coordinate 4,208,346 of NC_081263.1, forward strand.
AAATCAAAATTATCTGTTTTTATTATCTTTTGTGTGTTAATTTTACTTTTTTTAAAACCAAGTACTTTATAAAGGGTACATGAAACAATTCAATGAGAAATGCCTTTCATCAGAGAGATCTGGATCCCTTTTATCATTCACTTCTGTGATGAAATTTTCCATGACTTGAATTGATCTGAATCACACTAAGATAGTATTAAGTCAGTGCTTTTTAGGTTCAGTGGACTATATAAAGGTCTGGATCAATATTTTTTTTTCATAATCACAATGTTAAAAAGTCTTGGCATACAAGAAAAACTTTTGAAGTTGCTGCAAATTATGTTCTGAAAAACATTTCACAGCCATCACTGCGTTTCTGTGAATATTTTTAGTCTTGACAAATTATTTAAAACATCCAAAAAACAGCCACTGAAAAAATTCCGTTTTTTAGATGCTTCTCTCTGGCCTTCACCTGGAATGGGTGAGTGAAAAAATGATCCTATTTTTTCATGCATCCAGGATTTCATTGTGTAGTCCTTGGGAATGCCGCAGCTGGGAGAGTTTTCCTTCTGTTTTGTCAGCTAAGTTGGGCACAGCCATTACTATGATTTAAAAGAAGTTTCTGTTTCTGATGTTAAGGAGCCTTCAAGAACTCTTCAGGCAGAGTCTAATGCGCACAGATGAAGTCAAGACAAAGTGACAAAGACAGCTTGTTCCTGAGGAAAGTTAAATATTTTTTCTGGCTAATTTATGTGACACCTAAAGGAAAACGGAGAATGAAACATTCTGTAACACTGGGTCTGCCTACAACCACTGCTGATAGAAAAGGACAGAGACTTGTACATTACCTGATGCCATTTATGATTTTATTCTGTGCTATTCAGATACAAATATGGTTTCTCATTTGTATTTTGTTTTCCTTGTGCAGTGAAACAGCACTGACAACTGAGTGGCATCTTTGAATCCTCTTTTTTATGGCAAGTATCAATAGCGAAGCATTTGTTGGAAGACTTGATGTCAATTCATACTTTAGAGACAAATTCTGAAGTGTTTTATCAATTCTCCCAGTAACTGATGTCTGCACAGATCTCTGCTGAGCACAACTGCTGTTACTTGTTTTCAGAGCAGACACTGCGCTTCTGCCACCACTAAAAAGGCAAAGGGCTGACTCAAGCCAAGAGGAGTGGGAAAAGAGAGGTTAAAATAACCTTTGAAACTCTAAAAGGATGTATTCACTAAAAATGCACTGAATCACCCTGTCTCTCCACCCCATCCCTGCTGGACTAGAGTTAACTATATTGCCATTTTGCAGAATCTGAGACAAATTGCAATATTCTATGCTCTGAATATTGAACACTATCAGACACTTCAATATTGTCCAGTCAATACATTTCCCTGTCTGCAGGGGCTGTATTCTCTGGGGGCCACCTTTTAGAAATAATGTAGGTGCAGCTTGCAGAGCCACCCTGGAGATTTGGCTGCTGCCTAGCACAGTGGGAATGCAGCTGACTGACAGGAGCCCTCCCTGCAGCTTGAACCTCCCAGAGCAGCTGTAATTCAGCAACAAGTGGAGGTTTAAATAATTTGGGCAAACCCTGTGCTGTTAGGGGAAAAAAACTACTTTATCCTGATGCTTCTTTTCCTCCCCTTCTGGAGAGGCTCCAGCAGGAATGTGGAGAAAGGCCATGCACCTTCCCTGACATCACACCTCTGCTGGGGGGCTTAATGCTCCTATTTTGTGTCTAAAATGCCTCCTGCATTCATCAAAAAGTAAAAAATCAGAACTTGCTTGTTAACAAATTGCCCTAAAACATCTTTAAGGGTTTTTGAATTGGGAGAAAATACCTTTCAGCAACTGGGTAATAACTGCATTTTGTACCTATTTTTCCTTTTACATTTAAATAGAACAAATTGTGTTACTGTTCTGTGTATCTGGGCACAGAATGCTTATTACCAACAGGAAGCTTGTGGAAGCAAATTTTACCCTTTTTAATATATCTTGGAAGTAGGATATCAGAATGACTTTTCATTTGTATTTCTTTAAAGCAGCACAATAAGGAATCAAAATTTTTCTTACTTGATTACTCCAAGCATTTCTAATTGTGTGTTTGTTGGCAACATTTCAGTGCACTTTTGCTAAACTTGAGAGTAAAGAACTGGAACTTGCTAGTGAAAAAACCATGACAGAGTTCTCCCTAAATGATTGCCTCAAGTGCAACCACTCAACCTGTATTTATTCATCTAAATGCAGATTTTAAGAATGTCATCCCATTTTGAATAATGTCATGGTTTCTGGCACAACACAGGAGCTGTTGACAGTCAGGTTCTAGGAGGCCTGGGAAGACACAGCGTTGGTTCTGCCCTGTGTGGGATTAATTCCTACTGAAACATTTCAGTGCCCTCATGGAGCTTGTGCTGATGTGGATTTTATTGTTTTCACCCACTAACCCAACTGCTCCTGCAGCTCACTCAGCTCACAGTCCTGAACACACAAGTGCTCAAGTGGAGGGAATGGAAACAAACCACTTTTATTTTATTTTGCCTCCCAAATGACCAGTAGGTCTGTAGGTGACCTAAACCATCTTAGCTGCTGAAAAATATCTTCAAGGGAAGGAGTAGACTCTGAGCATCTGAATTATCAAACCTGATGGATAAGAGCATATTTGAGCTTCTACATTTCAGTGCCCCCTTGACCGCATGCATATGGAGCGCAAGGCGAATGTCACAGGCTTTCCTACAGCTTTGCAATTCATAACTGTGCAAAAATGTGCCTCATTTCCATGTGCTGAGACACTTCAGGCCTCTGGACCAATTTATTGATGCTCCTGAGCTGTTTGTTGTGGCACCAGCCTGGTGCAAAGTGTTACCACACTCTGCCTGTGAAATTTGTCCTTGGGCACTTTTTGCAGCCCCTCCTGAGCTGTGGCCTGGCCTGAAGGAAGGAGCACCACGCTGGAGGATTGTCATGGGAGATGTTTGTGATGCAGCACAAAACTGCTCCTTCAGATTTTTCTACTGATACAAATCATCTGGCTTTTGATTATATTTGCTTGGTGTGCTTTTATTAATATAACTTTTTTTATTAAGGAAAACCCTCATTCGTTATTGCTTGTTTTCACACAATCAAATCTTGGGAGTTCTTCCCCTTTAAACTTCACAGATTTAACTTTCCCATTAAGTTCTACCCTGGCCATCATGGCATGGTCTCATATTTAGGGAAGTTTTCTATTACCAATGTCTTACTTTGAGAGGAAGAAGACATTTTTGTAAGCATTTGCAGTCAAAACATTTTAAGTGCTCTCTTTGCTCTCTATTTCTCCAGCATTCCCTCACAAAAATCATGTGACTACAACAAACACAGGGATGTAATTTATACCTTTTAATTTTTTAATTTTTTTTCATGTTCACTTAAATTAAATCTAAGCAGATGACAAGGGGCAAACATCTTCTCTAAAGAATTTGAATTAGGGTCATTTCCATTATGGGACCTGAAATGAAAATTTAATTCATACCACGAGACACAATCATGTTCAGATTCCTCTGTAGACTCAGCACTGTTATTGAGTGGGGAAAAAAATATTTAAATGGCTTGAAAATAATTTAACTTTTAAAGTTGTTTTTTTTTATTTTGAAATGTTTTTGGTATGTCTTCCCATCAGTCGCAACTTTAGTCTTAGCATCTCTCTATACTCAGAAGTCTGGGGTGTGCAGAGGGCGTTGTTTGTTCTTTGTTTCCAAATCTCTTCAAGGGAAGGAACAAAGGGAATTAAATTGTGCAGGTGTGTTAGGAAAACATTCAAATGAAGTGCTTCCATCTCAGAATTACAAGCTGGAAGTTGGAGGAGCTGAGCAGATGGGAGGTATCTGGCTCAGATGATCACCTGTCATTGACTGAATTGTTAAATAATGGCTGCTAGAGAATATTTGTAATAGAAATCTGAATAGGGAAAGCGGTGAAAGCAGAGCTTGTTATGCTTCTTACCTCAACAGGAGGAAAGAAAAAACATTAAATTGTCAGGGCAAGTTGTACAGTAATTTACCTGAGCACATAAACCACTGTTGCTTTCAAAAACACTTTTTCCTGACAACAGGTTCTGCCATGAATTGTTCAGTTCTATCAGGGATTTCTTCTCTGTACAATCAGGAACATTTTAATTATTTTTGTTGTTGCAGAAAGCAATACTTTTGCCTCAAAAAAGAACAAAAAAGGGAAAATGAGACCAGACCAAGCCAAGGTGCGTTCCCATCTGAGCTAAGAGGGTGATAGAGTGAAAATGTTGCCATGGAAGGGGAAGCACAGACAGATTTTTCCATTCTGGATGCTGCCAGTAGTTTTGGTGTTTGATGGGGGGTTTTTTGTTGTTGTTTTGATTTGTATTTTTTAAAATATTTTATTTATTGAGGCTAACTCCTCATTTTTGTAGCATTTCCAAATTGGTTTAGGACCTGCATTCCTGTCCTAGGAATGGTTTTTCCCTCTGCAGAATAAGAGCAGCCAAGGCCAACACTGAGTTCAGGGCTCTGGGCTGGCTCTGAGCAAGGCATGGCCGTGCTGGGCAACATCAAAATCAAGTTTTGTGTGTCAGGGATGGAGACTCACGGGGGGAAAAGGCACATGGTGTTCACAGGACCAGTGGTTCTTAATGTTCCTATTGATGGACTCATGGAATTGCATAGGAAATTAAGTTCTAATTAATAAATAACATGATAGTTGTGACAGAGGGTAGCTTGAAGTGTCTGGAAACACTTCATATTTCCTTTATTCCCTCTGCATTTTTATCCTACCTGTTATTCTCAGGCTTTTAAGTTTTAATTCTACTTGAGGATTTTGTTTGTTCAGCAGGAGACAGGCACTCAGCTGCATCATTGCCCCTCATGCCTTACTGTCAAATTTGTTGTTGCAATGATGACATTTTTGAGGTTTTTTTTTGTTGACTTGGGTTGGTTTGGGGTTTTTTAAGCTTTTCACACAAGGCTTAAAAAGGGAAGAAACCAGAAAATTATTTCATAACAGAAGTTTTTAAACACTTTTTGTACCTTCAAAGGCAATCATATTTGGCTCCTACCAAATTTTGGAGGCAGATTCACTCATCCCTAAAGAGATATAAAGAGGAGGATGGTGGAGTTATAGCAAAAATTCAGTTGAAAATGGTCTTACTAATGCTGCTCTGAAGTGTAACTATTCAATTAAAAGGAAAAATAATGATGCTTTTATTAAACAAAAGAACACCAGCAGAGAGTATTACTAAAGCCCAAGGACAAGTGTAGCTCTTCTACCAACAATAATGCAGATTTTTTGCATATATTATGGATTATATTCTCTTTTCAATGCACATGCATTAGCATTAATGGGCAAAAAGAAGATAGATCCATTTGCACTTCTGCCCAGTATTAGCAGCAAAATTCATTACATTCACACACTCTCTGACTCTTTTGATTCCTTTTGAAATAAATCCAAATATTCATCATTCAAGGACTTTAGGGAATAAATTATTTTCCATTTCTAGAATGTCCACAAAAAGATCAAAATTATTTCATTTGGTATTATAATTTACTCCTCAAACTTTGCAGTTTATTTTCCTGTAATTCCGTGGGTTGTGGAATGGGTTTGCTGTAAAGTCAGTGCTGCAGATGCTGCTTGGTAAGGATTGATTTTGTAACATTGTTTTTTTTCTCCATTTAATTATCCTGTGCAAGGATAAGAGGAATTATTTTATCACGTGATGCTGTTCTCACTGTGACATTTGATAACTTTTTAAGGGAGAATTCCTTCTCTCTTTTTCAGCCAGAACAGTGGGAATTCAGTATCCAAAATCTCTTCATGGTATTGTTTGTGAATCTCTGCAATCTTCTGTGACCTTGAGGGCTAATGGTGAAAAAAATTTTGCTGCCTCTTGCCTGTGAAAAAAGTGGTTTGGGTTTTGTTAGTTGTCAGTGAAACACCAGAGAAGGGTTTCTTTCCCCCAAACCAGGCGGGTGCAATCACAGGGATTTCCATGTGTGGAGCTGTTGGTTTTCTCAGGATGCTTTTATCAGCAGCCTAAAATCCTCTCCTTTACAGTTCTCCATAGGAATGTGGGAATCAGTGGGAATTGGTACATTACAGATGCACATTAAATCTTTCCAGGTTTCAAGTCAGTGGGTGTCTTTCTACAGTTTGGGATCCATCTGTTACTATATCAAATAAAGTCTGGGGGAGAGAACTTACTGGTATGGGTTTGGTTTGCAAGGAAAGGCTTTGGGCTTGGAACATTGGAGTTGCAGAGATGAAAGTACCTGCAAGAAAAGAAAATATAATGGAACTTTAGCTTTTGGACTACTTAATGCTAAAAATGATCAAAACTGGAGATGATATTGCAGATGTTCTTAAAATGAGAGACTGAGCTGGATTGGAAGGGCAAATATAAAGGGACAGTGGGAATGTAGAAGGTAGTGGTTTGGGGTTTTGGTTTTTTACGGGTTTCTTTTGCATAATTGACAGGTTTCTTCCTCTTTTTAAAATCTCCACTGGCAGAGGAGAATCAAGGAGAATTCCCTAACTGGAGATGGTGTATGTACATGTATAATCAAAAAAAACTATTTCCAAAAGCAGCAAGTGGAAAAAAATGTGAATATTCTGTAAAATTTAATTGCTTTATCAACATTTCCATTTCTTTCTTAGCAAAAATGTGTAATTTTAAAGTGATATAGGCCTCAGGCAATGAATACTTACTGTCAACAAATTATGCAGGATTCATATATCATATTTTTTGAAGTTTTTGCCATTCAATACAAATCTTTTTGTTCCTATGGCAACCTTGATGCGATCTGAAATACACACAGTGTTAGATACAAAGGGGTGAATTCAGGCCTGATATCTCCTCTGGAAAGAAAGCACCTTCTTATGCAATGAGATTATTCCAAGGCAAAGGGACCAACCAGTGAAATAAAGTCAACCCACTCGATTTTTGGCACATTTTTCACAGCAGCACTCAGATTGGAGCAGGAAAGAAGGGCCATGCACCAAGGCTGACCTTTCTTTGTGCCTCAGACGAAGAGCCAGTATTGTCCTGGTCATGTGGAAGTGATGAGAGTGTCCTGAAGTCTGAGAAGTGGCTCTGTGTTCTCAGATCTCTCCAGACCTGTTGTACATCACTATGTGTAGGCTGTGTTCTTTCATGGCTCATCAAAAATGTAAAATTACTGCCTGCGTTGTCCTGAGCTCAGGGGCAAGTCCAGGACTAGATTACAGGATTGCCTGCTCTGCCCCATTCCATTCATCACAGGTTTTTAATTAGTGGATGTATTACTGCCATTACCACACCTAAATACCAGAGGTAATGTTTTCTCTTGCAGAGCATGAATAAGAGTGAGGTTTAGACTAAGCTTGTGCCTCCCCCTAATACAGATACTAAATGATTCATGTTCCAAATTTGCTGTGAGGAGAGGGAACACCATAACCTCCTTAAGTTCTTATTAACTGGTTTTACTTTCTTTAAAATATATTTTGTTAAGCAAGCAAAACATAAAAACTTCACATACTCTGTGATTGATGACCTTTCTCACAGAGTCTGTGAACAGGAACAACTGAAGAATATTGGAGCAATTAAGAAGTTTCTGCACAGGCTGAACACTTATCAAAATGACTCAGACAGGCATTCAGCTGGATCATTGCCCCTCATGCCTTACCTACTGTCAAATCAGCTCTAACAGCACCCACGAAGACTATTTTAGGCACATCAGCAAAATGCCACCGTGAACTTTGAGCAGCAATTATAGGCATAAAATATATTGGCCTTGCAGTGATTTAAGATGAACTCCTCAAGAGCATCTGTCCAGACACTAATCTCTTACCATGTAGTACTTTTCCTCACCTTACAGTATTAGCTGTTGAGGAAGGATTCACATTTTCCCAGACAAAACCCAGACTTTAAAATGTAAAAGCTAAACCAATCATGGTGCCAACAGAGCACTTGTGTGGAATGTCTCCCTTTGAAATGCCAGTTACTAATGCAGGAAGTTCAATGGGATGGAAAGAAATTTAGGCCAGATGGAAGTGCAGGGAATGTCTATTGGATATCACTGTCTGCTGTTCTGGAATTGTTTTTTAAACATGTTTTTTTAGGAGTAAAGGAAAGGAAGAGGATTTCAATGGGCATTGAGTCAGGCTCTTCTGCTGTTGATGGCATTGTCTTCTGGTAGTTACTGTAGTTTATTGATGCAGTGAAGTTTCTCTCCTGATTATAAAGCTATTTAAAAAAAAAACAAAACATACATTTGATTTAATACTTATAGACTCTAAAATAAAATCCTAAAATAGTTGACTGGAATGAACCTCTGGAGGTCATCTGGTTGAGCCCCACTTGGAGCAGGGCCAGCCTCAATCAGGCTGCTCAGGGCCTTGACCATCAAGTTTTGACTATCTGCTGGGATTGATATTCTTTCAAGTGAAATCTCAGCATGCCAATGCCAAATCTGACATCTAGCTTGGACAGATCACGGTCTCCAGTCATGGACAATCACTTGGCTTCAGAGGATACCTCAAGTCTTTTCAAGTTAAATTTTCTGTGTATCAGATGCTTGAGTTTTGTCCCTGACCTCATGGTAAATCCTGCATTCTTGGGGATGTGTGACTTCAGCCCTGGAAAAGAAGGACTAAGTCTGAAATAAACATGGAACTTTGTTTTTTCCCCTTCTTTTTTGTTTGTTTGTTTCTCTAGGGCTTTTGTGTGCATTTAGGGTTTTTTTCTGGTACAAAAGACTTTTTGTGGACTGACAAGGTAAGATACCTTCCAGCTTTCATAAATTCCTTTGTGCTGCCATACTTCATAAACTGAGATTTTAAATAATTTTTTGAGGGTGCAGTGTGTTTCAGCCTAAAAAAGAAGTAAGTGGTATGTATTAAGTATAAAACAGTTTCCAAAAAGTTGGATGCCATGAAGTGGATGCCAGTAATGTATTTTTAAGCTTGTCTGGACTTTCTTTTCCTTCTTTTTGTCCATTTATGACACTTGTACTTTCTTTTGAAATGATTTCATGCTTTCTCCTGAAACTGCACAAATTGATTCATTATATTTGAGTGGTTTTTAAAACAGGCAAAATGACCAATCTGCTTTTCATAAAGGAAAAGAGGACTTTGTTTCCTTGTGGTTTTTAAATCCTTTTTCCACAGCTGAAGTCTCATTGCAGTTTATGAAGGAATATTCTCTTAGCGTAGATGAAAGCCTGAAGTGGCAGAAAAGAAAATAAACTTTCGGCTATGGAAAGCAAAGTCCAGGAAGATCTTGGCTGGTGGAATTAGAGCAGATTGAGGAGGTGATCACGGATTTTGTTTCCCCAATGACACAGGAAATCCAGAAGAGGGAATGTTCAGCAGAGAGAACAGAAAATGCCAACTTGAGTAGATGCTCCCTGAGGGTGAGGAGTAATGCAGGGTGCCAGTGCTGCTGCCACGGTGCACGTGGCAACTGTGCCCTGATATTGGCAACTTTGCACATTTCTGTGCAATCCCTGCATTCTCACGATTCCAAATTTTCCCTTTCCATGATCCACCTGTTCTTTTGCCACAGAGCCAAACCCCCATCTTTGACTCCTCAGTAGCTCTGTCTGGGCTGAAGGTGAAACATCTTTATCCACTAAATGAGGGAGCTTGCTTTCCGCCAGAGACAGGCTGCTTCTTTGCTGAATGCATACAATATAAATCAAAGTATGTGCCATTATTAATAAATAAGGTATTGGGTAGGCTTTGTCTGGAAGTCTGGTTGAAAGCACTGATTACGATCCAATAACTTTTGAAAAATGCATTGTTGCCTTTGGGATATTGAAGCATGGAATAATTAAACTGCAAGTTTGCAAAAGCAGGGTTGTAGCCACAGAGAGGGACTGTTTTCAGCAACTGATTCACTTGTAGGGTTAAATATATTTTTTTCTTGATTTACTGATAAATATCCCACATACACATTTCAGAATACAAAATGAATTACTGAATATTTTCAGTAGATAATTTCAAAACTGTTCAGGTTATCAAAAATCAGTGGTGATTGAACCTGCACTTGGGGTTTGTGGTGCTGATATTTAGGATTTTGGGACTGTTATAGGCCAAATAGATGAATTGACTGTTATTGAAAGGAAATTTTGTGCAGCAATGCTAAATTCAGATGCAACATCTATTGTTTTATTGGTATTAACATCTCTCAATTCTCTTGAACTTTCATTGTTGTATGGAAAGTGTGATTGTGTTATAGCTGATTACAAACAGGCAAGTTATTTATTCTGGCTATTTAGTCTGGGTATTACTGTGATAGACTGGAGAAAACGTGGTTTTCTGTCTATGAAACCTTCAGGTTCTGCTCGGATGCTTCCTTTGTCACCAGAGAAAAGGAATCTGGTCCCTGATCCTCTGTCTTTTTGGGATCAATCATGTGCAGCCGTGGAAGTTACAGGAGAGGGACTCTGATGTTTTATCCAAATTCTTTTCCAATTCCATATTTCAATCACATCTGTGTACTTCTCTTCATATACAAAACACTTCCAGGGGACTGTATGGGCTGAGGATAAGGGTTTCCAAAGGTGTCACTAGAACAATCTGCAAAATCTACGGGGAGAAGCACTGCCCAGTCCCTCTGTGCTGTGATTAATAATCCCAGAGCATCTTCATCCATCACAACTTTATGAGCGTGTGCATTACTGTGCCTGGGAAACAGATAATGCTGCTGTAGGACAAGGGAGGATTTAACACTCAGCAATAGTGATAAGAGGGAAAACAGTACACAAGTTCAGAATAAAACAGTTTTCTGTCACAGCATTAGGCTGGAACTACATTCTTGTCTTGAAGTTTAACAAAAATCTTTAGTTAAGGATGTCATTGCCACTGGAATCTTTGGGTTTGATAGCCTGGACTTTTACAACAGACTTTTGCAATAGACTTTTACAACATGTTGCACACTTTTCTTTAGTTTGCAGGTTCTTAAACGAAAAACCTTTCAGCAACATGTACTTGTTCCTCAAATCTCATCTCAGAAGGATGAATGTTGCAATTAACAATTCAGAACTCTCTATATTTTAGTAACCGTGCATAAAAATTAACTCAAGCAAATGTAATTTAGAAAAATAATAATGTTTTCCAAACATTTCCTACATTAATCATGGTGAAGATGGTTACTATAGTACCACTGCTGGATTTTATTGAAAATAAAGTAATTCAGGGTGGTACATGTTCTCTTGAGAGCTTTTCTGTGTGTTTAAAAGAAGTGAAGGATGTGACTATGAGACAGCAAGAGAACCTTCTGTTTTTGTTGAGTGAATTCAGTGCTTAGTATCATTTTGATACAAAAGCAATAGAGCAGTGTTTATTTTCAGGAAAAGGTTCTGAACTTTGCTATTTGTCAATGGATATTTCTAAAATTTCCGTACATGTGAGAGGCAAAAAGAATAAAGGATGTGTACCAAGTTTTCTGCCAAAATAAATATTAGACCCAAGATAAATAGTTCACCCAGGTTATTAACTGTGTGGTAAATAAACCCATTGAAGTTTGCTTGCTGCTGTTTACCCAAGGTATTTTGCTGACATGAGGCTGAATGTGCCACCCAGACTTCTAATTAAATGTCACTGAGGAGCCTGCAAAAAGGTTTGACTCCAAAAACACACACAGGAGTGATAGGCCAGATTTTTTGTTAAACATGATTGTAACTTGTTTACAAATTTCCCAGACTGAGTTCCGGAACAGTTTATGCACATGAGCCTTTAAGGATGTGTAAAAGCTTAAGTAAAGAAACTCTCCCAATTAAATGGGTACTTCTAGGTAAGAAAACATCACTCACTGAGTCGCTTGAGTGAGGCCAGTATTCGTGATGTGGATTTGATGTCCTAGATTCTCATAGTCCAGAGGGAATCTAATTCAGTGCATCTTGGTTTTTGCACTTTTCTGGTGGTTTGTTTGCCTGCTTCCCCACTCTCTGGGAATGTCCCTTCATCCTGTTTTCCTGCTGGATGTGGATTTGATGCAGCTGTTTTCCTGCTTTGGACCATCACTTAGTTGGGCTTGACATTTGTGTTACTGCTGAGTAAAGTTGAAGTTGTTACTCCAGGTCTACCATCAACATTTTCTCATAGCCAGGCTGTAAATAGGTTACCATTAATGAATTGGATCCACAGATATTTGCCTGTGTATGGTCACAGGAAGTTTTTTTGTGAAAAAAATTCACAAATATGAATTTGTGATAAATTCACAAAATTAATCTCTGGCCTGGCACATACTGAAACTGGGTCAATAGAGAGACACAAGAGCTTGTCCTGTCTCTGCTGGCTCCTAGAGGAGCTCAGGAGAGGTGGGCAGCTGGTGTGAGAGGCAAACTGGGGAGTTTCCCTATGGAAGGAGAGGGCTGAGGAGCTGTGCAAAACCAGCTTTCAGTCAGTGGATGGGACATGGAGAGGAGAAGAGCCTTGGGAAGGGCGTTGGTGTGGCTGCCAGCCAGGACCAAAATAGTTCTCCTGACGGTCGGATGGATTTGTTTTTAGCACCAGACCAGCTGGGTAGAAGACTTTCCTCCTTCCAGTGGGTTGCTTCTGCATATGCTCCATGGCTGTAATTTCTCTATAAACTGTTTTATAAAATTTGCAGATTTGGCACAGAGGCAAAGGATGAAGTCAACCTTACTGCCAGGTTAAAAAAGCCTTCTTAGGTTTTGGTCTAGACCTTTGAAATGCTAAAATTCACCTTATTTATTAGGGAAGAGGTACAAAAGCCTTTGTTTTCTTTCCCACTGCATGCAGTGTTCAGTAGGGTGAGGCAGGAGAAGGCAAAAGGAATTCAAGTGGCCTTTTTGGCACTTGGGTTACACATGAAAAAGAAGTGCTAATTCATATCTCACATTTCAGTGTTAATTGCTTACTTTGCTGCACATTAGCACATTAAATGTGTTGCACAAATATGTTTCTCTTTAGCTACTGTGGATGTTGTAGTTTTGCCAAGTTTTTCTTGTTGTGTAATGTAAATTTTCTTTTTGTGGCCATATTTTATTTAAAGTTTTCACCAGGTGCTTCAGTGGGTGTGTCAGCCTTGAACTGAGCCTTTAATGCTTATTTAACTTGAATATGTGAGGAACATGTTTCACAAAACCCACCTGAATGAATGTTTTAGGGTCAGGTGGAATCTTGTAATTCTTTGGAAATATCTGAGTGGAAATTTCTGAAAGATTTAGGAGGATGCTGGGGCAATCCTGCTTCCTACTGGTGTAGGAACTTGGAACTGATTGTCAGATCCAGGCTTGTGTGGCTGTGGGCATCTCATTACAGCAATATATTTATATAACAGCAGCCCTCTACAAGGTTTTGTTCCTTAGTTTTGCCTTGTTTTCATCGAGGTTTTTTTTTTTTCCTTCTGGCCACAATCAAAGCTGGATCTTTTCTTTGAAACTTTTTTTTCCCCAAATCCTGCAATTCACATCTGTATGAAATACCTCTTCAGGCTCATGTCACATAGAAGCAATCATAGATAAAAGACAAAAGGGATAGACTGCAAAATAACACCCAGAAGAAAAATAACTTTCTGAAATTCCTAAATACATTGCTCTCTAATTCACAAATAATGCAGTACATGTTTAGGTTGTTAGAAAGAAAGAATGATTACTGAAAACAGAGCTCAGAAGTCATAAGAGAGCAAAAGCATCTATGGAATTGTTGAGAAAAAATGAACTATAAAAATACAGAACTTCTAATATTTAACTGATTTCCTTTATAAATCACTTGCTGCTAAATGCAAAACAGTTGGGTATCAGAAACAAAATAATTTATTTAAGGAAAATAACCTTCAAAAACAGATGTGTCTATCATAAATTCTACTTCAAGGAGTGTAAATGATGTTTGGTTTGATATTAGAGGGCACCTCAGACTTTGCCTTTTGCTCTTGTCAATCAGAAACAAGAATCGAAAATTCAATAGATTGAAGATAAACTGTTGGTCTCTTTGATGTAGCTGAATATGATGATAAATAGTGCATTAGAATACTGTGCTCTCATCCCCAAAATACAGCATGGAAAAAGAGGAAATTGTGCTAAACTTGGGGACCATTGGAATATACAGGGGAGCAGAATCAGGGTGTCCAAACACAAAATACTAAGGCAAGAATTCTATTTTATGCTTGTTTTTTTTTCCTGAAATTGATTTTCAGATTAAAATTGCGCACTCTTTTTAAAATTCAGCTGTTCTGAGTTTTAAATATTTGGCCAGCCACAAGGATTTTTTGACACCTCAAAGTTGTTTGGTTAACAAGAAATGTTTCCTAACCTTATCCTTCGGATTTGATAGACATACTTTGATTACTGCTGTCCAAAATACTCTGCTTTCACCAGAGTAACCTTTTCTCCAGATCCAACTAAGACAGAATTCCTCTGAAAACTCTCAGGAAGACAGGGTACTCCATCAGGATATGGGGAGCACAAAAGGATGAAGTATTCTCTGCTGTATTTTGATCAATCATATCATTTAGCAGCTGATGACTCTTTGGCACAGTGCCATTTTTGGCTTTTTTTAATGTTACACATCATGTCAGTGGAGGTTTCATGGAAAAGGACCAGAGAACTGAAATCCATCCACAGCCCTGGGTTAGGGTTGATTCTCTGACCTTGCTTCATCTGAGCAGGTGCTATCAAAGCATATTTTTCCTGTTTTTTTTCTTCATTTCAATCTGCTTTATTGAACCTGCTGTCTCTGATGTAAGAGCCCGTGTGTTTTTGTTACTGGGAGGCAGAAATTTCTGAAATTCTTTGTGCTCCATCTTGTTATTGCTGCTCCAGCAGCTTTTGTGGTGGTCAATATTGTATGGGTGGAGTAACACAGGCATTTTCCAGATTCCATCAAGTGCACAAGGACGCAGAGGGAGTGGGAATAATGGCAGTGGCCATCTGTGTTCTTTGTTATTGTCAGTGCAGAGACACCGAGCCCGCTCACTACTGAGAGCTTCATATGCACCATGGCAACAGAGAGATGATTATAAGGGATGCAAGTCAAAGGATATCAGAGATGTATAGAAATGAAAGGAATTCCCTGTTTCTGAAACCAAAAGCCAACCCTTAAATAGCTGTTGGTAGTTGTATTTTCAGGGCTCTCAATTCTTTGTGCTTTCCTGCCCATTCCATCTCTAGGGATAAAGCCAGGAAAAAGAACTGCCAGTGGAAGCTCAGTGCAAGCAGTGTTAGCAAAGTTTTAGGGAGAGAAGTGGTTTTGAAAAGCCAGAATAAATTCAGGGTTAGGAAAAACAGAAGCAGCATGTCCAAATAAGTGAGGTATTCAACAAGATCCAAACGAGTATGCATAGGTTTGGCACAAATAGAGTTGAATTTATCATTTATTTCTGATTGATTCCTATATTTCTGAAATGTTTAGGGTCAGAAGTCAATGCTAACAAGATGCAGTTTATAGCTCCTGATCCTGGATGATTCCTGATATAGGAATTTCCAGAAGGGTAAGCAGAGAATTTACATAAATATCTTTGGAATCCTTTAGTCTTAAATTCTGATTTTAGGGGAGCCCTTGTTAAATCCAAGGTTTTATTTAGGATTAGGAGCAGTATGCCTCCCAGCCTGAATGCCTACAAAAGGTACACTCTGTAAAGTAAATTGAGATGTAGAATCTGGAATTTCAATTTTCTTGGTCCTCATTTTTGCCCTTAATAGTTGGTAGTCCTGCAGTCAAGAACAGCAAGACAACCAAAAGAGAACTTTGAAAGCATTTGCTGTATCTCAAGGAGGGTAACAGAGGCCTGGTATGAGGGGCTTCCAATTACTCATTCTTATGAGGGATTTAGAGCAGATTTTTATAAAAATATATATTATGTATTATATTTATAAAATGTTCTCAATATCTCTGAAAGGTCTGCTCTCCATTGGAAAGAAAATGTGCAGAGTCTTGGTAACAGGTACCAGTTCAACTGAAATGAGCCTTTTAAATTCAGATAATTACAGATTTTTCATGATTGTGTTTCTTAAAAAAGGCCACTTGGGGTTATCTGGCTCAACTTTTCTTCTCTGAAGGGAAGAGTGCTCGTAGGTGTTTCCAAATGCTTTTAATTTTAGCATGAGGCAAGTGTTGTCCCATCAAAAGACCACGTTCTCACAGCTTGCAAAACAGCTTTGGTAACTTCTGCTTCCTAGAAAGTGGAATGAACATTGGGCATGAAATTTCTGTAAGATGTAAAGGGCTTTGAACAAGAAAAGCCTCTTCAAGAATAAACAGTTTACAGTGTTTAATCAAATGAAAAATGTGCTTCTTGGGGAAGAGGGGCTTTTTAGCTGCCCCTTCCACAGAAGGTAGTGAAACATGAAAAATACATTTGCCACTGATAGGTTGAATTCATTTTAGCTGGCATAAATGGGACAGATGAGCTATTCAACTGTCTGATGAGTACTATATAATAAAATATTTATCACCTTCTCATGGTCACTGCATGAGAAGCCAATAATTTGTTTTCTCTCAGCACTGGTATTTTGTGGTACTTATAATAAATTATACATTGCAAACTCCCATCCTTCACCTTCTTTCTATTTACCTATCTAATCTGAGATCTCATTCATCCATGTGTAGCTGGGTTGGGGACAAAAGTGAGAATATAAATTCATGTATTCTAAAAAATCATGGAATTTATAATGCAAAATGGTAGAGGGCAACGTGGCTAGAGTGTGTCTGCTGGGAACAGGTGACATTTGGAGCTGTAAAGTGGGAATTGAGCAACATTTTTAGAAATATATAAATACATATATGTATAGGAAGATGTTAGCCTTGGTTGTGCTGACTGCTGATTTGGGTTTAGAATAACACCTCTGAACAATCAAAGTTGTCCAAGTTTTGGCCCATTACCAAGCTCAAGCTGATGCCTCAGATTTAAATCTTCTCATGACTGTCAAATTCTCTAAAACAGCTTTCAATGTCAGAGAAATAAAATATTTTATTTACTTCGCATTGATGCAGAGTATTTAATGAAGGAAAAATTAGGATGAAAAAAGTATTTCTAAATGATAGCCTTTATAGTATTTAGATACAAAGTCTTCAATGTTAAAGGGGAGGTTTTATTTCAAAAATTGAAAACTTGACCCTGGGATTGCTCCAAAATAAGAAGAAAATTAGCACCTTTAGTTTTCAAACATCATTTTTTTTCAGTGTGGAGGGAAAATAAAACTCTTGCTTTGCATTGACAGATTTTAGCCAAGGTCTCCTTTATAATTCTTGAGAATTCCTTCTGGAGACATTCAGATGGAACTGCATTAGTGTAGAAAAGACAGTGATCTTGTCTTGTGCTGAATTCTGATGTGTTAGAAGGCAGAAATTTTTGTCTTTTATTCTTGCTGCCTCCAATCAGAAATCGTTTGACCTCAGCACAAAGACCACCACTTGCCTCACTTATTCAGGAACTAAATCAGTCAGTGTTGAGGAGGATGGCAAAGTTCATTATTCACTGCTCAAAAAGTCTTTAGAAATCTATCATTTCTGCAAAGTCCATAAGCCTGTAAATTAATTTCTCATGACAAAATCATTTAAAATGCACAGCCTAAAGGATTTTTAAATGACCTTCTGCTTGGATGATACAGGCAAAATAAACCTAGAGCCTTTCTCAATCAATCCAGTTGAAGTCCTCTGTACTTTTGGACCATACAGACCTGGGGTCAGGTACAGTTTTGGGGGTTGTATTGCCTGAAGACACATGGAATTTGATTCACATTTGGTGTTAATGGGAAGCTTTGGCATCAAGATTCCCATGCTCCTGAACTTGGTGTTTCAGTTTAGTAAAGCCCTCTCCGAGGGACTGAGATTGCAGATCTTGGAAAGCTAAATTTAAAATTCCCAGAATTTTTATTTAAGTAGAGTTACGGATCCAAATATTTTTTTTTAAGTTGACAGGACTAACTTTAAGTTCCATATTTTTAAACACTTTTTGTTCCACAGAATAATTTCCAACATTTTTACTGAACAAAAGTTTGGTTCTTTTTTGAAAACACTGTTGTAAACACAATATATCAAATAATGTTCCTTATAGCTATATAGAAAGATTTTTATTAATGCTTTTTCACAGAGTAGAGAGAGTTCCACAAAGATTTTTGGAATTAAATCTATTCTTATGAAGAGAGCGAAGGAAAGAAATGACGAAAGTAAAATCTGTTACCAGGATCCCTGTGTACTGAGTAAACACAGAGCTAGCATGTGTGTTCTTTGCATATTTTATTAATACATAAATTAGAATTACTTTAATAACTTTTCATGGAGTTAGTGGAATAATTTGTTGCAAAGAAATTACCCAGCAAAATATACTTTTTCCTTTAATTGCTTTTGTTTGCATCTACATGTGCAGATACATACATATAGGCATAACTGCTAAATTTGTTTGTTATCTCTATAGATAAATTATTCTATTAACAGATTTTAGCCCTGCTATGTTTGCAGTTCAGGGAAGGATGGGATTAAAGGGAGAAGAAAGGAGTAGCTCCTCTGTCACTGGCTTCCAACGCTGAATTGTCCATTATGAATTCAAAACCATTCCCTTTTTCCATTCTACTTTTGCCTTCATAACCAATTCCTTAGAACTTCTGCCTGAATTACAGTTTGAGGGGTTCTTTTATTTTCAGATGAACAGTAAAATATGAGTGATGGCTAATCAGTTCTTGGAAAATTTATGGAGGTAATGATGAAAATTTTTGAAATGTCTTGTTAAGCTTAACTAAAAGCCTAAAAGTAGGTTTACTTCATAGACCAATGTGCTCATGAGTAAATTTTGAAGTTATGCAATTTCATTTTTTATTTCTCTTGTTATACGTGGAATAATTCAATTAATGTAATAATATAGCAGTAAATTCTATAAATGAAAATAATGTAATTGTATCCTAAATTAGTAACTAAGTTTTCAAACTTCAGTCTTTTAACATACTGCAAAAGTTTAACATGGGATTTAAATCCTGTAAGCAGCTGTTTCTTCCCTTAGACTAGACAACAGAAGTTAGTTTAAAATACAACAAAATACAAATTGTCAGCTTGGCTGTAGACCTGACATCAAAAGGTATTAAAATGTTTCTAAGAGACGAAATGAGAACTAAAACATTATCTTAATCAGTTTTAGATCTTGACAAAAAGTAGGGGTTATAAACTGGAATTGAAAAAATAAAGCCAGATGTTTGCACATAGAAAGGTATCAATATAAAATAAAGGTATTTACTCTTCCAGTAAATATGGAAAGATGTAAGCCTGGAAGGATTAATTGTTAAATTATTGTCTATAAAATATTGTTACAAATCAAGGGCAGTATTTGTAAGACTATCTTTTTTTAAACTTTGTGGCCTGTATGTCTATATAAAAAGAGCCTTTTGATTGAATTTTAACACCTGTATACTCTTTTTTTTGTTCTTGCACACCATTTAAAATATATATTGCACTATTAAATTATGCAGTCCCTCCTGATTCTTAAGAGCAGGTTTGTGGGGAGAGGGGGGCTCTGATGGAATTCCCTCCTGTGGTGAGAGTCGCTCTGCACAGCCAACGTTTGATTTATTGGAGTGACCACTCAGTTGTTGTGTCCCTTCCTAAAAACATGTCAGGACTGTGCAGTCCTGGCAGATTTCAGTGAGAAATTGCCACAGTGCTCACTTTACTTCATAAACACCTGGCCTGAAATCTGTACTTTCCCCCCTTCTCAGGAAGGGGAGCAGCTCTCCTCAGATACAGCCTGGCAGAATTTCCTTTTTCACTCTGGGTGCAGTGATGGAAGAGCCTTGGAGTGCGCTGTGCAGTTGTGCTGATAAATTATTTAATGGCAGAAAGGAGCTGACTGCTTGAACTTTTCCTCTTGACCTAAGCTGAAATACCAGCCTGGGTGAATTTGTGTGTAAGGCCGTGTAAACTGAACTTATCTTATATGCAAAGCCAGGATTTCCTAATGCTTGGCACTGTACTAGGGAGGCTTCCTGATCCCATGCAAATATTTGTGCTTGTTTTTGCCGGTGTAGAAGTTCCAATATCCGTGTGTTCTGCAAATCCATAGCTCTTGTGGGAGCTGGGGGTGAAGCTGTCAACAGCTTGGCAAATGTGAAATTACTCAGAGTATGCTACAAATAGTAGAGGGTGTGATGATACCTTCAGCAATAAAAGCTGAGTGCAGACATGACCAGAGACTCATAGAAGAGGGGCTATTTTTCAAAATATATTTCTAATTAAATGTACATTTTGCATACAGAGATAGGAAGGCTCTTCTGATGATTGGCTTGTGTGGAGCTGTACAGACAATGCTCATTCCTGCTCTAGGGAGGAGAATGTGCTGCCACAAAGAAACAAAAGGAAAGGTGTTCCTGCCCAAATACAGCAAAGGCTGTCTGTTAATGAATTAACATGCTGTAATTTTGGAAATATAAATGTTTAAATACCACCCTCTACTATTTTAAATGATTGTAAAACTTCAAAAACAGCAAAGGAAAGCCAAAGAACTCACTCATGTGTCAGGGAAAAGCCAAAAGTCTCATTTTGAGGAGTACAGCAGAGGGAGTAAGTTAAATATGAGACTGGTTTCGTGAGATGTCACCTATGTGCTGGTTTAACAGTTTTATACAAAAAGTTGTTTTAATTAAAAACTGTCTTCCTGTTTTTCTGAAAAGATTGTTATGTGAGAATTAGTATTAAACCACTCTAGTTATAAATTATTACCTTTATTATTATGCTGATGTTTAAAAATTGACAGACAGTTTTCTGTCTGTTTTTTAATGTCCCTTACTATCAAGTGTATGTGATTAATGCTAAAATTTACTTAGGGATGAACTCATCCAGACAGTAATTTCCAGGAGCAGTTATTATCATGTTTTTTGTATTGAAAACATATTAAAACTCTAAGAGTTCAGAAGCATAAAGCAGGCACAAAGCAAAGCCTATTATGGTACTGTTTACCAACAGATTTATAATTACAAAATAAATTAAGCATGAAATGGAACACTTTTCATTTTCTGCCAAAATGGTATGAAATATTTGATGTTACTTTACAGATTATTCTGGAATAGCTTTGAAAGTGAATAATTCTGAAGGTTGTCATGGTGTTTCAGCAGAACTTAAACATATCTCCACTAAAACACCCATGTCCTTTTTTCCTGCAGATAATCAGAATGCCTAAGGAATGGGGAGAGGCTATTCCAGAACTCAGTCTTCCAATCAGAGTAATGATAATGCATAAAACAATTAATTTCATAAGAAATACAGAATGCCAATATTCTCTCCCTCATAAATATCTTAAATTATACCAGCAATACAGAATTATGGAATACTCTTGAGTTGTTTGGGGGTTTTTAGTGGCAAAGCCACATCTGAATACCTCTAGTCCTGTGTGCCTACAATTCTGGACCTTGAGAAAAACAGTTTACTAAAGCTGGCCATGAAAACTTTACAGAAGCCAAATGTTCTGCCTGAGCAGGGTAATTTCTGGATCTCTGTTTCTCAGCATCCTCTTCCGCACCACATTCTGCTTTCCTTCTCTTCAACAGTTGCTTTCTTTTTCATCTTTTGCACCTTTGTTTGAGAAGAGCATTAATAAACTTCCTTTCCAAAGGTGATCCTTGACAGCTGATCCTTAAAAATATGGATATGATCCTTAAGAATTTGGTTTGTTGATTAGGGTTAAAAAACACCCAGCACCAAATACTGGAGGCCTGGAGAGGGGACCTTTCCACTCTCTCAGGCTGTAGAAGCCTCCCACAGCTGCTGTTCAGGGGTCACAGGCACTTCTCCTGTGTTCATGGCTGAAATGTTCTTGTCTGAAATGTTCATCCCCAGAATCAGCAGGGATCAGCACCCAGCTTGACCCGCTGTAATTTCTCAGTGCCTCCACCAGTGACCAGCAGCAACAGCCCACTGCCAGCAGAAGCTTCTCCAAGGTCAAATTCCTGCCTTCCCAAGGGTGGGATGGCCCCTGCTCCCTGTGGGAAGCAGCAGGGTCATGGATGTAATTAATGCTTGAGTTGAGGATCTTGGTGTGAGCTGTGTACGTGTAAATATGTGTAAACAGCCACCTATGGGCTGCAATTTGAAGAACTTCTTCTTATTTTACAACAAAACTAACACATATGTTTCACACAGAGGAAGTCTGGCTGTTTTCCCTGTTTCTGCCATCTCCTGATTTTTCATTTTCCAACACTCATTCCAATTCAGGAAGATAATGAATATTCAAGATTTCATCTCCTGTTAAGCAGCAGGATTTTAAGAACCTAAATGGTGGGATTTTTTTGTTGTTAGGTGTTTTTTGGTTTTTTGTTGTTGTTGTTTTTTTAACAGTTCCAAAATGCATTAAATGTCCTCAATTTTCTTGAGAAGGAATGTTTTCTAAAAGTTGGGCTACTCCTGAGGGTGTTGCTCAGCATTTACTCCTGCTACCTTCTGACATGTGCTTTGCTTGTTCAGGGGCATTTTTCCCTGTGTAAGAGTCTGAGTGTTTGCCTCCAGAACTGGTGGAAATCTTCAAATCTGGTGTTTGAACATTGGTGGGTGATACCAGCATTGCCCAGCTCAGAGTGAGGTGTTGGGGCAGCCTGACCGTGCTGGCCAAAGGCTCTTTGGAAGCCTCTAGAAAGATGTGCTCCTCTCCTCCTGTGTGCTCCTGCAGACCCTCTGCTGTAGGAAATGTAGCACTAGCAAGGCTTGCTGCAGCCCTTGTTACCTTTTTCCTGGGAATCTAGTGTTCATTTCTATCCTTTTTTTCACTTTGATCCTTGGCCTGGGAGTCTTTGTGCTGTATTTGCCTGACACAATGGGGTCAGGTCTGTCCCAGCCTGGTGTGACTCAGCTACAGCCAGGCTGTGGTTAAATCAGATAATGGAACAGCTCTCTGTGTTCTTTCTTGCACTCCCTGGGATTCAGTTATCTCCTTGTCAGGATTATTTAAATTGGACTGGCCAGTCTTTGGAGTTTAGTAACTTCTTTTGTTAAATGTGGATTTACTGTGAGGATTCATTGCCATAGCTGTCTCCTACAGAGATAGAACAGAAGGTTGTAAATCAAGGAGATTTTAGTGTAAATAATTCAGATTTTTTTTCTCTTCACTGTGCAAGATTCCCTGCAGAATATCACCACCCAATGAGGTTCTGCTGGTCCAAAACTATACATAGTTCATATATATAATATACGTCCCTTTAAAATCAAATTAGGAGGAACATATTTTACCCAGTCCACTCTAAGGAAGGGTGCATTAATGAATGATTGGCATGCAGTGGAAGCCTCATTGCTGAGCTAATACAATCCAAATATTTTAAGAACTAAGCCTATAATACAACTTGATGGTTCTGCATCATTGTTATTTTTAGTGGGTTTAGTACTGTAAAACTTTACATGTGAGCAGTTGCTGGCTTTATAATTGAAATGTTGACTTTATTGGGAAGATTTGCCTGAACTGTACACAAAAGAGTTTCTAGGATCTGTCTTGGTTTTTCTGGAGGTGAGCCCTGACTGTGAGACACAGAATGTCCTGTGCTCTGTTTACATCTAAATTTCTAAAGTGATATTGGCTGTAATTACTGACTAGAAAGAAGAAGCAGTTTTAGAGTCATTGTTTCCTAGGCAGGGAAATGTCTGCATGGCTGAAAACTAAGCACAGCAGTTCACAATGATTTGACTGCATGGTATTGAGAAGATGAGAGTGAAAAAAACAGTAAAGAATGTACAAAACCAGAAGAAAATTTGCTGCAACATTCTGGATGTAACATGGAATTTCAAGTTGCATTTAAAAATATTCTATCTACCTCTTTTATCAAGAAGAAAAAGCATTCTGTGGTAATATTTTAGTATTTGATTATGAAACATCTATCCTATGTAGCTCTTCCAATTTGTCCTTCAGAAAGCTAAATTTGAAGTTGGATGCTCAGAGATATTCAAGAGCACAACTTAAAATGCATGCAGTAAAATTGTCTGGTTCTTTGTCTGTAGCAAACCCTTTCCCCTAGAAATACTGGATATTTAGCTGCAGAGGGAAAGGGTCAGGATTGGCACTGGGGTTAAAATAGTGGAAATTTGTTAAGTGGCAGTGAGAAGGTTTCTTGTGCTGGTTTTTCCTTCCAGCATTCAGCAGAAGAGGCTGCAGTAAGTGGCTCTCAGTACTGGATGTGTCCATCTCTTATATCAGCCTTGGAGGAGAAAAAATGCAAGGGGGAAAGATCCTTCCTGTGTACAAAGGAAAGGGTAAGAGAAATGTTTCTGCACATGGAAGAAATCCTGCTGGAAACTGCAGGAACAAAAAAAAATGCAGTTCCAGATGGGAGAGGCAAGAAGAGCCACCTGACCTCACTTGAAAAGCATAAGCAGAGTCCCCTGGCTGAGGTGGACTCCAGGTGCTGTGTCTGTGTGAAGTTTGATTTTGCAGATCACTGGGGCAGCCTTTATTCCCTGTCCTGCTGCCTCAGCCATCTCTTTCCCCTTCTTCTCCTCTCATCCCTCTTTTCACTGCTGTGCTCTTCAGTCAGTTCTTTTTTTTCCTCCTGGACTTTCCAACTCCAGTGCTACTGAAAGGTTCTCCTCCCTTGATATTCCTGCTCCCCACACCCTTGTTAGGTGTATTTCATATTATTTAAACAACAAATCTTTTAGTTACCTCTATCCATGTTGCAGTGAGCTGCTCAGCTGTTCTTCAAATGACTTTGTTTCTGCTTCCTGGGACGTGTAATGTGTGTAGTTAGGTGCAGAATTTTAACTCAAAAATAGAACTGTGAATCAATTAAGGAAGAGAAATTACAAAGTGGGAATCTCTGCCTCCATACTAATTAAACCTGTGGAAAAGAGCCATATCTCAATCTGCAGCTACATTAAAAAATATATTGTTTTATTTCCTTCTGCCAGAGCTCTTGCTGCTTTCTCTGACAAGGGGAGCACACGTTCTGCTGCTGTGTGGCCATTAATTCTTCAGGTTGGTTTTCACAACCATTAACATAAGTGGAGTGTTTATAGTTGGATTATTCCTTCAATTTGTGTTTCCAGTGGGGAACTCCAAGTTGTCTCCTAGAAAGGAGATTGGGACTCTCTGCCAGAAGGTGGGGGAAACAGAAAAGTGCTTTGTTTGAAAAATGAAACCTAAATTTCTCATTTAAAAGACAAAGAACAACATGGAAGTAAAATAGTGATGCTGAAAAGTAACAACTAAACACTTGATTGAGTCAAATGCAAATGCTTTCAATAAACTTTTATCCCTTTAAATTATTTATTTCTTATTTTAGTCCAGATGTATGCTTTTGGGAATAGAGTGTTGAGCTAAATCATTTTAAACGCGATTGCAAAGAGGGTAACTGAATGTTTCCTTAATGAATGTGTGTGTGCTGCTATTGCTGTGATTATGGGCATGGTGTGACTGGAATTTGAGTTACTCCTCCTCCCCAGACTTGCATCCTCAACTTCTTTCCTATTATATTCAAGGCACCTGTTTTTCCTGTTAGGAATGTGAAGTGTTAGCTGAAATCATAAAAGGAGCTGCAGAAATGTATGAAAAGCAGCCACCTAGCATGATTTTAATAATTCTGTTGCATTTATTACATTCTCTGTTGGATCACTTCTTGATATTGATGGCATAATTGAAAGTGACAGAAAGGAAGGAACATGACCTTTAATGTCATGACATGAGTTGTCACAAAAAAGGAAGGATGAGCTTAATTCAGCCAAATGGCTTCCCAGGAAGTCTTGATACATAATAAACTGAGATTTATCTTTGGCTGAGATTACACAGCTCAAGCTGTGATTTTTCTTTTAGATGAAACAAACTGACTGAAGAGAAGATGAAAATATTGTTCTAATTTTGATCTTCATCTTACATTATAGCAAATTAATTCTGGTTTATAACAGGGAACATGTAAAATATGGTAGCTTGCAACAGAGGAGAGCTACATATAGTGATTGCTAAGGTGTTTTCCAGAACAGAATCCAATGTTCCTAAATAACGAAATGGTTATATTGCTCTATAAGCTTTGTCATTAGACACAAATGTGCAATCAGCTGTCTGCAGGCACCACATTTCCCTTCTGCTGCTTAGAGTCCTCTTGCACTGATCAGTTTTTGTAGTAAATCCCAGAAGGAAGAGCACAGATGTTTTCAGATGTTATCACCAGTGATGTCCAGTTGGTTTATAACTTTAGCAGTGAGGTGAGTCATTGTTTAGCATTTAAGGTGGGTGGCTTATGAGGTTTTTTTGGATGAGGAAAAAGTCAAGGCATTTAAAAAATAATTACATTCTCTTTGCAGATATGAAAATCACTTGGAATCTGATTCCAAAATATGTCTTCTATTTTTAGTCAAGGTTGCATAGAAAGTCAGCAAAATAGGTTTGGAAGAGAAGATATATCCTCTTCCAGAGGAGATCATATGGAAGCATCCCAAAAACTTGTTTTTTGAAAGAAGTATGTATTGAACCAACTTTAAAATGGTATCCCTCTTGATCCTCTTTTTTGGCTCAGTTTGATACAGGTTGCTTCAGCACTGCATTTCTATGGAATTCAGGGAACAGGGCAAGGCATCAGCAGGCCATTGCACCAACATTTATCTCTGATGCTGTTGAATTTTGGCCTGGGTGTCTTCTGTCTCAGTCTGAGATTGTCACATCTGAGCATCTGATGGTGTTTTCTAGATCTCAGCAGCAGTGAGCTCTGTGCTGGCTTTAAACCAGGGTGCATCACTGCTAGAGCCTCCTTCAGGTACCTGGTTTTTCATGTCAGTGCTGCCTCTGGAGTTAGCTGAGCCTCCAGGATGTTTGGAATTGCTTGCTCAGCAGGTTTTTGGCCACAGTCTAGAAGGCAAATTTCCCAGTCAGGTTTGCTTTGATTTGGGGAGACAGCAGCAAAGGCCCCTGAGCTGTTCAGGGGCTCTGTCCAGACTGGGTGGGCAGCCTGGCCCTGTGCTCAGCATCCTGCTGGCACTTCCAGGGAATCCATCAACAGCACATTCCCACCACCTCCCTGGGTAACAAATGGAATCCATTTCAACCCAACAAACTCCGAACAGACCCATGATCTCAGCACTGTAACAAACGAAATCCACAAGTGCTGTGAGAATTTATGAAAGTTATAATTATTCAAGTGGATAAACTGCCAAAAATATATACAGGGGGCAGGGGACATCCCTTATCTGCAGTGAGAGAATGTGAAACACAGGCTGAAGTTTAATTTTCTGTGAACCTCATTTATAAAATAGTAGTATCTATTTTTCCAGACACTGTTCCCTAAAGAACAGTAACACAGGGAATACTGAAGCATCCATATAAGTAGAATGCTTTACTAATTACTGGTTTTCTTTTCATTAAAAAATCCATTAAGAATAAAATGTAAAATATCTTCATGGATGCAGAGTTACTAAACCAAGTGCAAATAAAAAAAATCTTGCAAGAAAGTGCTGTTTAAAAATCAGATATTATGTTCACTTAGGCAAAGTAATTATTCGGGGATTTTAAGAGAATATATAATTTACACTTTGCAGGATATTAATAAAATTTTTAAATTGATCAAATACTGAATAATAGTATTATAAATTAGAATGGGAATATAACTAATACCTATGTAAAAATAATAATACAAAAGAATTAAAAGAAAAAGATGGCTTGAGGCAACAAGAAATGCTTGTAAATGACTGTGTGAAGCTTCTGAATCACGGTCAAAGAGCTTGAACTCAGTTTGAAAGCATTTTTCTGCAGTAAGTGTGACTCCTTCTGTGAAGTACCACGGTTTCAAAAGGCACTGGTGACTGAAAATCAGAACTAGAATATATGGCTTTGTTTCAATAGTTTGTTACCTGCCATAGAAAATCATCCATCACACAGGGCCACAGGTCTTGAAATAGTCCCAGAATCAATTCATCCATCAATAGATTCACACCACAGCCCCTTATTTCAGAATGATCCATCATTTCCTTAAGCAGGTTATTGTTTTTAGAGGAGTTCATCCTATCAGATAGCTTTTTAAAAAATCTTATTATACCAGCACATTGATGAGAAAAGTAAATTGCCAGCTGAAATCCTGGCTGGTGTGTGTGCTACAGGAGCATGGCTGGATGCTACTTGGATTTCTATATCATTTTAAGAACAGTGCCAAGAGCTAATGACTGTGATTTGATCCTGCATTAGCAGGGCCCTTGTTATTGAAAGGATTCATCATGCATAGGAATTATTTGTGCTCTAGCTGGAGGCCATATTCTGTGCTCTCAGCACTCGGTGTGGAGCATGCTGTCTTCATTTCTACTCACCCGTGAAACAAATGACAGAAGGGAAGGGACAAATGCAGCCTATTTGTCATTTTCCCTCTGTGCCTCCTCTCCCCCCGGATCAATAGAAGAAGGGAAGGAATAAAGAGCAATCCTGCTAAATGCAAAACTAATGACAAAGAGCCAAGTGTGGAGTGACCTTTTTGGTGGCCTGCTTTTTAAAAAAGGCACAAGCCACAAACCCAAAGCCTGGCGATAACAGACTCAAAGCAGTTTAACATCACTCTTCTTTCCAGGCCCATTGTGTATCTGTTAGCACTAACTATTAACAAGGGAATTCTAGCTCTGCTTCCTGACACATCAGAAATCCTAGTAAAGTTCCAGTATCCTCATGCTGTTTGAAGGGGTAAAGCTTCCCATGAGAGGCTGATTTCCACTGGCACATCCCTGGCAATCCCTGCTCACCTTAAAGGGAATTCCCTCAGCATCACTGACTGAGCCAAGAGCTTTCCCTCTGCAGGACCAGGGTCAGGAGCTCCAGCCACAAACAAGGGGCCTTGGCAGCTGAGGGGACTGAAGGGCTGGTCTTGGCTTGGAAATCTCCAGTGTTGCTGGTGCATTTTCTGTGGATCGTAGGAAATATGAGAGATAAAACTTTAATATTTGTTTCCTCCAGGGGACATTCAAAAGTTGTTTTAGTACAGCTTCCAGACTCAATTCATAAAGAAATCTTGTACTCAGAGTACAAGTATACACAGTATCTCACTTTATTTTAGTGATGTGAAATAAGCTAGGAGCCTGAAGCCAAAAGCATGTGTATTTAAATGGAGCAAAGTTCCACTTAAGCTAACTCAACTAGGCTGAGGTGTCAGCAAAGCTTCGCTAGACTGGATGAAATGGCAGGTTAAGTGAGTAAACTTGATAAAGAATTGGCAGCTTTTAAATGTAGATAGAAAGTGACTGTTGAGTCACCCGATAACTCATCATACCCTTGCATATATACATGGTATTCCTATTGCAATATTTGTTGTTGGAATTAAAAAAATTAAATCCTCAGACTTTAGAAAGGACTATAATCTTTTTCTTCCTTTAAATTAACCCCACCAGGTAATAAAAACTCACATTTTACAGTAATTCAGTAGCAGAATACATTCTGCTTCTGTGTGTGAAGAGTTTGGCAACCTCTGGTGGAACTTGGTGATTTTTAACACTTCTGGATGTCGGCAGAGTTTCTGTTTCAATTTAATTGACAGGCGAGATTGTATTTTAATTGAATCCAGTCATTCATGACTAGAAAATAAATGTCTTTGTGATAAAGCAAGATTGATCAGAACATAGGAGCTTTAGTCCACTGTGTATGTCATGCCTAAGGAAAATCTACTTTTTTTATATAGTGAGCCTCCAAGTGAGTTGGTGCCACTTTTCCCATTCTAATTTTCTGTCTAATTACTTCCATACATTGAATTTTGAAAATCTTTCCCTTAATCAAGCCCATATTTAGGCTTATTACTTGTTCTTGCTTTCAGTAAGTTCCCATATTGCCAAAGCAAGCCCTTGCTCTTATCCCCTACCATGAGTAATTAGTTCTATCCAACCAAATCTTGTTACTACTTCATCACCATTAGTTTTGTCCCTTAGAAATGTTTAGGTTCATGTTTTCCCCTTGCTCCAGAAGCCACTCTTCTCTGGAGAGCTCTCTATTGCACACTATGTATTCTCTGGGCCCTGAAATTTCTGCTTTTGGCCTCAAAATTATATCTGAGATTCCAAACAAGAAATAATGTTGGAAGGAAGTGGATTTGAACATTGCAATTTGGCACCCATTGTAGACTATGGGTGCTGTTTGTGCTTTGGGGTTGTCCTCTATAAGCAGGAAAGAAACTCATCACAACTCAGATCTGACAGTGCAGCAAGAAATGAGAGATTTTGGAGGTTGTGCTGCTGCTGTTTTCATGTTCCAGATACTTTGTAGTGAAGAACTGTAGTTAAAAAAAAAAAAAATTAAAATCCAGTCTTTTCTCCCTTAATCTTGCATTCTCAGGAGAAGAAAAAGACCACAGCTGCTTACAAAGGAGCTTGAATAGCCCAGGAGACAATATTTCTCAAGATGTAATGCAGAAGTGTCGATCCTGAGCTGTCCAATTCAAGCTGTCACTGTTTTTGTGGGTCCATTATGGCACTGGAGATTAAGGAGGGCTGTAAAGGGAACCAGCAGTGCCCTTGCAGATGTTTACCAATCATTCTGTTTAGGTGAGCAGCATGGGAGGAAACAAAAGCTTTTCTGAAAGTTTAATATTAGAGTCATGAAGGCTTTGCTGTGGTTTATCTGGGACTGGCAAAGCCTGCAAGGTGTCAGCACTGCTGTATTCAGTGTTTCCATACCAGCCTAATTTTTGATGAAAATTAATTTCTTGCCACTTAGTTAAAAATCACTTTATAAATACACTGTATAAATATCTGAGAATAGTTTGTTACATCTCAAATTTTAAGAAGTTTGGGTATGTTGTTTTTTGGTTTTTTTTTTAATCTATGCATATCTTCTCCAGCTGATTTTATTTCCTTGATTCTGTGCAGAGCTGAACTTCAGGGGAAAGGAGCATTTCTAAGTTAGCATCTGTGATTTCTTCAACTTTGAACTCATGCTCTTGCCCCATTAAGCAAAGCTCCATGGAATTTGCATTTATTCAGCTACTTGTTAAATAGGGACATGTTTTGCTGGAGGGGCTTAAGAGTTCCCTTTTCTAGAGGAGCAAAAGGACATCATCAGTAGGTTCTTTTTGCACCTTGTGAAAAATGAAAGATTTTGCTAAGAAGGGAAGGAGAGACTGATGTTTAAAGGATAATTCTATTTATGGAGGCACTTTTCACAAGCCAAATCTGCAAGCATTAGCACACAAACTCCTCCTGGGCATAGTCTAGAAATGGTACCAGGGATGTACAAGTACAGAGACAGAAATGCCAGATATTTGTTAAAACACACCCATTTCAATTGCAGCTCCCTCTGTCCCCACAATAATTGTGATCATAAATTAGAGGGCAAGTAAGGAAATGTTCCAGTATTGTCCTTCTCCTGCTCACAAAGTTTAAACCAGAGATTCACAGTGAATCCAATAAGAAAATGAGATAAAGAAGATAAATCATTGGGTTTTCTCTGTAAAAAAGAAATGAAAAATACTTGATAAGTCAGAGGAGCAACCCAGCTATTCTTGAGTTTTTGGTGTGGGCATTTCCTAGAGATGCACAAGGAAAGGAGCTGTTTCCACATTACTTTAACAGAATTATGGCCTGAAGGTGCCATAAATCCTGCTGTTCCAGATGTGAGCCTAGTTAGGCAGTAAAGTCAGCCAAATGGAAGTGCACCTCCTCCCCATGCAAAGCAGTGTCCTCTTGTAAGTCATTAAAGGATTTGTGATTTATAATCAGTTTATACAAGCATTTATTGGGCCTTTTAAAAAGAATTATCATGGGGATGCTTGGAGCAGATTGATTTACATGGGACCACGAGTCTTGCAATGCCACAAGCTGTTGTTCACTTCTCTGCTGTAATTCTTTGGACACAGTTTACTTAAAGTTCTTGAAGCTAACTTTAGTACTTCTGACTCCTGGAAGAGAGAGGAATACCCAGTACAAATCCTGGAAATCCTAGCACATGATGGAATCTGGAAACCCTGAAAATGACATCAGTCTATGTTTAATAACAACTAGTCTATGAGATGACCCAGACTTTTCAAAACCAGGTGTCATAATTCTTTTATTTACAGAAATTCCTCTCAGATCTACTTGGGGCCAGATTTATATTGTACCAATTGTTTTTAGGTGCTGTGAGGGACTTCGTTACAATAAAGATGTACATGGAAATTAAGTTTGTTACAAGAAAGATGTACAGGGGAAAAAAAAAGTGCTGATTATCTAAATGAAAGGCCAGCTATCCTGAGGCTCTGGTAAATACCCTCTGTATTTTAAGTGCTGGTTTATTGTATGGTTACAAACTGGAGTGCTGTGACCAGAGGTGTGAGTACAGCACAAGCAGGGACAACTTTTATCTGGCAACTCTGAAAGTGCTGGGACAGCCTGGATTTCAGAGTGGACTGTCCAGGGGTGTCCCTGAGGCCTCCTGGACATCAGCTGAAAGAAAAAGCAAAGAGTGAGGCCTGTGCTGCTGCAGTTCCATTGATTTCTGGCACTCTGGATATATTAAAGATAATTCAGATATGACTATCTGTGTGGCATTCTCTGCTTGTGTAGCAGCACACCAGATCCTAAATAGAATGGTAGCTTGTCATATGGAGATAATGGTTATTATTCAGCATATCTCCTCTATAAAGATATTCAGGCAGTGTCTCTCCCCTTATGAGATATTCATCTAATTCTTTCCTGAGGCTGTGAGTCATAGAACATCAGATTTGGGTTTAAAATTCAGAACCAACTGTGCTAATATCATATAGTGTCTTTCTGGCAAACACTGCAAATTCTCAGAACACACATCTGCAATTCTAAACGTGCTGGAGACTTGGGTTACAAAGTTGAGTTTAGAAGGAAGCTGCCAATATGCACTAAAAAAGAAAAGTTACTGCATCACAGGAGCCATCAGCCAGTTCCTGAGTGATTGCCAGTCCTGCCTGAACGTGGCCTAAAAGCCTTTGTGTTCATCAGCCTCTTCAGGTAATGTTATTTTTCAGTTATATTCCAGCAACTCTCAAAACAAGCATTCTCTCCAAAGCCCTCATCCCACCAGGGCATCGCACAGATTTTATGTGACACATTTTACCTTATGTAATCTCTGTGGTAAAAATTAATCCTCGTGGATTAGTTGTTTGTGTTCTGCTCCAGAGCTGCTCAGACAAAGTATCTAGGGGAGATACTCAAAAATTAATGAGCCACTGGTTTTATTACTGCAATTCTTTGTTAAAATTGTATTTATTGAGCATGCAGGAGAAAAGGAGGCAGGAGATGCCTGTGTCTCTCACCTGGACAGCAAAATTACAGCACTTGTGTGGACATGGTGGAATTGTAGAAGGTTTTTGAACCTCTGCCCTTGAAGCACCTAGAGAGGTAAGAGGTTCATGTCCTCGTTACCTAGGATGTTGCACTTTATAAAAATAATTAAATATTTATCAAAGGATCTGTAGGTGGGATCAAAAATATTTTAGGGAAAGCATGAAAGTATTTTCATTAAAATTGACACTATTGTGAAACACAATTCCAAGACTGAAAAACAACAATTGAGAGCCAGGCTCCTTATAATCAGGAATTCAAATAAAATGCTGCCGTACTGTGGAAGGTTTCACCTTCCTGCACTGAGTAGAAGGTGAAGTCCATGACCTGATCCTGGAGCAGCAGTTTGGCTGGTGGGATAACTGTGGATGACTCCAGTGACCTGTGGTGTCCTTGCCTCTGAAGCAGGTTGATGTCAGCTGTAATGTGGATCAAGGTGATGTATATGTAAATCTATATCCCTGCACATTATATCTATGGTGTGTTTAATTGAGGGCTTTGTTCGTGCTCCAATTTAAATGAGTGCTTTTTTTCAAGTTCTAATTTTATTGATGCAGAGAAAATACACACAGCTATGTCATAACAACAGGATAACCATATGCCACTCAATCATCTAATTTACATTATGAAAACAGAATCAGGGTTTTCTGAAAACTGTCATTTTGGGATGCCTCAGCTCCCAGCTAAGTCATTCTTATCACATAGTGAAGTTCCCCAGCCTGGAGTATTTCATCAATGACACTTCAACTGAAGAGTTTTTAAAATATGCTGATTTGTTTGAAGGGGAAAACTTGTTTAAAAATATCTGCAAAAAGAAGGTTTGAGGAAGTTTAAAAATTCATATTTTGCCTTTTTTTTGAACACATACATGAAAGACTGAGCATTTGTCCTGAGAATCTGTTTTATAGATGGTGAAGTATGTGAGTAGCTAGAAATATGTAAACATGTGTTTATGCAAATACTTACAGAGATGTTACACCATAGAACATGCCAAAGGAGGATTATTATGGGGGTTTGGTCAAGGTCCACTGATCCATCTTCTGCTTTCTCATATCTAAAACAGCTTCATAAGTAGAATGGATCCATTCATTGTTTAAGGTGCAGTTAGGGTCTGTTTAGCTCCTAAAATGAGCAGCTCCTCAGCTGCAGCCTTCCAAGGAGAGTGGGGAGTTATTTCCTACCAAGACAAAGGGAAATATCCCTCCTGCTTCCAAAGCAAACAATTAGCTTGCAGAGATTTATTAGTTGTTTGTACTGAATTCCCTTGGACCTTGCACCTCACACAAATCCCAGCTCCCCTCGTGGATTTGTCTCCTTTCTGGCTTCTTCTGGTCCAGTAGGGCCAGACACTGGGTTACAGAGCGTTGTAGGCAGGGATTTCAGGTGGGTGGGATGTGCTCCTGGGCTTTTTGTAGATGTTCAAGACTGGAAATGTTGGTTTTTCCCTTTATTGCACCTTACAAGAGCTCAGGTTTGTAATTGCACTTGCTGCTAATGAAGATCTGCCCCACATCTCCTCAAGCAAAGTGTTTCACTGATGGCTTTGTTTACAGGGGCTGGAATCCCTCAGCCACAGGAAAGGCTTTTAGAAATACTGCCCTAGGGAGTGTGAGTCTGTTCACTGTGAGAGAGGAAAGGAGGAGTAGCTACAACTGCACCTTTTATATGGAGCACTCACCTGGGAAGGAGGAGACCTAAATTTAAATGCCAGCTCTGTCTTTGCAGCCCTATGAAACATTAGGTAGCTGTTTCATTGTTGTGTGTCTCACTTCCCCACCAACAAAATAGAGGGAATATGCAGTTTACAGGGAGACCTGGAATAGATAAAGACTGAGAACAGTCAGAAACAATGGGAGAAAGGCCCACACAAGTAGCACAAACAGGCATATACATCATCATAATGGATTTTCCCCTCACAGCCCAGCAAGGTGGCTCTTTACATGTATAATCCCCACAGTAAAAATCATCCAAGTGAATTAGATGTTTGTGTGCTCTGCCAAGAAATGCTCCTGATGTGAGAAATCTCTACCTAAATAAGAATCCTCTGGAGACACTTAAGGTACAAATAAAAAATGGTTATGTCAACTACTGTGTATCTTTTAAGCAAGAGAAATGTTACTTTTTTCTACATTGCCTCAGTCTTTCTCCTGATTTAACTGCCAAAAAGTCCTCTGATCACGAGAGTGCTGTTGTATAGCTTGACCTGCTGTGCTGAACCTAAGTACTGCAATATATTTTAAGGTGGAATGAGCTGTGAGCATTTTAAATTAGGTTATGTGCCTTAAGGTGGCAGTTGCTGCTCCCAGGCACAATTAGAGTAATGAAATGAAAGCTGATTTAATGGTTACAATAAAAGAAATAAAATAGAGAGGTTTGGCCAGACCGGTTTTTATTCAAGTTTCTATTAAGAAAGAATGGAACTCATAAAAATAATACCAAGCTGGAAATCATAATGGTTTTTTTCATATCATGATAAAGACTGGATATGTTCTTGCTGAGAAATTTTTTAAAATAAATTATTCTTAGCTTATAATCAGCACCAGAAATATATTTTAGAGCATGTTCTTCCAGAAAGAGACTGGCTTACATTTATCTGAGCTACATTTTTCCCAGAGAGTGATAGAAATATATAGAGAGACACCCCTGAAAATATCCAAATGAACTATTTGTCTATCCTATCATTTTTGATATGCAGTGAGAGGGATTTTCAGATGCTGATCTGGAGAATAAACACACACAGGAGCACTCCCAGGGATTCTTCTCCCACAGCAGAAGTTCTGTGGTTGTAGTTGTGCATCAAGCCCAGCCCAGCAGAGCTGGAGCTGTATCCCCATTTCCACCCTGGGTGATGTTTCCTGCCAAATGCTGGAGTCAGTGGAGCTCTGTCAGGCCTGGTCCCGTGGCCCTGTGCACCTGGTGCCAGGCTGGAGAGGAATCCCAGTCTGCAGGGATGTCCTTTAAAATGGATAATTACAGAGGGAGATGTTGTGTGAGTGACAAGTGGGTCTCGTCCCTGCTGCTGTCAAGCTCGTGCTGTTAGGGATGATTTCAGTTGTTGCTATCCTGGGACTGAGGCCAGAGGCAGCAGGTGCAGAAAATGTCTGGAATTCTAATTTATTACCCTTTACCTTCTGAACATCAGATGTCTCCAGCAAAAAGAAGTACAGCGGTTTCTTTCATAGTTTGTGCTTTCCAGAAATCGATAAACTTTTACTTACAATATTCTTTGGGAAAATATATAGATATATTCCTGAGAAACATGGATTTTAATAGTGCATAAAGGGAATGGTGTGCTTTTCATGGAAATCTTTACTTCCTAATCCACCTTTCCCTTGAGAACCAAGAGTTTATCACTTTTCTTTCAACAACAGAAAAAGTGACTGGATAGATTTGGGAATTAAATGTCCTCACGTCTTTCACCAGTTTTGCTAGATAATAAAAAGCAACCTAGTCAGGCCAACTCCCAAACACTGCTGCTGGCATTCAGATATTTGTAACAAGGATGGAAATAAATTAAAGCTGGGAGGGGAGATAGACAAAGATAGAAGTACAATCTAGAAGCTATATTACTGTGGAACTGTAAAGAGAGGGGCTGTTATAAATGAAAAAAATTTAGTGTAATGCCTAAAACTCTTACTGACATTGGCATTGGGAGCAAATTGGAATGGTTTCCAAAACACATGAAATCAAGGGGAGGATGTGGGTTCTTTTTGGTTTTTTTTCCCTATATATTTGTCTTTTTTGGCAATATAAGTTTTCTTGTGGTTTTTTTTTAAGCCTGGATATTGCACTAATAGTGTACAGTCAGTATGCCATTAATACACAATAATTTGGGATTTGTGTCCCATTTGACCTGAATCATAACTAGCCATGAACAAACTCTGGTGTTAAAGATAATGAAGAAATAAACTACAGGAGCTGAAGAGAGTCAAGGAGGCTGGTTTGTGTGATAGAAACATCTTTCAGTACAGAAACTGTGTCCTAGAGCCAGGTGACCAAAGATTAAGCTGTGTTCCCAAAAGCTTGTTAACAGCGGATTCTCCTTTGTCCTTCAAGGAATGCTCCAGCCACACTGCTTAGCTCAGCAGTCTGAGTTCATGCAGATAAGGAGACCTCTTCTTGTGCAAAATAATGTCTTTTAAAGTAAAACAATGATTAAAATCCACATTTCCTACAGCAGCAGGGCTAGGAAGTATTACCATTTGTAATTCCAATTCACTGTGGACCACATTTATCTGCCTTATGCCTATTTTTACATTCATCAACATGACAATTAGGGGTTTTAAGCAGCTCAAAACATTCCAGACAACTAAATATTATTTCTTGCGCAGAACACATTAGCCTTAAAAAGATTAGTGAAGTCTAAGCTGCAAATTACACTGTTTCTTTTAAAATCTGCTCCACTCACAGTTGTGATGCTTTTAGGGGAATGATGAGCATCAAACAGAGCAGTGCAGAGGAGTTAAACTGCTGAAGTCAAGATAAACAAAACTCTTGAGGGTTTGTCCTGGTTTAGTGTGGAACCATCCAAAATTTCCACTCACTGGCCACATTCTGATTCAGCATATTCATACATTTAGACATCTGGCATTTTAATATGATAGAGAAGAGTTGAAATATGTAGTATTTTTACCCTGATATCTCTTTATTCATATGCACAGATATAAATATATTTATATTTTACAAGTGATTTCATAAAGAATACCTAAGATAGGACTTTAGTGATCCATAATTTAAGTATTGTGCAGATAAAGGATCATTTTGTGTCTTGCTTAGTAGTGCAAATCCTCTCCAGTTGTTTTGACCAACAATGTCACCCACTCATTTCCATTCAGATTATTGCTGCTGAAATATTACCTTAGATTCTGTCATTTATCTTCTCCACTGGACCAAGTTTAAACCATTTTCCCTTTGTAAAGCCATATCCCACTTTTTCTAGGATGAAGATGTTGTAGTTTAACTTCCCCCCAGCCTGACAACTGCCCCACAGAGTCCATGGAGAATTTTGGTGCCTTTTCCGCTTTGCCCTTGAGGCTCCTCTAACCCTGAGTGAAACGAAGCCTTTCCTCTTTAAAGCTCTCCTGAGAGAGTCAGGCTGCCAATGTGCTGAGATCACTGCCTGAAGTGCTGAGCAAGGCTGTGTCATGGTTTCCTTGAACTGTCCCTGCTTTTGTCTGTCTGTTGTTTGACATCTTCAGTTATAAACCTTGTCGGTCAAGGACTT
This sequence comes from Poecile atricapillus, assembly GCF_030490865.1. Taxonomy (NCBI): domain Eukaryota; kingdom Metazoa; phylum Chordata; class Aves; order Passeriformes; family Paridae; genus Poecile; species Poecile atricapillus. The sequence goes on from NC_081263.1 coordinate 4,246,694, forward strand.
TGATTTATTTGCTTTGCACAGTGTGTTAAGGCCACAGACTGTTAGTGAGACAGTTGTTTTTTCACAGTAGTGCAAAACCTAAATATCTGAGGCAGGACTATGGCATGCAGGTCAACCCCTCTGAAATCAGGGTTCCCCAGGACCTTAGGTGGAACTCCACAAATAAACAAGTTTTAACTTCAGAAATGAATTCTCATATGTACAGGAGCTCATCTCCTTGCACCCTGTGCAGTTATTGTGACCTCAGCTCTGTTGGGTTTAATGAGAGTTTTTCCAGTATTCCTGGTGAGTTTTGGATCAGGTCCTCAGCAGTAGCAAAAGTGCTACTTTTGTCTGCTTTTGGCAATTAAGAGATGATCTGATTTAATTGGCATCATCAGGAGGCAAGGGTTTGCAAGTGCTTCTCCTCCGTCTGCTTTCACACTTCTTCCTGAACTTTGAACAAGCATTATTGAAAATGTGAGTCATGATAGCACGTTAAATATTAAAACCAGTTTAAGATTTAATCCCAATTTATAGTGCAGCTTTGTCTAATTTACTGCATATTACACAATTTCCTTTACAGATAACTTTCAGTGTGTTATATAAATAATAAATTAGCCTCTCGTGATTCTCAATTGTTCTAATATGGTTTTATATTAAACTTACATTTGCCATCATTTAAATGTTGCTAGACCAATTTATTTTATTTTTCCTCCTTTACCTATTCAGATAGCACATTAGTTCTTTTATAATGTTATAGGTTCTATGTAGAAAATTGCAGCCATTCAAGCATTTGAAGTTCTTTGTTATCTTTTCTTTTAAAGCAAGATGGAGACAACCTTGGCAAGCATAAATGACAAAGCAAAAGCACAGGTTCTGTGGGTCACAGCAGCTCATCCCTAATCAGTGACAGCAATTCTGGTGTCTCTGTTCTGCTCACACAATCAGCTGAGGGATCCTCATCTTGCTCCTGCTTATGCAGCTCTTTGTGTTCGGTATTGAGAATTTGCAGCTAGGGAAGAAACTTTGCCATAGTGTCAAAACTTTGGGGTTTTATAACTTCCCAGATGAAAGTTTAACGTTTTTACCTAATTTCATCAGGTGTGTAAAGATTTGGTGTGGTACTTACGACCTGTGAAACTTTATCAGCAATGTCTCTTTTTCTCTGGTGGGTATTATCAAATGTTTCTTTCAAAGACATGAAGGAATCTGTTTCTAAAGCTATTTCATAAAGGGTGAAAAAAAATATTTTTTAATGGATAAGAAATTAGGAATTATTTAACCAACCTTAATTTCTGCATAATGCAAACAAGTAAGGGAAATAAACACATTAGAGACAGAGTTTGGATGTTGAAAATTACTGAATATAAAAAAATACATTGTCTTTGTGGGAAAAAAAATCATTGAAACTCTCTTTTCTCCCAAATCAGTTGAAAATACTCTGAAAGCAGAAGAAATAATACATTACACAAAGGAGTTACAGTCTATGGTTATCCTGAGTACAAAATTCCTGACATAAAGGTAGCCAACAAGAAATAATGATATGTTTAAGGCTTAACATCTCAACAGTTTTTATTTCTATTCCCTCCCACTGATAGTACGTACATTAATGTTTTATTTAAAACATTCCTTCAACCTAAGTGTAAATTTGGAGGGGGAAAGATGTTAAATATTGAACACCAACCATTCTGATAAGCTCCTGCTGAAGAAAACAAGAGCCTGGAAAATTTTACTCTGTTCAGACATTGACAGGAATGTGACCTGCTCACAGCATCAAGGCCTCCTGCCTTGTTCCTGCAGTATTTTTGCTTGACATCCAAATGGAATTGGGATTCAGGGCCATGAAGTTTCTCAGCCTCCACTGAACAAAGTCTGTATAGTCAGAGCAGCTGCTTCTCACCTTAAGAAAGGACAGTATTTAGTTCATGGAAGAATCTGCAATGAGATGTGATGCAAAGGTCTAAATGGGTTTTAGAAGTTGTGGAATAAATAAGGAGGTTTATTGAAGGAAGCACAGAGCGGTTTTGGTTGTTATGACAGAATCTGATATATCAAGTTTGATGTTGCAATGCTTGGAATAACTGATGCTGTATAAAGTCAATTTTAGGTAGATTGAATTCATCATCTCATCTTTCTGTATAACTGTAGCATTGGATTATGAACTCTGTAATTGACCCATAACTTCTGGTTAGCATTAATAAAGCAGCAAGGCCAAACCAACTTTGGGGAAGGATTTAGTGTTGCTCCTACTTATGGTCAAGATTTTAGGTTTAACATTCTATGTTTGTGAGTATTCTTCCTGTTTTTTAAATAGTGTAGATATAAAAGGGACTGTCATTGTTTCAACTATTATCCTTAAAGGTGAAAAGCTTTCTGTAACTGAATTAATAGTAATTCTGAGGACAGATCTCTTCCAGAGACAAACTTTCCCCTTTATGAAGAAGGTTCTCTATGCCTTAAACTTCTATCTTTTTTAATATTTAAATATAAATATTATTTAAATCATTGGCTAATATTACAAAAAAAATATTTACCTTTCTTTGTTCTTTTAAAATATCTATGCAATTGTCATGTTTTCTGTGGGTATCTCGTGCATAGCTCCTCAGGCTGACTCTCCAAATGGTCTGCAAATTGATCAATAACTTTTTATGCACTAGAGTAGGAGCCAACTGCAGCAATATTACAGAGCTGAATTCTGCTTTTATATCAGCACAAAGTGAGTGAGTGCTGATCATGCTTGTTTGAAGTCAACTTAGTTTGGCAAATCTTAGGATGCTGCAGGATGAGTGCCCGTATTTTTTAATAAATGCAGGCGTGGACTATGCATCCTTCAGAAGATAGCACTGTTGGTCTCTGAAGGCTGTTTTGTTACTGTCTTGAGCCAGAAGACACTTTAGGGTTAGATTTAAGTGTGGCTGTGGCAGTGCTGTGTTGGTATTTGTGTTTATAACCCCCCATGTGTGTGTCTAAAGAAATGAAACCCATTTGTCAGCAATCCCTGCTCCTCCTGCCTGGGGCTCAGGGAGTGCCTCTGGATCTGTTTGGGATTCCTGGGAGTGCTGCAGGCCAATCCCTTGCAGATTTTACTGAGCTGCCAGCAGAGCCCTTGGCTCTGTGTCTCTGTAATCTGGAAATCTAGATATTTAGATGGTTTTAAGTAGATGTTTATCTACTGTATAATTTTAGTAGATGTTCTTTTGTAATTGCTTGGCCTAGGGCTTCTGTTTAACTCCAAAATTTGTCTTGCTAGGAGGTGTTCCAACATCAGCCCATGGAGCTGATCTGTTCTCCATGGACACAGCCAGCCCCAGGGTTACCAAAACCTGTGTGGGACACTTCCAGCAGCATCCCTACATCTCTGGGCAATCACAGCAGGTATTCAAGCCACGTGAAATCTACTGTGAACAGCCTTGTAAAAGCTTTTAAGCAGCAGCCCAGAGTGTGATTGCTTCTGATCATTCTGAGGGAAACTTTGTTCAAGATTTTTCAAAGGCTGAACACTGATCAGGTGTATTATTTGTGATGCAGAACAAGTGTGTTTACATCTCGATGCCCAGAGGAGACTGAACTACAGTCACATCCTCTTTAATGTATCTGCTATATTATTTTTGGGTTCAAAAATACATGTGTCATAGCTCCTTTTATTTGGACAAACTGGTCTTATTTAAAATCTGTTGATTTACATTGGGTTGGTTTGTGCTCCTTCCTAAGTAGATCAACTATTAAAATTTTGGGATAAGCAAGGGATGGAATTCCAGAAAAATCCCAGCCATGCAGAAAATCAGGGGTCACAAATATCATGTAACAGCATTTTATGTTTTTTCCTTCATCTAAACCATTGTTTCTTATATGTTGTGGCTGTACTAATCAATCCTCCTCATTTAGTCTCTTACTTTATTTTTCTCTCCAGTGTCTCTTGCTCCATGGCTCTGCTCAAAGCATCCTCTCTGAAAAACAGCTCACAGAGTGTTTATAATGCATCCCCAAACTTTTGAGCCATATAAGTTTAGAACAGGCTTGCACCTAACATTTTGTTCCATACTAATAGGCCTAATTGAACTATTTATTATATTAAATTTTCTTGTACAGATGTTTTTTAATCTGCATCATACACTGAATAGAAAAATGTCTGCCTCTGGGGAAAAGAAAACTGGGGAAAATAATTATTTCTTTATAAAAATATTTTTCAGTTGTGCTAGAAGAGAAATGGTCTAACAAATGGCTAGGTTTTAGATCTGTGCCTGCCATGAGGGGAATTCTCAGGTAAACAGGAGTTATTTAATCATTCCTCTTGCAGCACACACTTGCTGAGAGACCTTCTGCAAAATAACTCCAAACATTAAAATCAATGCCCAAAAAGATGCATCCAAATTGTTCAGCAGGGTCTCGAGCTATGGAGTCAGCCCTCCCCTCCGGTGGAGACAAGATAAAGAGGTATTAAAAAACCCAAGGACTCTACACTGCCTGAGTCCCAAGCCTTGGAACAGCCTGCATCCTGTTTATCCCAAGGTGGAATTTAAAGCAGCTTTAATTCTGTTCTCAGTTGCTCTTTGTTTCGGGAGTTTGAGGTAGAGATGAGGTGTGGATGTCTCAGGAGCACAGGGGCTCATCCCTTGCTCATGGAGACAAGAATGAAGCAGGATCCATGCAGGGCAGAAAAGCAGGTCTATTGTTTATGCGGGGTTTTATTCCCTTTCTGCCTTCCAGACTTCTCTAGAGATTTCTGTTGAAGCTTTTCTTGTTTTATAGTGGACTAGTAATGTGTAGAAACCATTGTTCACTGTGAGCAAGAAGACAAAAAGCAAAGCAAAATTGTTTTACATTACTCTTATTTTTCAACTTTATATATTTTTCTTATCAAGTATTCACACTTTGCTTCAAGTGAAGAACAGAATGATAAATTCATTTTTGTTTTGTTTCCTTTATAGCACAGCACTCGCCCTGCAGGGCGAATCAGCATTTCTGGATCACTTGATATCTGCAAGTGCATTCATTTGAATTTTACCATTGATCTGTTCTACCCTATGACTCACTTTTGTGGTACTTAATTTCTAACACACTTCTTATATACTCCAAAGAATGCTGTTGGTTTTTTTTTTTTTGCTTGCCCACCTTAATCCTTCTCTAATGAAAAAGTTCAGAGCCAGGCACTGCCTGTATGGATCAATATTCTAAGGAGTAATTTTGCAAGCAGACAGAATGGAATGTTTCTGAAGGGTAAAACCGGTGAAATGGTGGCTAGCAGAGACAGAATAGAATCTCTTTTACTGGGAATTGTTTCCCCCCAGCATGGGACATAGGACATGGCCAGTTTATGGTGTAGGTGCACAAGGGATGGTTTTACCTGGAGCTCTCCTGCCTTGTTGCTGTGTGGGTAAAAATCACCTGTAAAAACTCAACAGCCTGGCACAGGAAGGAATCTTCAGTGCCTCAGACACTGAATATTCACCCAGTGCTCTGCCCAAGACCTGCTCCCCCCAGGCTGTGCCCACTTCTCCTTGCTGGAGCAGGGCTGAGGAGATGCAGATGGGGAGCTGCCTTTCCTTCCCCTGCCAGCCAGCCCTGAGACACCAAATCCCTGAGCCTGGCAGAGAACAGGCAATTCCCTCCTTCCCGAGGGAAAATGCCCTGAGAACTCTCTCCAGGCACAGGAGTTCCATGTGCTGAGGAGGTTCAGCAGTGGCTCTGTCAGCAGGTGCTGTCAGGGCTCTGCTGTGGAGAACTCCCCCAGTGACTGCAGAAATAACTGGGAGCCTGGTGAGAGCCTCCTGAGGCTGCTTGGGGCTGTTTTGGGGGCTCAGGGCTGCTTGGAGGTTTTTGAGAGCCACAAAACATCTTTAGCAGGGCAACTTTGCTGTCCCAGCTGAGCTGGGGGGGCAGACAAGCTCTTCTGAGGTTTTCTTACTGTGACAACTCGACTTTCCCTCACTTCAGTCGCCTCTGACATGCAGAGGAGTTTGAGCAGAAGCACCGATGCTGAGGAAGCTCCTGGGGTGAGCTGCTAGCCCTGAAATCAAACCAGTTATCAACCTGGATGGGACAAATGTGGTTCATGTTTGATCTGACTCCATTTCAGAGAACATGCTAATTTCCCTCTCTGCCTTGCAGTCACATGTGCCTCTGTGCTGGCTTTTAATGGAGTTGTGGCCTCTGAGCTCTGAGAGATCTTTTCCTTGACTTCCAGGGCTTATAGATTCTCTTGGGCAATCAGATACAGTCACAGGATAGAACATCTGCTCTTTTACTTATCCAAAGGAGCTTGCAGAAAATTTTACCTTTTCCTTTGTTATAGATACAAAATTAGGAAATATGTTCATGCTCAGACCATTTCTTAAAGAAAAAGGGGAAAAAAAGTGGCCTGACCTGTCATTAGTTTATGTTCTGCAGGAACACTGTGCTTTTGCAGGGCACAGGTGTTGTTTTTCTTCTCCTATTACACTTAGAGGCAAAATTGAGACGTGGAGGGGATCTGAGAGCTGTTTTGAAACCGAGTCATAAATGCAAATGAATAATAAGAACACGGTTAATCTTACTGAGAAACAAATATAAATATTGTACAAAGAGAGATCTGTGGCATTGGAGTGCATACATCAGGCTATCAAGGCATCATGTAGTTGTTTCATTTATTCCAACTTCTTTTCATCCAGTGAACAGCTGTCCCTTTATTTCTAAAAGCTATTTTAATGTGGCAAGGGTGTTTTTTGTTTAATCTGCTACAATACTCCTTTTGTCTCCTTGTCATACTTCCAGCTTTAAAATATTAATCCAAGCTAACAAAGAGAATTTTTGATGTATTCTAAAATCCTGAATGCAATGTATAATTTAAAAATGAAAACATTTTATTAGGTTATGTTCATATTTAGATTCAGATATGTTCGGTTTGAGTTAGGCTCCTACATGGGGATGGTTTTGCAGAAATAAATATTTATTGGGCATTAGCAGTCTCCCTAAACACAGCTCCATGCTACAGTGTGTTAAGTGGCCTTTCTGTGCCAGTCTGATGCTGAAGCTTTGCATTCTCATGCTCAGAGTTTAAAGTCTTTGCCCAGCCAGTAGAAGTTTGTATTTTAAGCTGAAGATTTCACCTTCAGTTCCAGTCAGGAAGAAATTCCATATGCCCTGGGGTTGTGTTCATCTCCCCTCCTGGGATTCGCATGCCTGAAACACTCCTCAGACCCAAATTCAGAAACTTTAGGACTAATGATAAATACAGATACAAAATGGAAATAAAAGCATTCATCAGTCAATGTTTTTTATTATTTTATTAGTGAATGTTTAATTTTACTAATTGTAAGTCACTAAGTATTCATAATTCTGGATAATTGCTGAAAAGGTGTAAAATGGTTTCTGAGCCACAAAATTTCAAATACTTTAGGATATCCTAGTTCTGGTATACAAGTTCTACTTACCTATGTGATTTCATTGGAAATGTTATACATAAAAAGTAACATTATAAAAGTCATATGACTTATTAAAAGGACTTGAAAATTAATCATTCAGAACATCTGATATGCTACATTGGCAACAATTCTGTCTAGCTGGAAAATAATTTACCAGCCCCCCAAAAATGGTGTGCTTTACCTTTAAAGCATAGGGGAATATATTCCCTTTCAGATACATGAGCAGCTTTATTATTTGTAAACTCATCTTTTGGCATTTAGATAATGGTATTTCCCAGTGAAAGGATTTCAGAAACAATCCGTAATGCCCTCCTCATATTTCCAACACAATGGCAATTAAAAACCACAAGGAAGGAAGCAGTTTGGAATTCTGTTGTGTTACGAGTCTTGACTTCCCTGGTCTGATATTTTTAAGAGGAAGAGAAACAAAGGGGAAAGCGTGCTGGGATTAGCTATTTGTAGCATTTACCCGTGTAATTGTTCTGTAAATGGCTAATGTAGGGTAGGGCACCTGAGACTTGTTAGGGAAGGGTTTCCAGTGGTGGAGCTGCAATCTGTGATTAGCAGAGGAGCTCTGCTCTTGCAGGGCTTGCAGGGTGACCCAAATCTTGCCACGGGAAGAAGGCAGCCAGAGGGCTTTTGGTGCTGGCACCACTGGGAACTGCAGTGACAACTGGAGCGGGGACAAGCCTCGGGTAAGATGTACCTGCCAAAAATCTCCTCTTCCCTCAGCTTTCCGAGGTTTGTATCCTGCCTCACCTGTGGTCTGCTAAACCCGCTGTTCCTGGGCTAATACTGGACCAAATACATAGCCTGAAAGGCTGGACTGGAAAGCCAAGGAAAGAAATATGACAAATTAAGACTCTGTGGAGGAGATCTGATTTCTCACCTGAGGTAATATTAGACTCGGTAGCTGATAACATTTCAAGATTGGCACTTGGCTGAAGTGTATTCAGTCTGGAAGTCAAGAACCATAACACATTCAGAGATATATTTAGGTTAGAAATGGTTTTCTGCTGAAGTGCAAACACACAGTTGAAAGAGTTTTAATTCTGCTGCAGCCAAAGCAGTTCCAGGGAATATCAGCCCAGTTCCAGTGTTTGTAGCAGAGCATGTGCCAGACTGTCTCTGCCTCAAGGCTTCCTCCGGCTCATTTGGCCTTTCAGCCAGAACAGTTTTTACCAGGCAAAGGTTTGACCTCTCTTGCTGTTTTATTCCTCAGGAAAGGCCTCTCCATTTGAGCTGTGGGTACCTTTTTTTTCAGAGTGGTATCTAGAGCTGCAGGAGCTGGCCAGTTCCTCCCGAGCTGAGTGAGAACCAACTGAACTGAATTGTCAGTTTGCAAAGGCTCAGACTTCTGTGTGGGGTTTGGATTCTTTGGATTTTCTCTCATAAAACACCTTTGAATGCAAATGCTTTGAACAGGCTGGGGTTAGCACTTGCATTTTTCCCCACATAAAGTTACAGTGCAAGTGTAGAGAAGAGAAGAGCAAAGCAATGTGGAAGGAGGGGGGGAACTCAGCAAAGCATCATCTAAAGCAGGACTTTCCAGCTCATTGGAGCTCTATTTGCTGCATGCTCAAGAGACTACTGGAACAACAGAAAGCTCTGCTTGAGTGTGTAGGAAAGGCAAAGACAGCTGTTGTGCTGTCCTCAGCTAAATGAAACCTGATTGCTGGGTTGGTTGCCCTTCTCCAGTTATTAGAATGACCATCTGGGAAGTCAGTAACAATTAGTCATTGTTTGGCCAGATTGTGCCAGGAATCAGCTGCCTGCATGGACTTGTAAATAAGCTGGGGCCTGGTGTAAAATAAAAGGAGAATTTATTTCTGTGATAGAATGTGGGTCTCTGAACATGAGGGAATAATTTTATACCCTGAGGTAAGAATCCACGAAGAGCTGTAGCTTTTAACTATGAGCCTTGACCCTTCCTCCTGTGATTTCCTTTCCCCCATTCTTGTCAAAATAACCATTCTCATCCCACACCTTCTTGTAATGGCCGAAGGATCCGACTTTTCCTTGACCCAGGTGTGCTGCTGCTCTGTAGGAGACAGGGAGCAGAGCAGGGTTCTTGTCCTGTGCACCTCCTGCACATCTCTCACACCAGCACACATCAGAGCTGGGCAGTAGGAGCCAGAGCAGGTGGAAAAGCAACAAATGGAAAGACCTGTCAGATCTATGGCTGCCTGGGTCTATTATTGCTTTTATCCATTCTCTGCCTGGCAAGGAAAGCCAATTGCATTTGCTGGAGTACACTCATGTGTGGATGTGAGGAGAGTGTTAGGATGAGATTCCCGAGGCCTCTTTCCCTGCAAACGTGACTATTTCAGGCTCATGCAGGAAGGGATGTTGGCCCTTTCCCTCTCTGCCTGTAACAGAACACTCATCCCAAACAAACACCGACCCTGCAGGAGAGCTGCAGGTCTGTGCTCTGCCCACCCAGCACCAGCCTGTTCCACACAGGTACAGAATGTCAAAGGATTTTGTGTTCGTCTCCAGTGAAATGGATTGTTTTGCTAATGAGATAAATTAACAAATTTGAAAGCCTTCCTTACAGAAAAAAAATTGCTGTGCAGCCATCTGTAGCACTGTGGCCTGAGCTGTTTGCTCTAGATGTTAAAGTCAATTAAAATCCAAAAGGGAAATGTGCTTTATGGATGGGCTATTGTTTTTAATCCTTTTAAATACTATTGATTTCTATTTTATTCCTTTTTGTTTCTTTTGGACTTGAAGTGCTTTGCATTGATTTTGCTTGTTATCTTCTTGTTTCAAGTACACTTTTATGTTGTTATTTCATGCAATTTTTGTTGCTTACCTTTCAGTTGTAGGTGTACACAAACCACAAAGGTGCAAGTTTATTTTCAGTTCTGTTACACTTCTTCCCCCTTTTTTTTCTTTTATCTGTGTTATAATTGCTCTGTCCTATCAATTTTATCTTCATTTTAAACTCTTTCCTTTGCTTTGTAAGTTACAAGCTTTTGGTAATATCTTGTGAGTTGTTTCTTAGTTTTTTGGAGAGAATCTCTTTATTTACCTCCCAATAGAAAAGCAGTTTTTGTTGTCAAAACTTCTTGTCACAATTCACACTATGCTGCTGTTGACAAACACAACATTCTATACCTATGGTACCTACATTTAAATACTCTAAATAATTCAGTTTTAAACTTAGAGATCAGCATTCAAATTGGGGTTGAGTGATAAAATGCACGACCTGCATAAATTCCATGATTGATCCATTTGATTAATCAAATGGATCAATCTCTACACGAGCACAGGTTTTGTGTGTTCACTGGTGAAGCTTTGAGAACCTTGATGTGAGTACAAGCCCATTGTTGATGACCTAAAAGTAGGAAAACTCGGTGATCAGGTGCACATTCAGTGCTTTCAGAATGACTTCCCTTGTTGGAATAGAATCAAGTGTATGAAGGGAAAGAATGAAATACAATTCAGGTATGAAAAATATAAAGAAAGTGAAGCAACCGAAGTGTTCATGGCAAAAAAGCACTTTTAATCTATAAAGCAGGTTTCAAGGTTAGTCAAGTGTGCCAGTTCATTTATTCTAAAGCTCCTATTGCTTAGATTTTAATAATCATTCTGCACTATGATACTTTACTGTTAATATGAAACATATTGGAGAGAATGAATAGCTAATGGTATCACTTTTTAAGTGCTGTTGAATGCATTCTTCAAAATGGAATTAAACAGCCTGAACCTTATATTTATTTTTTTTAATAGGCTGAGTGGTAGCAAGGAAAAGAAGAGTAGAGATTGAAATGTTTGTTCCCTTTCCCTAAAATCAAGTGTTTTAGTATTTTAACCTTATTAATTAGAACCAGAAATGTAAGGCTGAGCCTTGTTGTGGCTATACAAACTTGGTCCTAGCTTCCTCAGAATTTCTGAGGTCTTTAAAATACAGACACAGCAAACAGGCTGAAGATAGGAGGGGAAAATTGCTGGAAAACAGCCAGAGAGGGAAGGACTCTCCCAGAGCAGCCACTCGAGGGATTCCCATCCCACATCCCCTGCTTTGAGTTTGCAGGGATAGGCAGGGGGTGGGATGGCTGCTCTCCTCTCCTTTCCTTGCCAAATGAAGTAAAAATGGGAAGATTTTGTGTGTGCTCCTAATCAGACCCAGCAGGCAAGGCACTGTCACTCTGTGGGTGCAGCCTCCTGGAGGAAAGCACGTTCCAGGCGCAGGAAGGGGAATTTCAATGAGGAGATTTCTCAGTGCCTGTGCTCTAATGAACCCAACCTGCTGCAGAGCCTGGTGGCTGTGGGTGGCTGTCCCTGCTCCTCACCTTCTGCCTCCCTGATGAGGGAGGAGGAGATGAGCAGAAGCTGGCTCTGTGGGATCTGGCTCCATGGAAAAGAGGGCAACATCTGAGGAGGGAAGAGTGTGGCCCTTCAAGTTTGGTGTCAGGACATTGGGATATTGACCCAGCAGTTTACAACTCACTGCAGCACGTTGTGCTGCTGTCTGAACGCGATATCTCGTTTTCCTTGGCAAAATTCAAGTATTCATTGGGGGAGTGGGAATTCTATATCTTTTTTTTCCCCTTTCTGTTAAAATTCTATTTTTAAAGGGAGTTATATCTATCTAGAAGCCTTCCTGAAATCACCAGCAATCCTCTGTGCTACAAAGTGAGATAATTCCTTCTAAACTAAACCCCAGCAACAAAGGATAAAGCAGTGAAAGGTGGTACATGATGTGCATACACGTGTGCTGTGTCATTGCAAGTGCCTTCAAAGGGCTCCTTTATCTTTTCTCTTGCTCAGCAATCCCGTTGGGCCACAGAATAACAGCAATCAAGGCACTTGTCCGGGGCAGATTCCCTGTTTGTTGGCTTGCTCTTCTCTCAAATTCTTTTAGTGCACAAAGCCCTCTACGGTACTTGACGTGATCAGAAGTTGGTTTTAGGACTGTGTCTCTCAGAGTAAATAATCTCACTGAAGCACTGAAGGAAGCTGGTGCTAATTTACCTTTTTTTTCTAGCTGCCTGTTGGCCACATCTGCTTCTCCTGGATGAGCCCAGAAATCAGGGGATGAGGTGCAGTGGGAGGCAGAGCACTGCCTCTTGGTGGCCCAGCAAAACAGGAGGCAGCTTTTCATCTTCAGACTTAGCCCTCACTATTAATGAGCTCACAGGCTGAGGTGCATAAATTACACGGAACAAACTGCTGGGAACAGATTTTTTTTAAACCTTTCTAATGTTTAGTCATGCTGAAATGACTGAGTTTTACAAAGTGTTGAACTTACAGTCTTTTGACCAGGTCAAAAAAAAAAAATAATTTTTGGAAGAATGACCAGCTTGCTGTCCTGGCCATTAATTTGCTGCCAGAACAGAAAATAGGAGGCATTAAAAAATTTGAAAGGCCAGCCCAGACCCCTGATGAGTAATTTAATAATCTGTTGAGGTGGTTCTTGGTTGTCAAATAAGTAGATTTTTCTTGGGCAACTTAGATGTCTCTGTGAATCAAACTTCAGTGATGTCAGGAGAAGGAACTCTCCAGTGCAATGTTCCTGTAAGAACAATATAAAAAGGTGACTTTTTTTTTTTTTTGGAAAAAAAGTCTTTTGCATAGAAAACCAGGTATTTTTTTAGTCCCTATTATTTCTGGCTTTTATGTGCCAGAGTATTCCTGATGTTTCTTTCTTTGTTCTTCTCTCTCCTTAATGGTGCCCCTGGACAAAGAAAAGAATATGTACAACACCTGCAATCGTACTGTGAAATAGAAATTATTCTCATTAATCTGTGAACCTGTTCCTCTTAAATTTGATTCAGGGGATCCAAAGAAGCAGCTTTTGTAAAAATGGGCTGCAGGAACATTTCCTGTGAGGGAGGGAGCAGGGCCAGAGTGTGGGTTAGCCTGACCTTGTTGGCTCAAGGCCGCTGTTCTACCCAAATGCTTCTTTTTTGTCATCCTTCAAAGAGCCAGGGGGAAGCCTTCTCTTGTTTGAAGTCTGTGGTAAAACCCCCATTGACTCAAGGAACATCCAGTTTTCACCCCTGGAACATTTCAGCCCTTCGAGAGGGTTTGAAGCAGTTGCAAACACAGAGCTGCAGCTTCCTGAAATGCAGAACAAGAAGCCACCCAGCCACCTGGAAATATCCTTACAGCTTCTTCTTAAGTTTATCTAAAAATGATACCATGCCTGCTGTAAGGTTCAATTCTTCTGCATCTGTTAAATTGCTTTGCATGAAACTGTAGCTCTCAGGTACCATGGCAACCATGTTTTCTAATCTGATTTTAAATTTTTACGGTGCAATGCATAAAATATTGGTACCTTTTCTAGTTTTTGATTTATAAGTGGGAGTAAAGATAGGGACAGCATTTTAAAAGGCATATGAATCTGTATAGTTAAATGCTTTCTCTTTTTTGGATGATATGGAGGAAATGGTTTCTTATTTTATTATGAAAAGTAAATGTTGATTGGCTGATTACAGATGTCTAGATAATGGCTGGCATTTGAGGTCTTAATAGCAAGTAGTATTTCTAGGCAGTATGTGGGACATTTTCCACTGAGTTCATGTAGATTGTAGAAAATTCAATTGTTTCCTCTATTTCCCCATATAGAGTGGGTATCTAAATATCTGACAAATTCTGCCTCTTACTGAATATATTTAGTGTGGAGATAACTTTAATGTTTAAGAATGATTCTGAAAGACCTGCTAAAACACATAAAAATTACTCTTTTCCCAAGAAAGCTAAAGATAGCACTTAGATTTTAGCCTTGTATTGTATTATGCTCTTAATATAATCTCTAAGTCATTATGTTTCCAGAAACGTTCTGAGAAGAAAATCCCATTGTGCTTAAATGATTGTACGTGTGAAATGTGCCGTGGTCAGTGTGAAGCCTCTGTTATCAATTGAATTAAGCTGGCACAGAGCACGTTCTGCAATTCAGATGTGCAAGAATGTCCCTGAAAGATGTCAGACTCAATTCATCTCAACATTTGACCCGATGCCCACTGCACCTCCCTGCCATGGGATCACAGCCTGTGCTAATACACAAACTTTGAGCTGGGCTTCAGTTGAGTTTTATAATTGGAGAAATTGTGGGTTTAGGTGGAGGGAGGACACAAAAGAAATTTTTGCATGAAGAGAAGAAGAAAAAAAAAGGACAGAAATATTTGGGAAGTGTTATAATACATCAATTAACTTTTTAACTAGGTAGCATGACTTGCTGTTTTGACCGAATAGCCTTCCTGTGAACCCTATTCCAGTCTCTGCATCACACCTGATACCTTAATAAAAGTACAGGCAGCATCCCAAAGAGATAAGAGGGAAGTGAGCTTTCTGTTTCAAAGATCAGTGGGCAAGAAGCCCTGGAACAGCAAGAGAAGCCAGAGCAAGCTCCATTGTGGATATTCCAAATAGCCTGTGTGTATCAGGAACCTCATTAAGAGAGGAAGGATTGGAGGTGATCCTTGATCTCAGCCCTTTCTGGAGGAGCAGCTTCTGATCAGTTTAGGAAAGGGAGGGTGCACGTGTGTGCTGGCAGTGATGGCTTGTGTTTCCACTGAATTAGATTTCCATTGGCTTTGTGTGTACAAAGGCACTTGGCAGATGACAGGAATGTGTGAGGTTTGCCCTAGAATGTGTAGATGACACAGAAAATGAATAAAATCCCTGGAGTCTCTAGAGTACATATTGTTCTTGTATGGTTTCTAAACATTTTAGCCACATCTTTGTATCTCTCTTTTTTTACCTTCATTTAAAAGTAGTAAACTGTCATTCTTAAAAGTGGACTTGTCTAAGCTATAATGTTGATAAAAGTAATTTGTTTCAGGTTTTTCAGCTGACATGTTGTCTTGTGCAAAGTCACTTTGGCTTGTGTCACTCCTGGTGAGTTGTACTGTAGAATAAAGCAAGACTGATGCAGCCTGACATCACATGCCACAATGTGATTTTTCAGCTGTAATTCTGAGCTAATTTGTTTTTCTCAAAGCTATAAATTCCTAAAGCTCAAGCTTTCTGGGAAGAGGGAAGCAGTTTGAATGAATTTCAGTCGTTAAAAGTCAGTTTAATGAAGAAGAAAATAAAGCTGTTTTCCCACTAGTTTTCTTAGTTTCATATTTTATTTTGCATCTTAGTTACACACCTGCAAAGCAAGAGTAAATACACTGCAGCTAATGGCTTACAACTGTTAAAGCTGAGCAATTGATGCTAAGTGCAAGCCCTCAGAAAGAAACAGCAAAATCCACATTTTGCTACAAAGAATTACAGCTTTGCAGAAATCATAAAGTATTTGCTTAAAGAAAATGGAGGCCTAAGTTGTTCACAGAGTACTGAGAAAGGAGCTGTAAACTGATTTTCTTTGTACTTTGAGAGGTCTTTACATGAATGTCAGAAAAAGTGGATGGCTAAATTAATATATATTCATACATTTCATATAATTTATATTCTATTTTTTGATTATAGTATATTCTATATCTTTGGTTAGTGTTGGAAAGGAATATGTGGCCTTGACTTTCTATTTCCTTTTTTTCATACTGATGTAACTGGGAAAACTTGCCTCTGAAATCACAGCATATCAGATGACTGAGTAAACAAATTCTAGAAAATATTTATTGACAATTTTTTTGTGTTGCTTATATAAATATATGCATTTCCTCTTAGTCGTGCTCCAGAGCTCAGTGCATTAGCTGATGTCATTTGCATTGCTTAGTTTTGAAACTTCCATAAAACTTCATGAAAAAAAAAAACCAAAATGTTGCCAAGTAGTGGGAGACAAGGAATTTTTATCCCAGCCAAATGTAAGCACTGTGATTATTTGGAGTGTTGGCATAAGTAAACAGCAACAAAAACCTTCCCGATTCCCCCTTCTGCTCAGGAAGGATTAAACTCCACAGTAGGATGTGCTTTAAGAGCTATTTTCATGCATTTTAATCAAACAAAATAGGTTATCACATTAGAAATGGGCTGACAAAGGCTTACAAGGACAAATGTATTGTGTCTCTTACATCTTCTCTCGGCAGCGACTGCTGGAGCTGCCAGGAGGAAATGGATTGAGAAGGCTGAGGAAAAGGAAAAGTGTGCAAAGATGACTCGTTTATTGCTTTACACAGCTCTTCTAGGCTCAAAGCTGATCTCAAAATACATCAACTGTGTATGGTTTGATGGTTAGAAAACACAGAATAATCACCATCTGAAATTCTCATGGTGGTAGGAAGTTTGAGTCTCCTAGAGGAGCTATAATTTTTAAAAAAGGCAACCCAGCCCCTCCATCTTTGTCTATATGTAATCTCACATATCTAAAACCATCACATTTGATAGTGCTACACATTTACTTCAAGTTTAATGATCAAAAAATGTTGATGCTGGTCTCCAAAAAATAGTGACATGTATAAGCAATCTAATAACAAAGAGTAAGCTGTGGTATGAGAATCTTTGTAGGCCTTTCTTAGGGAAAAACCTGGAATTCAGAGGATTTTATAGAGGCCACAGTAGAAGTCTGTATTTATGGATCATTATAGTGATAAAGCATTTTCCATTAATATAAAAGTACAACTTGTTTGCAGTCATAATAAATATTATGGGTTTACATATATATATATATATATGTATATATGTAAGACTTGAAAATGGCAGATCTTTCTTTTGGCATGGTAAAGGATCCTTTCTCCCATATCTCTTTTGTCTCTCATCCAGCAGCAGTTTCAGCTGTAGCCACGAGCTTTACGTGTAAGCATCTGAAATTTTGATGACTCCATGCTCGGTGTTCTTCTGGAGTCAGATTAAAAGGTTCTTTAATCCTGTTTAAGCCACAGTTTATGCAGCATCCCCCCCTACTAGTAACACCTTGTGCAGCTCCACGAGTGTGAGCTCACTGAAATTTCCCATTCAGGTTGGGTGCTCACAGCTTCCTCCCCTGCAGATATCACAGCTCTGGGGTGAGCATCTGAGCACACACTTTGCTCTATGGTTTACCTGGAAAGAACCTGCCTGCAGCTCAATCTGGGGATTATTAGCTCAGCCTATACCAGCTTCATTTTTTTGCTTCAACAGCTCCACAGTTCAATCTCTAGTATGTCAGCAAATATATGACAGCTGTCACAAATATGCCAGGTTTAAGATAAGATACTTATTTTCAGATCTGCTAGCAGTCAGGTGCTGGAATTTGAAGTAGTTCAGATTTCTAGTAAAGCAGGTAAAGTGTCTGAAATGATTTGCATTTTCCCCCAAAACTGCAGATTTTCTGTTGGAGAAATCCCCTGAATTCAGTATATTTGTGTGTGACCACTTGAGTCTCTCTTTCTAAGCAAAGCTTTCTCTTTGCCCAGCATCTCCACTCTGAAGATCACTAAAATTGCTGCTTCAAATACACCCTCCAGGAAATCAATAACAAATCAAGTTAGACTCAGAGATGTTGATGTTGAGTGAGGCTGCCAAAAACCTCCAAGAAAAAGTTGTTGATATCAGGATGGGAGCAGATCTATCCTGGGGGTGTCCAGGCTGCTTTGATACCTTCTCCTACATCATAAGGTCTTGTGAGAGCTGCCTCAGCCCTTGGTTCCCTGCAATGCTCCGTGCCTGTACCTGCTCTGGTTTAATGAGATTCAGGCCAAGCATGTGAGGTACCACACGAGAATATTTTCATCTTCTGCTTTATATAGTTCTAACTACATCTGGAGAATTATTTCCTGCTTGGACTGCTTGTTTTGGGTCAGATTACACAATATTTGCTTTTTTGCAGGATGATTCATGGCTTTTGGTGATCTGCAGGTTGCTAGGAGTTGGAGAGGTAATAGGTGCACCCACCAGAAAATCACAAAATATTTGCCCACTGAGTTGATATCCTTAGCAGAGAAACCAAGAACAAAATTGACAGAGGAAAAAAAAAGATGTTTTCCCAAGTCAATTGAGAGCAATGAAATAATCTGCCAGTCTATGGCACAGTTTTCCAGGGTCAGCAGAGAACTGCATCAGCAGTTTGGGGGAGGGAGCTCACCTTGGCCTGTCAGAGCTGTGCAGTTCTGTGTGACTGAGGAGTTTTGGAGGTTGTGTTATTTTCATTAGTGCTGTAGTTCATTTGACAGAGGTCACTATTTTTTAAAATTTGTAGCTGTCAGTTGTCAGGGTAAATCTGCATTTTTTCTTATTTGTATGAGGAAATACATGAATTTACCTTATTAAGATTTCAGTCTACTGTGCCTTAATGTACTTGTTCAGAGAAAAGATTTAAGCAAGAATGAACACATTCCTCTAATGAGTCCATCTATATATTAAGTACTAAAAAATAGCTGAAATACAATTAATGCATATTTTCCAAAATGTGTCCAGTTAAGAACTTTGAAATAACAGCTGTGATAAGTGGTCCTTGATAAAACATCTTTGCATTCAGCTGATAACATCTCTTGGCCTTTGGCTGTAAGAATATCCAATCCTCATGGAGCTCTGCTGAGCTGCAGTATCTGCTGTCATTAATAGCACAGCTCACCTCGGGAATTCTGCATCCCTGAGAGCAGAAAACTTTTAACTGGGGCACAGTCACAGTGATGACTGGTGCCTCTGTATGGGTGAAGCCTGCCTGACAGCATCACCTGATTCAGCCTAATCAAGTGTCAGATCTCCTCAGGCATGAAAAAGGATGCGTTTAGAAGCTCGTGAACATACATAATACCCTCCTCTTTTCCCTACAGTGTTCACTCACACTAAAGAAGATCTTATGAGACCTTTTGTACCTTAAATTGTTTGACATCACAGACAGAAAATAGGAAGTTTGTGGGTGAAGTAACTGCACGCAGTAGTCCAGGTTCACTTCTTGTAATTGTGTTTCTTTGCTGTCTCTAGAAAATCCCTTGGGCTTCCTGAATCTCTGTATTTTTAACACACATGGTGTGTATTTAAAAGAAATAATCTTTCCAATATCCTTAAGTTTCATGTACATCCTTGAATTTCTGGTTTAATATGAAATACTATGAGGAATTATGGAGCAAAACTTGAATGTGAGGTTACCTAAATGCATGATCCAGTTGTACTTCCCAGCACCTTGGTTCATGACAACTTCCAGTTTGTTACTGACCACTGACAGACATTTCTTCTGTTCTTGATCTCAGTGATGCCTGAATGAGGAGCACACTCTTTTTCTTTGTGGGATGTCAAAATCACCCTCTTAGAAGTTCTGCCTCACCCCATTCCCAGTGTGTGTTGGGTTGAATTCCATCTTTGCCAAGCCTTTTCCCAAGATTTGCCAAGTTTTTCAGAGCTCTCTGGCTCTGTTTGGAGCACTTCAGGGGCCAGTCAGGCTCAAGGTGTTCAGGAGAGCTTTCCACTGCCCTACATCAGAGAAAGATTCTCCCAATTATCTGGGGACTCATGAATCCATCAGATCAAAGCATCACCTGCGTATTTGGCTTGTTAAGCAATGCCTTCCTGCTCCAACAGGAGAAACATTTCCCCTCTGCTTCCCTTGGGAGTTCAGTGAGCATGGCTCAGCATGACGTATCTCCATCCGAGGGGTTTTGCATTTCAGAGCTGTCTGTGTGAGAGCAGGATGGTGATTGTTCATTTTAGGGTTACGCTGGGCTGGGGTGAACATATTCCTCCTATTAATAACATGTATCAGATGGCTCTTAAAAAAAACTGAAATGATGAAAACTGGCAACAATCATCATTCCTTCTGAAATTTACATGAAGTAAAATAAAGCTGTGTCTCAGCCTTTGTGTTCTTGCTGTGTTCTGCCAAGGTTAAATAGTTTAGTAAAAAGGAAAAGAAACCCCAAACACACTAGGGATATCAAACCAGCAGAAAAGAGATGTTCATCCCTTTTTTACTTGCTCTGAGTCAGTGCAGATTGACTGTTCAATAATAGCTTTTATTCTCTTCTAAAAGGTGCTCAGGAGCTATGGAAACGATTTCTCATAATCTTGTCTTTTGTTTCCCTTTGCTTGTTTATATTGGCAGGCTTTAATTTATTAATTGGAAAACTGTCAACATTTGTTAATGTAATATTTGAAACAAACATATAAATAATCTTAATAAGTTCAGATAAATGGGCTTAGTAATTACTTTTTTCTTTGAAAGTTTAATTAGAAAGGAATTTATAGAAGAGTTTATATTATCTGCCTGTAATAGCAAAACTTTGAATACAGGTTGTATTCTCTCCTTGGTAATTTTGAATATTTGTGACAACTCCCTGGTATCATGATAAAGCTTTTCTAGCACAACTTAAATCATCACAGATCTGCTCACGTACAGGCCTCAGACACATCTTGATCTGCTGATATGCAAATGCCAAAATGCTGCTTTAATCTACCAGTGCAGCAAACCTCTGTTATTTCCACTCTAGAAAAAGCCATCTCCAGCCTTTAGGAGTTGCACCTCACCATCAGTGGTCAGAGATATTTAAGGAACATGTTTGTATCCTGGCTGAGATACAGCTTCAGCAAATTTGCCTACCCTTGGAAAAGAGGATATGGATTTAGCACTTGCAGAGCTGGCAACCTGGCACATGCTCATAAATCAGGTCATTTCCCATTCAAATGTTAATATTTGCACCAGCAATTCATGTGCAGATGGAGGTATAACTTGTACCCTCAAAATAAAGCTAGAATCTGAAATGGTTCACTTTAATGCAAGCAATTATTCTTTATCATATCCCATCTATCCCTGGTGATACACTGGGAAGAGGAGCAAAAAGGCACTGCAGATCTTTTAGATCACTTCTGAATAATGCAGCAAACAGGTTTGGGTAAACACGGTAAAAACTATCATTCTGCAGAGTATTTATATGATTAGATACTGTTCATTCTTAAATTCTAGATGAAAGAGTATTTTCTTACAAATTTATCTTTTTCTGTCCTTTAAAATGCTGCATTCTCTGCTATACAATTGGTCCATCTTCTTGGCCTCTTTGTTCAGGTTTTGGGAACAGGTCCAGCTCAGATTTAGACATCTGTGTGATTTTATACAGTGAATATTTCCCTTGAAGCCAAAGGGAAATACCATCATTTCATAAAATAAGGCATATTCATAACCCTTTGCAAATTTGTGGCCTTGATCCCTGAGACCACTTCCAGCTTCAGCTGGGTCATAGAGGTTTGTGATGACTCCAATTAATGTTTGCTTTGCTGGGAAAAGGATTTTTCCACCTCCTGGGAATCTACCTCTCTTTAAAACGTGGAAACCCAAAGATACCAGGAGCACCCTCAAATAAAGGTGTCCTCATCGAGCTCTGAGAGAGCAGGAGGGGAATACTCACAGCTCACAACTGCATAAAGGCTCTTTGAATTCTCTGGGACCATCACTATTCCAGGAGTAACAGCTGAAGTCTGTGTTTCTCAAACATTCAAAGTCAAAGGACTGGCTGAACTTTTGTAAGAGTACTGCAAAAAAAAAAAAAAGTCAAAAAACTGCAGATGATGGTGGCTTGTTGGCACTGTGCTTTCTGTTCATGAGATAAAATTCAAACATCTATTTATTGCTTGAATTTTGTCCCATTCTTTTTCCTTGCTTGCTTTCTTGTGTCAGAAAACAAAAAAGAAAGGCTTTGAGGATCAATTCTGATTTCTTACAGGATGTCACTGGGGTCCAGACAAGGAACACTGGCTTGGCTTGTTTGGGGTGTTTTTGCTGTGATTTTATTGTGCTGAAGAAAAGCATTAGTTGCTGGGTTTTGCCCAAAGTGCAGGCTGAAGCCATGCAAGCCAGGCAAGGGATTTGTTTTCACCTGTTCCAGGATGGAGAGTATTGAGTTTCCAGTCTGACCTGCCCTAGGAGCCAGATTCTATTGTGTGCCAAGTGTCCTGGAATTCTGATGACACCAAAGAGGGTTTAGATCTCCCTGCACCTTCCCATACCCAGCCCTGGGTTTTTAATTCTCTGTGCAGACCCCATTGTGGTATCAGCCAGTGCCTGGTAAGAGATAAAAAAAGGAAACCCTGAGTGAGCACAAGCTCTCTCAAACCCCTCAAGTAAGGAGGCCAACATGCTGGCAGGAAAACTCAGCTTCTACTGATTTTGTTCACAAGACCCATTCAGTTAATTTAACAGTGCAAAGAGCTCGGAGTGGCATGGGAAACAATCACAGAACACTTTGAGAGTGGTTGTTTTGCTGAGGCAAAAACACCAAGGTTGGATCCTGGTCTTGCTAGGGAAAAAGCAGGTCAGTTTGGCATAATCTGCTTGATATTATCCCTGTATTTCAAAAGTATTAAATATTGTTTTCTTGACAACAAAAAACATAGCAGCAAAGCAAGGCATTTTTATCTAATAGCAAAAGACCAAGGACACAGAAAAATCTGTGCTTTGAATCAATCTTGGTGCAAATGTGTTCAACATTTGAGAAAACTTCCTCAGTGAAGGCTTTTACTGCACGGTTCTTCCATCTGCTAAGTGGTAATCATGATATGCATAATACTGAAAGGTTATAATTGAAAATGTCTTTGGATCATCACTGGTGGCAAAATTTGTTTGAGAGTTATCGGGTTAATCTAATAATGCCTGTAAGGAAAGCATGAAAGCACATTAGAGACAAAGCTGTGATTACCTCCCTTCCCCACAAAAAAAGGGAAGAATATAAACATTTTCTGAGGTTCTTTCATGGTAGATTAGGAAATGAACCATCATGTTTGCTGAATATTTAAGAATGGGACTAAATTAAATTTCTGAAACAGAGGAGACAAAATACTGTTTGGCCAATAGCAGATATTTTAGAAATCTAATTTCTTGAAGCAAGATAAATGCATAAATAAGTGTTCTGCTTTAGCATATTAAGCATCTTACTACATTTCCCTTCTGGTATTTTTTGGCTATGATTTTTAACAATCAGTAGTAATTTGGGCTGTGACCATTGCTTGTGTTTTCAAGCTGAAACATCTCAAGAAAGTATCTTTTTTAAAAGGAAATTGCACTGTGTGGTGGATTCATCCTCAGCTACTTATGTTATTATTACTTTTATCTTATATCAATGTGTTTAATGCAATGCTCTTCTGTGGTGTCTCATGGGCAATCACCTGCATCTTACAGAGGTATCAGCCATTTGGGGCTCGCCTTTTAAATTTTTCCTGGCTGCTGTTCTGTTGCTGAAAACTAATATAGCACAAAAGGCAATTGTAGATATTGTTCAGTGAGTACCAACAATATCCCCTTCCTAATCCTTCTCCTGAGCTGAGCCACCAAAACTCAGTCTCCCCTTTAACCTTCTCCTTTGCAAGAATACAATAGCCTAAACTGTATTTATTGTCTCTGTGTAGTGTAGTGCTGGTACCTCTTGTCAAAGGGCACCCACAAAAATGCTCCTCTTTAGCTTGTAATAAATCCTTGGTCCTCAGCATGTGAGTACTTGCAGACAAGGCAGAAGAGAAAAGGCTTTAGAGAATCTCTCCTATCCTTTACACAGAAATTTTCCCCGATATTAAGATGCAGCTCCTGGAGACAAAATCTCAAAGTACTTGTACGTGTTTTTGAAAAGTATGCAGAAAGAAATGGAGTGGTGTTGACCTAAAAGAGCTCCCTCTATGACTGGGGGGTTTATTGTTGAATTCAGTATGTATTGAGTTAAAACTAAATAGTCTTTTGAAAATCTGGCTTCGAATTTCATTTCTTGATGTGGATTTAGCTGGACTATTGACTTCAGAGAGCCATGTTGTGAGAGCTTTGGTGTGGATGCTTCATCTCTCCAGAACACATTCTCTAAGTTACTCCTGCTCCAAAGACAAGCAAAGAAGTTTTTATTAAAATCCCTGACGTATTTATTATCTGTACAAATGAGTGTTTTTATTTATTATCTGTACAAATGAGTGTTTTTATTTATTATCTGTACAAATGAGTGTTTTTCCCCGT
Source organism: Poecile atricapillus (assembly GCF_030490865.1). Taxonomy (NCBI): domain Eukaryota; kingdom Metazoa; phylum Chordata; class Aves; order Passeriformes; family Paridae; genus Poecile; species Poecile atricapillus. Next base: position 4,270,865 of record NC_081263.1, read on the forward strand.
GTGCTGCCATTCCAACCAAAGCAGATGAGGCAGCAAAAGCTGCCAGAGTGCCAGAGCCCCTGGACACTCTGGGATCCAGCAGGGCTTGTCCCACACACCCCTCAGGGGAACAGGGATCCAGAAAAGGGATGGATCAGTGTGACCACATTGTCTGGAGGCTTTTCAGAGCCCATTTCACTCTGCAGTGCATTGCTCCAGAACAATGAGCCTCCTGTATTCTCCTTCAGCTCCCACTCGTGGCAGGAAGATTCTGGGACTGTTTCTTGGTCACCTTTTTCAGGAGCTCACACAGGCATTTATAACCTTCCTTAAATGCCTCTGTTTTGCACAGTCATGCCCCTCAGTGTTCTAGAATCAAAGAACTGAGAATAGAACCCATGTCTGCTGAACCATGGAATGAAATTTATATCCATTTGAAAGGCTAATATGAGAAGGTCATGAGAGTCCCCTGAGAAATTTGGAGTGTATCCTCCAATCACTCTGAAATCAAGACACGACAGTTGAGCAGCTTGGACAAAGCGACTGGGCTTGCAGGAGCCACAGATGTGACTTGAAGGATGGGGAAATTCACAGTTGCTAACAATAGGTTTTTCTAGCCAAGGAGAAAAGATGACAGCTGGAAGATTTGTCTTTTAAGCATGACATAGCTTTTCAATAAAAATATTGGTGTCTCATTTGAGTGAGGTGAAAGGGTTGGAGTAATTCCACTACCACCCTTTTGCCTCCTGTTACCACAGTGCTACCGAGTGTGTGAGCTTAAGGTTTTCATGTTATTTATTGGTGAGCCATCACATGTGTCCCTGATGCTTTAAAATAAAATCAGGACAAGTATTCCTGTCCACTAGAACTTATAAGGCAAATTAATTGTGTTTTTTTTTATACCGGATGGAGGGAGTCACAGTGGAAAGGTTATCACAGTACAGAGAAATAGTCATTTTGCACACAGGCACATGTGCTAGGCATCAGAGTGTCCTAAAGTTATAGATGAGTGTAGAATAAAGCTCAGTTTGGGGTTATTATCAGCCTGAAATCAATCAGATAGAATTTCCTATGCAACATCTGTGTATTTAAGTGAGTTTCTTCTTACACGTGACATTTTTTAAAGAGCCTCAGACTTCCCTTTCAGCAGATTATAAAGAAACATTTTAGGGACTCATCACTTTATTTGAAATCACATGCACTAGAAATACTAAAATATTGAAGAAATATGGATTCTTGAACTAATTTGGGAAGCCCTTAACTGGGGGTCTCTGTTTTGGTGTATTCCTGGGTGAGGAATACACTCTCACCAAGTCTGTCTTGTAATTCCCACCTGCTTCTCTGTAGATATTTTTATTTAGGGGGAAACAATGCTCTAAGGAAAATGCCTTAATGGATCTACTCTTTCTTGTCTCCTGAACCCAAATGTGTGAAGACAATTTTTCAGAAGTTAAATAATCTCCAGCAGTTGCGACACACGAATGATGTGATTTTTGTAATGGCTGTGCTAATCGTTTTCACTTTTATATGGAATACATTTGTTTTAGCCTTAATCTATATTTTTTTCATGGACTCTGCCCTTTTTAATATTTAAACATCTGAAAAAAAAATAGACTTTTCAGGCTAATTGATAATCTAAGTAGTTTGGTCATAAAAAATAAACTGAAGCTAGCGGGCAGTTTTCGGCTTTTTCATACCCTCTTATTTCATCTCAAATCTCTTAATTACAGGACCTCATCATAAAATATCCCTAACAGAGTAAGCCAATTAATTTTATACAGCAGCACCAAAACTACACAATGTGATGAATTAGGGTATTTGCCCTGCTGCAAACTTGCAGATGAGCCTTGGTCCTGATAAACCTGAGGCTTCCAATGTACCCACGGGGGTTTGAGTTATTTCTTGTGTCTTGTAAAGCTGGAGGTAAATGACTTGGTGTTCAACAAAGTAGCAACGTTACAAAAGAAAAAAAACAAAACCAAACCAACCCATAAAATGTCATTTTCTCAAAGATCTGTGCTTTTCTATACAATAACTATCACTTGAATGGGAATTTGTCACTGAAAGAGCAAGAATAGAGTGCATGTCTGGAATTTTAAGGGAATGCCTTGAAGTTGGGTGAATATTGGTGGTAATACTAATAGATAAGTATTTCCAGTATGCAAATGAGAGATGGGACAAGAAAACAGCATAAAATTCAACTTTTTACTACTATAGTAATCTGGGAAAGTTGAGATCTGGGGCTTGACACAAATTTCTCAGCTTTGACCCCTTGTAATTAAAATGTCATCTCACATAAGCGAGGCTGACAATGGAGTGTGTCTGGGTTGAACTCCCTGAGCTCTGGTCCTTCCTCACACTGAGTGCTCTGAGTGGATTCCACCTGATTGTTCAGGAAATCTCTGTTACCCACACCCTGTGTGACCTTTGGGTGGCTCCTTTGTAGGAGGGGACAGAAAAAAAGGCTCCAACCCCTCTGAATGTCACAGAGCTGCTGCTTCCTAAGGACTTTCCCTAAGGGAAAGGGGTGGATGGACAAATGGGCTCAGTGCTCAGGATGAGCCATCACCTGAAGGATGAGACCTTGAAATCTGTCCAGCATCACTGCCTGACTCAGCCACAGCCCAAAGTTACAACTCCCAAAGTTAAACCCCTTTGCCTCCAGTAATTTTGTGTAGTCACCACTTTTGTGTTCTCTTTCTGTGATAAATACAATAACAAATAGTGATGGGGAGGAAGAGGCTCATTTCACACATTATCTGGGCTAGAGGGTATTTTTACTGTTTCTATAATAAACACAAATACATATCTATGGACTCTCAGACATGTATATTTTTAATTAATCCCTGCTCCCGAGTTTAATTACAAGCTATTCCATCTCCAGAGTGTGGCTCACAGCACAGAGATAAATTGATACTTTGTCAGGGTACCCAAACATCTTCAGGAAATTTTAAATCAAGCGGCACACGGTGTGAGGTTTTATGACTCAGCCATTCCTACCAAATTAAAAGGGAACAATATATATACCTCTTTCTAAGCTTGAGTATGCTAATGATTAACTGAGAATATTTTCTGAGTGATTTGTTACATTAAAAAGCACTAAAATTACTTATGCCAATAAGTATGTTATAGTTAAACTCTATGTATTATTTAAACAGTTTGGTTACTGCTAGCATGATTTATAAATTCAATATAAAAATGCTCAGATTTTTCACTGGTTATATTATTAGTCTCTTGATAAAAATTCCTTGCTTTTCTTCCATCTCAAGGGAACTTAATTTAAATATGAATAATGGAAAAAAAAGCCCACTTCCAGAAATTTAAACTAATCGTGCCTTTTAAGGCAGAGAAACCTTGGATTGAATTTTGGAGTTAGCATAAAAGAGTGAAATGGTAAAAAATTATCTTATGACTTGAGGTGTGATAAAATGCAGTACGGGTTTGATGCAGCATTTGTGTTTTGAATGTCAGAAGTGTATCTCAGTTATGAACATGCTAATTGTTGATAATTAGTAAAAAACGGTATAAATTGACAAATCTTGGAGGGGAAAAAAGTTTAAATTATTTGCAATATTTTCCAGTCACATATTCCAGTAATACTGAATCGAAAGGAAGTGCAAACACATGGTGGTGAGAAAGGAGACTCATTATTTTTGACTAGCTGAAGCTTTGGGGACATTTTATTGTAAGGAAACTGTTGGAGCCCATCCTTGCCAAGGAGAGGGAGGCACTGTGGTACTTGAGTGCTGTCCCACTGGAAATAGAGCACCTCGAATTTAGGGCAGATTGCCACCAGAATCAGCTACTGAGGCTTTCCTTAACAAAGTGTCTTTGTCTTCAGAATTTCTGCATGAAAGGGCTTTGGGATCTTAAGGAAATCAGCCTTGGGTGAAAGTGGAAAACCGTCAGCTGTAACTCAGTGCTGCCCCAGCAACACTGCTGGGTCACATTGCTGTGGACAGAGAAATTATTTGGCCTTCTGAAGAAAGTGGATTATTGCATAATGATGTGTCACTGCTGGGCTGATCTTCAGGAAGATCCTGGTGTTTGGGAGGTCTTGGAGAGAGGGTGGGGAGCGAGCAGCAGCACAGGCTCCTTCTGAGTTCCATCAACCTGAGCCTGTTTTCCACCATCCAGCACCTCCCAAGGCCATCAAGGGAACCAAAAACCTGCTGAACTTATGGGAGGAGGAGCATAAGTACAGAGAATTATCCATAGTAGTGCTCCCATGCTGGATTTGATATCAGACTCCTTCAATAGGAGCTGTATTTAGGACATCCTAGAGCTGCCCTTGCTTTTCATATTCAGTGTATTTTGTACCCAAAGCTATTTAACTCTGTTCACAACATTACTTTTGCATGTCCTGATTTCTTTTCATCTTTACCATCCCCTTTTCTGTTGCTTTGATATAATACATTGAATTGTTGGGATTTTCAGTGGTCAGCTTAAGGTACATCCTTTCCAAGAATTAAAAATATTTTGCTGAAATGAGAATTATTTGGGTGTTTTTTTTTTCCACTAGAGCTTAAATCTGGCATGTTCTACAAATGAAGAGTATGATTGGTGGTCCCACGTGTGGATGCACTAAAACAAATGTCAATAGTGGCTTAAAGAGAGTGCAGGAAAATACCCAATGGGTTAATTAGGCAAATTCCATAGCAAGATTCAAATTAGGCTCAATGGGTCATGGAAAAATCGTTTTTGTTTATCCAAAACCAGAAGTGGGATTCAAACCTTGATTGTGAGTTTCAAGTAAGTGTTCAGGCTGCAAACAAATGACACATTATGAATAATTTAAGAAGGTCACTGACTGTTCTGGCTGTGCCTTGAATTCTCTCTGCTGTCCTGCTGTCTGCTACACTGGCTTTAGTTTGCAAACATTATTGGCACTTTGGCATCCCAAATTTCTCTTTGTTTTTTTTCCTTCTTCTGCCTCTCCATGATGTCTCATGCTTTTGTGAAGGTTTGGTACATGTCCCCTCCCCAATCCTCACAGATGTTGCCCATTTATTTCCACAGCTGGGTGATCACACTCCCAGTGTTGGAGCCTGAAGATTTATCTGCTGTTGCCAAAGCTGTCTTGTTCCTTGCTCAGGGCTGGAAGTGTGACATCCTGTGTCTCCCTTCTTTTGCCTTTGTTTCCTCATTTCCAAAAGATATGGCACTTATTAAGAGAATGCTGGTAAAGAGAGTTAGAAATCACTATTAATGAGCCTTCTGTATATGCAAATTTTGAAATGACAGCTCATTCTCTGGTATAATTAACAGTATTATTTCTGCTACCACGGATAAGGTTTTGTCAGTTCTCTTTTCCAGTAAAATTTCTGGTAGAGCTTAAACCCCAGGAAATAGATCAATTTATGAGGAAGCTGTTTCTATACATTCAGTCAAGAACAGGATTCTTCATAAAATCCTACTTAAATGACATTCAGTTATTTTCCATTAGAAGAAGGTAAAAGAACACTTTGCATATCAATTTACTATGGTTTATTTTCTGTTTTTCTAACAGGAAAGTATCTGTTTCTATTAGAAAGTAGTTGGCCATTATTTTTTAGCAGCTATTAGTATATTGTAAGAGACTGAGGAAGTAAATGGCTGTGATGTTGTAGGTTATATAGTTATTTTAGATACAGAGAAAATATTCTGTAACCTATTGCCTGTGTTTATCCTTAAACATTTATCCTCCCTGAGTGCCAAATTCAAACATTAGTCTGTGGCTGGTGCATCCTTCCGGCAGCCTCAGAATCTGAACCCTCTGGCTGCATTTGCTGATTGTAAATCCTGTCACTTAATCTTGCCTAACTGAGCAGAGAAGTCAGAGCTCTTCATTAGCATACAACAGATCCTGGGATGAGGATGATTTGTGCAGCAGCGCTCTCAGATGAGCTATTGATGATCCCCAGTGAGATCCCAGCAGAGGGAATCGCTCTGATTTAAGACCATAATGCAACAACTGCTCCTCTCACCTAAGATTTGTATGTTTACAAAAATGACAGCTTGCTCTGGTGGCCCAGAAGCTTCCCAGCAGAGGGGTGGGCTCCTGCCCTCCCATCTTTCATTGCTGTCTTAGGAAAGCTGAGCCATAAAATTTGTTGAATTTCTTGGGCCTTGCCTCCAAAATGTTTGGGCAAGGTGGCAGAAAGCACCTGCTGTGTTTGCCCTCAGCTCCCTCCTTTGGGAAAGCTGTGCCTGGATCAGGCAGGGTGTTTTGGGAGCACAGATAATCTGGGGGTTGGAGATGATGGCTGGCTCCTCTGATGGAGATGGAGGAAGGGAAGTTACAAGCCCAGTGTTCATGGGGACAGGAGAAGTGTCCCAGAGACTCCATGGGACCAGCTCCTGGAGTGAGAAATTCCCCATGAGAACACGGCTGGGAGGGAAATTGTGACCTTTTTTATATCTCTTCTGGTTTGCTTTCTAGTTTTCTGTTACAGAAGTGTAATCAGCCTAGTTTGCATCCCGAAAACAAAAAGCTTTGGCTTTCTAATGACAAGAAAAAGGTCTCAATGGATCCACCTCAAAGCCCTGGCTGACCCAGGGAAGCAGTTGCTGGATTGCTTTGGGAGCTGTAAACAGAGGCTGTGTGATCTGGATAATGAGGAAGACCCACACATAGATTTCTATTTAGTATTTTCTGCTGGTATAATTTTCAGTCAAAATTGAATATTTTGTTTGGCTTCAAATATTTCATGGGCAACTAAGGATTTGTTTTGTGGTACTTGGCAAGGAGCAAAGAATCTAAATTCATGGGAAGAGTTGAAATGATGAAATACATTTTAAAGTCAATTTCTTTCTCACCAAAAGAAATTTACCCTGTTGTCACCACTTACACGGACTTCACTCCCTCACCTTTTCTTTGCACAGACACCTCTCACAGCCTTGAAAGCAAAACATGGATCAATGCTGTTTTCAGAACAACAGTTAAACTCTTTCAGCTGGTGTGTCACTCCAGAAGGTGCCATTTCAGATGTGATTAAACAAAGGAGTCAAACATGCTACAGTACATTAAGTTTGAGCCAGTCTTTGGGGATCTGTTGAGTGATAGTGGAAAAGAATTTAGCAAACCACACTGGGATTCAGGAGGCTGGTGGCTCTACACGGTGTTTTGGGCTGTTTTCATTAATTGCTTTGTGCACTTGTGGTCCTTTTTGGTTTTGAAGCTTGTTATATTTATCAAGTAATGTAGCAAACAGGCTGTATTAGTGGCTGTTTAGTGGAAATAAATAACCATATGTTTGTGAGCAGTCCTTTGGCTACTTGCCATGTCCAAATTATTGTGAACAACCAATGCTTTGTAAGCTGCCACATGGTCCCTGCTCTAAATGCCTCAGATTAATTTGATCACTTAGTGTGTGGCTTTTGATAAAGTAGAGTAATATGGAAATTACAGAAACCAGTAATGGTAGATTTTTCTTTCTTTAATCATTGATTTCAGGTCCATAAGTATTTATATTATTCGGGAGAATTCCTGGTTTGACTTTTAAGTTGCCTGGCATGTTTTCTTTTCTTTGCAAACAGTATAAATATTGACTGTAATGTCAGTGGGTGAAGTTAAATGCTAGTGGGAAGAGCCAGTAGGGGAGAGAGGGATGGGGGTGGGCAGAAATCAAGAATAATTTAAGCATAGATCTGGTTTTGAAGATTTACGAAGCCCACAAGCACAGGTGACTCCATGAACTCCACAACAGGATTTTATGGGGATGATATCTGAATTGTTGAGTGTTTACTTTCCTTCTGAATTAAGAGAGGCTACTCTTCATATTGCATTTAATAAGTCCTTATATCTGGCATAGCTCTCCATCTGCAATGACCTTTAAATACAGAAAATGTAGGAAAACATGTGCATCATCTGCATTTGCCATACTTAAAAACACATGCAAAGTTCCATCCTCTCTTCTCCCATCACTGATATTTAAAGTTTAGAAGAAGCAGTAACAGCAGCAGCTTGTGCTGTACTCACCTTGAACTCCCATCCCTGTTTTACATGAGCAGTGTTTTTAAGGATGTCAACATCCTTTAAACTTTCCCTTCCTGGAGATCCTCAACTTAGGGATGCCTGTGCAGAGTGAAAGGTCTCTTGCTCAGGCATTTCCATATTTCTCCAAACTCTGGAAAGGAAGGATAGTTTCTCTTCTACAGATGGACCAAAAAACCTGTAAAATATTAAGCTGCTGAGGCCACAAAGGGAGAGATTTAATATCTGGATCCAAGTCTTCTGATGTGTTCCTTCACCAGCTGGCCAACCTTTCTTTCCAAAATCCTGCAAATGTGACTGTTTTGAGGATGTAGATCAGGCAGCACTTTACAGCCCCTGCTTTTCACTGCCATGATGCTTTAAAAAGATTCAGTTCAATGTTCTTTATGAGTGTGTTTCTCCCCCTGAGCTGCTGTGTCTGGGACATTGGGGAAATTAGACCTCCAGTAACTGCAGATTTCAGAGTGGCTGTAACTATTTACTGAGCATGGAAAATGATACAAAAATGAGACCTCTAGAATGATGCCAGGCTTCATTCAACTATTATTAAATCAAGGTTCATTTTTATAGAGCAGTTTGCTCAATTTTACTCCATATTAGAGGAGATCAATGAAATAATATGATATTTGACTAGAAGTGACACCTGGAGTTGTAGAGTAATGTTTGCTTTTCTTAGCAAACCGACTTTTCCAAAAAGACTTTGATCCTGTTCTTGTATCCACAGACTTTGAGGAGTCAGTGCTTCTCAGGTACTTCAAAGTCTAACCTGGTGACATTATGGTTTAATAAATATATAGCTTTCCACTTTCACTTTCACTGACAGAATACTCTTTTCACATTTCCTTTACCTAACTTTCAGTATGCCTTTCAGCACTGAGCTGGCCTGTAGCTGCTCCCATAACAAGAAAATTTGTTCTCCTAATTCCAGCCACACTGTCTCTCAGGCATCAATTCATCACTTAAATTTGTCATAAGTGCATTAAATAGAACACTGAAATTGTTCTTGTCAAATAATCTCCAAGAAGTATAGAGTATGACTCTGCTACATCCTTGGATTCTGCTCTGACATTTTACACTGTCAAAATAAAGCAGACGTTCCCCTCCTCCCCAGTAAAAGTTCTTTAAGCCATTAAATTACATTATCATTCATACATATTTTTATCTGCTGTATTTGCATGGCTATAGTTATGGATCTGTCAGTATTTTCACTATAAACCCCTATTTCCAGGGATTCAGACAGTAATTCTGCCTTAATAATTTGCTCCAGGCTAAAGCTTAAAATGCAAAGTCTCAGGCTGAGAATAGTATTTTTTTTTTTTTTTCTCCATTTTGAAAAGCAAATCATTCTGCCTGGTCTTAAGGATGGAAGTGCAGTTGTGCCTTCAGGGAAGAGCTCCCTGGAGGGGGCTGGGGGTGTCCTCCCAGGCAGAGCATGAGCCTGCTCAGCTCTGCCCTCAACTTCAGGGCATGAAATGCTCCAAGCAAGAGAAATCTTTCCCACTCCTCCTGAAAAATACTGGGGTGTCTATGCAACAGCCCAAAGATTGACTGCAGCTTGCAAAGGTTTGTGCCAAATAGATTTAGACTGGGGAGTTGGATGGTAATAGCAATAACTCTGGCAATGTAGAACTCAGCACAGGTTTTTGGGTGGTTTTGTAGGGTGGTTTTTTTTCCAGCACTGTTCCCAGATAGCTTTTTTCTGCAACTGCTGAAAACTTGGCTGTGCTTTGGTGTTCAAGTGGAAGCAATCCCCATCTTTGCCAGCTGCCATGGTAACAGTCTTGCCCTACTATTAAAAAATGAATGTTATCACCCCAAAATCATGAGTGCCTTTGAAATGATGAGATTTGAGATCTCCCTTTTAAATTTTTTTTTGGGGGGGATGACTTTATTTGGAGCTTTTAAGCATTTTAGTAATTTCAGTTATACTGAGAACACACTTTCAACTTTTCTGCTATGTGAGAAGTTGGTTTTATTTATTGTTATCATTAATAAATGAAGTCTGGATTAATCAGATGATTCCAGGACCTATGATTTTAACAAAAATGTTTAAAAAAATTGCAGGGTTTGAAGTAAAACTCTGAGTTGGCACAGATAACTTAAATACATTCTGACACATAATTGCTGTTTAATTTCCCTCACTCTTCCTCCCCCCATTTTCTTCCTCTTAAAAAGTGCCACAGACACAAGAGGCTACATTTGAGTTCATTGCCAGAGAAATCAGATGGAGGGTGAACAAATTGATCATAAGAAGAGAAAGCAGACATTATTTGCCTGATAATTTTTGGTAATCAGCAATAATGAGAACAGAAATAGAGAAAGTTCTTGCTAATTGCATCATTTTTTTTGAGTGCAAAATGCTAATGTTTTCAAGAGAGGCAGCAATCATTCAGAAGAAGAAAAGGGTGAATTTTCTTACAATATTTGTTGCAGGTGGCTATTGTTTAAAGAGGTTTCTTTGTACATCTCATGCTTGTTAATTATTTAAAATGAGCTGCTATGATATCTAACTAATCCTGGATTGAAATTTCTGGGAAATTTTTTTTTGCTGTGAAGTTTAAAAAAATGAAGGGAATGAAGGGAATGAAATAACTGTGAGGAATAAGGAAATAAGATTAGAATTGACCTTGCTGCTATGAAGACTCCTCTCAGCTCTTGGGGATGGGGAGGAGAAAAATCAAAGATGTTGACCTTATTCTCTTTTTTCCCTTGCCTGCAGAAGGCCTCTTGGCACATACATCACATTTAATCTTATTTCTCCTTCTTGTATATATTGCATTAACCTCAGTTTGCATTTAGCTTGTTTTCTGCCTTTAAAAAATGATATATGGGGAGCTGTACCTTCCATTTGGCAGTCTCCAGCAATTTGGATCTTAATTTTTACCAGAAAAATGATTTGGTTGGAGGGCAGGTCCAGTGACCTCCAGGCTGACTTGCAATTGGTTTGGAAAATCCCCCACATGCAGCAGCTGGCAAAGAGCTGGGAGTCCCTGGCTGCACCAGGCAGAGACTTCTCCAGGGACAGGGATGGCACCCAAGGAGCCTGGAACAAATCAGCTTCCAGGTCAGCTCCAGCTTGTTTTATTCCATGTTCCATACTCTGTGCAGGATGGAAATGCTGGTTTAGGGCTGCCCAAGGCTGGCACAGGTGCTGCAGTGGCAGTGGGTTGGGGAGCAGCTCGTTGTGCAAGAGACATCCCTGTCCCTTCCCCTTCTCTTTGGAGGCATTGATGCTGTTGAATAATTTGCTGGTTCTCCAGGACTTTGTTAATTCTGTCTAAGGGCAGAAAAGTTCCATGACCTGGTGTGTGCTGCTCTTCCCCTGAGCCCTGGTCCACAGCACAGTGCCTGACCCTGTGCATCAGCAGGGAGAAAAGCAGGCTCTGGTGCCTTCTTCCCATGCAGAATCCTGGAGAAGCCCCAAAATCCAAACCAAAGCCAAGCTGTGATGCCATTTAATAAGAGAATCAGGGGCTGTACAAGGGCAGGAGAGATGCTTGCACAATAACCTGCAAATGCACTGCTGGAATAGCACAGTCAGTCCTGCCAAGGAAAAGACTCTGGTGGAGTCTCTGAATTCTCTTGGAAATCTCCTGACAATTGGGTTTGGCTTTTCCTTTGAGTTTCAGTGCTCCAGTGAATTTATCTCTCTGATAACTGGGAAGATGTAAATGATCTCAGCCTTCTCTGCACCTCCCTTATGTACTTAGTGTGTCCTGAAGCTGAGAATTTTGGCAGAAGGCAAAGATTTTTGTCTTACTCTTCACTTGATTGCTTGACTGCTGCTTCTTGGCAAGAGTTCATTTACTGAGAAAAAGATCCTTCATCTAGAAAGTGTGTGTGTGTATACATATACACACATATATATACATACATATATATATATATATGCACACATATATAAATAACACACACATATACATATATATATTATTTTTTTCCCCAAATTAAAAGCATTCTGAAAGCAGAACTCAACAGAAGATTCAACAAAGTACCTGTTATGGGTACACTTGGGGTTTGGTCTAAGAAATTGGAATATACTGCATTTGTGGTGCAGAAACTGGAGAAAACTTGTTTGTATTATTCTATGTGTATTAAAATCAGAAAACCACAAAAAATGACATCTCCACTTCCTTCTGCATTAAGTGACATTAAATGCAAATCTCAAGCTAGAAAAAGATCATAAGCAATTTTTTTTCTCAGTATTTGTAGTATATTGACAATTTTTCTGTACTATGAAAATGTTGAGACTTTTTCTTTCTACACAGAAATACACTGAGATTTTTTCTTTAAGCTAGGAAAGGGAGGAGTTTCCCTGACAGATTTTAGATCTTTAAGCATTTATTCTTCATTTATTTTTCCATTATGCACACAAGATCTTCTGCTGAGGCCAGTTATTATTGTGACAGTCCTTTTCATGAAAAGAAAAAAAGAAAAAATTAAACCTGCTGAATTTCCCCTCTGAAAAACCTGTAAGGCTGAACTCTTGCTTTTCATACCTGCTGAGGTAATGGTATTTTAGAGTGCTTCAGCTTTCTTTAGTGCTGCATATTGATTAAGTTACTCAATATTTGACAACATGAAGCTTCTTTTCCCAAGATATTTGTTAGAGAAAATCCATGTTTTTCCATTTCCAAGGAAAGGCATTAAACACTCTCCTCAGTGTTTGTTGTGTTCCTAATAACAAGGTGTGCAGCCAGCCCTGGGTGACTGAGCAGGGTGGGGTCTGTTGGTTCCTCACACTCAACAATTGCTGTCAAGTGAAGAAACCACCATTTGAATAAACAGTTATTTAATTCACTTTTCCCCTAAAATTATCTGGAGATTTTTCTTTTAAAATCAAATCAACTTAGATAAAATGATGATCTGATACATTTGGGTTGGGTTTGTGTATAGAAAAATATTTGGGTTTATATCTTGCTTTATAATTTGCTTCCCCCCACCCACCACAGACAATTTTCCAAGAATTCAGTGGTCTCTAAGTCATCCTGTCAGTCAGCCCTGCTCACAAAAATCTGTAGGGTTGCATATTTCTCTATCTTTGTATTTCTTTCAAGAATTTCCAGAAAAATACCTAATGACCATCATCACTTTGGGAAGGACAGAAAACCTTCTGTCAGCGTTACTCTGGCTGTTGGGGTGAAAACCACGTGAAGTAGCTGTGTATGAACTGTTGTAGAAACTTGTAAATTATAGATGAGTGCTGTGATTCCACATTCTGTAACAGTCAGGTGCTGCATATGATCCTTTCTTCCATCCTTGCCTATTCCCTGACTAAATAAAAGAGGGGAGTTCTGTATAACCCCTCTCTTTTAGCTTTATTTAATAAATATGTCTAGTGGATATTAACTGGTTTTGACTTCCTTATAGTCCATATGATCAGTGCCTAAAGGAAGAGCAGATTTCTTTATTTCTTTAAATAAATCTCTCGAGTATTCTTCTGGGAGCCATCAAACCTGCCTCCAGTTCAAGGTGACAGTGTATGTACCTGCTTCACATTTTTGGAGATTTATCCAGTCCTTTTCTTCCAAGGATGAGAAGCCACACGACCTTCTCCTGAAAGAGAGACACAGAGACACAGCCCTTGTTTAGTATTAGAGACACAGGGATGTCTGCAGCCATCCTGAAGGACAGCATGGGAAGGTTATTTGCAATTTTTTCAGGATGTTAAAACTACACTAAGAATTGATTTCAGTAGCTGTAAACTTTTGCATGCCTGTGTGTGCAGGCTGACATAGTGGTGACTTCATTAGCCAGTCATCAGAGAGCAGTGACTCATGCTCTGGTGGCACTCAGCTGCATTGCAGATCTATGTATTAAGTAAGACTTAATTAATATTTAATTGGCAATTAGGAAGGAAAGTTTGGAAGAAGTTGATTTCCACTTTTTTTCACCTTCTGGGCAATTCTAGACTTTTAACCTCAAGTGATGGTTATTGTTAAGTAGGTTGAAACTGAGCAGGAAATACACAGAGAATTGAACTTTGAATTATTTGAAACAGCCCATTTCTTCTACCTCCTTCACCACATGTGCACAAATTCTTCCTTTAAAAACAAAACAAAACAAAAAATTCTCTGTATATTGTTTACTATCATAAAAGTAAAGGCTGAAATTTGATCATAAAATGTATTTTTGCATCAAGAAATCCGGCAGAAGAAATCAATAAAAAAGAATGTCTTGTCTTGGCTTTTTTTTTTTTCCCAAAATAATACTCAGAGAAAATATGATAACACATCTTGAAGGCAGGTCAGGAAGGGCAAGTTTAACTGAGCAGAGGCATCGCATGAACAAAGCGTGTGACTAATCCATGGATCTCTTTATTGTCTGGGCATTCTCTTTCCATCTCTGTTGGAGCGAATTAAAGAAAAACATCTTTTAACATTTTGTTTACCCAGCTTTTTCCACTGCCATAGTTCACCACTGAAGGAGCGGGGTTTCAGTGATTTGCACAGATTTAGGGGTGTTTATTTTCCACTGCCACTTGTTTGTGAGCGCTCATGGAACGGGTGGCTTTGACTGCTCTGGTGGAAACAACAGCAAGAGACAAAACCCCCAGGGCAGATCTGTATTAAATTTTGTACATCTCTTGATTTGGGGTTTGCTAAGACCTACTGCATGTGTGAGAAACAAGGATTTTTTTTTTTTTCCCTTTTGTTGTATATTTTTGGCAGTTTAGGTAGATTGTCAACATTTCATATGATACAAAAATGCAAAGCAGGATACATCATGCAAAAAGGGTCGAGTTCCACTTTGGACAACTTTACCAAATTCACCCCCACTCTCTTTCTGTTGGCTTCATAATCTTTTCTTGAGAAAAAATTGCTTCTTCACATTGAAACAGGTATATTAGTGGCAGCTCCAGGCTCTATGCAGCATATGATGCTGGAAGTTTAATTTAGACTTGGAGAAATGAAAAACCGTGGAAGAAAAATTTGTGGGGGTTTTCATATATTGCAACACACTAAACTATATTAACTTTATCCAATGACCTTTGTTCAGCCTATGCTTTCATTTCATGGAATTGCCAACACCACAGCTAGAGAAATCTACAAGAAGACATAAAAGATGCTTCATAATACATGCAGTCACCTCACCATGTCGAGTTTCCCAGAATAATGATTAACTCTTTGTATTCTTCAGAATTCCTTTATTTCAGATTAGAACCCAGTTCCTTGAGGTGCAGACTCTTTTTAGTAAATAGGCAGCTAATTTTATATGTACTATAAATATATGAAAGCCATGGAGGTTGTTTTATTTCCTTTTCAAGTGCTGGCATTCTGTAATTTCAGGACTTAGGTGTTACCATCATTATTTTGATGACTAGAAGTTAAAACAGAGGAAAGTTTAAGCCCAATGTTTGTGAATACTTGAATACTTAGCCACACTCTGACCACAAAACCTTCCTCCCCATATGGAGATTCCTAGTGACTTCTTGGCAATAGAGTCAAGAATACAAAGCTAACCAAGATTTTCTGTAATGCTGGTAAACAGCTTTTCTTTCCCCATTTTCCCTAAATTTTAGTGAGGATTAAACTCTGTACAGAGCTGGGGAAGCCTGCAGAGCTTTAATTACTCAGCACTGGAAAAGCTTAGTTTTGCTGAATAATCTTTCTTAATTTAGTGTGTTTCTGTTCTGCCCTTGAAACATCACTCATAGGGAAAAAGGTAGACAAAAATAAAATTGCAAAATTTTAATACACCTGCAGTGAGTTTTAATGAAATTCAATCAGAGCACAGTGAACATGTCTTAAAGTAGCTAAAATATTCTGTATGTGATCCTGATGTTTTAATTAAAATATCACTGGAACGATTCAGTTAGTATGGGATTCAGTGGAAGTACTGAAAATTAACTGTGGACAGAAATTCTTAGAGGAATGACAAAATAGTTGAGAGTGTTGCTCATCATTGTTTTAGCAACAATCCATGATTGTAACACATTCCTATAGTTTGTAGCAGCTATTTTGGATGAGGCAGGTTTAGCTCTGCACTGTATTTTTCTCTTTTTCCACTCTTATTGAGCCTATTGTGTCACATCCTAGAACATGGGTTGGTCATTTCCTCCTTTCAGATCAATCTCCTGTCTTTTGGCAAAGAGAACACAAATACAGAAATATAAAAGCACAAAACTCTGCTTTCTTTGGAGCTTAAAAGTAGGTTTAAGATTTATTTGTCTCTTGATTATGTTTCGTATTTTTTAGAGGTTGTTTTCATTTGTTCCTTGGAATCTGAGTTTCATCTTATGTCATTGTATGATCAGTTGATGAAATGACTGAGAGAAAAAGAAGTAATGAACCAGCCTTTCAAAACTGTACATCTGCAAATCTGCAAATCTTAAAGGGAGCCAAACGAAAGCTAAACTGAAGGGGAGGACCCTTCTTGAAAGAAAATTAAATGGCTTTACAGACACTATTATTTTCTAAGAAACTATTTTTTTATATTGAAAGGAAACTTTTCAGTGGTATAGTACATACAACTTCTGAAAAAAGACTGGAAAGCAATTTAAAATTTCCCAAAAGGACACATGACAATATATTCCAGACCTCTGAAAACTGTGGTGACACTGTAGGGCGCTTAATTATAGACCAAAGTTTTATCGAACTAAGAGAAATAGAAAGTACTAGACTAAGTATAAAGCTGCAAAGAATGTTCAGTGGTTTAATTCTCAGAGCAAAGTAAATTTTTTTATTCTTTTTTTTTTTTTTTTTTTTCTTCAAGAACAGCTGCAGGACCACTGATAAGAAGTGCAGGGGAATAACAGCCCTTGGGCTACTTGTTCCATTATCTTTGGATGAAGATGCTCTCGATTGTGGATGGATGCTACATCCATCTCTATGGAAACTCAGGGAAAATACTTTTCAGAAGTATTTTAGACAGAATTATGAATGAACATATATTTTCAAAAGACTTTTACATAAAGAAGTAATGTCTTTGTGGGGGTCTGATGCTTACCCCTGTAACAAAGCATAGGAACACCCATCTCAAAAACCTCTCCCAGCTTTCCCAACCACAGAAACTTGTCCAGAGAGAATGAAAATGCTGCAATTCAATCCCACAGGCTGGCAGGGGGTGCTGCCTGGCCTCTGTCACTCGTTATGGTTGTGCTATCATGGATTGTTCCAGGCCTGCTGGCAGTATCAGCCAACTGGAGAAAACATCCCAAAACCACATCTTTCATAAACTTTGAGTGAACCTGACCCTAAAATTCCTGTGAGTGTTATTCTGTATGTTAATGAATCACCTATCTGTTGAATTTTAAGGTTTTGTTCACCTTGAGGAATGGGTGCCCAAAGGTTGTCTCACATTCAAGAGGCAAAAGTCTCTTGCTGTTCTGTCTGAGCTGTCTTCCACAGATTTTCCACAAACTGCACTTCCTGAGAGCCACATGGCTGGAAGCCCCAGACAGTGACATCAGGTGGAGTCCATCATGCACATCCTGATGTCATTGCTCTGGGGCAGGAATCATTCCAGAGGCATGGCAGCCAGCCAAGGGCCATCCAGCTTTACCTTAAAGGCACCTGCACACTGAGAACTCCCCAAAATAAGTGAGCATCAACTTCCTCTGTCTGCCAAAAAGCACATAACCCTAAGGGACATCCAGTGGCTTTTCCCATTATCATCTTGTTCTCTTTCCACTCCCTGTCCAGGCTTTTATTTTCTGCCCATCCCACTCTCTCTTAACGCTTTTCTCACTTCTAATGCCTTTGTGTCTCTTTCTCCCCACCCTCCCCCCTGCTCAGCAGCTCCTGTCCTGCTCCTGTCCCTCGGGTCCTGCTGCTAACGTGCTCACAGACCCCTCCATCCCCTGCTGCAGACTTGAAGCTGAAGGAAGTGACAGGAGGAGTGGACAGCTGGAGTTTGTCTGACATGACAGCTTTCCCCTGTGCCAAAGATTAGTATTGCTGCTGTGCTGGTGCAGCCAGATATAAAATACAATGCCAGCCTTTCCCTGAAATATGCCCTATATAAATTCCAAGCCTTGGGTGAGAGAAAAGTTGACTATATTTGATGCCATATTTTTTTCATGAACATACACAATATATATATAATTTTTATAGCCAAGCTTTCTTCCAGCCTTCCCAGTCAAAAGCAGCAGCTCCTAGGCTCAAAGTGAATTGCACATATGGAACTTTTAAAGCCTGGTTGATATTCTGTGTGAATTGGCAAATAATGACAGAAATCCCTGAATCATGATTTAGCACAACCAGACAGTTGCTATCAATGTTTACTCTAATCAGGAAAATGAGTTAATCTATAGAGTCATAGAATAATTTTTTAGGTTGGAAAGACCTTGAAGAACATCAAGTCCAACATTTAAATTTATCTTTAAAGGAAACATGTTTAATTTATCATTCTCCAAAAACACTGAGTGGGCTACAATGTTAAAAGCCAAGATGACCTGGGTTTTACTTGTCACCAATTATAGATAGCTATAGACATTATCATCATCATCAAAAACAATAACAGCATCTAGCTCTACTAGAAAATAAAATATCTAGCGTGGAAATGTGGAAAAAGCCACACAAACTTCAACAGTTTGTATTGTAACACCTGCTATCAAGTTATGGCTTGCAGCAGCAATAATCTATCCTTTATTTGGCAGTATTGTATTGTTTGGTATGACAATTGTCATGTTCCAATTCCAAAAGCAGGATTTGACTATTTGCTGATTGACAGTAATATAAAACAGCACATTAGTTTCATTTTACTCATTTTACAGAATTCCACCACAAAATAAAACCAGACTCTGTCCCATAAAATAGGCAGTGACAATCTGGGCAAAAATCTCAAAGCCTTGAGACCCATGATGGTGATAATTTTAACTTAGGATCACATGGTTTTCACAATTATTTTGGACTAATTTTAGGGTTTTTTCCTGTGCCAGTCTGAAATTTCACGGGTCCGTCATGACTGATCTAAATTAATAACTAGAATACTGAAGATTTATTGCCATAAAAGGATTTCTGTTTTCTAGGTGATAAGAATGTTATGACATGTATTGATCTACTGAGGTGGTTGTAGTCACTGAAAGATGGATCTTCCCATTTATTTTTTTGTCTTTTTTGCTATTATTATATTTATTGAGAACATGTCAGAACAATTGGCACAAAACCTTGAGATGCTGATAAACTGATAAGATGAGCATATATGTGAAGGAGTAGTTGATCAATGTATATTAACTAAGGTTATTTGGACAAGGAATTGCAATACTTTCCACATCTCCTCTTGGAAATAAATTTAATGGTCTGTCTCACCTCCCATGTGTTTCCCAGTAATCACTTTCAGTTATTTTTTTCCCAATTAATTACAGCCTTTTAGATGATGAACAGAGTCCCTCTCATGGGGACACGAAGTCAGAGGATTGCTTGGAAAAATCCTCCTTTGAACAATGCAACCTTACATACAGATTATTTCTAAGCAGATTTTTTCCCTGTGTCACACTCATTTCAATGCATATTTGGAGACTCCAGAATTTATTTCAAGCTAGTTTACAACTAAATTAGAGGAGGGGAAGGAAACACCAGAAGGAAGATTTCATGCAGTTTGTCAGTGTAAGCTCCAAGCTATTGAGGATTATTCCCTTGTTTTTGTGGGGGTTTTATGATCTTTATTGTGATTTAAGGAGGAAAGTGCACAGGATTTTTTTCTGTATTCTTTTCTGTACATGCTTGTTCCCTTCCTCATTGTTCATTTACAATGCTCATTTGGAGAACACACAACAGTGGAAACATTTAGGAGCAAGGAAAGATTTTAATTGTAGTCTTCCAAGGCACCAACAATGACGAACACAAACCTTTCTATGTGAACTATGTTACAGCAGAGAATCTCACTGAGGAATAATGAGGAAGAAAACAGAAAATATTTGCTGAAAGGCAAAATTTGAGACAGATTTTGATAGGATTTTTTTTTTCCTTAAGCCATATACGAGCCATGCTACAAATATATCCTAGAGCAGGAATTAACTGCTTAAGAAGGTCGTGCTAATGGGGGTGATTTTAAAGCATGGGAAGCTTTGCTGTTTGTGTTTCAACACCAGTAAAAGAGGCATCATTTGGAGTCCACTAAAGTAAATCTTCATGCAGACATCTCCTGACAGGCATGAATATGTGGTGTGCATAAATAAATGCATAAAGTGCAACAGAACTCTTATGGAAAGTGCCACACTGCAGAGAATATATTTTAAAAATGTTCAAGGTATCAGAAGTGCATCACCCCCTGTGCTGTTTAGCTGCTCCTGGGATATTGGAGCTTGACCTTTCAGCGCTCCTGATTCTGTGGGTGGAGCCCACTCCTGGTGTCACTGAGTCCAGCTTTTGACCATCACAGGTAATTTCTCCCTTTAGTATGGAGTTAAAAGCCTGAATTTAATTTAGACTGCTCGTGTGAACAAGTTCATTCAGTGTGGGCTTCACTTAACAGATGGGACAGGGTTGCCACATTGATTTGCATAGAAATTAGAATTGATCAAAACTAAATTATTGATTATTTCAAGTGGAAAAACACCTTCTTCAACCTTGCATTCTCACAGAGCACCTCCTAACTGATGAGTTTTTATCATTACAGAACTGATAAATAAATAATGAACTGGTAACATGATAAAAACATAATAAATAGGGTGGGATTTTCTGATCATTTTGAACGTTGTAGAATGGATAATAAGTTTAAATCAGAAGAACTCCCTTTAAATGCTATGAAGACCTGATGATAGATTCTGATAGTATTTGCAACATTATTTGGGAATGAAAAAGGCTTGATTTTCTGCTTCACAGTGAAAATGTGGTTTTTCATTTAAAAAATTAATTAGAAATAGTCCTCCCTCTTAGGTTTTGTTTGTTGGTTTGGTTTTAGTGGTCAGATTAATTTATTTATTAGAAGTCCCTTATAGCACTTTCCCACACTAAATTGCATTGAGTTTTCTTCCCCCAACACTTCAGTTCTTTATCTCTAGTGATACAAAACTCCTCTTCCCTTGCCTCCTCTTTTTTCCCATTAAACAATTTTATTTAAAGAACTCATGAACAGTGGCGTTTATTGGAGAGCTCGGAGAACAAAGTTTCATTCTCAGCTCTGCTGTGTGATCCCTTTATGACACTGAACAAGTTACTCAGGCTCTCTCTGTGCTGTTCCCTATCTATAAAAGACATAATAGCATTTCTTAACTGGCAAGTCTTAACAATGTAGGTATTAAAGGTTATGTGTACTTGTGCTGAGGCATAGCCAGAACTTTAAAATATATACAATTTTGAGGTAGGTTGAAAGCCATTTCCTTTCTTTTATTTTATTGCTAACCTCTGCAAGGTTTTTCTTCTTGTTCCCTATGAAATGTGTGTATTTTCAGAATTTGCTGCAAGTGCCATATCTGATCACAGGTATCAATTATGAAATGGTCTGATTTAGAAGCTGCAGAAGCAGAATTCCAGAGTCACTTTTCCACTACTTAGTTTCCATCTGAGGGAAGTCTGCACTGATGGGTATCTTGCTGGAATTCAATATCCTGAATATTACTTTGATTTTCTTTGGGTAGAGAGGAAGAAGGTAAGTTCATTAGTATCTGCTTTTCTCCAAACCCCTCCTGCAATGACTTTCCTTTGGTTATTCAGGAAGGTGATTTCTTTTTTGCCTTTTGAGCCACATTCAGGTCATCCAGCTCCCAAGTAATTTGAATACCAACAAACTGGGTCTTTCTGACAGCCTGAGCTTGACAGGCTGCTCTAAGTCCCTCCACTGAATTGTTGGTCTGTCATGTTATTTCCCCTAGAAATGGTATAAGAGCTGATAGCAACCTGAATACCTAAAAATAGATGGGCAGAATAGGCCTTGGAATATGTAGCTGGCATTTTATCATCTTGGCTCCCTCTGCCATTGCATGGTGCAATGTGATAGCTTAAAATAACTAAGTACCATTCTTGTGCCAAAAATATAAAATGTCATTCAGTATTACAGTATCCATTTCAGCTATAGACACTCTCCTCACACTTCCTTCAGCAATTTTCCCAGCACAGCTAATTCCAAAGACTGTCAGAGTGAAAACTCTTGCAGGTAACCAAATTTATCCAATCCAGAGAGACAAATTTATTAAATGGGGCCATTCTCCATCTGTACCCCTGGATTTGATTCTTCTAAACTCTACATGTGGCCTAAGATCCTGCATGGTCCCTACAGCAGCTGCTTTGTATTTCCACCACAAGTCAGGGATGGAGTAAAAGGATAAAATCTGCCTTGCCAACTTGTACTTTCTTATAGCCACAGGCTAATTTTTGTTGTTCTGAAGAGTAGTGATGCATATAATGCACGTACAGTAGATTTGATGAGCTGGAGGCTTCTGCTTCAGATGGTGTTTCTGGAGCTGTTTTGCTGCTTTAATGCAAGTAAAAGGTTTCTTCTTTTTGGTACAATGGGTGTTGCTCCCATGGATTTTAGATGACTCTCCTGAAAGGCACACCATGTGCTGGAATTACTCCAATGGAAACCAAGCTACATTTTTAATCTAAAGATACAGAATTGTGTCAGCAGTTGTTTACCAGTTTGCCCCAGCTGAAATGGGCAAAACCAGCAGAGTTCTCATCAGCTTCAGTGCTCTGGTAAGAGCCAGAGAGGGGAACGGGAAGAGTATGCCCAAAGAGATGTAATACAGGTTAAATCAGATAGAGGAAGTGTTTTAGCTCTTTAAAGATCATACTCACATCCTGATTCCTCCTGGCTCTTCCTGGAGCTGCTACAAGAGCTTTTCCAACTGCTGGGGGCTCTGCCCTTGTTCTGGTCCAGGGGCAGTGATGCCTCAGGTGTGGCTCTGCAGTGCAGGGGGACAGGGAAAGGAAGAGAAATTTTTGCTGCTGCCATGGGACAGGTGTTTTGAACACTTTTTTTCACTTCTCTCTTGTTTGAGAAGCTTTATTGAGCTCTTCCCTACTCCGTATTCTGGCCCTAATCCAGTCTAGGTTTTCCCCTATTCTGTATTCCAGCAGGAATCCATTCTGGGTTTTCTCCCATTCCTCATCCCAGGTGATTCCTGATCCCATCCGTGTTTTTCCCCAGTTCACATTCTGGCTCTGATCCAGTCTGAGTTTTTCCCCATTCCCAATTTCAGGCCCTGTTTTTTTAGTTTGTTTAAACTTTTCTTTCTTCTCTTGGAAAAGCACATTTGTCTGATGTTTTTCTGTAGCAACGAATGAGCTAAGAAGTGGATAATGTTTATTTTATCATGAGAATTAGTTAGTATATAAGAGAGTAGGGCTGTCATCAATTTTTACACCCATGATAAAGCAAAAAAAATTGCTAGAAAATGAGCAAAAATAACATTTAGAAGGTTCTGTGCCTTGTGTATTTTTGATACCTTCGCCTTTGGATAGTTCCACTCAGATCCTCACTTCATCCTTTCGCCTCTCATTTCAATTGTTCTGGAAGTGCCAAAAGCATCTTGTTTGATTTAATAAATGTTTTGTCAGTCATAGGCAGATTGTTTGCAGAGCTGCAGTTCTCTTAGGTATGTGTTTATGAAGTACACAAGCCTGTTAGTGATGTTTTTTCTTTCTATTCTCTTGTGTTTTGTATTTCTGTGGAGCTGAAAAGAAACATCATACCACGATAAAGCTGGGCTGGTGGCTGACTCACCGCCCTTCTCATCCTCCTGAGCTGCAATTTTCTGTGTTTGCCTTTTTTGCTCAAGTTTGGCAAAGGCAGTGTGATTATGCACTTCACACCCTGTGCTCCCAAGGTAATGTTATGGATCTTCATCCTGCCAGGAATGGGGATTCAGTGCTACCCTGGGCTGAATATTTGGGCTGTCAGAAGTGTTTGAAGGGTGGCAGGATGGTAGTTTCATCTCATAAAAATGCGTGTGAAAACCAGTGAAATAAAACACAGGACATAGGCAAGAAGTGATTCATTAAGGGTGGACAAATTGGCTTTCAAAAGACAAAGTAACTGCTCTCCAGAGGGATAATACAGCAAGTTGCTGAACAGTCTGGGTTGAATCCAGAGAAGGATTTAATTGTGTGCTTAATTTTAAATACTCAAGCAGTCCTTTAGCTTTACAGGGAAAATCCATGTGTGTAAAGTAAAACAGAATGAAGTCTTCACACAATTAAACTCTTTATCTTGATCCATTTCCCTGAATTTTCCTCCAAGGCTTCCAAGCCATGATTCTACCTTGGAGTGATCTTGTATTTCGTAGCACACAAATGTTCTCAGCTGTGTGCAACCCTTGGTTTCAGATCTCAGCTCCTCTCTAGGGGGTTTTGGGATATTCACACACAGCATCCCCAGAATGGAGTATACACACACTGAAATAGCAACAGAATGCTGCTGGTTTTAACAACAAATCCATTCTCTGCCCTTCTCAGGGCAACAGTTTTCAACTTTTCATTGGAGAAAAGAGGGCTGTAGGAAAGGCCTCCTCACTCAGGACAAAGGTTCTGCTGTAAGTGAATATATACATTAGCAATTAGCTGCTATATGATGGCTAGGAAAACTCAGAGAAAAGTTTTGGATAATAAGATGAGTTCAGGAAAATGTTTCAGAAAGACCTTAAGGCCAGATTCTAATTAGCAAATGACAAAATAGTTCAGAAAATAAGACTAGTACTGTAAGAATCTTGCCATAGTCAAAACCCACCATCAGCAAAGATGCTTAATTATCCTGCATGTGATAATTCCCTTGTGGAGCTATATGATAAGTATAAAGGGCACTGAAGTCAGAATTACACTGAAAGTCTTTGGCCTGAAAAGCAGGAGCAATGAAAGTAAATATAACAATGAAAACAGTTTGAAACAATTTGCATCTTTTCAGTAACTCCTTTTTAACCACTCTGTAAACAACACGGCAGGAAAACAAGGGAAAAACCTGTGGGCTGGAGTCTCCTCTCTTTTATATGAGCTTGTGTTTCATTAGTCCCAAGTTTTAATTATTGCAAGCAAAAATGAAGCCAAGGCTTGTTGTCTCTTAAGCTGCTCAGCTCAGCTCAGATCCATGCAATTCTTTGGAAAGAACAGGAGCAAAGCAATCTTTGGGAAACATAATACAACCCCTGAACTTTGATCTCAATCAAGGCATTCTGAAAAGAAACAATAATGTCATAACTCCTTGGAAGCTTGCAACACCAAAAAATAAAACCTGTATCAGAAACCTGCCCACGAACACTGAGACATAATTCTCCTGACCCCACAGCACTGCTCCATATGTTGTATATACTAAAGAGAAAAAATGGGTTTTATTTGTACCTACACTCCCAGCAATTATAGCTGAAGCTGTTGGCTCCCTGCATGTTGTCATTGACACAGACGGATAAAAACAGATACAGCGTGTAAGGGGATATTATAACTCAGAGCTCTCGTGCTGCACCATAGACAGGATATAAATTCCTCTGTACCTCTTAGCTTGAAAAGTTCTCTGAGAAATAACCTCACTGATTAGGGTCTGTGTAAAGTAAAATTTCAAGCCTTGTGTTGGCATTCAGGCTGGAAGGCACAGCAGGAGGAGGTACGAGGTCTCTTGGGGTCAGGGGTGTTTGGTGCTGGTTGTCGGCTGCACATGGGACCAGGACCCTGCTCGCTGTGGGAAAGGGATGGAGGGGCTTTGTCTCATGGAACTGGCCAGTGAGGTCAGTGTAGCCAGGAGCCTCCAGGCAGGGCCTGTTTGTGCTGGATCTGCAATGGTTTAGGTGGCAAAACAATTTCTTTTACCCCTACTCATCCACTGGCCCACAGAGAACAACGGCTCAGCTGCAACACTTCCAGCTCTGAGCTGTTCTGAGCCCCCATTGCTGCTCAGGGCACTTGCCCATCGTGTGGTGACAGCACAGGGATCCCCAGTGGGGACTGCAGTGCCAGCTCCATCCATCCCAGCGTGGCACAGCTCCATCCCAGCGTGGCACAGCTCCATCCCAGCGTGGCACAGCTCCATCCCAGCGTGGCACAGCTCCATCCCAGTGTGGCACAGGCTCTGCTGGAAGTGCTCCCTCAGTTACAGTTGTCAATCCAGACCAGGACCTGCCCACTGCTTGGTTTTGGTTCTCCCCAGCACCTTTAGGAGGATCCCTTCAGCCTGGCAGCAATCACAGGAGAGGCAGGGCCCAGCTTTCTGTTTAGACCCCAAATATCCAAATGGTCCTTCCATTGTGGGTGGTGTTTTGTGGCTTGGATGGGCATCCCACGGTCCAGGAGCTGAGTGGGAGGGAACAGCACCGAGATGCTGAGCGAGTGTGTCAGCAGTGGTCCTCATCACCTCCAAACTCATCTGAACTAGTTCTAAATATGAGAAGAATACTAAAAATTGGATTCTGGAAGCAGACGAGGAATAGGTTTGGAATTGAGTGATTAGTGGATCTTCTAAGAGTAGTTTAGTCAATCCAATTTCTGTCACAGATCTCTTGAAGTTCTGTGACTGAGATCTTCGTGCCCCGAATCTCTGTTTTTGGAAGGTTTTCCCATGGTAATTACCTTAAGTGGAAAGCTGGGGAAAGCAAAACAGGACTCACATATGCAGTAGCAGTGCAGTGCCAAAAAAAATCACATTTCCCAACAGACAAACCTACAATAATAACTGATTTTAACCTTAAAAGAATGATCACTGTGAGTCAAAAACCACAGGAGTTTTCTAATTTTGCAACCAGCTTTAAGGTTTTCCTTAGATTTTCTATTCACCACAACTGAAAAATGGTGTTTAATGGCCTTTTTGAATCTTGCTAATGAAGTCTTTAAACTATGTAATAATCACCCTAAATATAAGTTAAATTACAACCTTAAATTTGCAAACACAATGATCCCCATAGGTATAAAGACAGGTAGTGTTATATGCTTGTGATGCAGATCTTTGATGCTGAGAGAAGTTGTACCTTTGAATTCCAGAATGTGGGAGATGAAGGATGTGGTGCTTTGAGAAGGGATTTTCCAAAGCATATCCTTTCAATTTAAAAACATTGCCTTACCTGGTATGCAGGTAAATGTCAGGAGAGTGTGACAGAACGTGTGCAGACAAAATGTTTATTAAATTAGGTAAAATTCTGATAACTTTGAGCAATTGTTCCACGCTGAAGTCCTGAAATTTCTATTCTGTGCAAATCTGCAGGTCAGTTCACACATCCAGAGGGGAGACAGAAACTGCAGATGTGGTATGAAATAAGGAGCAACAATCAGAGAAAAAATGTGCTTTTGGGAGGGCCCACACGACACCCAACACCTTCTGCCATGTTGGAATGATAATGTGAGTGCTATTTTAATATTAACCATAAAAATGTATCGCTAAGATCTCTCAAGTGATTGCCTCATAAACAAATCAGAAATTGCATGCCAGCATTTTGATTTAAAAATACATTTTTGGTAAACCAGAACCAGTTCTTAATGATTTCACAAACAGCAGTGAAACAACCCAAAATTCCCAATGCATGTAATTCTACCAGGCACAGTTTGACAGGCTCCCAGTAACTGCTGGATGCTCTCTGCACAGTCAATACCATCCTGGAGTCACACTGCTGCTCTGGAATGGCCCTTCCAGGTGTCATTCCAAACCTGCCACTCAGCCACTGGGAGAACCTGCCTGGCTCTCTCTGCTGCCCTTGGCTTCAGCAGGAGCAGAAGGGATCCAGACTGTCCCAGATCAGGATTTTTTGAAGGTGTGCCTCTCACACATATCCAAAGTATTTCTCCATGCAAATCTTCTCTCCATGACAAAACCTTCATTTCCCATACATATTTACATAAACCTGCTGATGTTTCTCTGAAATTCTAAAGACATAACCTCTGTGATAGGACACAGCTCCTCGATTGATTTATTTATTTACACTCCATTAGGCAAAACAGAGATGTGAGTTCTTCTCACCAGAGTTTATTAGCACCACTGAGGATGCAGGGATCTTTATAGAATTAACTCATTCTGCAGATTCCTCTGCCCTCCCTGTAGTTCTGTGAGACTAAAACACATCTGGGCCATTATCTTCAAATGGCAGTCCCTGGACTTATTACCAAAACAAGTTAAAAATGAGTGTTGAGGCTTAGCTATGACTTGGCTGCCATTAATGTTTTTCAGTGCTCTTTGCATTTGAACCGACAGAGGGGAGATTGCAGGAGACAACAACTGCGCTGATCCTGCTCAATGCAACTTAATTGCAGGGTCACACTTATCGTGTTTTCTATCAGTTTGTTCAAAAAGCTGGAAATGCTTTCAGGAGTCGGTGGCAGTGCTGCAGGGAGGCAGCTGACCTGCCAGCCAGTGGAGATGGAAAGGCCATCCCAGCCCATGCACTTGCAGAGCACTTAATGAAAAATCCTTGTTTTGTGTGGGCATGACTGTGTGGATATTTTTGTGCACTGAAAAAAAAAAAAAAATCAGTTTCCATGAAGAGTTCCCAGAAAATACCTTATATGATAAGAGTTTAAACATTAAAATTTATGTATTGACAGCAATCCTCAAACGATCTGACTTCTCTGATGTTCTCACTTCGATTCTGTCCACAGACAATGCCACACTGTTATTAGAAAAACAAAGGCGGGAAAAAAGCAAAAAAACCCAAGGGCATGTAATGATGAATTCTAAAATCAATTTCTTTCCTGTCCTGTCCTCCCCTCTTCAGACACTGAATAATTTAATGAAAAGATCTGAGGGCACATGAAACACATTACAAAGGAAGATGTCAGCCGGGGTCTCCATTACCACAATCTCTTTGTGTGTTTTTTCTAGACTGAAAACCAAACTAGCCATATTATTTGATAGAGTTTAAAGAAGCAGAAATTTTCAGGGGCAGGTAAAACAGTGTTTATAATGAAAGATAAGCTAACTTCCTTTAGAGTTTTTATTTGCAGCACACAGGGAAGGGGATAATACAACATGAGCAAGGGGTCTACAGAGTGTATTTGTGATGGGTGAATCTGTGATGCCAAGCTGGTGGCAGCGATAGTGGATCAGAGGAAGAAGGAGAAGTTACTGGGCCAGAATCTCATTTAGACAGTGCATTTTTGGGTGGAAACTGTGGACTGGTAGAGCTCTCCAGCAAGTGTGAGCAGGGAATGTCCTGTGTGCTGAGCCAGGCTTTGAGTACCACATTTCTGTGTTAGTCCAAGTGAGCTGGGAATTAAGGCACTTGGGCCTCTCTGAATTGTTTCCATTATAAAAATCAATTACTTACTGATTATCAGTGACAGTTCATATTGATTATCTGTTTTTAATACATTAGGTATTGCTTTGGCACATGTTTTTCCTTTCTGAGGAATATGTCAATCCCTTTTCCATATTGAGCTGTGAATTTTGGTTAGTGTCTCTTTGCTTTGCACAATGCAATAATTTGTGTTTTCCTGTGGTTACACAATCTTCTAGCTGTGCATCTTTGTGGGTAGTATCATTTCCTCTGTTTCAGAGAAACAATTATTTTAGATTTTCAGAAATATCCACAAACCAAACAGCATTTACCCCTTCCATTAGATGGCAAGTGGTTGCAGTCCCCTTCTCCTGAATTATTGAGCTAAGAGGTCACAAGTAACAAATGCAATAAAAACACGTTTGCTTTAGGACTATTAGCACATTTTTGAGATATTTATATTATTTTTAAAATATTCCTAGGTATTTATTTTAATTGTACAGTCATGCATTTGAACTTCAGCAATGGAAAGTATAGGAAATTTCAATTTGTTTTGGTTGTTTTTATAGAAGTCTGAGGAATTATTAATAAACAGAACACTTGTTCTGATAAGTCAAGTTAGGAGAGACTGAAATACAAAGCAATGCTAAAAGAGTTGCTCTCCATGTTATCCAGTTGAGTTTCTAAGTGGGTAACACATCCTCTCATCTGTGATGCTGTAACAGCCCTCAGCTTCCACTGCCATCAGCAGACACACACTGGTCTATCTCACTTAAAGAAACCACTGGTGTGTTTAAATACATTGAAAAAAATTATTTGATTTAGAGATTTCCTCTTTTTTTTTGTGTGTATTGATATTAGGGGTCTGTTATTAGAAATTTAGAGATATTAGAGCTCTAGGTAGGTCCCATTTCATGGAAATGAGAAAGATATAAAAATGCATTTGTTCTCTGTATTCCTATTGCTGGGAAGATAGAAACTTGCTAGTGAGATCTCTGTGGAAGTCAGAAACATTTATAAAAAGCAGGCAATGTTCTCTCTAAATTATTGAATATTGACACACACCTGGCTGAAAAGCTGGAACTAGAGATGCGCTAGATTTACTCAGAGGGGGAACAAAGCCACATCCACTCACCCTGAAGATCTAAAAAAAGACTTAATTTATGGTTTAGGCTCTACAATTTATGGTTTAGGCTCTATATCCCCCAGTGCAGCTTCTGTGCTGGTGTCTGTGCTGTCATGGGCACTCCCAGGAAGGGGCTCTGCTTTTCCTGCCATCCTCCCTGGAGGACAACCATAAATACTGTGGGGTCTGCATAAATAAATATTTCTTTAAGCCCAGAGAAATTAAGGAATACAAATTCATGAGATACAGGTATGGTCCAGAGTCAAGTCTGTAAGTTTAGTGATAAATTTTGGGGTTTACCAGGGTAAATTGCTGCCTGAATTCAGAGCTGCATTTGCTGCAGAAACCAAGGTCCCAAACATGGGAGGCTGAGTTAACTTAAATCTGGCTCATATTTCAGTAACAGACTTGTTAATTAACTACAGAATAATTTATAGCCACTTACACAATATCAAGGACTCTGATACTAAATTTACAAGTTTGTTTATCAGGCTGGTGAACAGGAAAACTCTTTACTTGGAAACTCTTGCAGTTTTAAGTGAATTCATTGATATAAAGCTGCTATGTCAAATTCTCAGCTGTAGACTCCAGTTCTGCCTAAGAGAATGAATCTGTGCCAGTTTACAGTGTCTGAGAGTTTGGTCCCATGAGTCCATTTTTAGATTCACGTTTTGACTATAATTGTATTTTAAAGTGTAAGACAGAATATTATGTGGCATTTTCTTCTACTCTGTTGAAATGATCCCAGTATAATGGAAACAGGAAAAAAAATTCACTTACTTAGGCAGTTTCCAAAATTGCAGTTCTGCAGAAAGGAGGGAAGTGAGTAGTTATATTTAAAAACGTTGAATTGTCAGGCAAGGGAGCACGGACAGAAGAAGGAATGGAAGTAGGAATGTCTGCACAGCTTTAGTAAAGAATCTGTATTTGTGGGCACACACGTGCAGAGGCTCCTCTTTTCACAGCCAGCTCTGTGCTCTGGCAAAAATGGTGTGGGTTTGGGAAGGTTTTCCTTTGCAATGCACTGACTTGACTGTGCTTAACTGTGAACACATCAAAACTCTCACTCCTTGATCTAACAGAAAAATGACTTTGAAATATACACAGTCATCCTTCTTGGATATATATGAAGATGAAGATAATGTCAAGCATTTTAGTATATTCATTTATAAATAATTCATTCAGCTGCACACAGTTATTTATTATTATTACCATTACTATTATTATATTTATTATTATTATTATTAATTATGTGTGTATAGCTGGAAAAGACAGGAAGGCTGTAACCACCGCCTCATGAGAGATGCTTAATCTTAAGAATTTGGTTAGACCAAGATGTGTGAGATATGAGAAAAGGAAGACAGACAGTGATAAATAGATCTGATGACACAAAGGCTTTAATAATGTTGATGGGGAGAAATATCATTTGTTTGAGATGACTGCCTTGGGAGCACAGGCTACAGCGAGTTCCCTTGGCAGGAGCTGAGCTCATCTGCTGCTCTCAGGGAGCTGTGGCTATTCAGAGCAGCAGTTTCCATTAGAGCACATCTGGATATTCAGAGCAGCAGTTTCCATTAGAGCACATCTGGATATTCAGAGCAGCAGTTTCCATTAGAGCACATCTGGATATTCAGAGCAGCAGTTTCCATTAGAACACATCTGGATATTCAGAGCAGCAGTTTCCATTAGAGCACATCTGGATATTCAGAGCAGCAGTTTCCATTAGAGCACATCTGGATATTCAGAGCAGCAGTTTCCATTAGAGCACATCTGGATATTCAGAGCACCAAGCCTACATTAGAGCACATCTGGCTGGGCTCTGCAGTCTCCATGTGCCCACGGCAGCTGAGTTGGGCAAGAATGTCAGGAAAAGGGCAGGAGGTGCTGTCCAGGTTAGAGCAGGCACCCAGAGGAATGTGCATGGGCCCAGAGGCAGCCCTGTTTGAAAACAGACTGCAGAATTCCTGATCTCACATTATTTAGCTCTCAGGGAGAAAAAAAAAAGGAATGGAAGCAGAAAACAAAGATGCAAAGAGGAGCTTCACAGCAATAAAACACTCTCAGACAACATTTCGCTTTTATATTCCCCCTGCAATTCAGAGATGTCACAAACACCTCACTGAAATAACATCAAATGTAATGCTGTGATTTACTTCTGGCTTAACTCGAGGAAAATATTTACATTTAATGACAGAACTGAGTAAAGTCTTAATAACAATTAATCTCTACAGAGATAATTATAATACCTACTTGCTGTGTTTAGACTTGTAGGAAAGAATGTGAGGAAATAAACTGAACTTAGTGCTGGTGCAATTCTGCATTGTGCAGTAAAAATGGAGTACTGTAGGACTAATTTACTCTAGGGGTACATTCCCTTTGGGAATTTTATTTGGTGCTGGGTAAGAATCATTGAAAACTTTTCCAAATATAACTAAAAGCAATAAAATATTTCAATATGGTTTTGTCATGTTTTATCAACCTTTAATACTGTCCTGGGCATCAGAATTCCCTGTGTCCAACCCCTTCCAGTGCTCTTCCCTCTGCAAGAACATCCACAGCTCCTGCTCTGCACACTCTCCTTGGACCTATAGATGGGGAAAACCCCTGTGCTTGGGTTAAATAAATTTCTAGGTAAGTGAATTTGAGTTCTAATCAATCAGACTCTATATTACGGTTTCCAGGCTTTTGGAAAAAAAATCTTAGTTAATGATATAATAATGTTGATATGCAGTTATTATAATGATAGTTTTAAAATTAATTGTGTGTTCCAAATTCAGTAATTCATTGTTTTGGACAGGTTATGTGTTTTTTTCACACCACTACCACCACCACCCCTTTTTTTTTAGTTACCCATATTTGATAAATCAAACCATCACAATGATGATATATATGAATATATATGATGAAATAATTTACCCGCTTTATAAGGGAAGTGTAGCTCTGTGTCTGAAAATGTTGCAGCTGCTAAATGGCTGAAAGCTTGCCTCAGTCTATCAACAGGAAAATAACAGTTTTCCTTCTCAACAGCCTAGGTGTTGAAACCATCTCCAGCTTCATTAAAGCATACCATGGAAAAAATTTTCTAGTGGGAGATATAATGAATGTGTGAGGCATTTTTATGACATGCAGGAGGCTATAAATTTTTAGAGAGCTTTTATTATTATTTCTGTGCCGTAAGTCACATTTTGCTGTATGTCATAAAGGTTTGAAAAACCAAGAATGTTTTGTAATTACTCAGGAAAAAAAAAAAAATTGACTCATTACACCTTAGATAACAAAAGAAATGCAGTGTTGGAGCAGAATGTTTACCAGTTCTACTCATTCCAATGGGCCTGGGCCAAGGGCAAACAGTTCTAAAGCTGTAGCTGTGTAAAGCATCCTTTGCTGTTTGAGTGCACACAAACAATAAGAGAATGCGTCTGAAAGTGAGGGCTGATGGGATTCAAGGTGAAAATGTCCTTTGTAAGGATGTGTTTTACATAGCAAGACACCCATCTTTTGTTTTGTTCTAAAAGCTCCGCACACATTTCTGCTTTGGCAGCATGGTCACTACCTTTTCCTGCAGAAATTTATGCACATATGTGCAGTACAACAGTGAATAAAAAGTGTGTGCTCCTTAATTAGCATTCATTTCAGTGTTATAACACCCTTCCAAAATCAACTTTCTAACAGATAAAAACACAATAGAATGCTCCCCATGTCCAATATGCAGGATGAGTGTGTGAGGACAGTCAGGAGGAGCTGCAGACCCCGAGTGCCCCAGGTCCCCATGCCCAGCTCTGATTGTGAGCACCCTCCTGCCAGCAGCAGCACTGAGCTCCTGGAGCGTGGGGAGGGATCAGGCTCCTGCCTCTGCCTGGCTCCCTTCAGATCATCACAGGGAAGCTGGAGAGGGTTTAGTGCCCTTCCCTGCCCGGAGAGCTGATCAGCCTGCTCAGGGTGCTGAATATCACAGCAAGGTGGGCTTGCAGCCACCGCCGTGCAGGGACAATAGGCAGAAGTGTGACACTTGTGAGAATGTCCTGGAGACTGAAAGGCACTTCTGTGTAACTCCATTCTCCTTGGAACACACTTGTCTGAACTGCACATGTGGAATTTGTTCTGTCTCTAAGGTGTTTGTTTTTATCTTCGCATGAATGCCTGAATATGTTGGCTTTTGTTTTCAAGGTGCTGTTAGCGGTTTTTGAAGCTGAGAAGTAGTACTTTAAAAACAGTGAAATTTAAGAGCCAGATTGAAGCCTTCCTTATAAACCTGTTTGGAAAATAGGAGACAAACTACTTGTTTGTTAAAAGCAATTTGTTATATCATGTGTGTGACCCCTTATAATCCACCATCTGCAGTAAACATCCTTTCCAAACTCTCATTTCTTTAAAACAGACCTAAAAATAAGTGTAGCAATATTTTTTAACAAGTTACTGCCTGTCACAGAAGTTACAAGTCCAGCTGAAGGGGAGGATGAGATGCTGCCAGGCCTTTTATGTCAGAATATGCTGTTGTGAATACACCAGGAGCTGATCTGTTCCTCAGTTGAGGGCTTGGGTACAGCAGGAAGCTCCTTCTCTTCCAAAAATCACAGCTCTGGGCCTTGGAATGTAGAAAAGTGAAAATGAGCCTGGCCTTATACACTCTTAATGTGTGTTGGTACAAATGAGCCACAGAGAACCTGATTTCACCTTCACACCTGAGGCTTTGAGACAGATTTTTTTTTCCTATTTTACAACCAAAAGAAAGGAAGGTATTTTTGTTGGAACATGTAAATTCCTTCCAGTCAAGGATGAGATTTGATGCGTCAAGGATGATGATGTATCTGATAAGTCAAGGATATTTGTCCAAATGTGAGTGCATTTTGCTTTATCTGCTGATGAATAAATTGAGTGGTTGCATAGAGAAGAGTAGTAAATGTGATTAAAAAAAACCCAAAATTAAAGAATATTGTAATGAATCCTCCTTACCCAAAATTTATTTGATTAAAAAATTATGTAAATAGTTTTATTCCAGTGAAGTGCAGATTTTCCAGGGAATGAGAGAGAACTCCAGGGTCAGCAAGTTTGTGTGATGGGTCCTCAAATGCAATAGCATGTCACCCAACAGTTCCATATTGCAAATGAACTCTTTTCAGCAGGTTAATGATTTTTATCTTTTTTCTGTTTATTTGTTTGTCTGTTTACATTGCAGGACATTGCATTCTCAGAATTGCAGGTATTTTTGCTGTTGAGTGTAGACTGGGAATATTTCAACTATAAATCAAAGAAAGCGAGGCTGTGATGATGGGTTTTCCTAATGGCCCTGCTGAGGAGTTTTTTGGCAATAACAATGTATCTGCACACATCTGTATTGCTGTCTACTTAGGGCACAAAAAGCTATCATTACATGTGATGGAACATCAAACAACTATTTCATTAATGGCCCTATTATGAGGAGGCACAGTGACATTAGAATACCAGCATCTTGTTACTATAGATACCTGATTTCTCCATAACTCTGGTGTTTTCACAAACTCACATATATCTGTCTGTGGTTTATATATAACTATAAATGTATTTGTAGATACATTTCCTTCTCATTCAGGCAGGAAAATCTTTGTTTTTCAAGTATTTAGCACACTTTAGTTCCTCATTATCTAGAGGACACTACATAAACTGTATGTGAATGGCTTCAGTTAGATGAAAGTGTTGTAAATTTAAATGCTCAAGAGAATAACTTTGCAATTCATCTTATCTAACAGGCAGCATATTTACTGAAGACTCTCAGATTTCTCTGGTCTGTTTTACACATTTGCACTGTAATGTTTCCTTGTTGAAAGCAGAGGTTTAAGGGAGATCAGGTTTGGGTGTGATCACTTCAGCTGAGGCACAGAAAATTGTTTTAAATGTGCTAGAGAATGAAAACTGTGAGTAATTACCATTCTCTCCCTTAGCTGTGCTCAGACAATGTGTATTCAAAGCATTTCACAAACAGTAATTGGTTTTCACCATTTGTCTGGGTTAGAGAAACATGGGAATAATATTTTCCTGACCATGTGGTAAAAAAAAAGTGACAGGGACTGCATAATTTGCTTGGAAGGACTTTTTTTTATTTTATTTGTGTGCTTTAATCACTGGATCTGCTGCCTCTGGGAAGAGAGGATCACCACTGGGATCAGCCATGCATCACTCCAGTGCTGGTCTGGATTTTCCACAGGGCTTGGTTTGTTTGTTGCTTCATGAATGTTTTTAAGACTTGGTTCCATTTAGAGATAAAAGCACATCCCTCAGTACCAACATGCTACATATTGATATTAAAAAGTGCTGGCTTCAGCCAGGCAGTGGGATCTGACCTTACTCATTAACTCTGTAACAGGAAAAGAGAGGAGAATTTGTCCTCCAGCTAATGAGAAAGCCGTGGAGTCCAAATTGTCTCTGATTCAGTACATACATTTTCTGGAACCTTGACTTTCTTGTCTTTGAAGCTTATTTGCTTTGTATTTCTGCTGATTGTTTTCCCCCCTCTCTTCTCCAAAAATTGTTATAAAAATGATGTGGCAATCTCTAATGTGAAATATAGGCAGTGTGCGCAGCCGATGTCTGGAGCGTGCAGAGATTTACGTTCTCTGCATCTCTCTGACCTTGAAGTCATTTTGTTCTCGTGCTGTCACTTGGAGTCTGCTCTGTGAGATGCTGAGCATCCCTGGCAAGCTCCCTCCATTTGAGTGGAGCCAGTGTTTTGCAGGATTAGTCCCCTCACTGAACCCTTCCCCTGAAAAATTCCTCCAATAACAGCGTGCACAAGGGGAGGATCTTGGTCAGGAAACTTTCCCTGCTTCTCCACCTAAGCCATGGTAATGAGCAGCTCTGACACCTTTTCAAAGCAGCTCATTTTCTTTTGAACACAGCTTGATTGGGCTGAGTTGTGTGGCAGTTTTGTGATGCAAGGAAAAACCTTTTAGAGGTACAAGTGTTACCAAGCTCCCTGGGGAGAGGAGTGGGGATGAGTGTTCCTGGGTTCCAGTGCAGGACACAATTGCAAGTTTGTTTTTTATTCAGTGAGTATGTGGCAGAACAGAGAGAAATATGTTATTTAATTCAAACCTTTGTTCTTGCTAGTCAGAAGTTGTGACATTAAAGCAACCATGTCATCTTACTCTGATTTAAAACCATTTCCTTTCAGAAGTGCAAGGCCTCAGAAATTGCATGTAACAGCTGTTTGTCATAGCCTATACTTGACCCAAAGTCGGCAAGAAAGGGAAGATTAAACCCCATCATACTTACATGTACAAAATGTAAATATTTTGTTTACAATTAATCATACCTTTGTGTTCTGCATCACTGCTGAAACCTGGGGACCTGAAAAATGAGAAACACAATATCAATTTGGATGATAGCTAAGATTAAACCCAAGGGGGTTTCTTACTGAGATTTACTTATATACCTTTCTAAATGCTACCATTTCACACAAAATTGGGTTCTCTTTGGATTAATATATTTGAAAATTAAGTTGATTTATAACCAATTTTCTCCTCATTTAAACAGCGACCTGCAAGTGTTTCTCCAGGGATCAACCAAGATCAGAGAAATTATGTGTTGTTTGAGTTGTTCACTGGAGCAGAATCCCTCACAAACATGTGCATATGGTGCTGGGTGCTTTAGGGATCACACTAATACATTTACCTTGTTGTACATTTTTCTTCTCATCTTGAACTTGTATATTCTCTTTACTAGAAATTAAAAAAAAAACAAAACAAAACAACAAAACCAACAAGATATTGCTAATTTGATGGCTGCAGAAATAATATATTCCTTTTTATTCAAGTCTCAGCATTGAAAGTGTAAAATGTGCTAATGCTGAGTGCATCTGTTGGGTGCTCTGGTCAGCTGCTTAAGGAGAGTTGTCAATTCCCCCCTCAAAATCAGAGGAAACTGGGCAGTTAAATTATCCTCCCTAAAGCTTTAAAATAATGAGAGTGTTTTCTCTTTATCCAGTTAATGTTTAAATGCTGGCTGTATTCAGAAACCATGGCCATATGTCATCTGAGAGTGAGACAGAAAATAAGTGAAAATCCTAAATTGTTCTCTGAGCAGCAGAATTAATGGGTTGTGATTTCCTAAAGCTCAGTCTCCTTAAGACATTTTGGTCCCTCTGGTGTTTTTATCTGTTGATTGCCATTACCATGAAGCCCCTGTGGAAATGCAAGGCCTGTCTCTGCCCTTCCTGTGCAGGCACATCTTCCTACACACAGAGCTGGGGGTTGGTCTCCTCCCAGGCAAAGAGGACATGGTCTGGAGCTGCACCAGGACAGGTTTAGGATGGACATGAGGATGAATTTCCTCACAGAAATGGTGGCTACACACTGGAATGGGCTGCCCAGGGACGTGGTGGAGTCACCGTCCCTGCAGGTGTTCAAGGAACAGCTGGATGTGGCACTGAGTGGCACGGTCTGGTTGACAAGGGGGTGGTCACAGGTTGGACTCAAAGATCCCAAAGGTGTTTTCCAAGCTGACTGACTCTGATCCTGTGATCTTTCTCTGTTCCCTTGTCCATCACCCACAACCCAACCCTCAGTGTTGTCAGGAAACGACGGCAGCGAAACAAGATTTAAAAACTCGTCAGTATAATTCCTCAAACGATCTAATCAGCTCTAGTGCTATTGCTGTGCCTGCTGCAAGGTAATTCCCATCCAGAGCTCATCCAGTACATCCCTGCTCCGCACCTTTCCCAGGGCTCTGCTGGATAATTGCTGCCGTACCCCGAGCACACGCGCGCTTGCTGAGCGCAATCACAGCGGGACCTGCGCTCGCCGCTCGGCTACCTGAGGTGATAATGCGTGCCCCGAAAAATGAGTTTAATGAAAATGTTTAGGATATCAAATTCAGCATCAGGGATGCTTAGAAAAGCACTTACCCGTGGAGTAAGGGCAGCATAATGCACTAAGCTGCTGTAGGAAAGGTCAAGATTTAAAATTCCTCCCCTAAGTTTCATGAAGAGCAAATTAAAAATAGCTATAAAAAGAAAAGTCATGAGGAAACAACTCCAATTTTTTTTTTGCTTGTTCCAAAGCTGTAAGAAGCTTGTTTTCATTATTGAATTTGTTGTCTAATTAATATAATGAAATGGTATCAAACATTGCAAAATGAGTCCACTGATTTGATAGTTATGAATTATCTAAACGTTCTGCAAAATATTTATTTACCCTCCATGTTAAATATTTCCACTGTAATCACAGGAAAGGTTTTTCATGTTTCAAAGCTCCCTGAAGGCACAGGGTGAGATTTTCCAGGCAATTCCCTGGGCTTATTTCCCTATTGGAAAACTAAAATAAGTAGTCAGGCTTCCAGATGTCAGATCTGAGATCACAGGGAAGCATTTCATCGTCAGGTGCATGATTACGTTTAATATTAATAATCTTACACAAAACCTCTCTCTGGAACAAATGGGATTTTATTATCCCACTGTTGATGGGGAATGATCACATGGAGCCATTAATGAGACAAGTTAAGGGTCTGCAGCTTTCAGACTGTTGCATAAAGCAATAGCGGTGTCCAGTGCCAAGCTTTCTTACGGTGCCCATAAGGATCTGCTGCTTCTGCCACTTTCGGATCAAACTGTGCTATAAGAAGCCTCTTTGGGGTGAAATGAAGGCATTTACAAACTCAACCAAAAAAGATGGACAGCTTTGCTATGGATTGCAGGTCAAGTAATTCACCGGTGCCTTCTGCTGTTTTTTATACCCATCTCTAATTATTTCAAGACGTAAGAAGAGGAAATAGGGAATGGCACTCTTTATTTGTAGGAGGATTGAATTTATGAGTGAAGCTAGGAAAGGATATGAGATTCAGAGTTATTATTTGAAGAGAAAAGTTAGAAAATAACAAAGAATGAAAACTGGCTGGGTAGGGTTAAATTTAGTCTCAAAGTTAAATATTTAAACCTGAATGAGGTCAGGCTCATTAGGCTTTGAACAGGTCATCTGCTTTCTGTGAGGAGAACAGTGCTGTTCCCTGGTGCTCCAGTGGAAGAATGCAGGCAGAAAGAAACACAGAGACAATGAAATAACAGGGAGAAAGCAGGCATTGCTGCAGAATAATATTTCCAAACTTCAGAAGCTGCTGATACTCAGGTCAAGAGCCAGGGAAGAAGAAAAAAGGACTCAAAAGCCAAGAAAACTGGAGGCTTTATTTCAGGCCTCAAAGTTTGATTTCACTATTTCTGATATTTAAAAAAACCACCCTTTTTTTCCCAGTGTGCAGAATTTCAAATGGCTGCTTTTGAAGGTCTAGTGCCTCTCATTCAATTCAAATTGCAGACTCAGGCAAAATGTGCACACACCAAAAGAGACATTTAGTGAGGGGAGAGACAGGGAAGGGACTCCTGAAGGAATTGCCAGGAGACAGAGATGGGCCAGCACCAAGGCAGAGCCCCTGCTGAGGATGAGCCCATTCTCCACCTCCAGTGCATCACACAGACCCAGCTAAAGCTCTGCTCAGGACACACCCTTCAGATTCAGGGTTTCTGAGTCGTGGCCTTGTTGTCTGAGCACATCAAACCCTGTTTGCCATAAAATATGAACCATTTCCCGGAGATTTCCAGGAGGAGGTGGGGAGGCAGCAGCGCTCTTGGCTCCACATCCCTGTTTGATGCATGCAAGGAATTGCAAAGGAAATGGTTACATATGCTCTTTATGTTTTTCTTTAAGAAAAATAAAGTTGTATTAAAAAGAGACTCTTAAAAGGAGATACCATCAGTGCTTTTTTGACAACACTGTGGCCTGCAGTGCATTCTTGAGGAGGCAGGAAAAGGTAAAGCCAGTAAAAAGTGAGCTGGTTTATACGAGATAGAATTCGGCCCTAAGAAATGAGGTTTAAAAACCTATTACTTTTGCAAGTTTCAGTGGAGCTTGGAGTATATTCATTTTAATTCCTTATCTCAAACACCACAAAA
Source organism: Poecile atricapillus (assembly GCF_030490865.1). NCBI lineage: Eukaryota > Metazoa > Chordata > Aves > Passeriformes > Paridae > Poecile > Poecile atricapillus. The sequence continues at coordinate 4,311,924 of NC_081263.1, forward strand.
AGAGGAGAATTGAGGGGAACCCTCCCAACCTGCAGCACTTCCATTTTCCATTCACTCTCTAGGCCTGTATTTCCTGATGACAGATGTTGGTTTTGCTGCAGTTCAGTCTTTTTTTCACCCAGTACAGATGTGATTTACTAGATCATAAATCAGTCACTACTTCTGGAATTTCAACTAACAGATGTCCCCTTTAAAGATTTTAATATAAGCACTGTTAACCCACAGTTAGATCCTGTCAGATTCTTTTTGAGGAAATGCCAGTTGCATGTAAGGATGCCAATTGGCAGGAATGTAAGTTGAACATTTGACATATTAATAGATTTTTTTTTCTGAGTGAAATCAATTTCTTTCTTATAGAGAAGGCATGGCTGCCTTAGTTCTCCATTAGATCCCCAGCTTGCTGTATCTGCTTGCAATGATGTCATTAACCAGAAAACAGATGCACTCATGAGCATCAGAAATCAATCATAGCTGTTGGCACTTTAATAAACAGCTGCCTTCTTAAATGGTTTGGAATAAACACTGATCATCACCAGCTCTTTTTGAAGGAAGAGCAGTAGGTTATAAAACTGCTGATTAGAGAAGGGGAAAACCTTGAAATTATAAACTTTAGTGATTGAAAACCCCTGATTGAGTTATTTTAGACTGTCAAAAGATTTACAGAAGAAAATAATTGCAAGATATTGGCTGCTCTGTGCTATATCAGTCATATGACCACAGAAACAGTGCCTGATATATTTTCATAAACTTTCTTCTTCAGAAATAGATTTTATGCATTAATAAGTCATCTATCAAACTTGAGCAAAGCAGAATCTTATTGCTTCCTTGTGCAGTTCAGAAGGAATTTGCTTAAAGATACCAAATTCCTTCCCTTGCTCTAAGATGCAAACTAAGAGAAAATGTCTTACCTTCCTTCTGCTCAGGAGATGCTTCTGCTTTCAGGCTCTTTTTACTAAGGATTTACCTTTGAGATAGCAGCTGCAATTCACAAAAGGTACCTGGGAAGAGGCAACCAAATATCAAACAGCAGCACAGTGCAGTAGCACATCACATTTTTCATACAGCACTCAGATTAGCTTCAACTCCACCTTGCTAAGTAGCTTATCAACAGAAGAGATGTAAGAATAATTCTACAGCGACTGCTTCATATGGCTTAGTGACAGAAAAAGCAGAGATATGTTACAGTATATGCTGCTGCTGCTGGTAATCTGCTTGTCCTGCTGGGTGTAACCTGCCCCTCTGTAGCTCCTGAGATTTTGGTGTTCACTGTTTTGTGCAATCAGGGCATCATCTGGACCTTTTCCAGGGCACTGGGCCCTGCTAGTGCAAGTGCTGGCACTGTGGCACAAAGTTCCTCGTTCCTCTTTGTCACTGTAAACATGTCTGCACAAGGGATTAGGGCTGAGGAAAGCTGTTCATCTGAAGCTGAGGTTGTAGCTGTGTGAGGGAAGGGCCCTTCATGCAAGGCTTTGCACTTTGGGATTGTCAGCTGTGGCCATGGATTTGGGGAACGTACATGGTGATAATGGAGATAAAATGACATTCAAGAAAGTCATCCTGGATCCTCTGGAGATTTCATTTATCTCACCCAGAACACCCATAGAGAAAGGATCCATGTTTCACTCTGTTATGAAAAATAACTGCTCCAGTGTGCTCACAAAGGCTATTTGAAACCATATCCTTCCCTTCCAGACTGTGTATTATTTTACATTTATGTCCTGTTTCCAAATGGCTCACAGAGGTCTATTGAACGATTATTCAGTGGAATCAACATCAGAACCCATCCTTTTCCCCCGGGCTCCTCGTCTCTCTCTCAGCTCCCTGTCCCTGAGAATTCCACTGCATCTCTTCCCTTGTTCTCTCTGTGCCACTTGGACTCTGCCAGAGGGACTTGTTCTCTCAGATCTTGTGTTCTGTACTGCTGCAGTCCTTGGCAGCCAGGACAAGGAAAAAATGAAGTTCCTTAACTTCTTGTTGCATTAAACAAAGCCAGCACAGGTTGAATTATCAGAGATTTTTAGGTGCCAAATTAGAGGTTTTAGTGGTCATATATAAACTGAGATTTTAGGGGATGACACTTGACAGAATATGAGAAGATCTGAAAAAATATTTCTGGAAGTGTTAATGCTGTGTATTGGTTCAACCAGTACTCAGAAAAAAGGGAACCAAACAAAACAAACCAACCAGCCAGATATTAAGGCCCATGAATCTAACCTGAAGAAGGAATACCCCAGAAATATCTCTCTCACTCCCTATCTCTCACATATCCTCTAATAAAGGAGAATAACTTGTGGCAATAAGACTCATCTGGCCATGGTGTAACTGTGATGTTCTTCTGGAAAGTTATTCACACTTCCAGTGCTGCATGGGAAGAACCCTGGGACCTGTAACTGCTTGATTTAGTGTTCAAATCTCATCCTTACACGTACACATGCTGTGAATGCTTTTTCCCTGTAGTTAATTTTGTGGACAACATCAGGAAAACATTAACAAACCAAGGAAAATTTCCCCCTGCAGGAGTAGAGCCTTACTCTGGGAATTCCTGGCACAGCTCAGTAGTGCCCATGACAGCAGCTGTCACACAGTGGATGACAAGCAAATGCTTTCCTTCATTACTGACTATTTAACATTTTGAATCCCACTCCACCTTCCTTACAGACTGTCATGTGAATGATTTGTCTTTCTACTTTTGTCTGTGTAAGTGTTGGCTGTGCAGTCTGGTGGCCACTGCTGACTGCTGTATGCCTCACTTACTCTCCAAGAACTTTTCAATATGTCCTAGAAATCCACTTAAGATCATGGTGCATAGTTTCCAGGTTTCATTAGCCTCAATACAAAAGCAGTTTATGCTCCTCCTTGGTTGCTGCTTGGACCTTGATTCCCAGTAAAAGCAGCTCTCCAGGAAAGGAGCAGTGCAGGGAGCTCACTCTGAGTCCTGTTGTTGACACGGCTGCGTGGTGGCACAGAAGGGGTAATTTAGTACTGCCCCAGATGAAAAATAATTTCAAAAAACAGTTCCTCTTGCTGTCTTCTTCAGGTCTGCTTGTGAAAACAGGGGATCTGAATTTCAGTGGGCTCAGAAGAGGACAAAACAAATGAACTGGTTCTTACCTTTTCCTTGTGCCCATGCTATTGGAATGCTAAGCTTGCTTAACTGTTTTTGATTGTATCCTTTCTCCAGAATTTAATTCTTTCATTGTTTTGCTGATTTCAAAGGTGTTCACAAAGGAAGTTCTGGAGTTCAGAGCCAGGTGTTACCTGTGTGTTGAAGCATCCATGGGAGGCAGAAGGTGTTTTATGTTTGTTGTTGCTTTTATGCTAAAAACATGCATTTAACCCTGACTTCTAGAAAAAAAAAGCATGTTTCCTATCCTAGAGCTATTTTTTGTTGGAATCAGTATAAATATCCCAACAATAAAATAAGCATAATTTGCTATCATTTTAGTCTGAACAGGGCAGTGAGCTTTCCTGGATTTCACAGGCAATGGAGACAAGATGTGGAGGACTGAGGAACAAACCTCCTTTTTATGTAGTGAAGTTCTGAGTGGAATTCAGTTTCACAGAGATTTCTGTGCACAAGGAGTGCAGTGCACTCTGAAGGAAGCAGTGACATTCTGGAGGCTCGGTGGCACTCGCAGTTCCAGCTGCCACTGTGCCCTTTGTCACTGCCCCCACACAGCCTTGGGCACTGAGCTGCTTGCAGAGGAGGAGTGAGATGGAGAGGGATTGGCTACAGAGCACTGCACAGTACAATGGCTTTCCTTCACCCCCTGCCCTTACTCCATAACCTCCCTCAATGCCTTTGAAAACTTTTTACTAAAGATCAGCCCAGAACTTCACATCTTTTCACCTTGGAAAGCCCATTCAAATTTTATGACTTTTAGCCTGTATAATAAGCCAGGCTGGATCCTTCTGCTCGAGGAAGCTTTGGAATTGAGCTCTCACCTTGTGGCTCAGATATCTTCCCCTCTGTTTTTTATTTCATCAGTCAGGGGGGAGGAATGGAGTATAAAAATCTGTAGAAGATAATCACCCCACATTTTTCTGTGGTACATGGAGGTGTTTGTCAAGTTTTCATTGGCATGACTAAAACAGAGGAGTTTCTGTCCTAACCCCACCCAGAAAGAAGCATTGATTTTATTGCCCTTTTATTGAGTCTCCCTTCTAATACTGAACCTGCAGTTCATTCATGATGGATGTACAGCATGATCCTGGGATGTGCAAAACATTTAATTAACCAATTACAACCCAAAGTTGTTTCTCCCTTTTTCCAACACATGTAATTACCTGCACCAGGGCTGGTTTTTAAGCCTTCTACCCGAGACAGAGAGCTGGTTAAGGGATGTATAGGTTAAAGATCAGCTCTGTTGTCACACAGTGCAGATATAAGGATGCAGAGATCACTCATAGCAGGCTGTTAAACAGCTACAGGTACCTGTTCCATTGAGTCACCAGCTGGGCACAAGATTTTAGCTCTGTTTAGATTATCTCACCTGCATCACCAGGTTACAATACACACATCAGCAGATAAAGGTCAGGCATGATATTTATCATGGTATCTCTGATGACAGAGACAGAAATTAATGTCTGGTGTAAAGGACAGGGAGACCACACTGCATTTTGCACACCAGTTTACTTCAGATTAAACTGTTTTTTCACATCAGATTTGTGTAACTTTCAGACATGCAGAATAAATGTGTTTCTTTATTAGCCTCAGTACTTAACTCCAGCCTTTTGCTTGTCACATAAAAGCCACACATCAGTGGGTGGATGTGCTGAGAAAAGGGTGAATATCCTGTTGTGTTCCTGAGCACATCTTTGAGAAACATGGCCAAAAACTCACAGCTCTGTGTGCAGACTGAGTGTCAGTGGGACCCAGATTAATAAGGAAGCATATTGCATGTGACTGGAAAGAGAGAGAATCTCAGAAATCAGGCCAAGGGCTCCACATTATGAATATTGCAATTTCACTAGTCAAATCCAGGTCAAAAGTGGTCAATACAAACATAAATCTGTGCACCTGTCCACAGCATTCTGCTTCTATTGTAGCAAGAAGCAAAGCATTTTAGATGGAGCAATAAAAATTCCAGTCCAGGTATTTCTTCTGAGTTATGCTGCCCTGGATCAAAGCAGCCAAACTCCCAAATTCCTGACCATGGCTGAGAACAGTTTGGACATGCTGTAATTTATGAACAAACCCAAAACTCAGATTAATTAAGCTGCAAACCCCACCCCTCTAAATCAGTAAGAAATCATCTGAGGTGTGTCTTTTTTTATTCTTCCCACAGGAGAAAGTGGCACACTTGATATCAAAAGAGCACTTTAAACTTCACAGGCTGTCTTTATTCACTCATTGTTCTTTTCCACAAGCCTGTCCCTCCAGAGTAAGCAATACTGGGGACTTTTTAAATCCATTTATTTTCCTATCTTTCTCTCCAACTTTGCCTTTCTGGCTTTTCAGCCCATCCCTACACTCTCCAATGTGCAAACTGTGGACAGCAAGGCACCTGCTATTAAAGCAAACAGGTTCCCTCACTTCCCACTGTGATATTGTTTTTCTCTGGCTCTAAAGTTCCCAGTGGTTTTGGAGGCAGGAACACACGTCCTGCACTCTGTGACTCATCTTCAAAGTCATGTCTGTTGTTCCAAAAGCCTTTTAAGATGCTTCCTTAAAACACTTTTTTAAAAAAAGAAAATTCATATCTAATGATGATGAAGTGATTGAACACAGCAAATGTTTATAAATCTCCTGCTTTATAAAAGTACAGTCTGAAGAAGGAGAGAAGGCTGGTCTGTGTCCTGTGTACTTACAGCCAAATTCTGGGCCAGGAGAGGGATTTTGGTGGGAAAACAGATTATCTCCCAGCTCCTCGGATCATCTGAAGCAGCTATTCACCTTTCAAACATGCACTTCTGGGCTTAATTATACCTTATTTCAGCTTCCCCTTCACCTTTTGGCTCTGATGTAAAGCAGGAGGCAGAATTTACTGCTGCTGGAGCTTATTAACATGACTGCTATTGCTTACAAATGATAACAATGCAAATTAAGAGCTGGGACTCTCCTGAGGTGTAAACCAGCTGCAGTTTAGTGAAGTCACCTGTAGTGGTTTAGGTAATATTTCTTACTAAATATTAATTAATGTGAAACCAACACATCAGCAAAGGTGGGACAGTTTGCACCTGCACAAGAGCTACTCTGTTAGGCCATTTCATGATTGCAAGTTAATGAGCTTCAGAATCCTCAACATGACTGCACCAACAACAGTGTGATCATCAGGGACAGCCATCCCCATCTGAGAGAGGCACAACTCTGAGGAGAAAAGACACAGCCTTGATTCAGGGTAGTAGCAAAAAGAAACCCCCTTGGTGCAACCAAAACTTTCACTGCTGTCCCTGAAATTTGGCAAATGGGACTCAAGGGTTGCTTTTTTTCCCCTGTATGTGGAATATTTACTGATAGTGGAAGTAGGAGAAGCTGAGTCTTGGCTGGTAAGTAATCTAACTGAACACTGCCACAGCATTACAGATTTGATTTTCATGAATGAGTGAAATCTTTGTTTGCAAACAGTGGCTTGAAATCTATGTTTTTAATCTATTGACTGGGAAAACATTGCCCAGCCTCAGTCTCTGCAAGTCTGTCTGTGTCAGACTTCCACATATCCGAGGCTCACTGTCACCAACCCTGCACTCTGCTCGTAACTCCCTGTGATTTTACAGTTCTCAGTAGAGTAACCTGCAGTGATTGATTTTCTTTCCTCATCTCTTCCCCAAATTATCCCATTTTCACATAGCCCCCAGGGACTTAAACACCCCAAAATCCCAATAAGCCCTTCAGGCTGAAAATGCCAGTCTAAATCCCAAATCCTTTCCAGGTGGAATACTCCAAACAAGTGAAGTCAGAGCCAGCACTTCTTCCTCTTACACACCTGCAGCTCATTTTCTCACAGGAACTGCTCACCACAAATAGCACAGAGAATGTAATTACATGTAACTTTTTCTATTATTTTTCTATTAAGGGATTTCTTAATGCAAAAAAAGTCCCACTTTTTTAATAACGAATGAACAGAGAGATGTCTCAGCATTGAGAAGGTTTTAATTAGAAATGCTACCTGTAAGTACATCTAAACAGTTGGTAGCAGCCATGGAACACTTCTAATTATAATCATCATTTTGTTTTTCTCTCAGGTAGCTTAGCTCATTAATTACTTTTAAAAAAATCAAGTCTAGCATTCAATTCTACTGTGCAATATAAAATTCAAATTAGACTGATATCACTACCAAAATATTATGAGCTAATTTATATTAATGGTATTCCATACACATAAATATCAGTAAGTTATTGTCTATAAATAAATTGGATGTAGTAGTCCAAACCTTTGGATTCCCAAAGTTCACCTGTGTAGAGGAAGTCATTTTCTTAAAGAAGTATTTGTATTAAGGATGTGTACTTTTGGGGTTTGACCAGTTTTATAACTTATTCCCATTCCAGATGCAGTGTGGGGCAGGATAAATTTCATCAGCACAGTGAGCTTGATGAACTTGAATTCTGTGGTGATGAACTTGAATTCCAAAATTGTGATGACTAAAGGAGGTTCAAGTTCAGACTGCTAAAAATACAGCTCCTACATTTCTGGTTCCTTTGCTCCTTTATGTCCAGTTGACTTAAATGAGGTCACAACAGAAAACTGCTTTGAAAAAGACCCACACAAAACCTCTGCTTTTAGAAAGACCCAAGGTGGTCACAAAGATGTGCCAAAAAATGGGAGTGTTTAAAGCTTCCCACCACTCTGCTCACTTTTAGCTCTCCCTGAGCCAACATTCTCATGGTGGAGCCTTTGCCTTGGGTTGCTTTTGGAGGATTTTGATCCCTGTGGGGATGTGAGGCTCTCCTTCCTCAGAGGCACCACAGAGCCGTCGCTGAGGCTTTCACAGGAGGGAGGGTAGTGATGTGAATGAGCCCAACCTTCCTTCTAAGGGTGATGTGCTGTCTCTTCTTTTTTCTGTGCTATATCCAGCCCAGTCCTCATGTAAATGTGTTATCAGGATGTCTCTTCCATGAGCCCATTATCTTTACACAGAGCATCTTTGCTTTCAAGTTCAATATTTCCAGAAAGCTGTGCTCCTTCTGGCGCTTTGCTCAACTTCACTTAGTCCCATGAAGAAAACTAACCATGAAAAGTCACTCTACTCACAGTGACTGCACTGGAATAATTTTGTGCCTTTAAGTTTGTCTTAAAGGAGAAGGGAATGCAGCGCCCTCAGCCCAGCTTCAGCTGTGCAGTCTTTTCTCCAGCTTGGTAAATGTTTACCCTCTCGTTTGTTCAACAACAGCTTATTTTCACACTGTAAATAAAGGCCTTGTCTTTAACAGCGTTAATTTGACAGTGCACAGTGTTGGCAACGTCCCACTAATGTGTGGTGGTGCTAGTTAAGAGGTGTGTTGAGCAGAAAAACTGGATTAAGCTTGAGAAGAATGATGCAGCAGGAACAACATCCTTTGACTCTCTGGGTAGATGCAGGTCAGAACTGCTTGGCTCAGAGTCCTCTGGCTGTTTGCAAACCTCAGTGCATCACAAGCAGGGCATGAGCTGAGCAGATCTGAGCACTGAAGTGTCTGGAAGGAGCACTTGGCTCCTTGGGATTTCTGTTCTGACTTAGAACTAATGGGACAACTGGAAAAATTTGGTTTTCCTAAGCACAAAATTCAAAGCACTAATTTGGTTGGGTTTACCTGAACAAACCCTTCAATAGAATGCTTCAGAGATGCCTGCATTTTGTGAGTTTACCATATTGCTCCTCAATTTCAGTCTTAAACTAAGCCACTGTGGTATCAGAATCCTCTCACTGAACCCACGGTTTGCTTATTTCAGTCACATTCAGCTGGCATCAATGTTCTTGGAAATCCAGAAGAATTTATGTGGGAGATGGAGTGCTTGCTCTTGAATAAACCAGGATATGAATTACGACCAAGGCTGGAATGTAAAGAGAAATGAGGTCTCAGGCTTAGAGCGAGAATGTTCTGAGCTATTTTCTGTTTCCAAGTGCTTGAAATAAGTATCATATTAGAGAGGGAAAGTTATTATTGCAAACTTCTTCCAATTTGGTGTATATAATAGAGATGTCATGGAGGAGATAAACTGTATTTAATTTTATGTTTGAGTTCTGGTTGTTTGTTGCTATCTCAGGGGGAGGGAGCAGAAGGTTGTTTCTCAAGTCCTTTAGTCATTAAAAATGTCAGAATTTGATGCAGTGCTGTATAGCATGCACAATTTCTTCTCTCTGTGATCCAGAAATGATTGTGTAGTGAAATGCTGAAAGCTTAGGAGCTCCAGAATAACTGCAGGTAGTTTAAGAAGTACTGGAGTGTGTTGTGTCTTAGAGGATTTTACATTAGATTTTATTTGCAACAACGACGTGGAGCAATTCTGTCGTTCACTTGCAAATGGCGCAGGAGCCGAGGAGTTGGGTTGCACCCAACACAAAACGCTGCTCACTTTCTCCTCCTCTTGCCAGGCCGTGCTTCACACGGTGGTGGCTGCAGAGCAGCTGCTGAAGGCAGGGTGTGATGCCAGGCAGGAGCAGCTCCTCTGCTCGCCAGGGGCTGCTGCGTTTGTGCTTTTCCTGCGGGGAGGCACCGGAGCACCACAGCTGTCCCCAGCCAGCAGCCAAGAGCTGAGGGCTTCTCCAGTGTCTGCATGGCTGTGATTCAGTGATCAGAAAACCAGGGGTCTCTGTCTGCTTCTCCTGCCAACACAAAGATCAGTGGTCCAAAGGGCAGCAGCAGCTGAAGTACCTTTTGATGTTAATAGGAGTTTTGTGATAGATATTAGTGCTCTGAGGTTTTTTGGTTTATTGGCAGCTCATTTCAGAAGTCTGAAAGACTGTGGGGTTTTATGATAATTATTAATTTGATTATGTGCTGGTGGGGCTTAGCACAGCCCCAGCATATGTCTTTCTTCCTGGGGTGTACACTGAGCAAGAATGTCAGAAGACATTTATACAGCGCATGCTGTGTCCTGGTAATGGCCAGTGACTCGAACTGGGACCGTGTGTGAGTTGTGCTTGAGAAAAACTGCAGGACTGAATTGACTTTGAGTTGTCATTTCCCCTGAATTGCTCCAACCCTCCCACCCCACTCCCGAAACATAGTTAAATGATTAAAATGACTGCCTAGACACAGCTGTTAATAAAATGTAAATGAAATCAGATTAAGTCAGACCCATTATAGTTTAAACATTAATATTCCCCTATTGAAACTGTGGTACAAAGCTGAGGATTCCAGATGTCCTCCAGGGAGGGGCTGTGGTAAAGCTGAAACCTACACACCGTGGAAATCAACCTATGAAAGGATGAGTAAGATCTGATATCTGTAGTTTGCTCTGCACTGATCTCTTCATGCTTGAAACAGTTCCTAGAAGGTAAAAGCCCCACACACCATGGCATATTCTGAAACAGAAAGCTGATTCATTGTGTTAAGGCATTGATTGTGTACCTTCAACGCAAGCTTCTCTAAAAGGACATTGTTGGAGATATTTGGGACTTTAACCATGAGGGAAGAAAGGCACCTGAATTGTTTGCACTGCAGCCATGAGGCCTCTCAGTGCTGCTGCTCCATTCTTTCTGCCCCTTGCTCTCTGCTGGTACTGGACCCATCACAGGGAAAATTACATGGAATTGTTTTCCTGCATTTTACTGCATTGATATCTTCCTTTTCCTGGCTTAGAACAGAGCCTGAGCTGTGGCCAGAATCTCTGGCCTGGAGGGAAATCTGCACCCACCTGGGACAGCGCATGGTGGTGGAGGAGCCAGGGCTGGGGATGTGCTCCTCTCCTGCAGCTGTGACTGTGATGGGGCTTGGGGAGGACAGGATTAGCCAGGGATTCCTCCTGGTGAGGATCAGAGCCTCTCCTTTCTCTCCAGAGCACAGGACACATGAGAAGCACAGCCACTGATCCATTTATGGATTATCTTACTCTGGGGGTTTTCTGGGATGGTCTTGGCACCCTTAGAAACTGCTATGATAGAATCACAGCCTTCTAGAATTTGTGTTTAACTCCTGGAAATGCACTAATCTCTGGCTGGGGTATCAGGCAGTAACCTTCAGTCATTTATACACCTGTAACCCGTCTGTCCCCTGTTTGTCACTGCTCCTCCATACGGCACAGATCCATTTCACTCAGCCTGACTACCCAGGACAAGCACTGTGTCCACTCCATCATTTTTATTGCCCTCTTCAGGAGTGTCTTTAGTTTATCAATGTACCTTCTGTAGAGGAGAGCCCTAAAATATATATATGCACTACATCAACCTCGAGCTGAGTTTGTGTAACTGGGAATTAATCACCCCCAAGGCCTCATCCCCTCCCCTCAGGTGCTGGGTACCTTCTGCTGGGTGCTAATGCTCCCAATTGCCTCCCAGTTCCTGTGAGGAAAAAGTTCCCAACGCACATTTTGTTTCCTGTGTCTAGAATTTCAATACCATGTACTTCATACATGGAAGGATTGTGCTGCTCACTCATTGTTAGTGTTTCCTATACTTTTCTCCTGTTCCAGTACTTCCTTCTGATTTTGTCCCTCTGATTGACATCCTTCATTTTTATCTTGTATGCAGAATTTAGTTTCAGGATTTTTTCCCTGTTCCTGGAAAAAAACTGCCTAAAATAGAAATTTCCCTTGATTTCTGCCTATAATTAAAAATTTATTTCCTGTGACCTTATTATCTATTCTCTGTTGTAAGTGTGGTAATTTCCAGAGCATACCAAATAATTCTCTGTAGATAAATTCCAATTTACTGGGACAATACTGACTAAGGTACTGCCCCATGAATGTGGTTATTGCTTTCATCAGCTGTGTTTTCAAGCACAGCAAACAGAAAGATATCAGTGTAGGTGTTGAGGCCTCAGAAAGGTAAGCAGGATGTGATACACCACCACCACATGACAAAGGTTAGCTGAGCAAAAAACCTCAACCTCTTTCTGCCTGAGAAGAGCAAAAAAATAAAAGGTCCTTTGTTGTGTGTGACCAGGAGTTTGTGTCACTTACCTGCATTAGGGGCATTTATTGTTGTAACTCTTTTAAGGGTGTTTTGCTATTTCTTGTTCCAAGCTTATAGCAGCAATTCAATATGGATCTAATTTCTTTAAATAAGGAAGAAACCTAAATTTCTGTCCCACAAATCCAGATGCAGATCCTCCCGCCTGTGCATATGCATGGTACAAACCCCACCTTCACCTCTGTGAGATGAGCAAACGCCTGCACAGGGGGGCTGATGACAGGAGCTCCATCTCTCATGAGCCAAGAGCACACATCTGGAGACCAAAATTCTGCACTTACCATTTCCACAACCTGTATCCTCCCACTAAAAATCAGTTGTAGTAACCCAGAAACAAGAGGAGGAGGAAAGCAGCCACTGGATCAGGTAAACCAAGAAACTATCAATAAAAGCATAGAGCTGTAGTACTCTGGTTTCAGTACAAATCAATAAATTATTTGATCTAAGGCACCACAATGATATATAGAATACCACATCAACAAGAGGCAGCCCTGAGTTTGGTGATCTCTGGAGCTGACTGATCACTGCTGCCTGGCAGAGCTGGGCCTCACTGAATTATTAATTCATTTCTAGGATGGTTATGGCTTCACTTCTTTCATCTTTTCTAACTTTTAACTTGTAGAGAAAATAATATTTTAAGTTTTAATCCAGTCATGAGGATACTCCTTTTAGGCTGGGCCTTTATCAGGCTATTCCACTTAATGTCACTAAATAAGGTGATTGGGAAACAAAACAGCAAGGCATAAATTTTCCCTGGTTCTTTGACAACTCATGTTGCATTCATCTGTGCTTAAACACAGTTCTGAACCATAACTTTAACTGGGAGACGTGAGAATATTATCAGGGAATGATTCATGGCATTAGATATCAGCCTCCTCTTGCAAAACATCTTCTCCGTTACACTGTTTAGTTTGGGTTTTTTCATTTGTCGCATTAATGTGAGTTGTGAGCAGAGCTCCAGGGGCGATGTATTGCATACAGGAGTTGTTATAGAACATTAAGTCCATCTCATAATTAAATGCTCTATCTATTTTCTTGTAAACAATAAGACCATAAAAGAGGTAATAGAAAAAAATGATGTCCCGAGTGTAATGGCTGATACAAAATACGGCCAAAAGAGCTCAGCATTACAGACTGCTGGAAGTGCCAAGTCCTCTGGCTTTGTCCTTAACCCAGTGCAGAAAAGTTACTCTCATCCATGGGCTTTTGAGCACAACAGATCGTCTCTTCATGGGCTTTGAGCATTGCATGGTGAGGGTTCCCCAGCTAATGAACGAAAGAATACATTTTTCTGAATACAAAAGTACTTTAAAAAGAGAGTTTTGTAATCAATTTAAAAGCTAGACCTGAATTAGTATTAGATTTTCCTTATGTTTAATTAAGTCTAATTAAACAATGCAGACATCTTCCTGTCACCTGTGGTGTGATTATGTTAAATATTTAATGCTTGTGAAGGATTAGGCTGCACATCTAATCTATATCTAGCAATCTGTTCTCTCTCTGGAGTATTTTTTATTTAGTTCTGCTTTTGTATAATGAGTTGCCTTTCAAAGGAAATTGTTAAACACTTTGGTAGGAAGGGGATGTGTCATGCTGCACTGTGTGCAGGAGAATATTGCTAAGTAGGCACGGATTGTGGGGGCTGCAGTGCCCTGCCAAGGGGGTGTAGCAGGGACAGCCCACTCTGCCTTTCTGGAGCAGAAAGCATCAAAATCAAACCTTTCTGTTTGTTTAGAAGCTTCAGTATATCCCTTTTCCCCAGCAGAGCCAAATGATCAAGGACTTTGAAAACCCCAACACAGGGTTCACATTGAAGATATCCCTTGCAGCGTGCACACATTTCAAGGTTGCACATTTCTTAGACTTGTTTTCCTAAGGGGCTGTCAACTGTGTAATAGAAAAATGTATTTGTACATCTCTTCCCTCCTGAGCACCTCCCCATCCCTTCCTAATCTTTGCACTGCCTCTGAAACACAGGAATGCATCTGTTTATATCTGGTCACCTCCTGGGATGGACCCCTTTAAAAAAGGAGAGGCCAAGGACATTAATTGTAACTCTACAACTTTCTGGGAGCAAGTGCTTTAAGAAATGGGTATTTGCATCTGGCCATAATAATTGTCTTCTCTAACAAAACCAGTGGGGAAAAAAAAAAATCAGCTATTCATCAAAAATGGGTTAAATGTATTCTTATTCCTGCTATAAAAGGCACATAAAATACTTCTCTGGCAGTTTATGTGCATTAGCCATTACTTGCATCTGAGGACAAAAGACAAATTCACATAATTATTTTTCAATTGGTTGGGTCTGTGTCTGTGTAATCATTTTTTCACAGTGTATGAAGCCCTTTTTCAATAGACCATAACAGTAATAGCTATTTCTTATTTACAACTGGAGGAGAAGATCCAGCTACCAGATTTTATTATGCAGAGTGAACTTTTCAAAATTAAATTAGCACAGCTAACGTGGTGGCCCATAGTAAACTAATTAGTTGTTAGACTGTTGGCAGAGATAGTATCAACTCTTTCAGACTTCCTAACAAACATCTTCAAAAATTACAAGCAAAGGGTTTCTATTGCAGTTTGGTTAAGCATGAAAATATTCATTCTCTTTAGTCAGAGCGAGAAGGTGGTGGCAGGAGAAGCGGCTCAGGGGCAGAGCCAGGCAGCAAATGGCCTCCAAACCTCCCTGATCAAAAGCAAAGCCCAGTCAGATGGATGAGAGGTTTTCATTGCCACAGTTTAAGTGGCTTGAACATCGGTATCTTTATGATCTCTGGATAAACCCACAGGCTTTGATCTACAAAAGCAGTTCAGGGTCCAGGGGGGTTTGTGGAACAGAGCTCGGTGGGGTAACCTGGGCCAGCCAGGAGTGCTCAAAGAGATGAGCACACCCACACATCTGCTGTGGGGCTGTGACTCCAGCAACACCTTCCTGGCACCTGCAGGGAGCCCTTCTGGCCCCCAGCCTGCCTGCCTGCTCAGGAGGAGCTCTGCACTTATGTAAAATTAATAGGGTGTTCATTATGAAATCCACGCCACATCTTATTAAAAGTGCTCTGTCATTGAAAGTAGAAGGTGGAGGCTTCTTAAACTGGGGTTTTGTTGCCCTCTAGTGAATGAGGTCAGCATTATGCATGGGAAATTATTTTGATCACTGCATAATTAATGTGTTCAGAATTGGTACAAAAGTGCAGCCAAATTGCATCCTGTTCCCACTTGAATTAACCTGTGGATCCTGTTTCTTACAGTGTGTTGCTTCCTTGCCTGAGCCTTTTTTTTTTTTTTTTTTATTCTTGCAATGAGAATGCATGACTGTGTGGGTATCATGATAAGGCAAGGAAGCCAGAGACAAGGAATAAATCAACTAAATGGATTTTCAGCGCAGTAGCTTTAATACATTGGTATATACTTAATATGTCTTCTGAAAAGAATGTCTAATTATACTGTCATGGCAAAAAATGCATTTTCAATAGTGATAAATTATGCCATCATTTACTTTGTGAGAACATGCTGAGATTTATGAAAGATTACTGCAAAATTATCATGCCAGGATAAAAAAAAAGAGAAGCCAAACTCAGTTATCATTGGCATCAGGAAAGACAGAATGGGGAGAAAACCCCTTTCAATAATGAAATGGAGAATAGAATTGATAAAATGTTATGCAGTATGGAAATATTGTTATGAAACAAAATTCAGCCTTACATTGCACTTTTTTTCTGACTGTGTTACCTGCTAGAGACTATTTTGGGGCTTAGATGAGGAGGCTGTCCCAATCCTGCATAGGGCCTAATTCTTCAATGACTAGAACTTGACAGTTTTGCTTATCTGGTATAAAACTAGGTAGAAGTGAAGAAGTATCAGTCCACAGAACAGTACATTAGAAAATATGAACTTATTTCAGGTGATTTTTGCTCAAGCAGCCTCCAGTTCAGCTGACCTGGAGTGCACAGGTAGAGACGGCTGCCATGGACCTACTTTTCTTATGTGTGGCCTGAAATCAGTTTTGCAGGAGGTTTCTCCTCATTCCTCACTTATTTTCCAAAGAAACCTCCGGAACTGATACCATTTTGTGGCAGCCTGTTGTGGGTTTGTCATGAGCTGTGTTGTGCATCCCAGCCCCTGGATGTGGAGCCAGCCCTGGCTGCGGGCTCAGCTCTGGCCCATCAGGAATCTCCCCTGCTCCATCAGCTCCTCCACTTGCAGGGAGAGCAGAAACCCTTCCAAGCACTGTTAAAGTCCCTGGTGCTTTTTTCTGTATCACACACCAGCCAAAAATAAGCAAATTCTTTTCCTCTCTCCACACATCCTCCTACCAAGTCCTTTCTGAGCTGCTGCTTCCCTCATTCGAGGGTGTCTGTTATGGACCTGGTTTTGGATGGGACTTTTATTTATTCTTGTGGCATTGGGAACAAGATTAATGTTTCCTGGTAAAGGCCGTCCTGTACATGATCAGAGAATAGAGAGTTTAAACAATGTCTGTCAAGGATGAAGGAGCCCACACTGGTGTAACCCAGTGAAGTCAATTAAGGGCTTGGCTAAGGCTCAGAGGATGACAAGCAACATTTTTATTGACCACTCTGGGAGGAAAACACAACTTAAAATCAAAGAGATAAATAAAATGCTGTGGTGCTCGCTGCACTCCATGAAAAACATCTGTAAAAACATCCAGTCTGATTTTTTAAGAGTGCATGAAGAGTTCCGTGTTTTAATTCAGGTTTGTTTTTTTATAATTACTGAGTGTTTAGACTGTTCCTGACAGACTGGCTGGCATAGCTGGGAGAAATGGGACATTTGATGAAAATTTTTATTTGGAGTGAGAAAAATACGCTCGGTGCCACACAGGAGAAGCCCACAGCTCTCACTGAATTAAAAAGGCTTTCTAGTAAAACCAGATAACAATGAGTATAATGATAATATCTGGCATAAGTAATCCATCTACCAAAAAAAACCCCACAAAACCTTTGCTAAATAAATAAAATACAAATATAACTCTTAAGTGTATGAGATCATGTTAAATATCCCAAACAGCAATGCAACCTGTCTTCAAGTAACAGTTACTTTCATTGTCTGCTGCTGAGAGATTTCCAGCAGATCCTCTGTGGTCCCATTGTAATTTTCCACCTTTTGTGTGTTTTGATTTACCCAGTGGTGCCCTGTACCAGCAGTCCCAGTAATGCACACAGCTCATGGCCAGTGACACCCCTGCAGCAGCTGGGAGCCCAAAGCAGGAATGGGAAATGAAACCAGAACTGTCATTGATTGAGGTGTTGGGGCACTGATGCCTTGAAGGGCTCACCTAAAAACAGAGGCCAGACAGAGCTAAGAGAATAAAAAGCATTTCTATTTACTGAAGGGCCTTTGGGTACACCAGGGCAGGCAAGGCCCACCCAGGGGCTGCTCCCAAAAACGGATGGTGGGTAAAGGGTTTCACACTTTTATAAATTTGGTCCATTTGCACTTTGGGGTTAATTTTCCAATTCCAGCTCCAGGTAATGAAGGAATTTACCCCCAGTTTGCTGCCCCAAGTCCCTTTTGTTTCCATCCCTGGGGCTTGGGGCAGTGAAGTGTCCTTGATCCCCAGGCCTGGAGAGGAAGTGCTGTGTCTGCCCAAACTGGGGAAGCAGCAGCTCACACTGTGAGTGGAGTTTGGAGTTACACACTGAACAACTGCAGGGTTACAAATATGGAAAATATGGAAAATATACAGGCTAAAATCCTAAGGCATCAGCACACGGACAGACCCCGCTCCTCGCTGTGCTGGTGTGTGTGTGAGGTGACAGTGCTGGCTCCAGAGCAGCTCATGACATTTTGTTAACAGCAGCTGGCCCAGTCCAGGCACATTTTATGTGCTGTGATTGTTGTATGCAGCATGTTCCATACCTACAGCACCCAGCACTGAACTGCCTTTTAACTTTTTAGCTCTATTTTAGCTGCTGCAAGACATTTTCTTCCTAACAAGCATGACTGGCAGTTGCTTTCATTAGTCCAAGTTAGCAAACACAAATCAATCTCTTGTTCCCAGTGAACTCTTAATCCATTAAAAAGTTTTTCCCTCTAGTCATCAGCAAGTACTTTTGACCATAAGAAAATTAACAGCTTTTGTATGTTTTATAAAGACATTTACATACATCTTCTTCATGTTTTACACTTGTTCCTTAACAGATTTTCTCACATGGTGAGATTTTTGTAAATATTGTTGCCTTCCTCTCTGAGTCTGCGCATCTCTAGAAAACACTATAAATAGAAAGGGTTCAACTGGGAAGCACTATTTGCTGTTTCAAAAATTCAACATTATGCTTATGCTTAAATTTAAAAATACTATTGCATGTTCTAGAGTGAGTGTTTCCTGAATACATGGTAACTACTTCAGGGGGTTGTTGTTGTTGACAAGGCAGGAAGAACAAATCCACAGTTATTGTTTTGCTTTTCTTTCTCTCTATTAAAAACAGAGGTGATAATTGCTTGGTTTTGTTCACAGCTGGCACTAGATAAGTTTTCTTCTCATTAGACATGTAAACCACAGACAGACTTGCTCAGCTTCTCCATTCTCATCAAATAAAATCTCAGCTGATTTTAGTCTCTTCAAAAAGACCACATTTGGTCCCAATAAGCATATTAAGTTTGGGGTATTTTGGTTTTTGGTTTTTTTTTTTAAATTTGAATCGCATTAATAAAATTTTCTTTGGATGACAAAAGGCATTTTAAGGGAGGGGAGAAATGATGTGACCTGTCAGTCACTGAAGCTCTCCACTACAGGAACTGTGTGCCATGAGGTGAGAGCACATCTATGACTGCAAAATTAGATGAGATCCTTACACTTCTAATTTTAAAATTTCTGGACAATCCTAGATTTAAAACATAAAGCCATTCTGCATGCTTCCACATTCATTTATCTCCACTTTCAGTTTATTTAAAAATGAATCTTCATTTTCTTCATATTTATTGATTTGTATTTATTAAATTGAATACAATTTATGCAGAGCAAATATTAGCACAAAATGACATACTGAGCTCAAAGTCTGCAAGATGAAAAGGAAAACAGTTGTGCTAATAAGATATATCTTCACTCACAACACTCCTGCAACATGAATCACTAGAAAAAAAAGTATTTCTATGACTGAGTGGACTGAAAACAGGATATTACCAACCAAAAAGAGATATTTTTTGCATGTGTGATTGTTCACGAATGTCTTTGATACAATGAGTAATTAAGGGCGTTGTGTCTCACCAGATTATTCCCAACCCAAGCCTTCTTTTCAAAAAGCTCAAAAATGTCACCTCACCCTCAGTGAACTGCTGTGCCCTGAGTGCTGCAGAGCTCTGTGGAGTTTGGGTGTCTACAAATTATTCTCCATTTTTGACTGGTAGGAAAAACACGGGGAAGAGCTGGGCTTCTTTAATCCCTTCAGACATGATGGTCCTGACTCACGCTGTGTATTTCCATCACAGATCCCTGCAGCCTGCAGATCTGATCTGATGGTTCAGAGGAACGTTTTCTTCTGGATTCTTGCTTAGAAAACCACACACTGACATTGTAAAAGTTGATGCAAAATAGTTTTAAGTTGATGGAGATTCAAGATTAACTCAGAGAGTCGAAAAGTCAAGCACAGCATTTGATTTCAACAATAGTTACACATTGGAGAGGGAGAAGAGCTTTGGAGCTTTGTTGGGTTGGTGGCATTGCTCTGAGCTGAGCCAGTGAATTTTGGAGGCAACGTTTTGCCCAAGAATTGATTTCTTTGACTGAAAATAATATTTGGATTTTCACATACAGCCCCCTCTTTGAGGATGCTTTCTCTGGGAGGTTATAGGAAAGATGATCAGTGATAAAAAAAGGAATAACATTTGAGGATTTAATTTTTTTTAAGAACACCTGCAAATTTGAAGGGCAGAAATAATTACCTTTCCTGCTGTAATAGTCAGATTTTCTCAGTCAAGAGAAAATCTCCAGTTAGATTCTTTAGAAACTGTATTTGTACAAATACAGGAAATGGATGTTTGCTGTCATCTCTTCAAACCTCCAGTGTTTGCTTCATTAAACTCCATGCAAAATGTTGGTTCATGAGTGGGTCCTTTCCTTTCTGCAATATTTTTCAGTCTTCTTTTCTGTTTGTTCTTCCTTCTCATTAGTGATTCTGAGGATATTTTGTACCTTGTGCACATTTTTTCTTATTAAAAATGTAGAAGTAAATATTGCTCTTAGGGGTTTTGGAGTAAATCCAGAATCAACTTAATGCTGTCATGGAGCTTCCTTCATTTTTTTTAGTGCTATTTATCAGTGGTCTGAGCCAGTCGCTGCATAACATAAAATTTAAATTCTACCCAACAAAAATATTTCAGTGAAATGTTTTTCCATTTTTTCTCAATAATCAAAATAACATGTTTCACAGAAAAACAAGCCCTGATCGCTCTCTTTGTGAAAAACTGAAGTGGATTATCTTGTTAGAAAATGTAAATCTCTGGAACCTGAGTGACACATTTAAACTACCCACAAATCAGATTTTCATTCCCAATGAACTTTTTTTTCTGGTTTTGTTTTGTTTAATTATAAAAACCTAAAGCCTGTCAAGATCTCAGAATGAC
Source organism: Poecile atricapillus (assembly GCF_030490865.1). Taxonomy (NCBI): domain Eukaryota; kingdom Metazoa; phylum Chordata; class Aves; order Passeriformes; family Paridae; genus Poecile; species Poecile atricapillus. The sequence goes on from NC_081263.1 coordinate 4,332,558, forward strand.
ACATACAACAGAAAATCAGATTGCTGCCCACCTCTATTAGTTTCTATACCAGTCTTCAACTACAAGGAGGAAAAATGAAGCATTAGGAACAAAACTGCTTCGATGGCAAGATGCATCTGAACTTCTTATTTTCTGACAAATAAGAGGAATATCTTTACATTTCTCTTTGCTGCTTTCCAGTTTTCTGACAGTTATTTCTCTGCCTTCTTCAGTGCCAACAGAAATGAAAATATAAACCTCAATTTCCAAACTGCAAATCCTACTCTGTGGCTGTGGGACTGAGCACACACACATTGGTACATTTTTTTTTCTGGTGCCAATTAAAACACACATATACCAAGGCTTGTGTTTTCATCTGACCGTGCCTTGATGTTTATTTATAATAAGGTGTGCATTTCTGGGAGCCCTTTTTTCTCCCTCAGAGAAGCAGGAGATTGGTGTGTGTCTCACTTGACAGATAAGGGTGGCATTGACTCAAGTAGGATCATCAAAACAAACACACTTTGACAGAACGGGCTTCATAAATAATGTGCATCAGTTTTTACTCTGTCAGTGTAAATGCATCTCCTCTACTACTGGTTTCCACTTGTTTTATCCAGAATGCCTAAGAATAATGAATAAATCATAGTCCTGTATACATGTATGTATGCATATGTATGTGTATATATTTATACATAATTCATGCCATAAATATCTATTTTGGTCTGGCATGGAGGTCACAAATAAGAGTGGAGGCATGTTAAGACACTGTACCTAAAGTATCAATCGAGTTTCAGATGCTGCAGATTATTTCATTTAGCAAGAGAAACAGATGAATACAGATCATTTTGATGCAGTCTTTTTCCTTTTGTTTTTTTACCCCACAAAGAACATGCGGTGCTTGTGATCCCCACTGGAAAGTTCTTTTGCTTATCACTCCTGGCTGTTTCGAGTCATTAATTGGCCCCAAATTGCTCATTAAGTTTTCCTGAGCCTGCCAGTTCTCTTAAGCTGTATGTGGTGCTTCTTTCTGCCTCCTCTCTTTGGTTCTCTTGTCACATAAATCTTCGTAAGCGAGAGTCTTTGCATTTCCTTCCATGTGTTGTTTAAAGGAGAGGCACAACTCAGTGTCTTGGGTTTGTTTGGAGTTTTTGGCTCCACACAGGAGCATAAATTGTTGACGTAGCCACTTTTGTTTATAAAATATATTTGAGGAACATAAACAAAAGAAGAGACATATTTTGCTCCAAACTCCATATATTGGGCAGATTTTACACCATCTTACTTCAGTGATATTTAGCCTGTTTGTGACTTAGAACACAAAACTGATAACTTCAGCATACAATTTAACCTCTCCAGTTACCACATGGCCTTCAGCCTGTTCCATCTTGATTTTCTCCACAGGATAAAAGACACTTTGTTTTCTAAATCACTGTGCAAGTCCCCATTGCTCACTTGCAAACTATAATTTACACAGTGTTGCAACACTTCAGTAGTGAAGCACCTGAAAACAAAAGAGCTGTACAGAAAATGTGCAATAATGTCTGGAAACTAGCCCCCAGGACTGTGGGGTACAGAGCCCATTTTTCTCTGCCATTTGCAGAAAAGAAGATAATTTAGACCTCACTGATGTATAATTAGTACCCAAGGAGTAATATCTTCATTGGACAAGAAGGAGGGAATGGAGAAGGGTCCTCAGGAGAAAGGTCTCTGACTAGAGCTGTTGGCATCAGCCCTGGATGCGATTGGATTTTATAGATATGATACACTAATAGAGGCACTCATCCCCCAGAACAGGCAATGCCTTTGAGCTGGGGCTCCCAATGCACTAATTACTCTGTTTAACACAAAGACAGTGGTGAAATGGTGTTCTGATAGAAAAGCCACGTTATCTGCATGCCCTGGGATTCCTACTGAGTCCTGCGCCAAGTGCCCTCCACCTGAGAATAAATGACAAATTACTTTTCTACTTTGTTCTTTCTTCATTACAGCTGAAATGCAGGATGTGGTTTGTGGAGGATTTTCAGCTCGCCTTGTTCTCCCCAAAATACCCAAAACATGTTCATGGCACTCAGGAAGTGCCAAGTCTGACATGATTTTAGTGTATTCCAGGACATTTTTGCCTTTCAAATGATCCCTGATTGTTTCCTGGGATTGCACACTGCTGATGAGGAAGAACATAGGAGATCTTTGTTTAAATTGCTCAAATACATCCTAAGGGAAGAGGAGGCAGTGAGAGGAAGGGATCAGTGTCTTTGGAAGGCTAAATCCTCTCTCTCTGCTTCCTTGTGCACACCCTCAGAGTGTGAATGAAGCACTGCACCCTGTGCTGCTGCAGGTGGGAACAACCAGCCCATGTCCAAGGAGGTCCAAAGGCAGAGCAGGGAGTGCTGAGAGGGGAGTGAGCTCATCCCAGCCTGCCCAGAACCCACTGCTTACATCTGAGAGATGGGCTTGACTTGGGCTTGTTGGGTTTTTTCTGTTTCCTTGGGTTTTGCTATTGAGGGAAGGAAAGTAGGTTTAAGTTATGGTCAGAAACTCGACAAGTTTAGAATTGGTTGACAAATCCAATATATTGCTGGCAAATTTTGTGAAACATCCAAGTGCAAGAGGTTGGAACACCTACAGTAACAAGTAAGAAGCAAATCATGACAGAGTGAGTGACTAGGGTGTTAAATAAAGTCACAACAAAACCTGTCACGGGGTTTCTGACAAGCTTTGGAAGAACACCTGACAAGGTGTTCTCACATTAATAGCAGCAGTTATTGTTTGATTACATTAGTACTTTGAATGAAACACGGCTGTTATTTTGTCTTTCTGTCTTCATAAGAAATAGGTTTTTGGTCACCATATCCCACTTTGGCAAAGTTGCTGAGAAATTTTGTTTTCATAGTAATTTATGATGTCCCTTTCCTATGGGGAGACGATTTTATTTTGACAAAGAGCAGTAACACTCAAGAACTCCTGATATTTAATGTATAGAGAAGGTCATGAATTTATGTCTGTGCTGGGGCAAATGTTACAGTCTCTGTGCCAGAGATGGATGGCACTTGTGCTATGCCTCACTGCTAGGGAGACAGTAAATCATAAGATGTTACTTCTCACCTTGCTGAAGTTGTAAAGTGAATATAGCATTTCTTCATATTGAATGATCCAGTTAGGGACAGGGAAGGTCAGGTCACACGGAGCCAGGCTCCCCAAAAAGCAGAATTACCTTCCCTGAGTAACTGAGATGCCTTTTGAGACACAGAATACAACATTTTGGTAGCAAAACCTAATAAATACCCGGCTGTCCATCACTGTCTCTTTGCATTGTCATGATGAAGCTGCTTCTTGACATCTGATTTAAAAAGATATTGAATTGTCACTTGTGTTAATGCAGGGTTTATGCTGCTCTCGCCATGGATCAGCCCAGAGTGCAGAGCTGGTGAGGCAGTCCCTGGGAAATCCCAACAAATTATGTTTGGGGAGCACATCAGGGTTTGCAGAGTGATTTTTTTTTTTCTTTCCCATGCTCCACTCCATTACCTCATGTTGCTGTAAGATGTGACAGGCAAAGCTGAGGCAGCAGCTCCTCGCAGGGAGCTGCCCAGCACATTTCAGTGAGAGTGGAGGTTTGGGAGTTTGGGAGTTTGGGAGGTTTGGGAGCTTTGGGAGGTTTGGGATGTTTGGGAGGTTTGGGAGGTTGGGAGTTTGGGATGTTTGGGAGGTTTGGGAGGTTTGGGATGTTTGGGAGGTTTGGGAGGTTTGGGAAGTTTGGGAGGTTTGGGAGGTTTGGGAGTTTGGGAGTTTGGGAGGTTTGGGAGGTTTGGGAGGTTGGGAGATTTGGGAGATTTGGGACTCTGGGAGGTTTGGGCAGGTGTGGCTCGGTCTCTTCTCCTCCCAGCCATGGACAGAGCAGCCTGAGCCATCAGGGGCTTCCACACCGAGCTGCTTTGGTCCCTGGCAGCTCAGCAAGGAATTTGCCTTTTGGGACAGCAGACATTTAATGTTAGAATAAGGTGGTTTTGTGGGTTTGCTAAGAATATTTCAGATTAGTCAAATCAACTGATGCACATGGACACTTTCCCTAAATTGGGAAAGTGTTCTAAAGGTAAGATTGCACATTAACTGCTGAATTATTTCATAAACTTGGAAATTTTTTTCTGTCATTTTTTGCTTTGCTTTTCCAGGTATTCACTTTGTGGTTAAAATCTTTAGAATGCTCAACCATCTTACACCTTTTGCAAGGATCCACCTTTGACAATATTCAAAATACTGCAGTAACACAAACAAAAACTGGCTTGCAAAGTCCAGAGATTACACATTCCAGCCCTGATTTTATATTACCATATATATTTGCTGAAATAAGTGGGCAATAAAGGAAGCCAGTGCCACAGGCAATCTGTGTCACCAGCAACAATGTGCATCTTCTCCCTAGTTTAAAAGCAAATTCTTTAAATTTCTTTATAAGTAGTTTGAAGGTTTTTGTTCTGCATTTGGATCTGTGCTTGATAGTATAAGAAAAAAAAACCAAAAACAAATAAACAAAACAAAAGAACAAAACAGGCTCTCTGAAAATATAATATAAAATTATTTAAATTTGTTTAGCTGTGGGAACAGAATAAGAAAAAGATGTGAAGAATCCTGACCTGTGGGAAGAGGATTGGCCTCTGGAAGGAGAGCGAGGGTTTGCCTTTTATGTTTGGTGCAAATACAGATCATTCAGCAGTGAAATGTGCAGTAGTTACAGCATTAGTTGATTGGAGAGTTAATAACTTTGACGCAGAGGAATTAACAAAAGGAAATAGATGGCATTTCTAATAGCAGTTAAGAGGAATAATTGTTCTGTCTAACAACTGACTGGATAATATGTCAGGCAATATCAGCATCAAAAGGAAGGTAAATGCCAAACAAGCAAATGAAGCAATGATAGCTTTAAAGCTGGAACATTTGATTGGGAGCAAACGAGCCTGGCATTATGTAAGGACTTGTCTACATGGGGAAATCCAGCAGTGGAACTTTATGGGGATAATTGTCCCTTTCAAAGCCACAGCAGCCTCACAGCGGAGAGGCCCTTTGAGTGCAGAGCGAGATTCTCCAGTGGGGATTTGCAGAGCTCTATCTCCAGCTGCACCGGGTGCTTCCAGGGCTCACTTTGCCCCTGGGGACAAATCCTAAAGCATTGGATGAGCTGTTCCCAGGGGCTGCCCCATTCCCCCTGGCCCAGGCTGGGGCATTTTCCCTTGCCCAGCAGAACAGGGGCTGCAGGGGTGTCACTGCCGTCACAAGGTGCAAGTGTTGTTGTTGAACAACAACAAGGCAGCTGCAGAACCTTGTTGTTGTTCAGGCTGTGACACATGGAGGAGCAAAAGTGACAGCCCCACGTGGGAAACATCTTTAAAATGCATTCAGGTTCCTCACACGCGAAACAACCCCGCCACTGCCAGATTCTACTATGGCATATTTTCCAATTGTGTTAATATAATTTTTAACATTCTTTAACCTGCTTGCTGAGAAGAAAAATGAGAGTCTGATGTTCTCTACACCTTAATTAAGTTGATAAATAGTATCTTCGTGACATGTGAATAAAAAGTTAACTCAAAGCTTTGTGTTTGCAAAGAGTCAGTAATTTTCATGACTCAAGTTTTAATAAGCTGGATTTGAAACTCAGTTGACTGGGAGGCAATGAGGTAAAAGGAAAGATCTAGCACTTCTTTCTCAGCACCTCACACACTTGGCTCTGAATCTCTGAAGCCTCACTCTGGTGAACAGAATAACTCTTCAAATGGGAAAATTCAAATCTAACAGGTGAAAAAGCCTAAATTAACAGATCTGAAAACCACCACTCTTGAGAAAGGAAAAATTCATCTCCCATCAGAGGGTCTGAGCTGACTCAATGTGCAGCAGTGTCTGTCCTGATTTTGAGAAAGGCTCAGACAGGAACCACAGCCACCAGAGATGGGAACAGTGACCCCCCATAGGTGCACATCCCGTGCTTCCATGAGTTCTGGGCTCCTGGAGCAGCTGTGCTGCAGCTGGCAGCGAGTGTCCAAGAGCACAGCTGGGGAGTTTGCAACCCTCCCACCCTGCCAGAAATTCCAGCAGAGCAGCGCCCGCCCGCCTCTGCACACATTGCAGCTTGAAGGAGCCCAGAGACAGCACTGCCTGGAGAACATTTTATGATTTTAACACGCTTATGTACTATTTGGCTCTTTTTAAAATCACTGTAAATGCATAAAGATTATAGGTGCTCGTGTAGGCTATACTTTAGAAAGAAGAAAAATCAATTTCTCGTGCGGCAGCGGCAGCTTGCAATACAACTGGAATATTACCTGAACCAAGTAAACAGAATTATCCTCTAACCTGAATAAGAAAAATGTAGCAGAAAGTCTTTATCTCTCTATTTTCAACTTATATTATCTAAGTTTGACCGTGATTTAAAAGAAAGAAGGGAGGGGAAGATGAGCCAAATGCAGAATTGTTATGAAAGAAGCAAAACCAAGCCCTGTGAAAGGCCTGTGAAAGGTTCACAATGGAAATGATTTTCAGTTTAGATTACTTTTGCAGGACTGTAATGTGGCAGTCAGGAAGCTTCTGTGAAACGTCCATTCTTTTTTCTTCTGTATTTTTTTTTTCCTTTTATTGGTTTGTGTTTGCATGAACTGCCTGTGGCCCTGAAAAATGCCTGTTTTAAATGTTCCTGGAATATCTGGGCACTTCACACACATTAGGAGTTTTTCTTTCATAAATCCTCTCTAAACATTCTACTGTAGTTATTATTATTATTATTATTATTATTATTATTATTATTATTATTATTATTATTATCTTATAAATTCCTTGAGGTCACATTAAAAGAAATGGGAACTACATTTTTGTCACAGAACTTTCTTTTTCTTGTGTACTTAGCTGAAATCCATTTGTAGAAATCTACCAATCAAACCTCAAGGAATGGTACCCAGGTTGAGGAACATCCCATGGACAGCAGCAACATCCAGCTGGGCATTGTGCTCCCTGGGTCCCAGCTCCAGATACTTCCCAAAGGTGTTGCATCCCATTTTCCCACCTGCAACATTGTTTTCAGAAGTTGGATGAATCTCACTGACAGATACAAAGAGCAGGACAGCCCCACTTATGCAACATCAGAACATTTTGGTGCTTAGAGGTAAAGTGTTGGATGCTTTTTAAGTTATATGTTGTAATTACTCTGTCAGAATTAATGGAACTGCAGCACCCTGTGTGAGTGGAGTGTTTTGCTCAGGGGATTTTCTGTATTCATCCCCTGCAATAAAAGAGCTGGCCAATGAGCCAGGGCTGCACATGGAAACAACAAATGGAAATCCACTCCTGCTGGGGTCAGATGATTTTCACACTCAGGATTTCTCTCCTTCTGAATGTATAAAGAGAAATGTAGACATTTCTTAAAACTTTCATTATATTGTCTCTCAAAATTTACTCTCCCTTTTAACATCTAATTATAGAATTTAATTTTGTGAGCTTTTTCCTGCTTTAGTGATGTCCACACAGATTGATACATTCCTAAAAAACCAAAAACTGGTTTAATTTTTCAGTATATATTGGGGAGAAAAGGGATGTATTCTTAAATCTATGAATGGAATGGAATGGAATGGAATGGAATGGAATGGAATGGAATGGAATGGAATGGAATGGAATGGAGTAGAATAGAATAGAATAGAATAGAATAGAATAGAATAGAATAGAATAGAATAGAATAGAATAGAATAGAATAGAATAGAATAGAATAGAATAGAATAGAATAGAATAGAATAGAATAGAATAGAATAGAATAGAATAGAATAGAATAGAATAGAATAGAATAGAATAACAGTTCTGATCTTTCCATGTGGAGTCATGCACAACATTTTACAAACAGGTGAATGTTTCTTAATCAGGGGTGATTGCCACCCACAGGGGCCAGAAGCTTTCCTGGAAACTCCTCTGTGCACCTAAACTTATGGACTTAAAAGTACCTAAACTCTATTTATATATCCAAATTTACATCTCTTAATGCATTGCAATTTTTCCTCTTCTGTACTTCCAGATTTGTCTTTAATTTAAGGATTTTAGGACAGTGTTGTTTTCTTTTCCTAAATTTCTAGGCGTTTTCACCTTCTTAGGCTTTTATAGTTTCACCTTTCATCTTGGAAATAGGTCTGGATTGATGTGGTGATGATAATTGTTGTGGGGAAAAGATAATTTTCCTGAGCCTCAAATTATTTCTCTAGAAATGTTCTAGATAATTTTCTTTATTCTAAACTCTTTAATATGTTTCTCGAGTTAGCAGAAGTTTATTGTGTGAACTTATTAGATGCCAGTGATCTTTCCTGGAAAATGGATAGCATCTGGTTTTTTGTAAGACTGATCTTGTCATGTTTTTTAAAGACACCATCTGCTTTCCAGTGCTCCAAAGGGAACTGTGGTGTCCAGTGGGATTTTTATCATATGTTTGCCTCTTTTTCTGAACATCTGAATACTTTAGAGAGCAGCTAAAAGCATAATTCTTCCTCCTAAACAGTATAATACTTTATATATTAAAATCACATGGATGCATTTCCAGCGAATTGAGGTTGAAGTCGTAAAATGCTTTTTAGAAATGTTATACTTAATGATATACTTCCGTATTTAATCACAGATATTTAGTGTGTACTCATCAGAAGCAATTTTTGGTTCAGAGTCACTGCAAATATATTAAATTAGACTCAACAGACCCATTTTCTGCAATAGGAGCTTTGGATTTGGTCCCCTACAAATTGCTCACCGAAACGCTCTCAGAAATGCCTTTTAGTATCACCAATCACATCTACATTTTGAAAAGAACAAACAAAATCTAGCTTTATTCAACTGTGAATTCTATTGACCTGATTGAGCAACTTCTGTTCCTGTGAAAATCCGTTCCCTGCATGCTAATTACAGCAGAACCCTTTCGTCAGGAGCACGGCGGGTGTGGGTGAGGATTCCACTGACATTTTATTTCCTTTAAGTCTAACTCACATCCCAGGCCCTTTCAGCCACCAGCAGCAAAGCACATGCCCAGTTTTAAGCAGGAGCTTTAGTGTTTTGTTGAATTAGAGATTTGGCAACGGGTGGGAATTTTAATGGGAGTGAAGTCACATAGGTGCTTACAGCTAGAAAGATCTGAACCATGGAAATAAGAGAAAAATAAAATGTAATTCTTTGCACCATCTGAGGTCCCGTTCTGTGTTTCAGGACCGAAACAAGAGGATTGTTTTGCTTGCCACTATGGAAAAAAAATATTTATATCCACGTTGTGCAGAGTCCTTTACCCTGATCCCTGTTTTAATTCTGACTGTGGAAGATGTGAGGCAGTGGCTGAAGTATCTGAGAGTGTTGCTAACAGGGCAATTTCCTTAACAAGGCTCTTGAATTTACTAAGCTGTTCTCATGCAATTTTTTCTGTTTTCCTCCACGTCCAACATGTGCCAGATGTCACTCCCAGACTGGTTTTTGTGTGTGTGAGTGAGAGATAATCAACATGAGGGACAGCCCAGCAAATGCAGCAGCGGATGCACCTTTATTGATGAGCAGCAGCTCCTGGTGCTCCATGGCATCAGGCTGCATTCCCCATGGATAATCACAGGAAACGCCACCCCAGCCCCATCTGTTCCTGTCAAAGAGGTTTTACAAAAATAGGGAGGGCACATCCCTGCCTTGATTTATTACATTGACCAATGCCCCACCAGAATCGCTTTATATACAGAATATTTTGTGTTTGACCTTCATCCATACTCACCCCACTCGTCCTTGTAGTTTTCTACATTTTAGATGTGCAGATGCACACCTTAAATAATGTGGAAAATATTTATGCCTTCACAACATGTTTAAAAAAAAGACAATATATTTCTGCATACCTTAAAATCACATTGCCCATAAATAAAAACTCTTCCAGAGAAACAAGACACTATGTAACACTGAATTCTCCTTCTCATTGCCTAGAATTGAATTATATCAGAACATTTGATTCAAACACCACTGTAATACAATGACTATTAAGCTCTGTTTCAGTCATTATGAATAAATGTGATTATTTCTGTTGAGGTGGGACTTTATCACTGAATGTCTGTTGATGTTTGTTGGTCCTTATTTTTTTATTACAGGTGTTAAGCAGGTGATTAAGAAGTTAAGCAGGATAGATCCCTGTTCAGTGACATTCTGTTAACAGGTGCTCCAGCCTGCAGACATCCTGGCTGAATGTTGCTCCTTTTCACTTTCCAGGTTGTGCCACTCCTGCTGTCAGACAAATACAATAGGAATTACTCAATTTAACACCATTTCAGTTCTAATTGAATTCCATTTGCTAAATCCTGAATAAATACATTACAACCGCTGCTTCGGTCAAACAGAGAGAAATAGCCATCTTATAATGACTCCCCTGTGGATTTAATGCCTATTCTATCTGTTAGAATAATGATTCCTACATCACTGGAATATATTTAAAGGATAATAGTTATTTAAACATGCCAAGTCTTCATACGGCAGATAAGTATTTTTAATTTGCATTTATGGAATGAAAAGGACGGCTGGAATAACTGGTTACCAATTTGTCTGTTTCTTAAAGTATCTTGGTATCAGAGCAAAGATACAGGATTATGAAAGGGCTTTGTGCTTGATTTCAATAGCAGTCTAAGGTGGGGAAAAAGGGCTGCATCAGGGATGGGATTCACATCACCAGGTACAGAAAACTGACATGGAAATGCACCCCCTGCTCATCCCCCCTAATGTCTGCTGGGGAAATGAAACCTCCTACATGGGACTCACCTTTATGGACAGCAGATATACAGAAAAGCTTACATGAACAAGTGATCTCAGGAGGCTTAAATTCAAAGCTATTTTGTCTGTTCTAGGGATCTGAAGTTAGGTGAGATGAATCCTCCCTAAGACTACAACGAGAAGTCCATTTTTTGGAATTAGGAGCCTCACTTCCTGGAAAGGAAGCTAAATTTAAGGGAGAGAAGGGAGTGAATTTGTTCTACTTGAAAAGAAAAAAACAAACAAGCAAATTTGGAATCTTTCATTTTTCTCAGACCAGCCAGTTGAATATTTCAAAATATTCAAATTTTTTTTTTTTTTTTTTTTTTAATTTTCATAAGAGATCTGAACCCTCATTGCTGGTGATGTCAGCATTCACCTGGAAATGGGAGGCTGCATTCCCCAAATCCTGCTCTGAAGCAAGCAGAAGGAACACTTGAACCCACATGTCCCCGTGTGAGATGAATGTCATGGTCCCTGAGACAAGGCACAGACTCAGAGATCTCTGACTTGCAAGTTTTGTGAATGGTCACTTATATTCCACTTGCTTTTTTTTTTTTTTTTTTTTTTTAATCAGCCTGAGTTATTTTCCAAGCTTGACTCAAAATGGTGAATAATTTCAGTTCTAATTAACTTTTTTTTTGAATAAACTATTCACAGCCTCCCACTCGCTCTGCCTCCAAAATTCCATCTTTAGCGCAGATCTTGTGAAACAATGTAGATCATGAGAAGGGAAAATCTAATAGAAATCATGCACTTTCCAGAGCTTCTTTTAAATATAATGTGTCAAGCAGAAGGGTCTTAAATATATATATATGGCTGTAAAAACGTATCAGTGCCAGATGATTGTTTGGGGCTGTGTTCCAATTAAATCCATTGAAGTTTCAGTTGGAGGTTACAGGTTGAAAATTCCCTGAGGCAGGGAATGGCTCCAGAGGTGGATTCCAGCCCTCTGAACAGATGTGCTCTGATCCAGCTGCAGGGTTTCTGCTCCCCTCACCCCTCCCACACAATTAGCCAGCTGATGACATTTGTGTCTTGGTAGCAACATTTTTATAAGGAAGCTCTTTGCCCTTTCTGGTGAGTCAGAGATTGACTCTCAACAATGAAGAGTTCAAAGACTCATGTAATGTTTTGTCTCAGAAAGTTGCCTCAAATGTTAAATGAGTGAGAGAGTTCCCTTATCAACAGAACAGAGAGGAGAAGAGTTTCCTTCCCTGCTGCCTCCAGGCACGATGCTCTTTCTTCTACCACTTCCCCTTTTTCCATACTGTTTTCCAAACATTCAAAAACCCCTTTGATTTTTCTTTTACCCTGAAGAATTTCAAATGTTTCACTAATATTCCAAATGCAGATCACCAAGCAAATTAGCTAAAATATAGCTATGGCAAAATGTACCAGGAAATAGATTTTATGAGTTTAAAAACATTTGATCTGTTGTGTTTGATTTATTTTTGTTGTTGTGGAGTTCCTGCCCAGTCCTTTTGAGGTGAAAGTTTAAATTGTGCAGGTGGCAGAGGGGCTCCTGCTTTCTTTATCTGTTCTGGTTTGCTCACAGCTCTTTCTCCAATACCAAAGGAGAGTTGTTTTAAAATATATTCACACCAGTGCTGCAGGAAGTTATGTTTTTCTATCACAGCTCGTGGTAAATATGCACCCTGGGGTGAGTTTTCACCTGGTGGTATCACCATGGGTGGTGAAAATTTCTCAAGTTCAATATTTTTAACTAGTAGAGAACGCAGCAAGAAAGTTTTATTTTTGAGTTAAATGAATGGGTGAGATGTGGAGCTGCTGAATACGCCAGACTGCTTATTTTCTGCTGATTTTACCATCTTTGGGGACTGAATTACTGACAGAATAAGTGAATTTCCACCCCCTCTTTAGTTATTTTCGTATACTTGTGTACTACCTTACAAAATCAGAAACTATCTGTTTCTGAGACTCTGCTGTTTTCACACATGACGATATTTCCACTGTGGTCAAGAAAGAGAATAAAGAAAATAACCTGCAGTGATTTTGTTTCTTCAGGAATGAAACACTGAACCAGGTATTAAATTAAGTAATTAATTAATTTAAGCAAGTATTTAGGATCATCTGGCTGTTCTACCTGATCTTTTCAATATTATGGTTAAATGGTGACAGGGTGTCTTTGGAGCACTGTCAAGAGACAGGATGGGCAGGTGTTCACAGGACCCCCTTTAAGGTTGTCTGGTTTTGTTTCTTGTATTCCTAGACTAGAAAAATCAGCAAGTATGATATGAAGAGATGGTTAGGTGTGATATAGGATGATTTACATTCGAATATATGGGTTCCATTTCCTAACAGCTTGCATTACCCTTGTTATTTTCCCTTGCTTTATCCTCTTCTCTTCTCCTCTCTTCTCCTCTCTTCTCCTCTCTTCTCCTGTCCTCTCTTCTTCTCCTCTTCTCTCCCTTTTCTCAGGGTGACCTTGAACTAATCTAATCTATGTAGATAAAAAACCCCATCTTCTACCTAATGAAAAGATAAGATAAACCCACATAGATCTGAGGTACATGATACACTGTTATGTGCTTACAAACCAAAATGTATTGGCAGCAGTCCAAAAGTGTCCTAGAAGATATACAGAAATAAGATAGACAGGTAGAAACAATTATTGATCAAGACCTTTTGTACTGGGAGCTAAAGTTAATAACATTTTATATCAAAATCAAGTGTGGATCCTGAGGGTGAGAGATGTATTCTGAAAATATTTGGTTGTACTTTGCTATGCACAGGCTTGTAGGGGAGCAATTCAAACTCAGTAGGATGGAGGCAGAGAAATGGAAGATCACAAAAACTTTGGAAATGTAAGTGCTAATCAATCATTATTTGGTCTTTTTTCATGTAATGTGGCTACATGTGGCCAAACACAACTAGATTGGATTTTTTTTAAATTTAAAATAACTTGGTACACAGAACAACCATTTCAGGAAAGAACAGGAAGATTATTATATTTACAATACACGTTTTAGTCATGCTGTTTAATTAGTGAGAACAAACTTAGTGTGTGGTCACAGTGTAAAATGAAGAACCTTCACTAGGAATGGGCTGAGAAAACAACCTGAGGCTGTAGGCTTTGCAGAACAGAACTGTATTTCAGTTTAGACACAGTTATTGCTGCCAGAGAGTTGCAGGCACAAGTCTGCTTGGACACTTGGTACATTTTGCTATTTATTTTGTGTGTGCAATCGGAATAAATCAATGTGGAAGTCAGCAGGAAGATCAGGTCAGTGTGGGAAAGATGGCAGAGGTGATGCCACAGTTCCTGTGCCAGAACAGAGGATTAGTTTGTGGCGAGGCAGGGATGTGAATTGGACAGACTCCAGAGCATCCCTCTTGTTGCTGAGCCCAGCACATCCTGGCTGCAGGAGCCAGCCTCGCTCGGGGAAGCTGCTGTGTTGTCACATTGGGCTGAAGGAAGGTTTTACCATCAATACTTTGGTGTAGTCTGTGCCAAATAAAATCACCACTGGAGATTGAGACAACGGTGAGCAAGGAACAAACCTGAGCATCCTGGCTGCATTTACCCACTGGCCCTGTAAAACAACTCCTCCTGTTTCAGGAGTTAGGAATTGTCTGTAACCCTGAACTCACATGTTCAGAGCAGGAGGGTTGGAAACTATTTCACCTGCTCCTTTGTGGCATTCTCACTCATCTCAAATTCATGAACTCAGGCTCTGACCAACCACAGGCACTTTGCTCTCATAGGGGTGGGTACATGACAATATTTCTTTATTGTACACTTATGACTGGGCTGGGTTTTTTTCCCAACCAGAATTATTTTATCCTTTACATTTCCTACACTGCAAAAACATGTGTAAAATATTTTATTCCCTTTCTTCTTCCAAGATTTGCTAATTATGCTACAAGTAGGAAGCTTACCCTTTACTTCCTGCTCCATTTGAAAAAATATGCTTAAAGACAGCATTACCTGTAGGAAAGATTTCTGGCAGAAGAAATTTCTATTCTCACAACAGCACTCAAGGCTAAGTTTGTTTTGATTGAACACTCCTCAAATGTTTTGTTGTTTTGTTTTTCCTTTTTTCCCTTTATACAAAAGAATAGCTTTTCTTTAAAGGAGAAATTATAATCTAAAATCTCTCTCATACTTTGGAGGTTCCCTCAGATGCTATAAAGAATATTTCTTGTTTCAGAACAAAAAGGGAAATGAAGATGTTCTCCATTTCCCGAGTGTCTGATCTGCATAACTGAAAACTCTGAGACAAATGGCCACTGGGAAAAAATCCCAAAGTATTTAAGTAAAACAGGATTTCATTTCTTGTGGAAAATTCAGAGAAAGTAGATTAATAAGTCATATACATTTGAAAAGCATGCTTTATGCTTTGCGCTTTTTTCTTCTGTAATCCCCCTCACAACTGGTGATTCCACTGCTCTTTGTTTTCTTCAAGGCATTTTAAAAATAGACTAAGCTCAGGTCCCCATGAGCTTAAAAATCCCTTAAAATGCCATGAACTCCACAAGCAGGGCAGTAGCCAGTCTCTCAGAAGGGTCCAAACACTACAGTGAGCCCCAGTTACAGCTCATGATCAGTGCATGTTCCATCACCCACATCATTCACATCTTGGCAGGGGGAAGGATCCTGTTGCCATTCCATCTCTCCCCCATCATTCTGAGCCTGAATTCTTCCTCACCTCATCAGACCCTAGAAATGGAAATACAGCTCCTCTTCACACCCTGAGCTGCTCCCACAGGACACAGCCCTGACCACCCCACCTTTGGAAGCTCAGCTGTGGACTGAAGTATTTGGCAGCCCAATTCCAGATTATTATTGCTATAACATCTTTTCCTCCATGTCCAGGTGGGAATGCTGCATCTCCTCTGCAGTGCTCTGTTCTGAACACCCTGGGCTGAGCAGGACAGGAGAAGGTGAGGGAGGAGCAGCAGACCCTGAGGTTTTGCTCAGCAGTTTTCAGAGCAGGATTTGCAGCTGCCTCGGCAGCTTCACAAGGCTGAGCTAAGTGTGCCAGGGAGCCTCCACTCCTCGCAGAAATGGAGGCAGGAGGATCCATGTGGAAGGTGGTCTTGTGCCTTTAGGCATTGGGAGAGTTGTCCTCAGGCCCTCATCCATGGTTTTACCAGCTGACTTGGCTTTTCTACTATTATGCAGTAAGTGAAGTGAAATTCTCCTACTTGAGCTTCGTTTTCCACTACAAGGTTTTTACACAACATGAGACAATCTGACTCATGACCTTGGATATTAAAATTAAATAGCCCACATGCTTGCATAATTTGCATGTGTCTCTGAACATCTGAGCTAACCTGCATTAAAGATACACCTCAGTAACCCTGGATGCCGAGATCACCTAGCCAGGAGTTTCTAGGAAGCATTTGTCATGAAGCTGTGGCAATTACTGAAATGACTGTGCGTTTCTTCTATTGATTGTTGGCCTACCAAAATAAAATTACATTTGGCTCCAGATAATTCATTTTCTCCACTCAAATATCGGTTTGCTCTGTGCTGAGACCTATCAATTATAAAAAAATACAGTTTGTGGGCTGGATGTTAACGTTTTTCTTCGTCTGAAAACATCTCGTTATAGGCTTAAAAATAAAAAAGATAACCACAGAGTGATATAGATATGTAAATGTCATTTGTCAAGTTGGTATCTTGTGAGTCTTACTTCTAGGAGTCAGGCTGCTTACAGGGAGCACCTAAATACTGAGAGTGTGTTTGGAAAAGTCCTCATGCAGGAATGGCACAGAAGGTAAAAGGACCACCAGTGGCAGTAACTGGGTTGAAAGGATGTGTGGGAACTTGGATGAGGTAATCTCCTGCCTGTTGAGTCACTGACTGTCTGATTTGTGTCACTGCTGCCTGGTAATGTGGCACTAACAATTTAGAAGGCTAGGAAACAAGAGAGGCATAATTTAGGACAAGATCCTTATCTTTGGTGCCTGGATTTTTTCCAGGTGTTATCCATGTTTAATTCTGCAGGCACCTACTTCTTGAAAGCTGGGCCAAGTCTCTAGCATTAATAATTGTACATAGGTGGCAAGGCTGAAAAATTGGTTCTGGTGGTGGCATAAGGAAGGAACCATTTAACTGTAGCTGGGATTTGTGCAGGGAACTCTGAGGAATTCCTCACACAGAGGAGATGCCTTGAGTTGGTAAATGCAGATGGAATTATTCCAGTCATTAGGAAAGAAAATTATAAATACAATAAGTGTTTATCAGCAAATGTGCTGGAGTCTTTAGGGCTTGTAAAGAGGGAGAATTTTTAAAATGTGGCAAATTTGAATCCAGTACTGTAATACAATGTTTAGTTAACAAACCCCCAGTGTCGCTGCCTCCTGCACAGACCCAGCGATCACACAATGCTATAGATGAACTTATCAAACACACTCCAGATGATTTGGAACAGAGGCTTTGATTCTTCTTCATCTCGTGGCCATTTAGTACCAGTCTAACCCCCTCAGAATCAGGACAGCTCAAACTCCTCTGTGCACATCCTCCCTGGCACGATGCTGGATGCCTCCCTGATTATTTACAGCCGCCTGTGGCACAACCATTTCCTTACACTGAGAGATGCACAGAGCCCCTCAGATAGAACTGTACCCATTTAACAGGTTCAAATCATTTTCCCTTGAGGTTTACATAATGGTCCCTGCTGATTTCAGTGAGCACTGGGCAGGGCCCTTAGTGGAGCTTTCACCCCATATGTTTTGAAATGAACATTTCTTGCCACTATTTTCAGGTTTATTGTAGCTTCCTCCTGCCTCAGGCAAGGAAAAACAACAGGATACAATGACAGCACATTATATTGGAAATAGCATGATAAATTCTAAATAGATATAATTAGCATGTGACCCCAAAGAGACCTTCCTATAATTAATATTGAAATATGGTGTATGCATTATATAGGAAAACATATTGTGTATTCAGAGGGGAGCCTTTGGAGAATGGAGGTCTGTCTGTAATGGCTTGTCAGTTTTTCATTTTAATCAGAATTGAAATTTCTGCACTTGAAGAAATAGAGAACGATCATTAAAAAACACTTGGACTTTAGAAAGACACCACCTGCTTCGTTTTCCTCTTTTTTATTGTGACAGTGGTGAAAAAAAAAAACCTTAAATCTTCAGCTGGGGAAATGTGCACTAATGGGGAAACAGACCTCTGAGGAGCGAGCAGACTGACAAGCTGTTCAGGAGCAGGAGGCTTTTCAGCAAATAATATTCACTCCTCTAGTAGTTTTTGGAAGATTATGTCATATCTACAAGTCCATACTTATTCCAATCCAGCAAAGTAGAATGAGTAACAGATACATAATGAGCATCCATGAAAAAGGGAAAGAACATCTCAGATATAAGGTGAAGATTAAGAGGGGCAAAGCCACCAGTGAGCTGGGGATGTGTTGCCTTCTGAGTGACATTCAGTTCCTATCACACAGCAGCTCATTACACAGTCTGTTTATACCAGAAGGAAACAAATATAAAAGTTGGTCTTTTATATTTCACATTAAATGCAGGGAGTTCAAGGGACTGAAAGACTTCATTATGGGATCTGATACCACACTTTGTATTTTCCTGGGTCGTATTTTAAGTAAACTGAGTAATTTTTGTGGTTTTTTAAAAGACTTTATATCAAATATTTAATTAACATTCATTCTGCAACTTTGGAAGCTGAAGCTTTGGATCCAGGATATAATTTTTTATCAGAATGAATAAATACAAAGCAGATATTAAGCAAGGGCAATACATTTCATCATAATTGTAACTCTAGAGATGACTTTCATCACCAAAACACTTTTTTTCCCTCTGTAGCTCTAATTCTCAGCTCTGTAATTGCCACTGCACTGTCCAGTTGTATTTTCCCTTCTGTTAGTTCTTGCAGTTACATTTTTGCCCCAAGATAAATATGAGTGCACAGCCACAGCGTCGAGTAGCGGACTTTACAAAACAGACTGTGCCGTGGCTTAGTAGCTGCAAATTCAACATTTTGGATTTTGTGGCAGCTCTGTCTGATGAGGTTGTTGCCACAGAAGGTATCTGGCATTTCTGTTCTGCAAATCTCCCATGTGTGACTGTACAACAGACTAAAGGATGGCTGGTGTCTGCAGGCAGCCTCGCCTGCCTTGCGACCTCGCTGAATCCCTCAGTTAAATGAAGTTTGATTTGAAGCAGAGCTGAATAGAAGTTCTCGAAGACAAGCCCAGATTGCAGTGGGAAGTGCTGTCAGTCAGTTACAGTCTGGCACTTCTCTCTGAGCTCCTGCCTGGGACTGATGTGTCTCTGGGTTTTGAACCATTGCCCAGTGTAAAACTGAGCTTTCAAACGGGAGTTCATTGCAGGCAGCGTAAAACATTCACAGAACTGGCACAATTGGGCCTAATTATTTGTTTTACCATGTGTTCTGAATATTTTCTTCAGTTAATAATTATTCTCCATTATTCTCGCCCTTTGCTAAGTAGTTGTTTAATATTGTGGTTGAAAACAATGAAATTCTTTTCTTGCTGTGCTTTCCAACCAATTAGTTCTTGGCAATGGGTTGCCCATGAAAACTCTTGACATTGTCTCATGGCCAGAAGAAATTTTAAAAAAATAAAAATAAAGCAAAGCGAGGTTATTGTAGAGGAAATTATATATTTCTGCACAATATTGCTCAGTATTTCTGCCTCTTGGCAAGTAAAGTCTTGGATGAGCTTCACAGAAAAAAAACCTGAACTGTCTTGTGTTTTTTATTGCTTTAAATGCTGTTAGAGTGAATCTGGTACAGATTTAAAAGAATGCAGCAGAGGTTACAAACAGAGGTTTAGGTAGGGGAAAAGGGATGGTGGGAAGGTTCATAGTGCTGGTCATAACGATAATTGAACTTGAATTAATTGAGCATTCAAGCTGCTTGAATCTCCACATTTCCATGCTGTTCATTACATGAAAATTATACGACAAAATGCAATTTTATTTTTTAATTGCTGCAGAATGTTTGATTAGCTTTGTTTCCAGGCCTGTGCTGTTGTTTTTCAGTGCTGACAGCAGTTTATCTTTGGAATACCCTGCACCATGGGGAGCCTCAGACCCCAGCAAACACACTGGGGATAAGACATGAAAGGAAAAGTTTCCTGGGCCAGTCTGACCCACAATCACAATTTTTTTATGATGCTTTGATAAGCAATTAAGCAAAGAGCATTGTATTTCAATACAGTTCTATTGAAATCTACAGAACCATCAAATTGTGGCACTGGACTGTTCTTGAAAACCACCAAGATTTGAGCATTCTCTTCTTAATTCCAAACAAACAGTCATTGCAGGTCATTTACAAAATGCATTTTTGAGCTAAAAGTGCACTGGCCTCTCAGTTTTCCTGACTTTTCAAGCCTTTTAAATCATCCACTCACTTTCCTTGCTCTGTTGTTAAATAATGAGCACCAGGTAAGAATCTCTGTCAGTCACTATTGCAAGTGGTTCTATTTTGCCCTTTTCAAAGAGTGAATACCATTTTTAAGTTGTTACAAGGTACTAGTTGTATACAAAATAATGTTTCTGATGGTGAAATTGCCAGTTACACGTTGTAATTCCTTCATTGACTGTCAGACCTGTCATGTTGCAGAAAGGTAGGTCAGTTGAATTGATTATTAATGGATCTATTCAAAAATAAGCATTTAGGATTTCCATCCCTCCCCCCCCCCAAAAAAAAAATAAAAAAAAGACTGGAAACATCATTTATCTATGGAAATGAGTAATGTCTTTATCTTTTTTAGCCAATTTCAGGATCATGCCATTATTTTCTAATTCTTCATTTCTTAAGAAAATTTTAAAATTGCAGCTGGCCACAGCAGGACTGGCCCATGCATCATTGGGGAAACCAGTCATTTATGATGCTTTTGGAACTCCATATTAACATTCCAGGCTGTAATGAAGTTTCATAGTGAACAAGGTCAGGCCTGCTTGTATGATTAAATAATTTGAAAATGTTATTAAAAGTTTGCATTTCTCTTCAGCTTTTCAGAATGAGTGTTTTACTTTGGGCCACTCCATCAATCAAACCCCCAGAGGCTTTGCTGGGTTGTGTTCATGCCATCACCTATTTAGACATGCAGTGGTCAGGTTAAACACGAAGCAGAGGGGTTATAAAGTTTTCACAAGTGGTTGTTTTTCTTCTTTTCCTTCTAAACTGGGAATTAGAGACATGTCAGTTGTTGTGGCCGGGTTTTTTCCATGCCTGGGCCAGCACTCTGGGAAAGCTCCTGGCTTACACCTCAACCAGGTGTGTGCAGCTTTTATTCTTTTGTTGTGCTTATAATTAATTTCCATTTTTTTCCCAGGCTCTCAGGGGACAGAGCTGTGGACCTGGAGCACATCACGAGCAGCATCCAGTCCTTTGGAATCTGATGGATTTATCCTGACAGGGAGAAGGAGACACTGAGCTGAGAGGACAGAGCTGAGATGTTTCTGAGCTTCTGGGATACAGGGGCTGGTTAAACTCAGCTCTCCTAAATCCCTGAACCTAATCCATGTTTTGGGAAACATGGAGAAATCTTTTGAATATTAATGAAGCGATGTTTGGTAATGGATGACAGCTCCAAATACAGGGTTTGAGCACAGGATTGGGCTTTTTCTCCTGGGATTTAAACATTAGTCTCCACAGCCCCTTAAACACAAACCAGGGGATAACACATTAATACTTTATGTACTTTTAATTGACTGGGACTGTTATTGAGTTTTCTCTTTGCAAACCCCCATTAATATCCACATTTCTTGTTTGGAAATCTGCAAAACTGAATCCTTCTGCAAAATTACACTAAGCCATCTTTCATCCTGCTACTTAGCAAGGACCTTTGGTCCTTGTTTCTCTCCTCTTTTCCGCAGCTCTAGCACTTGTCAGTTTGTATTATGCACGCCTGTAAATAGCAGAAAATTAAAAAAGATATTATCCAGGTAGAAGGTTGTGGAAGTTATAAAATGCAGGCTTTGAATAATCCCAAATTATAATTGCAGCGTTAAATTTAGTGTGTGTGCACGTATAAATGTATAGTTGTATAATTCATATATACATTATGTATTTATTTATACGAATATATGCATATATACAAACCTTGTAAACATTTCCTTCCATTGTTGGAGCAAGGCTCCAACAGAGAAAGATATGGCAGGAGATTTACTACTGATATCAGCAGTGTTGGATGATGGCAAGAGGAAAAACATTAAAAAAAACTACCATGTATGATTTGTTCTCTGAATTTGCTGGTTTGCTTTGGTGGTGGAGCTGGCCATCCTCCTCAAAGCACCTAGCAAGGAGAGAGATCCTGAAGTGGATGCTATTGTTTGAGTCCACCCTGCAGACAAGAAGAAGGATGGGGTGGCTGTGTGCAAAAAATAGAGCAGCTCTGGATTTTCCCAGAAAACTTGTCAAGAAAAAAGAAAAATCTTCACTGCTGGTGTTTTTGCATTACAAATTCAGCATTCACAACAAACTCATAATGCCAAGAAACGGGGAGTGCACTGTGAATGAGATGAGATGTGGAGTGGTGCCTGGCTGGATCCCTGTTTGTTCCCCTCTCTTTGGGAAGGCACTGAACACTCGGACAGGGATTCCTCGGGCGTAATTGAATTTCCGATGTCTGTGATCCACCTTTGGATCCACAGCGTGTCAGGGAGCAGGAGGGGAGTGCCTGGAGAGCTCAGCAATACACAGCCAGCAGGAATGTTTCCAGCTGCTGGCTTCCAGCTGCTCTGCCTCTCATCACATCCCAAAAACTCCAAATCCCAAGGGAAACACCCGTGGTGTGACACGCCGGGCACGGACTGGCTGCACTTTTGGGTCTGCAAGTTTTGTTCTCCTTTTAACAGCCTGAACTGTAAAATAATAAATGTGCATTTGCAGACTGTTATCTGCAGGCCTTGCCAGAGATATGTCATCTGATTATGCATGTAGGTAGCATTTAACATAATCTGCCCTGACACATTCATAAGATAAGACAAAAATAGTGTTTTATCACCGCGCAGTAGCAGCCTCTTATCAAACTCCAAGGTCTTAATTAGGGATTTCTCTCCAGGTCCCCACTTGCCTGATGACCATATAAATGTCTCAATTAGATAATTAATACAGGCCGTAATGCATGATAGTATACAGCAATTTAAAGCCCTAGGCAGGGAGTTCAGCACAAATATTTCCCTTTTATATTGCTGGGAATTCAGCTGGATATGTACACGTAGAAGTTCCTCTTATGATATTGATCTTACTCTTTAAATTCTTTATAGTTTCTGTGAGGAAATGCTATTGTCTCCATTCTTCACAAACTCTGAGAGATGAGAGGATATCAGGTTGTTTATGATACTTGGCATAAATGGCATTTTGTATTTTATTTCAAATTGTAATCAATATTTGGTCTGTAGTTTGCAGAATAATGTACAAGATGTACACATTCTATGGGGGGAAAAACTACCCAGTGATTCATTTATATTCCAAATACATTATCCCTATTTTTCCTTAACAGAAACCTTCTTGCAGTTTTAAACTGGGATTTTGAAGTTCCTTATCCACTTCTACCACTGTAGGAATTATGTCTAATATTTAAACAAGTTTTTAGTGAATCTGACTGGGAAATATTAGTCTCTAAGTAATACAAAGCCACATTTCCAGATTTTTCCCTTGGTGTTTTCTTTAAATGTAAGTAGTTGTATTTGTTTCTTCCAATTTCTAGGGATAAAACAGTCCGTGACAGGGCTCACAGTGTGTGTGACTCTTGTATCCAAAATGAAGAATTCAAACTTGAGCCTCTTCCTTGATCCAACCAGGGACAAGTGGGAAAAAAATTCTGATTAATTTCCCATTAAGAGGCAGCTGGAAGGTGGGATCCTAATTTTGGAAGACTTCCATGTTTGCTCCTGGAATTGTGGGAACAGTGTCTGACCAGGCTAAACAGGACAAAAGGAGATGAAAATTGAACATTTTCTCTCTTTGAATCTCACATGTTCAGAAAGATGATTTGTCAGAAACCAGAGTTAATTGTACATAGCAAGATCCAAAGCCAAATTTACAGGCAACAGAAATATAAAGAAAAAAGGTATCAGAAAGTCAGCTGACAATTTGAAATTCAGGTGAAGAACTGAGGTCACTGCTACTGAATTCATGGTATTTTCTTGGAGAAAAACAGTAAGATACCAGCAAGTTCAGACAGTTTGCTTACAGCTGGATTTTTTCTGAAGAAAAGGTCTGTGAAAGAAGGAAGTGCAAGAAAAGTGGGAAGGGAAGAGAGACAAGGCAGCCACACTGATGCCACCACACAGAGCTGGCCTTGGGAAAGCGGATTTCAACACTTGGAAAATATTCCAACAAATTGTAAAATTCTTTCATCACAAGAAAGGTATTAAAGTTGACATACACTGATTAAATCTTGGAAAATCTGATGATGATTGCAGAGAGGCCAGGATTTCCAGTGGTGAAGCTACATCTAAACTCAAGAACTTCCCAGAGAAATTGTAGGCCACTATAAATTCATTTCTAAACATGTAAATGCATGCCCACAAAATGTAAATGTCAGAAGAACCACACTGTTTCTGGACTTGCACCTGACCCTCTTCATGGCGTTTGAATTTTGCATTTCTGCTGCTCTCTCTAGAAGACATTTTGGGGAGCTACTGCTCCTTACCATTGTTTGGAGCTCAGAAATTATTCTATAGTATAAATAACTCATACCAAGTTGCTTTGAGTAGTTTGGCCACTTCCCTTAAAATTGAAAATGGTTCATTCTTTTGTTAAGAGTTTACTTATTTTACAGCTGTTATACTCATTTCTATTAGATTTTCTGGTATAAAGCTGATTTACCTTGATATTTCTTTCTCTCCTGAGGAATTCGCTTGTGTCTCTAACATCTCTTTCAACTTCATTCAGAAAGGGAGGGGAAGGGGTCACATGATATCAATTTTATGGATATACAGGTATTGTTGCATTTCTATCAATAAATAATTTGTTTTTTTCAGGAAGAACCTGCAACCTCTACCTCAACATTTTCCTGAAGCAGAGCTAATGCACAGGAGCTAAAAATATTCTCATGGAACAAAAATGAAAAAAACCAAAAAACCAGAGAAGTCAATGCTGTGAGTTAACACTGACATATTTTTACCAGAAAAATACCAAAGAATCAGCAAAGCATCGGCTTTTTTCAGCAAAATTTATAGTAGTAATCAGTTCCTGTACAGTTTTGATACCCTTTTGGCTTTTGATTCTTGATTTAAAGCACTTCGTAGGGAATGTTGTGAATAAACCAGCACCCTGCACACAAATACAGTTCAGGAAAGGCACTAATCCTCTCCCCAGAAGTTCCACCTCCTGTTTTAAAGGATTCTGCTCAGCAGAGCAGCTCACAGAGGCAGATATTCATTGGGTTTCAGTGTGAGGCAATGTTTCAGGGTCCTCAGATCTGCTAAAAAGTGCTGACTCCAGGCTGAGCTGGGCTTGGCTGCAGACACCACCTGATGGGTGTGGAAATACAGAGCACTGAACCTGCTCCCTTGGGAGCTGAGAAATCCACCAGCAAACCATGTGGGATCCAAGAACCTGAGTGTTCACTGACCCCCCTTTTCTCTCCATCCTTCACTTTGTAGGACAGACCCACGGCAGAGAAAAGGAATAAACTCCTCTGTGGACTGTGGTTAAACAAATTCCTCCTCCTATAAAACTTCCTGACTCCTGAATTCGAGCCTCTGCATTCCTGGGACTGCACAGCTTTGCCCACTGATCCTTCCCCAGGAGCTGCAGCCGTGTCTGAGGCACCAGGGACACAGAAATTGCCTGGGGCAAGGGCTCACAGCTCCGAAAAATGTGGAATGTGCCAAGATTATCTTAAATCAGGATGTTCCTTGATGTAAGAGCTTTGTGCACTTCCCATCAGCAAGAAAGGAAACCTAAACAGTGGAACCAGAGCAGCTGCATGTCTTAGTCAGGACATCAGGAATTAACAAGCCTTAGGGATGTATTAACATCAAGATAT
This sequence comes from Poecile atricapillus, assembly GCF_030490865.1. NCBI lineage: Eukaryota > Metazoa > Chordata > Aves > Passeriformes > Paridae > Poecile > Poecile atricapillus. The sequence continues at coordinate 4,358,276 of NC_081263.1, forward strand.
TGATGTAGATCTCTGTACACATTGCTAATTCAGCAACACACTCAGGGTCCATGGATTCTAGACTTGATTATGTTCATTGTAATACTGAAAATCACACCTACAGAGCCTGCCCAGGTGCAGACCTTTCCCCTGAGCATGTGGGGGTGTCAGCTGGGGTTATGTAATCTGTACACAAAATACCAACCAACCATCACAGAGGGGATGTACTTGGAAGTCACTTAATCCGAATTTCTGTGTATAAATAAAGGCAGGAAAAGCCCAGTGGTGGTGTTTGAATTGTGGGATACACAGAGCATCCAGGTTTGCACAACTCTCAAATAAATAACCAATGTCTCTCTCTCTCCCAAGTGTGTAACCATTGGCTTGTTGCACTCCAGGTAGTGAATCCAATTTTGTGGGCAAAAACTTGGGTGTCAAAATGCCAAAACAGGTCCTCTGCCTGCTGCATTTCCACTTCTCCTGGGACTGAGGAGAGCAGAAATTGTAAGCTTGCATTCTCCTAAATTTCCACCCTCTTTTTCAATTGCATCTTTTTTGGAGGGTGAGAAGCATTAGATCTACATGTAGATATGTATTCCAGAAAAACTATTTTCTACCTTGTTTTTTAACTGATAAAAAAATGGAGCATCTGTTTTAAAAATAAGTTCTGGAATAATTGCAAGTATTAATTAAGTGTTTTTCTTCAGTTTTATTCGGTAAGTACTTCAAGCTCTAACAACCATAAACTTGAAGGAAACAATACTAATAATTAAAGAGGAGCAGAAAGAAGGCAGACAAAGCTTTTTTAAAAAATTACAATTGTTTTCTGTAATCCACTGCTTCAGATACTGTATAGCAGGGCTCAATCTTTGGATTTCTTTAATCTTTTGGATTGGCCTGTTCTTCCCCCTGTTTTATCCAGTGGCACAGAAGGATTAAATCAGAGTAATGGGCATTTGTTAAGTGTCTGCATCAGCCTGATGGTGCTGGCAGGGCCGCGGTGCCACGAGGATGCTGCGCTGTTTAGAGCACCACTTAGCGGCAGAAGGAGACCTCGAATCCTCCCTTCTCAAATCCAATCCCAGCAACTTCGTTCCGAGTAAAACCAGCCCGGAACAGCGCTGGAACATCCTTCTCCTCTCCTGGCCGAGCTGTCAGCTCAGAGCCCCGGCGGGGTGAGTGTGTCCCTGCAGCTCCCCAGAGCCGGCACATCCCGCTCCAGCCTTCCTCTCCCTCTCCCTGATTCTGCCTGTCCTAGGGGCTGATTGAAACGTTTGACCTCGAGCTGTGGGTAAATAAACAGCTGCTCCTCTACCTGTTATGCTCAATATCAACACAATGAGCAGAAAATAGGGAAACATCTCAAAGCTGGCTGAGGATGTTCCCTGCTTTCAGCAGCCAGAGCATATCCAAACAATTTGGGCAGGTATTTTTCTCTGCAGGACATTGAAGTCAGTGATGTTTATCACATCATATTGAAAGAACTTGTTCTCTATATTGAATTTTATCAATGTTAGCATGAACTTTCTAACTTTGGGGATATACAGAGAACTAATTAGTGCTTAGAGATAACAGAACTTACAATAACATCAATGCCTGGCAAATTAAAACAGACAGATAGATGCCCCTTTTCTCACCAAAACTCCCTGAACCTTCCAGAGGGATATTGTGCTGTCATACCGCAAAACCTGCTTGGATGAGACAAAAGGGAGCTTGATCAAGACACATAAAGTAAAATTTGCTGTTTGTTTTCAAAACACATACTGGACAGGCAACAGCAGGCTGCAGACTTCAGGTTTCATTTTAATGGCAGCACCTCTCGTGCCATCGCTCTGATTTTATTTTTCTGATTGTTTTTTTACAGCTATGACTCTCTTCAAGCCACAAATCAGCACAGGATGGTTGTGAGTGAATACAAAAACAGTAATGGTAGAGATGGCAAATTCTGTCCTTACTGTAAAGCTCCTCACAAGCTTTTGCAGTTTCTTCCCAAAGCCCCCTCAGCTGTCCTACTTCGTGTGCTCCACATCAGTTATTCCAACACAGTACTGAGAGACAATTTTTTCAATCAGTTACGTGTCCAAATTGCAAAGGCAATGGCTCACAGAGTTGTGTGTACAATTACTGAGATTCCATGCGTGCATTGGGTAATTTCTCACATAAATGCACTTAATTAGTCATCTGTGCATGAGTTTTCCTATTTGCATACATACTTAGGGCAATTTTGCATGCAAATTAAGCACTTTATATATATATATGTAAAAGTTTGACTCTCATCATGTTTACTAAACAGAAGCTTATGTTAGATCTGGAAGAAAATAATTGAGTTGTCTGACAGCACACAATACAATGTGGTAGCTTGCATATGGATTATTACAGTGTCTGCATCCTGCTGAGGTTTTCCCAGAAAGGTTATTAGATTTATCTCTCATAAAGTACTTAAGGATCAGCTTGCAAATGACTGTTCTGGTAAAATATCTGCATAGGTGAAGTCCAGGTTATCGTAGCTTGCACCAGACAATTTGTATTTGTTGTTAAAATCTTAAAAATGTCTCATCTAAATCCTGTGCTGCTTCTGGGATACAAACAAACCCAATCCATGATTCTGCCATTTCCTACTGATGGATTAGCACAATCAGAATCACTTAAAATGAGCTTTATTAAAACACAAGCCTGCCAGTAGCTCACACCAAAAGATGGTGCAGGAATATCTCCCACAGATTTCTCTTTCAAAGAGATCAAAGACACTTTTCAGCTGGGGGTTACCTAGTCTTGGATGTACCAATATTTTTAGCACCTGTTTGTGTGTCCTGGACATGGTTCCAGTCTGACTTGAAAGCCTGTGTGCAGCTGGGAATGGATTAGGGGATGTGAGACCACAGGATCTGCTGGGCAGAGTTAATAGGATAAATGCAGATAATCTCGTTAGATGAATGCATGAACTTGAAAAATTAATCTTTGGAGTTCAGGCATTTCTAGACACTGGCAAAAGCAGCAGTTACTTCATGTTCAGAACTCCACCAACATCAAAATCAGCCTTTATCAGCTGAGCAGGAGTCAGGTGGTGACTACCAATGGTAGTTAATAAAACTTTAACCCCTGTGACTCTGCACTTTCTCTTCCTTTCTGTTTATGCATGTGTGGAAGACTTTGGTTTTTATTATTCTTGGCCTGCAGTCAGTACATATTATTCATGCATGTGGTGTTTCTAAATAGTTCTCTTTCTTTTATTTCTAGGCTTTATTTCACTGAGGCATGTAATATTGATATTAGTATGTAATATTATCATATTATTATCCTCATTTGTGGCTAAATCACCGCTTCAGATAGTTAAATAAATTTTGTATACATCTTTAACTTGACAGGAATTGCAATGAGGCAAACACTGTAAAATTTTCACTACTTTTCCTAATTGGAAATATGCTGCATTACTTTGAGTATGGGATATTCTTTCACAAAGTAATCCCTTACAAGAGCACATCTCTCCCTCTCTCTCCCCTATCTCCAAGTTGTCTTATCCTTTCAGTTCCACTATTAAAATCCATAGGTTGTCAAAGCCGTCTCTTGCAAAGTGCTTTGTCTTCCAGGTGGTTTTGACCAAAAATGCTGACAGCTCCAGAAATTTACTTCATATTAAACAGGTAACTGGGGCTTTCTCTGAGGAGTTCTGCCTCAGCATTTACCAGGCACACACACACAATTTAGAGTATCTGCTGCAGTGCAAAAACTGTTGGATATATTGTGAAGAAAAATATTTGTGAGGAATACCAACAAGCTGGGTGCCACAAAAGGCTGAGAGAGCTCAGAACATCACTTCTCTTTATGTTTTACCAATCTTTGCAAAGGAAAACATTTTTACTTTTTTTCCAGATAAAGAAGACAAGAGTATACTGTAATATTAGAAAGGCTGATCTGGAACTAACATTTTTTCTAGGTAAAAGAATGGTCATTTATTGATATTGCTGCCTGTAGCAGGGTAACTTATTTTGAGATTTGGACTGGAATAAGTTACATTACTGTGAACATTTCAATGTGTATGGGGCCATGTTGATCGGAAGAATGCAATGGTGATGAGATTTCCTTCTGTAAACAGTAAAAACCACACAAGCTGCAAGATTCTCATTTTCCTTCAGCAGCCACTTAGTAAAATTATTATTTATGTTGATATTAATTTGGAGTTTTCTGGTGTATCATGAGTAAAAATAAAAGAACCATAAGGTTTGTCAGGTCAGATCCTGCCCCCTTCCCCTGGTACCTCACTCAGTGTGAGAGTGAGCACAGGAAATCACAGGTACAGGACTTTTCAGAAAATCATCTCCCCTTGAGCTGCTGAGGGTGCATGGAGAGGGTGGGGAGGAAATCCCTGGGTTTTTGTTCATGTTTGATAATGTTCTCCCATTGCTGTTCCAGGTAAAGCAGGTGATGACCCTTCAGGTAACTCTTCTGAGGCTTAAGCACGTGCTCATCTGAGGAGTCTTAAAATCAGTAAATTTGTGAAGGCTTTGGGGAAACTGGGAATCTGTGGCCTTCCTCCTGCTTGTAAAATCACAGACTGGCTATTCATCTCTTTTTTGTACTAAATCTGGTGAGATTTCATTGTTTCCATGAATATCAAGCATTGCCTCACGGAGCAGCCTGGGAGCTGCCTGCCTGCTGTGTCAGGGAGCTCTTGCAGTTTATTTTCCTTGGTGACTCTGAGAACAAACATAATTCTGCTTTGCTGCTTTTATTTTTATTTTTTCCTTCTTTAAATACTCTTTTAAACAGCAGTCCACTGCAAAGATAGAGATCTACTAAGCCTCTTGGTCTGCTTTTTCCTTTTCCCTTTGTTTTTGCAAGAATACAAAAAATTACCCCCCCCCCCAAAAAAAAAAAAAAAGAGATAACAGAACTGTTCATTGTTTTGCACAGGTCAGTTTTGTTTTACAGTATTTTATGAAGAGTTGCATTAGTATAAGGTGTGTTACCTCACCTAAGGTGAAAGAGACATAGAATGGGGAGTTTCAAATTGATTTTAATAGAGCCATTGCTGGCGTGCTGCCACTGATGCCTGCACAGCTCAGTGAGGAGACCACAGTGTGCCTCATAACTGGAGCTCAGGCTGCACCAAAGCTGGCCTCTCTTGGCCAGTGTAATTAAGTGAGCAGGAAGGGTTTGTTCAGGGCCTCTGAAGCTGTGTTTTCCTCAGTGCCATTCGCATGACCAGCTTGGAAGAAGAATCCCTTGGATCCACAATGTGCGGATGAGTAGGTAGCATACAAGAGAGAAGGTTCAAATTCCTTGGCATTGCAGCCTGTCTGGCAGGGCTGAAAATGTGGTTTCAAAAGAGCTGTTTGACCAGGGAGATATCTGTGTCACTCCCTCCATTCCAGCACAAAGGGAGCACTTGCAGGGATGGGAGCAGCTTGGACTGAAGCATATCCCATTCCTGCTCAGTGCAGACTTTTCTTGTGAATTCTTTCTTCGAGTCACTTTCTCCTCTGTGATTCATCATTTTGTCTTTGGATTTTGTACTGAAGCCAGATCATAGGCAATCCAGAATGTTGAGCTGTGCCCAACTATTCATTTATAGTTCCAGTTGCTGTTACTTAAAAAAATTACATAAATGTACAAACTCTGGCTTTTACCATTAGTTATTTTCCTTCAGTGATTGTGGTCTTCCTACTTAGGAGCAACTTTTGTTTCTTCTGTTGGTTGCTATCGAGATCTGGTTGAAGTCTTTCTTTTCCAGATCATTAATTTCTCCATAGCTTTCATTTACTTTTCACTTCCCTGTTCAGTTTCACTTCGTCCCCTCTTCCCTAAGCATCCTTAAAAAGATCCTAAATGCATATTAAATCTGAAGGCATTTCTCATTCACCTCATTTTTGAACTGCTGTCACAAACACATAATTTTCCATTATCTATCAAAGTAGAATCATCATTATTTCCTGTTGTGTCCTTTGTTACTACTTCTGACACAAACCCAAATTAATAATAATGACTCTAAACCACTGGTCACCCAGCTGTCTCCTTCTTGAAAAGCAAGAATCACCAGATCATACAGAAGAAACACACTTTAAGGTCTGCACACTGCATTAATTTAATTTCCTCTTGTTTATCACACTTTTTGATAAAACCACTTTTTATCCTTGGCATCTGGGCCACAGCTATTTACTTGAGTTCAGCGAAATATTTACTTGTCAGAGAATTAAACGGGTTAAGCCAGGGGGAATATTTCCCAGATAAGGAATTCAGATATCAGCCCTAAGCTAGGAAGGCAAAATCCTCTTGAGACTCTGTTTTCTCACCTCCTGTCCATTTAATTTGTTATTCCCATGCTTTCACATACTTGATGGCTGCTTGACAATTTTATTGTATGTTGTACAGTCCCTCAGTGATCACACCTCCCTCTCCCTGGCTGCCTCTCCGTGGTCACACAGCTCACATCCGATACTCATCTCCACCACTAAGGGTTCCATTGTCCCCTCGGTGCGGATGTGCAACTCCCACTGCTGTCAATAGGAATTACATGTGTGCATCAAGGAGGGGAAAATCCCTGGTGTGCTCCGTGCTCCTCGTTATCCTGGCACAGGCAGCTCTGTAGATGTCTCATCTGTGAGCCTTTTACTCTCTTGAGTGTTGTGCAGTACAGCAAGTTGCCTCCTAGGATCAGCAGTTTTGCTCTTGAGGTGTTTAGCAAGTTGATTTACTGTGCATGTGTACACTCTTAAATATCTTCATCCCGCCAGCCCCACATCTTGCAGCACTTAGATGGTGGAGCTTCCTATTTCCTTTTTGTGCCAGAACACCAGTTCATAACCAGACTCCAAGTGAAGAAAACCCTCCCAAATAACATATGTTCAGGCCCAGCTCGGGCCTGCAATCTGAAAGTTTGGGAAAAATTCAGTAGGTACAAAAATGTAAATGGCATATTTTTAATTTTCCTTAAAGATCTAAAGGAAGACATTTTATAAGCACTTCATGTGAAGTGCTGCTAAACAAGGAGGTAGCTCAAATAGTAGTTAATCAGTTAGAAAAATTGTAATTCCTTCCAAAATGAATTGGAGTGTCAAAAGTTGAAGGAAAATGGTAGAGCGAAAGCAACCAGACACATGAACCAGAGATTTCCAGTGTCTGAACATGGATCTGGATTCCCCTCAGCTCCTTCTGGAAACACCTCAGTTTGGGAGGCACCTGCTGTTTCACACCGGCCACTGTTACTGAAAATACAACTGAGAATTCAACTCCATTTGCAGCCTCATTCCTTGAGCACAGTTTGTTACCACAGCTTACAAAAGCAGGATGGCAAACTAGTTTGGGAAAAAAATCAATTTGCCATCAGATTAGAAATCAACTGTAAACATGTTGAAGAATTCTATTTTTTTTTTTTTTTTCACTACTGCTCTGCCTTTTCTTCACAATCTGTTGTGGTGTCAGACTTATTTTGATAATACTTGTAGAACTTGTCATATTAACAAAGTTATCAAGCAGAGCAAGCACTTGCACAGCAACAGCTGTAGTCCAGCAAGAGTCAAAATAACTGCCCATAGGTATTCGAAAAAGAATGTCCAAACCGTAGTTGCCCAAATCCAAAATATCTTCAGTAGTCTCCAGAGCACTTGTAGTTTTATTTAAATAGCAACTGCCCTTAAACCTGGAACAATCTGCTCCAACTGTTGAAACTGAGGATAAAGATAAAAGGAACAATATTTAGATTTTTATATATATATAAGGATTCATTTTTGCTCTGATAGTGTCCCTCAATTACTTCTGCCTCTGTGGAAGTGGCTCATAAAAAAGGGTCTACGTTAAATTCAATACAATGGTGGCATTTATTTCATGTTATATAACAAACTCAGAAATACTTGTTTAAAAACAAAATAAACCCCATAATCCACTAAGACTGTAAATTTGTGGGGTTGGAACAATCTTTTCATTATTCTTGTCCACAGAGCTCAATACAATGAGGCCTCAGTTCTTCGCTCACGTCTCTAGGTGTTAACACAATGCTATTAAATCTACTCAATAGCCAAAGATGCAGCCAGTGGATTTATGTGTCTCATTCCTTGGGAAACGTGCAAATCCAACAGAATAGTTTAATGGCCGGATTTTTCAGCTGCAATGTCTGATTTTGCACGTACATCAGATAATATGCATCTATTTATGCAAATTGCTGCCAGATTTATAAGCACAAAACACTCATGCCTGAGAATTCCTATTTGTGGTGTTGTGCTGGAGAAGCAAAGGATGGGATTTGGATGCCAGGGTCCTGCCGTAGGAAAAGAGCAGGAGCCACACTCTGCTTGAAGCCGCTGCTTTCAGTTTTCTGTGACTGAAGTTTCACTTTCTGACCCTGTGTTGATCCGTCTTTATTTTTACACCAGAAATTTGCTAGTTTAGTGGAGTTAGCTTCCTCCGCTACTGATGTGGATGTGGATTAGGCCTGACAAGTCTATTTTCCTCTAAAAAAAGCAGGGCCAGGCTCAGGCTGGTTCACAGATACGGTTGAGGAGGCAGTCCTGGCACTACCCATTTCTCTATCCTATCCTGAGTTTTTTCATCTCTGGATATATCAGTTTTTTTGTAGATTTGTTACTACCCCCTCATGCCACCTTTCCCTCACAGCCTGGGCTCTGCTCTCCCCAGATGATACACTCAGGAACCCCTGGACACAGATCTTCCCTGTTTCCTCATGGGATACACTTGCTTTTCCCCTGGGCATATTAGTTTTTTGCCCTCTGAGCACTGATCTTTCTAGGGCTGTATTTATTTTTCCCCTGGATATGTTGCTTGTTCCCTTGTAGGCACATGGAAATGGGATAAGAGGAAATGACCTTAGGGTGAGACAGAGGAGATTTGGACTCTATATTAGAAAAAATGTTCGCTGTTATGGTGGTCGGGCATTGGAATAGGTTTTCCAGGGAGGTGGTGGAAGCACCATCTCTGGAGGTGTTTCAGAGGTGTCTGGATCTGGTGCTGGGTGATGGTTTGGGGGTGACAGCGGCAGTGTTGGGTTGATGGCTGGACTTGATGACCAGGCAATCGCCGAATCTGAGCTGGAAGGTGCGAAGAAGATCTTCAAATCCAACCCTGAAGTGGATGGCCGGGATCAAACCACGACCTTGGCATCATCAGCGCCGTGCTCTGAGCAGCCTTACAGACTCAACAGCCCCGATGTCTCCCGGATCTCCCTCCAGCACCTCTGCCCGCGCCGGGTGCCTGGTTTGGAGCTCATTCCCACGAACACAGCAGCGTTTCGCCGGGACAATTCGGACATGGAAGTTTCTTCTCCGGACAGACGAGGCTCCCGCGGGTCGCGGAGCTCGGCAGGGCGCTGAGAGAGGAAGCGGCAGCGCCGCCGAACCCCTTTCCCTGATGGTTTCCCTGATGGTTTCGCTGATGGTTTCGCTGATGGTTTCCCTGATGGTTTCCCCGATCCTTTTCCCTTTCCCCGTCCATCCCTTTCCTCCCCGCGGGCCGCGCTCCCCCCGCGCGGGGCGGTGCCTGGCGCTTTAAGCGGCGCGTGCCCGCGCGCGGGGCGGGGCGGGGCGGGGCGCGCGGGGCGGCGCGCGGCGGGCGCTTCACCTGCAGCCCTCAGCGGCTGCGGGACCCGGCCGGCTCCGCTGCGCTGCGCTCCGCGCCGCCCGCCGCCGACATGAGGGCCGGCCCGAGGCGGCGGCTGCTGCTGCTGCTCCTGCTGCCCGTCTGGGGCTCGGCGGCGGTAAGTGGGGCGCCCCGGGGAAAGCGGGCGAGGAGCCATCCCCGCCGCGGCTCCTCCGCGGCAACTTGGGGCTCGGGCTGTGAGGATGCCGGTGGGTGCGCGGAGCTCCGCTGCCCCCGCCGCTCCGCCGTTTCTCCTCCCCCCCGCCATTCCCCCAACCCCCCTTTCCTTTTTTTTTTTTTTTTTTTTTTTAAAAATCGAATTGCCGCTGAGCAGTTTTTAATTGTTGGGGTTTATTGGAGCCGCCGCGGTACCGGCACAAGTTGCCCTCCTTGCTGCGCCTCGCCGGAGAAACTTCGGGGGCAGCGGCGCGTCCCGGCGCGGAGCCGCTCCGAGCCCCGCGGAGCCCCCGCGGCCGCGCCGCGCTCCCCGCCGAGCCCGAGCCGCGCTGCAGCCCCGAACTTTTATTTTTACAAGCTCGTAAACCCACCGAGCGGGCCCGGATCGTGCTGGGGAGAGTGATGCTCTGAAAAGTTTGGGGTTTTTAGGGTTTATTTCCCACGCCACCCGAAATTGACGGGTTTCTGTAGAACATCAACAAGCGCCTGAACGCGTGGCTGCAGTGTTACAGAGCGAGCCGGGCGGCTGCTGGGTTTCGGGCTGGGCTGGCTGCGGGAACAAGAGCCGCTTATTTTTCTGCCTCAATTCCCCGGTGCCAAGTTGGATCCGTGAGGATGTCCCGAGCCTCCTGGAGGCTGGTGGGTGCTCAGGAATAGCCCGATGCGCTGTCGTTTAGAGAGCACCGCTCTAATAATGGGGCGATTTCGGATTGGAAGCCCGCTATCCTCGCTGAGACCCTTTGCGATGTTTCCTAATGGCAACATCTTGCCAGCCGCGGTCAGAGTCCAACAGAGCCGCCGCTTCCTTGCGCTTCTCATGCAGTAGCTGGCATCCGTCTCCCGAGCGTGATTTTAAGCCGAGCACATTGGATTGTGTTCTGCTTACTAAGCTCGTCCGAAAGGACCCTTCTCTCCTCTCCCCTTGTGCTCTCTGATGCAGTGCTGTCGGTGTGCGGAGTGTTGGGGGGCTGCGGTGTTCCCCCGGGGGCAGGTGCCCACCCGGAGTTGCACTTTGCCGGGGAAGCGCCGCTCCCGTTCCCCCGGCTTCAGCCGGCGCTGCCGGCTCTGGAGGCGGCGGAGGTGCCGCCAGCATCGCTAAGCGATGCTCTGGCTGGCTCTGCCGACAGCCCGGGCGCGTTAGAAATCCCCTGCCACCAGCACTTGTTAGTGCGTAAATCACCTGGCACTCGCTACGCATAAATCACGGGCTTGTGTGCTGTCAGCGAGTTCCCCTGGAGCTGGGGTCTGGGACCTTCCCTGCCGGGGAATCCCAGAGAGCCCGGGCTGCTGTGACTGGACTGCCCTGTCCCGGTGGCGGGGGCTGGATCTTCTGCTGGGTCCAAAGTTGCAGCTGAGTGTTTCGTTGGCTGCTTCCCTCTGGGTGCCGGCACGATTCTGTGCGTTGTTACGTTTTTAATTGGCATCCCCTCCATCCCTTCCCACTGCCCGGGCAAGAGCAGAGCCTGGAGGGTCCCAGAGGCAGCAGCAAGCAGAGCCTGGGATGATGTTCCAGGGGGAAGGAAGGCTGTCCTCACCTGGTCACAGGCTCTGGTGTTTCTCCCGCTTCCATACTGGGGTCTGCCCGGTTTCTCAGCAGCAAACCTCGGTGGTTTGGATGTTGCAACATCAGGCCTTTGCGTGTCTCCAGTGCGAGCACAGCGCCTTGATGAATTGCTGCTCTTTGTTTCCTCCCCTCTTCTGACAGTGCCCAGTATTCCAGCCTTCCTACAAACAATGCTCTCTTGTAGTCAGGCAACTATTGCTGGCCCATTTTATTTTTTTGCAGCTACAGTATGGATCCACTCCAACAGATAGGCACTCTAACACAAGCAACTTCTACTTGCACACTGCTTTACTGTTCAGGTTTGCTCATGCCTAAACACTTCATCACTGGGTGCAAAACATTTTCCCAAATGACAAAAGTCACGGAGTGCATTTTCCTTGTTTTGTTTTTGCAGGCACACAATGGGGATCTTACAGTTAGACCCACATGCAAGCCTGGCTTCTCAGAACAAGACTACACAGCATTCATCTCCCAGAACATCATGGAGGGGCAGAAGTTACTCAAAGGTAAGTGGAATAAAAAGCTTAATAGCTTCTGCAATAACTGTATTTTCAGGAGGTGAAAGGAGGCTTAAAGATGCTGGTTTTGATGGTGAAATTGTCTGCACAATTATGTTTGTAGGAGGATGGAACACTAAGTGGTTTACCTGAGCACAGTTTTGAATACAGATGAATCATTCCAAGTCCGCGTGCTGTCTGCTTCAGGTGGACTGTTTGTCACACTCTGCGAGGTCATCGCTTCGCTCTTGAGTCTCCCACTCCCACCCTGTCTGAAGGAACTCTGCATCTGATATTTTAGAAAGTATTTTTATGTATGAAATTCTAAGATCCCTAAATTATCTCTGCTTTGAAATGGATGATAAAGCAGACGTTGTTGTTGGAAATGTGATAAACAAGCCTACAGACATTCTGTTCACAAATGTGGCATTCATTTTCATTACTGCCCCACTGACAACATGAAAACACAGGCAAAAAGAAACTACCAATTAGCTTTATAGTAATTGCGGGATTATAACCACTTTTGTGATTGTAAACTCTTAAGATGTCTTCGTAATCCACGTAAAAGTAGATAATCCTGTGTATTGATCTGTGTCCTTTTATGTTTAAAATAATTAAACTTCATATTTGCATGACACAGAAAAATAGTTTATTCCATAAGAATTTCTGAAGATCAGAATCCCGCCCGCCCCTCATCACCCCAGGAAGTTGGGGAGCACATCAGGACTTGGTGCTCTACTCAAGGCTTTATAAAGCCTTTGCAGTGTTTTGCTGAGTACATTTTGCTCACATGCATGTCTCTCTGCCAGAAAGCTGGGATTTCTGTCTTCCTCCAGAGCCAACACCTGCTCCGTTACTTTGATTTTTCTCAGAAGAGAGGGAGACTTGTCAGTGTTCTCTGTGGCTTCAGCAGAATCCAGGACTGGACATTTTTGCTCTGCAAGAGCTGGCAACCACTTTTGTTTCTGTGCCCAGCTGTCTTAGTGTTGCTGTTCAGGAATTCTCTTAACTGGCCTGGCATTAATTAGTAGACCTTGGGGAGTTTATTTTTAGTTTGAAGGGTAACCAAAGAGGGAATTGAGGTGGACAAGCTCAAGATTATGTAACCCTGAAGAGACCAAATAGCGATAGTTTACACACTTTGTAGCAATTTTCCCCAAATGTGAAGGCGGCTTTACAGGTCAGTCTGGAAACTGAGTAGATTTCATGCTCTTTTAGCTTTGCAAATTATTTGATAAAAAATGTTCTCTGAGTACTTTAGAAAGCCATGCCATAAATACATTTGCTCAGAAGAGTGGTTTTTTGCAGTTTAGTGCTTAATAAATTGTGCTGTGTTTATGGAGATGGGCAACAGGGATGGAGCAGAAGGGTCTGTTCAGAGGCATTAGATGGCTGTGACTTTGAAAACAGCACAGTGGCTGTCATTTCATTTCTGGTTTAACTGCTAATTTTTAAATATGAAATTATATTTACACAGGCTGTCAAGTTGATCTGAATGAAAATATATTTCTATTTGATTTTATCCTTTAGGGACCAGTTGTAGTTTTACATTAGTCATGGCAAACCTGCCTCTGATTTAGGGCTGAACTCACCCTGGGGACATTATGTATCCGTGTGTCGTAACATGAATTGTAAGATTCATGTCCTGATAACATTGTCACAGGTTCCATGATTTAAAAGCATTTTCTGAACAAAAGGAGGAAGAAAAAAGTGCAAGCGCTGTGTTTGCTAATAAGTAAACTATCATCTTTGCACCTTTTAATCTACAGTCAAATACATGCTGTTGTTTATCATAGGAAGCAAATATATCTAATTAATTTATACAATAATGGGCAAGAAAATTCTTCATGCTTGTGTTGTTCTTTATATATACTCTAGTATGTAAAATTGGTAGTTTTCCAGTTTAGGTTTAATTTTGCTTCCTAGCACTTGATGTGTCTGAAGCATAAAATGTTTATCTCTTTTCTTCCATCTGGGTGAAGTATTGTACAATAGTTCAGACCAAAAATGGGTTCGGATTGCTTACATTATCATGTTTGATAGATTGACATATGTACTATTTCACACCATCTTACCACGCAAAGCTCTGCTGCCAGCTACCACCATCTTATTCATCAGCATTCAGTAATTCATCTGCAGGCCAAATGGGACTGTTTGCCTGAATTAAAAAAAAAAAAAGAAAAAAAAAATGTAGGCAGAAATTCACCTGTCAGTGCTTTCATGGAATCTGGGGGGTGGAAAAAGCGTGTCTGCAGCTTGGATGGCTGTCAGGGGATTTCATGGAGAAAACACAAAGCTTTTATGGATAATGCTCACCTTGTCCTTAGTAAGGAGAGGTGGGCAGTCCTGGGACAGTTTATCCCTAAAGGTCTGTCCATCAGAAATCAGGAGCTTGCACACCTCAGCACGGTGGTGAAATTCCTCCACACCTTGGGGAAGTTTGGATGTTCCCTGGTTCGGGATGAGCTGTGTGGCAATAAATAAACCCAGCATTTCCCTTTTAAGCTTTGCAATATCCAGCTCTCAAATGTATGCACTGTTATGAATGCATCAAAATGAAAGTGTTTATAGTATTCTAGGTTTGAATCAAGTTAAACAGATAATGACTGCTTATAATTGGTTTATTCCAATGGAAATAGCTTAGCCTTAATTTGACAACAAGAGCTTTTACAGAGTCATTGTTTTATTATAAGTATGCCTTAAGCTATTAGCTACTACTTTGTGGTTCATCTTATTTGCCTGAGTCAGCTCTCTAACATGCTCAAAACATACAGATTCTAGCAGGAGCTATTTGTTACACAGTAATTAACTTGTTTATGATAAATGGATGGGAGAAATGTCACGGCATTTTGTTTTATGTATAAATGAAAAGCATCTGCATTCTAAAAATTTCATGTTAATTAGACTTAAAATAGTTTTCCCCAGTAGTGCCACAAATACCACACACTGCACATCACTGCCAACAAGGTGGGCTGATGTTGGGGGAGCAGCTGAGGTGATTTGTGGAGCCAGTGCCTTCCTCAGAAGTGCCATCACTGCATCTCTTAATGAAAGCTACTGGGCTGTAATCTGTTATACTTTTTTGTCTTTGTTTTTGTTTGCAGGATAATAAACTTACTCTTGATCACTGATGCATGATAATGTTTAAGATAGCTTCGTTAAGTATTTTCTTCTTTAGCCTAAGGGAAAGATCTCCATGTCTGCAGTATGGCAGAGGATGATTTCGGCACCGGGATCTTTTCCTCTTTGTTAATTATTCATGTTAACTTAACGTGGTGAGAACATTGGTCCTGAGGGGTGGAGAGCAGGGACATGTGGGGCTGCACTGAAGCAGTTCAGCAGTGTCCCAGGGGATCTGATTCCTGATGTGAGCTCCTGTTTGGGAGTGATGAAGACCAGCGGCCTCTTGGGGAAGGAGGGAAAGAAGGAGTAGGATGCTGAAAGTGGTGTGCAATATGATACTATTGCTATTGGCTTTATGCCCTTTTTGATTTTTTGGTAGTGTTTTTTTAAGGTTATAATTAATAAAAAAGATGTTTTTCAAAGTTAGAAGTTCAGGTTTAATTGGCATGCTGTGAGGCTGTGGCCACTGGGAGTGGGAGCAATGACATCAGGATGTTGAACTCGTTATTTCTCCAGTGTGGCCCCACCAGCACCTCTCAAACACACCTAAACAAAACAACTCCCAGCAGACAGCATGAGCAGATGAGAGGTACAGCCACTTTTTTGTGTTATCTGTGCATCCCCTCACCTGCAGTGATTGTTGTTTCTTTGCCTGCCCCGAGCAGTGCCTGTGCTGATGGAGCAGGGGAGCTTCACTTGTGTGGGCAGCCACAGCTGGGGACAAGTGTGTGGCAGCACAGCTTATTTCATGTGGGGAGATGAATAAACTCTGCCAGCATGTTCTGCTTGAAGCAAGTGTATGAAACCAAAGGTAGCCAAGTTCATGCAAATGCATAAAAATGTAGTTGCTTCCATTCTAGGATTTTTTACTAGCATGATTTTTGATTAAAAACAAAATACATGAAAGCTTTATTGGAATATATTTTAATTTTTTTTTATAAGGATTCACTGTCGAGATCATCTCTTGTAAGTTTCTTAGAGTCAGGATGTTCTTCATGGTCAAAAGTTGCTTTTTTTTTTCTCTCCACTGAGGTTTCAAAAGCCCCATCCTCTTTATCCCTCACCACATCCAATATTAAAATGTAGGAAGGCTGTGAATGCTGTTCAGAAAATATTGACTGCATAGACCAGTGAACCTCAGCAATGAACCTCCCTGGGATAGTGGAGAATACTCTAGATGGTGTAGGCTTCCCACTTTTCTTGGGTTTAGAGTCCAGAAAATAATACCCAGGTTCCCATCTGCTGCCAATTTTGGCAGGAGCTTGGTTCCCACAGGCAGGTCAAGGTCTGTCTCTGAAGAGTGTGTGGCTGTCTGAGGCTTCCCTGCCCACAGCCATGCCTGTGTCTTCCAGGTGGCCTCTGGTGTGTCCTACAGGTGCTTTTGGAAAGGGAAGAGCCTGAGGAATGTTGTGATTTTCTGTCTTGTTTGGTGAGGCTGTTTGAGCACCTCTTAGGGTTGCTCGGTGCTTGCAGCAGCTCTGCTGCAGCCTCCTGGAATAGCCAGTGCCTCCTCCAAGCTGCTCAGAGTTGAAAAAAGCAGAGAGGCTTTTCCATTCATGTTTTCATTATTTTCTGGTCTGTGATTCTGCATGAAAAGCAGTTACTGGAGTTATTGTACACGTAATTAGCTTCACAGTTCCCTAATAAAATCTGAAAGTCGGAGAGCATCCATCGGGAGCCCACAGCTCTTACCCTCACCTTCCTTCATTCCTTTCCTGGAGGAAAGAGAGGCAGGCAGGCATCAGCTCTCAGTGCTGGGTTTGTACAAGCTCCAGCGAAGCTGTCTCTCAGAAAACACTTCTCACATTCTGCAGGACAACTTCTTTTAAAAGCAGTTTCTCATGATGGGCACGTTGCAAATCAAAACCATAATTTCCATCATGAGTTCCAGGGGAGACCCCAGAAAGAGCTCTTGCAGATCGGGGAACTGCTGATGCCTATGTATTTTTAATGTTGTTCCTCAGATCTAACTTCTGACACAAAAATGATGTTTAAGATGACATTTTTATCTAAATAAAATTGCAGTTAATGAGACTGGAGTAGTCAATAACACTCTGTAGAGTTAATCCCCTTACACTGTTTAATAACTGTATATATTGCTTTCTAGTTCAGAGCTTTGAACCAAATTCGTCAAACCCAAGCAAAATTACATTTTTCTGCATTCTGGGGAGTTAACTGATTTTTATCTGAATAAATCTGCTTCTCTCTTTTTTTCAGGGATTTCTCTGTTAGAGAATTGTGCTGCTTCAAATTAGGCATTCTAAATAGGTATTAAGGAAGAAGATAAAACAACAGTTTCTGTTGAATAATTTATTCATTTCTTTATTTATGCTTAGGCTTTTAGGAAATAAGCTGTGTCTGGAACAGTATCAATTAGTTATTTATTGTGAAATACCTGTTGTTTTGAGCACTAAGCTGATCATTTTAGGTCTTTTAAGGTTAGAAAATGTTAATTTTAAAGTCAGTTCTTTATACAGGAATTGACTGTCACTGACAGAGCTCATGAGCTCTGATCTCTCAGAGCAGATGCTGAAAGCATTTTGGAAATTACGGTTTTTGCATGTGGCAATTGAAACTTATTTATTCTAGCAGTGAAATATTTTCTTGCCTAATTTTCATTGACCTAATGCCAGTTCTCATTGCCTAATTTCATTGATATTTATGTGCAGGCCTCCTTCTGCCTTAATTTCTACCCTGGGAATGAGTCTCATATTTTTATAGAGGGAGCTTATTTCATTTCAAACTCAAGCTGGGGAAGGACTTGGTTCCACAGCAGCATGGGCCATGTGCACAGCTCACAGAATATTTTAGCAATATAGATAATACTTAAAAGTCTTATTTGAAGGGCAAGAAGAGATTAAAACTACAGAGGATAGGATTTCATTGGAAATCTGCTGCTTAATGTTTCTCATAGAATGAATTGGAGTAACATAGGGAAAGAAGGGAGTTTCTGTTTGATTTGAGGTTACTGGTATATTCAGAATTAGGGCCATCGCTGTATCAAGTGGAACTTTTTGTTTTCAGACAAATGGAAATAGGAAGAACTAAGATCAGAAAGTGGTGCTGGGAAGGCAAAGACCAGTCCTTGCCTCTGGGAGCTCCAGCTTTGGGGGGTTTCACAGGGGGGCTGGGATGAACCTGTGGCTGTGATTCCAGACAGATTTCCCCAGGATCCTGATGTGGAGCACTGCAGGAGGAATCTGCAGGCTTGATGGAATTGATCTGTATCCCTTTTTGTGTGTGTAAACCTTTTGTGCCCCAGACAAGGATTCTGAAGAGGATTTGGCTTCACATTCCATTTTCCTTTTGGGTGCCTATGTGACCCCCAGGGTTGCTTTTCCAGGTAAAACCCACAAGTGTCCTTGGCCAGCCCTGCCATGGCAGGGTCTTCTTACTGCTCAGGATGCTGTGATATATTTGTTTAGATACCTTGTTTTAATATTTATTTATTAGGAGAGGCTGAGCGTGCTGGGATTGTTCAGTGTGGAGAAGACTTTATAATTGTGTATAAATTCCTTGTGAGAGTGTGTTGAGATGAGGTGCACAGAGGAAGGGCAGAAGGAAATGGGCACTAACACTGAAATGCAGGACATTGCACTTAAACGTGGGAAGAAGCTTTCAGCGCGAGGGTTGTCATGCTGGAGGAGGTTTCTCAGAGATGCCATGAAGTCTCTGTTCTTGGAGATGCTTGGAACCCACCTGGACGTGGTCCTGGAGCCTGCTTTGGCTGTCCCTGTGCTGAGCAGGGGCTTGGGTGAGCGGATCTGCAGCCTCCACTGGGCTCTGACCCTGGGAAACGCTTTGCAGGTGAAGAGATGAAAAGACAGAGGGATGAACTGAGCTTTTCTTCAGACACAAATCATACAGCTTTAAATAAAAACATTTCAACAGCCTGCAAAACATGATCTTTACTGGGAAACTGTGTTTCTTTAGTTTCTTGGAAGCAGAACCTCTGAAGAGGGAATAATTGAAACACCAGGGACCAGCATTCAGCTGTTTGCTTCCGTTAATGTCCAGACTTAACCTAGGCATAGTTTGTCTCCTGGCATAAGGAAATGTTGCACTTAGGTTGAAAAAGCTCTCTGTTTCCTCTTTATTTTTAATAGAATGAAAGAGAACATGCGGAGTTACTTTTTAACCCAAAATATTTGTCTTCTAACCAGCTACTTTGCTTCCTTCAGGAGGATGTTTGTTTCCTAAGCAAGTTTTCTGCGACATGAAAAACGCTTGGGCTGAACAAGATCTCTTTTTGCCACAGGCTTGAGATTTTTCTTGTTTATGTTCATTATCCCTAATTTATTTATTAATTGTGGCTTGCAGTGGCACAGAGGGAGCGGGAAGTGGCAAATGCTCTGGCATATGGGCTGCTCTGTCACTGGGAGCACCGAGCCGCGCTCGCCGCCCCGCGCCTCCTGACCCCAGGCTGCAGCATCCACCTTCCCCTTTCCTGCTCCCTTCCAATACAAAATCCTAATTATTTTTTTTTATTTTTTTGCCGTGCCCTCGCTACTCTGCTGCCACTTTTGCTCCCCACATGCCAGCAAGTCAGGGCTGTGCTGCTCGCAGGGGTCGCATCAGCCGCAGCCCATTAACACCAGCGTGGTCATGGCAGCCGCTGTGTGCAGCGCACACTGGGGGTGTTGGAAGCTTCTCCAAGGACCCTGAGGATGTGTACGGGCCACCCATGAAGGAGAAAAAAGTAAAATAGATGCCCTTTCTGCTTTGAAATGAGCCAGTCTGTTTTCATCGATACCCAGAAGCGCTGCAGTCATTAAAGGCTATTACTATGCCTATTATAAATCACAATTTCCTAGCAGTTCAGAGGTTAGTCACAAAAATTACTTTTAGTCTAAAATTTTGTTACAATGAGTTTGTCTCATAGTAATTCCAATCCTTATTAAACAAAATTGTCTTTAAAATAATTATGAATGTAGCAATTACCCAAAGATAAATAGTCCAGATTACAAGAATTATTCTATACAGAGCTATGTATCAACTCTCTGTGTCAGTTCATGTCTAGAGAATCATAAAGGGCATGTCAGTGAAACAAATGTCTGTTACTTGACCATGTAGCAAGAAAAGCATATTGGAATTATTGGTAAATGAAAAAAAAACATGCAAGCTTGGGAAGATGGTAAAAAATAAAGAAATTGCTACAGGTGATAAAGTGCAAGTAAGGACTACTTTAAAGCATGAAATTTAATAACTTGTTTGTTCCTGATGTAGTCAGTGGGGGTGAACAGATAACTCTGTATAACTGGCAGGGTTCTGTCAGTGAGCCTCACTGATTTCACCAAGAGCTGTCTGTGGTGTCTCCTGGAGCTGTGTGTTGGTGTTTCCTGGGCTCAGAACCCGGGCTGGAGGAGCTCAGGAGGATTTCTCATGCATGCTCCTTCCCCAGGGCACGAGCAGCTCCTTTGTAACAGGGTTGTCCCTGATGGGGGCATGAAGATCCATTGGTGGGGACCAAAGCCAAAATATTACATTTGCTTCCCTTTCCTTCCTCCGAGTTTAAGTGGAGCTCTCTTGGTGCAATTTAAACCTGCTTGCATTTGTCATGGATGCACAGAACAGTTGAATTTTTCTCCCACAAACACAACTGATTTTTTTTTTTTCAGCTTCCCTAGGCTGAACCTCTCATTTGTTGCCTTTCGTGTGTGGTACTTGGCTCCCTCCTCTGAGCCCTTGTCTTTGTTACTAACATGATACTCCAGGTTGATGTGACACTGCCAGCCTAGTCTCACAGTGCTGAACAGACAGGGAATATTACTTTGCCTGTTTTGCAGGCAATACTCCACTTGATTTATCTAATGTGATGATTGCTTTTTTTCTTAGCAGTATGATACTGTTGACTCATGTTCAGCTTGTGATCCAATATAACCTCCCACATCGTTTTTTGATGAACTGCTACCTACCCAGTCATTTTCTATATGTGTAGTTGATTAATCCCGCTGAATCGTGTTACCTTGTTCCTCTTGTGTTGAATTACATCTTATTTTTGTTTTCTCATCAGCCTTATCTAACTGGTTTGGATTGTTTTGAATTCTGATCTCGACATCCAGCAGTGTTGCAGTTGCATCCTGCTTGTGTATGGTTTACAGATATAACAAGCATATGCTGCATTCCTTTATCTGTTCTGTTAATAAAGGATTGAACAAACCCAGTTCAAAACAGGCTGTGGCAGAGCTCATGTGATAGAGCCTTCTGTTCTGACCAGGCACCATTAAAACATGCTCTGGGTAAAGTTATTTCAATAACTAAAATTGGAATGGTGGCTTGGTCAACAGAGCCTTTAATGTCTTGATGTTGTCTCTAGGGATCTGTAGAAGCACAATTCCAAATTCAGTTGTCAGTGCTTTTGCTGACTTTTATGAGAATTACCAGCATTGGTACCTTTGAATTTTCACCATCAAGAGATATTCCAGGTTAAAAGCCTAGGCTAGATTAATGGAATTTCAATAAAATGCTGTTGCTGTTGGAGAGGAAGGACTGCTGGAATTCTCTGCCCTCTGGGTTGTTTTAATGCCCCAACTCAACTGCTGGACCAGAGGTATGTCCAGGCTACAGGACAAAATATTCAGCTTGGTTTTCCTCAGGATGCTGGAGGTATGTTCCTTAAAAGACATTTTTACTGACAGAGCTGTTACTAATCCCAATGTGAGCTGAAGGAACAGGATTAAACTGAAGCTAAAGCAGTAAATGGCAGTGTTGTACCTGGATGTGGGGTATGGACTCTGCTAGAACCTGTTTCCACTGCTGGCTGGGGATTTCTGCCTTTGCTGTGCTCCTATTTCCCAGCTCATCTTGGAAGGTGAGGAAAACAAGGTGTTCACCCTACACAAACCAGCTGGGTGTTGCAGTGCCTGTTTTTATAAATCTGTATTATCCACAGAGCTTTTTAGGAGGCCTAGCCCACACTTCAATATTTTACTGTTTAGTGTCTCTCTTTAATTTTGCTCATCACGCCTGTGTGTTTTGGTAACTGAAGAAAGGAAGATGCCTGCTGCTCCCTGTGCTGGAGGAAGATTCTCTCTGCTGAAATCTTCCTGAGCATCTCAATTTAGAGGGGAAAAAGAGCTGGACTAGGGAGTTTCCAGTATTTTGCTCCCAGTGAAAATCCTTCCCTGGGGAGGCTGAAAAAGTCATTGTTTCAGATCCTGTGTGCTCTGCTGCTTGTCTTTAGGAGCCTGATGTTGCTGGCTGGTTGCTTTGCTCCCTTCAAAACAGGTTTACACAATTATACATGAAAGGCAACTGTTTTGCTCATCTCCATAAACCTTAAATGTTTTATTTTGTGTCTGAATTATTTTGGAAATTAAACTTCTATTTATTTGCCTTTTTATGAGCTTCTGGACATTTTTCAATTGATTCGGTGCTTTCTTTTGGTCCTCTGTAGAGGCTAAAGCAATGTAGCTAAATGGCATTATTAAAAAAAAAAAAAGGATTTTTCATATTGTTTGGATTTTTCCTTTGCCTGTGGACAGAAGGGACAGGTTAAGGATGAAGAAAAATATGTGTATTGTTGATAGGATGAAGGAGAAACTATAGGTCAAGGCAAGATTGGGTGTGATGAAATATTCAAGGATTGCAACTATAAAAAATGTTTGGATTGCATGCAAAGATTTCCCCATCCTCTTCTCAAACTGCTGGAGGAGACCTTCGTCAGGAGAAGTTCAGTGATCTCTGGAACGCTAAACTCTAGATGCCTGTTCAAATATCTGAATAGGAGATTGATTATCTCTGTGCAAAGTTTACTGAAAGATTTTTCTTCTTTTTTTTTTTTTGTTTGCCTGGAGTCTCAGATATAAGAGAAATTCAAAGTTAAAAGGCTGGTTGCTACATCTGCTAGCTAGCAAACTACTCCAGTGGTACCAGGTGCTTTTGAGACCTCCTGACAAGAAGAAAGTGAGGAGATTTAGGTTGGGCAGTATAAAAATTTCTTCCCCAAAGAGGTTGTTAACCACTGGCACAGCTGCCCAGGGCAGTGGTGGAGTCACCATCCCTGGGGGGATTTAAAATCCTGAGGATGTGGCACCTGGGGCCGTGGGCCAGTGAATGGTTGATGGTCTCAGAGGACATTTCCAAGCTCAGCTGTTCTCTGAGGCTCTCCCAGAGGGGCTGTGTGTGCAGTTAGCAGTGTTTGATCCCACCCTGCTCACTCAACACCCAGGGCAGGGGGGATTCCTGTCACTGCTGAATTAACTGTGGTGTTCTGGCAGAGATCAGTGCACATCAGGCGTTCTACCAGAATGAATTGTCCTGTATTTTCAATAAAACCAAGTTTTATTTTCCCTTTCTGCTGTGAATTGAGATGGAATGTTGGCTGTATCCTGTTAAAGAGCAGCAGAACTGAGCACTGGGGGCACAGCCAATTTTACCTGTGCAATAACACAGCAAGTTTCATTGCCTGGAAGATGTGGTGATGAAGCAAAGTTCTGTTACTGCAGCAGCTGTGTCCTTTAGCAATTCCATGTAAGAGGGAGAGTTTGACACCTGTGGAGTGGGGCTGTTGTGGGGAAAAAAAAAATAGAAAATTAAAATAAGGGTGGTGGAAGAAGAGTTATGGGTGCCTGGTGCCCTGGGGACCCCACAGAACTGCTGAGCCAGGGTTCATGTTGGGTCTGGACAAAGCCAGAAGTCGTGCAAATTATGGAGACTTAAAGCTTATTTGACTTAAAGACAATATTTCTGCAACACTTTATTAACAGTCAAAGTGGTTTTTTGACCTTTCATCTGCCTCGGGGTCCCTTGTGAGCAGTCTTTTATTGCAGTACATCTGTCTGCATTTCCAGGAGAAATTTGTAGGGAGTCCACACACCGAGAAGCCAGTTCTTAGGAGAGCTGTCCTGGAAAAGAAGAAACAAAGAAACCAAATAAACAGACAAGTCCAACAAAAAGTAAAGGAAAAAACCTCAAGGTTATGTATCAAAATCTGTAACACATGCTCAAAAAAAGTTAATATCTGGTGAATGTCAATTAAGTACTTCCTCAGCTAATAAATAGCTCAGGAGGTATAAAATTTAATACTCCTAAAATTGCAGAATCCTTTGAAGAACACATTTAAATTGGACTCGTTGGAAGAAGGAGATTTAAAACTGACCTGTTCAGAGGTGAGTAGTGAAAAAGATGTGTTGGAATGAGGCTGCATTCCTTCAATACTGAGATATTTTGCCTTAAGTTTTTCTTTCCTGAGGTGGCTTTTGGAGTAGTTCTTGTGTAACACATCAGCTGAACTGCACTGCTAACAGTGTCCTGTTTATTTAATATTTTTGAGTGTTTCTGAAGGCTCAGCTGGGCTGGGAGTGGATCACTGTGTCACAGAAAGAGCTTGAAGAGCAGCTGTGTGTAGTTCTGCTCGTGGCCATACCTGTGGGTCCTGCTCACTTTTGATCTTAAAGCATCAATCTCTTTCCCATTCCAGGATCTCAGGCACCAGATTCCCACTTTCCTTCTGTTCTCTCCCCATCATGGTCATCTGTAGGTAACAGGTGAGATGTGTGCACATTTCTGGGGGTGGTTTTAGGCAGATTTTTGGAAGTTTAAGATGGATCTGTTTTTAAGAGGTGAGCAACAAAAACTGCTCTGGGGTCACAAGACATCTTGTGCTTGTTCTGAGTTTATTTGGAAATCAGAGCAAACCAAACCTTGCCTAGTTGGCTTGATTCCTCAGGAACATTACCCCTTGGTTTGGTTTTTTTTTTTCCACTTGTGTGTTTTTTCCTAATCCCAGTGGCAGTCATTTTTTTGGCACTTGCAGTTAGGAGAAAAAATTAAGTAATACATGGCATTTGTTTTGGCGCTGGTTGTGACTCATAAATAGGGATAACATCTGTGCTGATAGTTTTTTGTGATATATAACCAGATTGAATGAACAAAGTTTTCATTTATTGCTGTTCTTTAGCCATTGTTATATTTAGGGAGCTCCAATGTAACGAGTGAAAATATATGCTTATGTATATTGCTCATGTATAGATCAGAATTTATATACATCCTGTGAATTTCAATTTGGCCACTGTATATTTTTAAACTAAAAATGGCTTATTGCCATTCCCTGAGCCTAAAACTTTTTCAGGATCCTTCCCAAATCTTAGTGTCTTGAAGGCTCGTACTGCTGCCAAGTCTACACCATTCTTTTAATTAAAAGACAAAAAAGGAGAAGTGAAACTTCCAGTGGATGTAAATCCTGATAATCCTGAAATGATGTAAATCGGTGCAGCTCCTTAAGTCACTGGAAGTATTCTGACTTACATCTACCGAAAATCTGGCACATAATATTCCTGCTGGTCCTTTCTTCTGCCCAATAGCTGCTCTACACAGAGTTGGCACCGTGGACAAAGCCCTCTCTTACAAGCTGATAGAGGGTGGCACGGCTTCCAGCACTGCTGATTCAGCACAGCAGAGGCCATTTTCCTGATTTCTTTGTGAGTTAGATTAAATTACTCTGCAGGCTGGACTGGAGCCACAGGCCATAGTTTTACAGCCTTATAACATGGTATCCTAGCCCATGGCATCTGAGAGGTCTGGCTGCGTGTAAAGCTCTTCTGCTTTGATGCAGAGGATTTTTGGATTTGGCATTCGGCACCTTTGTGAGGCTCACGGCAGCAGGATTGGAAATATTTTGATTGTCTTGTTGAGATGCACTAAAGTGGGGCTCTGCTAATGGAGGAAAGGGACACCGTGAGGATCAGGTTAGTATGAAAACTCCGCTGTGTGTGTTTGTCATGGCAACGTTTCTTTAGATTTGCCTTACAGAAATACAAGGTGGTAAATAACAAATGTGGGATTTAATGAGTATAACACATCAGGAGCACCAGTGAGGCAGAGGGCTTGTGCCATCAGAGCTGTTCCAGCTTACCAAAATTTGGGGGAATCCATTTCCTTTTGTGTCTCAGTACAGGTACATTTCTCATCTTCTCTGAGCAGGTTTGGAGTTGACCCAAGGGGGAGCAGTGGGGAGATGCCCTTTGTGGTGAGCTGTGCCCTGTTCCCATCCTGCAGAGCTGTGGCTGCTCTAACAGGCACATGGGCAGAGGCAGAAGCGTGTTTTATTTCCCTGGCACCTACTGGCTGTGTGTATTTCCAGAGCAGAGCCAGCTCTGCTGGGCTCTGCAGTTGGGCTCCACGACTGCAGCTCGCAGTGAAATTGGTCCGGCTGTCTTTGGCCGGGTCCTGCTCTTCTCTGATTTACCCTTTCCCCTCCAATCCTCTTGATTGCAAAAGGCACTCTGGCAAAGGGAGAAAACAACTGTTACTGAGGAGAGAAAAAGTCAAACAGATCCAGTGAAACCCATCCTGTTTCCAGCATAGAGGGCAATCTAAGTTGATCCTGTCTAAGCCAGGTGTTGGACTGAACTTGAGACCAGGCTTAAAGAATTTTCACCGTAAATTTAGAAGCTTTACTCTGTCCCTTCTCCCCAGCCTGACTTCCAGTCACATTGTTTTATAGCTTTAAGGGGCTTGCATTGTATCAGGATGGACACCCCACATGTGGTTGTCTTGGAGTTGCATTATTGCCTTTCAGCTTTATCTCTGTAGTTTAGAAATAAAAAGAAAAGCACCACCAAACAAAACCTTCTGGTTTTAATACAAAGATGAATATATTTTTGCAAATAAAAAGTATTCTTCATTCAGAGCATCAGGCAACAATTCTCTGGGTGCGATACAGAGGTGAAGTTCATGTTACTGGTTTCAGTGCAAAAACAAAAGTGGGCAGATTAGGAAATTTGTTTCTGAGTAGTTTGTTCTATTTTCTGAGCCCTAGTTCAGTCTCATGGACTCTGGTACAGCTGCTGCACACAGGGTTTATCTATTGATTTTTGAATGTATTGTGCTGTTAATCTAAAACCTCTTTCCCCAGTGGAATTTCTATTCAGAAGGCTCTAGCCAAGCTCAAGAAAGTTATTTGATTTGGGAAGTTTGAAAGAATAATAAAAGAAGGATTGATGCAGTTGGATTTTCATGAGCTCAGTCTTCTAGTAAAATAGACAGGCTTCTTCCTCCTGTGTGTCTCTCTGGTGGTTGGCTCATTATTTAGGAGGAAAGCAGAGTATGGAGATCACTTAAGTTTTACTGTCTGAGAATTTTGCAATTATGAAACTTATTCAGAAGAAAGTAATGAGAACAGTTTTGGTGATATAACAAAATATAAAAATTAATGGGTTAGTGCAGCTTTGTCTTTCCATAAATTTGTGTGCTTTATTTCTTAGCAGTTGGGCCTTTTCTGCTAATTTTTAAACTAGTAAAAAATTTAGTGCCAGTATTTGGGAAATCCATGCAATTTCCCAATAAGACATATGTGGCAAGGGAATTGCACCATATAAACCAGGGAACTTTGTTCCTCAGATATTTCCACTGTCCTTTAAGCATTGAAGATTATGTAAGCCTTTTAAAAGAGCTGTGACAGGACAGAAGATGGTGCTTTATGGATCTTCTTGTTATTAAAATGTTCATTTCTTTTGCTGAGAACTGAATATGGGAATAAACAGTCTTGTATTACAATAAAAAAAATCCCAAAAAGTACTTTTTGCCTTTGAGTGCACTGATGTTGTCTATATTGCAGGAGTTAATGAACCAGACAAATGAGATGAAATTGGTAGTGAAATGAAATAAAATTGAGGGTTTTTTTTTGGCTTTTTGGGACTAAGGTCCTGTCCAGCTGAACTCAGTTGCTCTTGACTTCACAGTGCCCACAGCTGGTCCAATAACAGGATTATTCTGTTTCATTAGGATGTTGTCATGTTAAGTCAAGGAAGGTGGACTTGTATCTAAAAAGAGATTCCTTATGAGAATTCCCTCTCTAGAGCACTGTAGTTTATTACACATGATTATTTCTTCCTTGGGTTTAGAAGCACACTTGTTGCTTTTATTTATGCAAAAAATGCAGCTCTCTGGAGGTATGTGATTAACCTGAGGCATTATTTTATTGCAGACCCAGGTGGGAAGCTGGAAGTTCAGAGTATGCATGAAGAATTATCTGGGTATGAGGCAAAATGTTGTATTAACTGTGCAGTTAGTCTTTGTCAGCAGCATTTAGAGTTTCTTCAGCCCTTTAGGTGACTAAACCTAGCAAAATTTATTGGTGAATAGTTCAATTTGCTTAAATAGGCTGATTTTCTTGAGTAGGCAGAAATTGCATCTTATTTCATGTCTCAGATTTAGTTCAACTGAAAGGCCAAATCCAGATTTGACTTGTTTTTCTTCCCAAATGCCTGTTTAAGCACTGGGCGAATAGGACACCCAGAATCTGGCTGAGGAACTCTTCAGAGGGATTTGATTTGCTGGAGCTGGGGTAACGAGTTGTCTTTAAAACTGGTCTAAAAACTCAACTTTGAGCCAGATAGGAAACAAGAGGTTCTTTATTTTTTCTTTTTCTTTTTTCTTTCCCCCCTATGTAGAAATAAGTGCTTTAGAATATCTGAAACATCTACCAGTATCATTTCACTGCTGAGAATTGGGTAACTGTGTAAAATTATATTGACCTGAGGGGATTGAAATATAGAAGTGGCCGTGCGCTTAACTGTGCAGGAATCAAACTGTTTTACTGATAACATTTTATTGATTCATCTTCTCTCGGTGTTACAAGTAGCCTGAAGCCTGGCAAAATGAGCTGGCAATGTTTCTGTGTTGTGGACGTTGCAGTACTGCAGCTCTTCATAGGTATTGAAATTTTATATATGGGCTGAGAGCTCACGTAATTATTGTGATTTGTAATGACTGAGACTGCAGATGGGGCTTCCCAGAGGCTTCATTTCAAGCTAGATAACTGGTAATTTCTCTTTTCTGTTTAAGAATCTGTTGTCCCTCCTTTTCTCTGCAGCTGCTGAGGTTTTTCTGTGTGAAAAGCAGAATGTGAAAATCTTAATGAAGATGCGTAAAATGATTGAAATTGCCTTAACAAGGCAGTGCTCTAGACAGAGCAGCAATGAAAATGTGTCTTGCTGTTTGCAAGGGATACTTTGTCCTTTTCATAAAGAAACTGCGCTTTCCCACCATATTATAAAAATAATAACAATAAAAAAAATCCTTTTCTGACAAAGCTTTAAGAAAATGAACGGCTTAAAAGACCACAATGGCAGATTGTGAGTTCAACCTGCAAGTGTTGACTAATTAAATTCTTTTGAAAGAGCTAATTTCATGTATTTTATTTAATGAAAGCTTATTTAAGATTTTAATGATGTGGGTCTTTTCTCTTCAGCAGAGTGCCATATTGACTCATGACATATTTTTACACAGGCTTCATTCTGCCGTGAACAACAGTGGTTGGAAATGTGAGTGCTTGATAAAGTATCATTAAATAAGCTTATTGTAGTTGCAGATTTTTATTACGCTACTTCACCGAGATATGAATTGATCACGTTGTACTTGCTGGTTTTAAAGGTGCAGCATTGTTATTGATTGTGCTAATTTATCTCAGGTGTTTTACCAGCCTGCTGGCAGCCTGGTTCCTTCTACAATTTTAGGAATTACTGGCTTTGTGCATTTTTTTTGTTCTGTGCCTTTTGTCTGTGGGTGTGTATTTTTTATTGTAAATACCCTAAAAGGGATCCTGGCTCGGGGTTGTGCCGAGCCCTGGTGCCCAGCAGATTTGCTCTGTCCTGGGGCTTTGGGAGGTGAAACAGTGGGTGTCCCATGGAAGCACTGCTGGATGGGCTGCTGTCCTCAGCTGATCTCCAGGGGATTTCTGAGCTTTACCAATGCAGAAGGAAAAATTGGTTCTGCTCCAACTTTACAGTGTGTGTATTTGGAACAGGGGTTTTATCTGTTGGTGTAATTGTTGGTAATGTGATGTGTGTCACAAATAAAGTCAGAAAAACAAGAGCCTGTGTCTTGGTTAGTCAGAACTTTCAGATATTTTTCCACATTAACTTGAGTAGTGAATTTCTTCTACAAATCTTGAAACTCCCAGACCTATTCCAATACTAAGTGTATTGGAAATGGATTGCTGTCAAGGCTTGTCCATCTAATTAAATTCCCTTATTAGCACCAGAGCTGCAGTCTTCCTGAGAAGACATTAGTTGAATAATCTTTCCAACTTATCCAGGTTAAAACTAGATGGCCTTTTGTAAAATGCTGAGCTGAAAGTTCAGCAACAAAATACGTAAGTTCTAGTCCCTCTTTTTTGTATGATCTGTGGTAATTCAATATATTCTTTAAATATAAGTTGGTATTTCAGCTGTTCTGTGAAATATTTTCAGACTTTAATTATCACAAGCTCTCAATCCTGCGAGGACTCTGTCACCTCAGGCTGAGGGCAGTTCAGCAGTGATGGCTTTTATGCATTAATAAAGCTTGTCATGATTCATTTTGGCGTATTCTTAGCCAAATATAAGAATCTTCTTGTTGTGAAGTCCTGCTGATCCACAGAGGTTGTTTGTGCTCTATACTGGTGGTTGTTGTGTCTTTACAGGAGAAGGGAATATCAAGATTTTGACAGAGAACACGTGAGGTTTAGTGAGAGCCCTGATGGATTTTCCAGCAGGTAGGGGCTTGACCTTGGAGGGAGCCACCAAGTGAAATGAAACACTTTTAACCCTTGGGATTTGCAAATGGGGATTGAGTGACTCCCAGCAGATGTGCCTTACCTCAGCAGAATCCACTGACCCCCTGGAATGTGAGAGCACCCAGGGGTCCCACTGCCCCTCCACTCCCACGTGGGAGGGCAGGGACGGTGCAGGTGGGAATGCCTTGTTTCCTTCCAGAAATGGAGGAGAAAAGTGTCCTTGTGTCAGGCAAAAGACTCAAACTAGCTCAGGGGTGGGAATGGAAAGCTTCATAATAACACTGAGCAAGAGATGTTTAAAAATTGCCCGAAGTTTCAGGAAACAAGATATTTGTGCTAATTAGACTATTTGCCTGTCATCTTTATTCACTATTTAAATAACAAAAAGCCCTCAAGTGAAATCAAAGCATGGTAGAACATATTTCTTGAGTCTCCTTGATCAAAGCTTATAGAAGGAGGGGAATACTGCTCATAACTATTTCTTCCAATTCAGATGAGAGATATATACTCTATTGTGGTCCTCTCTGTTGAGGACTCGTGTATAACCTGTGGCAAAGTGATGGATGTCTGTCAGGTATCAGACATCCTGCTCCTTTCCAGGTGTACATGTGATGAATTGCTATTAGTTCTGTCAGGATGTGACAGAAATAAACGTCTTCAAATAAAAGCAACCCGCAAACTGAATTTGTACTGTTTTGTTTTTGCTTCTTGACTAGCACTGGTTGAGTTGTGCACTTGTCCTCCTCTGTATCTACGTCTTGATCTTAGATTGCAAATAATCTCTGAGATGGAGATCACCCTTCTCCTGACCTGAGTTTATAAAGCAAATGGCATAGTGGGATCCTGACCATGTGTGGGGTCTCACAGTTTTTACCTTGAAGTCAATGATTAATAAGACAAACAGGAGATGCCTTTGGGTAGCTGTTCAGTCTCCTGCTCAGACGATGTTTTAGAGCAGGGTGATACAGAAATCTGTTCAGGAATTTTTGATGTGTTATCTTTTGGTTTTGTTTTGTGGTTTCTGTGTTATTGTTGTCTTTAAGGACGTGGTTTTTTTCAGAAAGGGAAGGAGGCAGCCTCTAGGCCTGAATAATTGAAAAGGAAGATTCTTCAAGCTTGATCATCTATGAATGGGAGAAAGTAATAAAAGAGAAATGGAAGCTTACACCTCTCTGGAGCCAGGTAGGAGGCAGTGATGACATGTGTGGCCCTTAGAGCAGGACAGACAACCCGAGCTGGCTGGGACCTTGCCCAGGTCAGCACAGCTGCTCCACAGCGCTGCGAGTTTTCCATGTCTGGTTGTGCAGTCCTGAAGGAGGACTAGAAAACACCAAAGAAAATGGAAAGAAGCATTCCAGTATCATGACACGAGATAAGGGGAAATAATATCTGCAGTGGCAGAGCTCGTGTGCTGTCAGCCACCGATGTACATCTTACTCCATTCTCAACTTCGTAATTGGCACCGGAACGCTTTAGCAGAAACCAGCTGATTCCTTTGTTTCTTTTCATTCTGCACCTTCTCGATAAGGGAATGAAAGGATTCCTCCCTAGATGTGTTATTCAGACTCGACTTGAGGCTCATTACAGAACCCAGCACAGCCTACTGAAGAGAACAAAGCATCAGCGTGGTGCCCCATCTGATCACCCACCCAGACACGTTTTTGTCAAGCTCGGGAATGCCGTCAGCCTGAAGGATTTCCTGCTGTGGGAGTTCCTCACCTGTGCTTGTGTAGATGATTCCTTCTGAATTTGCAAGCTACAAATTGTTTGTCATTTCTGCACAGCTGACTTTAAAGGATATTTTAAAATTTGCGTCCTTTACTCCATTACTCCTACATCATGTTTTAAAGAAATAGGTCAAATCAGTTGGAAGAAGAATTGTCAGAATGTGTTTATTAATCTGTAAAGAATAAAGATGAAGGTTCAAATTTGGGTGCTCTAAGTGGTTTTGGATTGTCCTCAACTTGATCTTTTAGATCTGTCTTTTGAAATTTGTCACCATTAAAAGCGTACAGCTAAATGTCTTTCAAATTTATGGATTTTCTCTTCTTTCCCTTCTTTGCTCAGCTAGATGAATGCCGGGAGAAGGGTGTGCACTTCTCCTCAGAGGCACGCCCAAGACTGGAGATGAAAAGGGGCAGGGGGAACTAGGAGAGTTCAGTTAAGTGTCTGCTGGGTTTCAGGAATAGTTTAATTTATGGTGATAACTTCTCTTCAGCAGTTGACTTGCTGTGACCTTAAAGAAAGCTCTTGCAGACGGAGCTTTCACTATTTCTGGGAGAAGTTATGTACTTTGTGCATGTGTGGTTTACTGCCACAGATGGGTCCCCCTGAATTTGGAGGCCAAAGGCAGTAGCAGAAGGTTACAAGATGGCACTGCTGCAGAGTAAGTTTCTAAAAACAAACACATCAGTTTTTACCAGCACCCTGTAAGGTCTCGTTCAAAAGATATTTTAAAACTGTAGAAAAAAAATAAATAAATAAACCACAAACACACAAGAAACGGAAAAAAAGAATGTGTTTGCCTGCTTGCATGCAAGTATCCCTGAAAAGTTGATGGGTTCATTTTTACTTATTTATGGGCAAATTACAGAGGTGCATCTGTTCCTTCTCTGTATACAGCCAGGCATCTCAGATTTCTAAGATACTTTTTGACATTCTTTGAAGATTTAATGCCAGGTGGAAGATCAGTTAGAATTACAGATATCTTGAACTTTGAAAATAATACTTCTGCTGAAAACTTTTTTTACTTTAGCCCCAACTTTAATGAGGCACAGTCTAAACATCATAGTAACTGAAGCAGCAGAAAGGGGGAAAAAAAGCCAACCCGACAATTCACAAGAAGATATTTTCACATGTTTACAGTAGAGCCAAAATATTTGTGCTATGTTTATTTAATTCAAATGCTTAGAACTATGTCATGTTATAAAAATAGTATTACTGGAATAAAACTGTAGCCTGCAAGTCAGATACCTGAGCAGGGAACACTCAGCTGGAATCCAGTTTTTACAATTTTTACAAGTTCCTTGTACTGCTGTCACTAA
Source organism: Poecile atricapillus (assembly GCF_030490865.1). Taxonomy (NCBI): domain Eukaryota; kingdom Metazoa; phylum Chordata; class Aves; order Passeriformes; family Paridae; genus Poecile; species Poecile atricapillus. Next base: position 4,391,744 of record NC_081263.1, read on the forward strand.
AGAGGGCAAATAATTTTAGGTAAAGCTCTCTTTGTCTGCCATTAACTGTGAGAGTTAAGTATGTGCCTTTAGATAGCAAACAATCTGATTTGCATGTGCAGTCAGGTATCCTGTAGCCCCTTCTTAATTGTGCCTGCCAAGGGCGAGTTTTGGTTCAGAGATCACACCTCTAAAAGTGGAGAACACCAGGCTGTGCCTCACTGGGATTTTGCTTTGCTCTGCCTTTTTTCCATAAATTCAATCCCTCATTCAAGTTAAAATAAAAATAAATCTACACACCCCCATGGGAAGCATGGCCTGAGGAATCCAACACTGGCCATCAGTTAGTGGATTTTGCTTAGTAATTGCTGCATCTATTCAATACTATTGAAAATACCCTTGAGCAGAACATAGCTGCAGGGGAACAACACTCTAAAGCAGCAACCTAATTAATGAATCTTATTGCCACTTAGACAAGCATTATACAGCTGGCCTTGGTTGTCAGGATGGATCTGTTCTTGCAACATTATGTGTTTGTCCAGGAAACCGATGCAATTATTAGAGAAATGAATGAAGTGGGAGTGGTGTGTTTGGGTCTGTGGAGGCAGCAGGTTCCCTTTCAGCGTGAGGTTGCACTCTTGATGGTGCAGGTGTCACCAGCATCTTGTGTCTGCCTGGAACAAATGAATTCTCCTGGCTTTTATCTCTGTAGCCGTGACCAAGATTATTTGTTGCATTCAGAGGAAGTGAAAACAAAGTAGTCACATCCAGAGCCTGAAAGCAGGCAAATTGTTTTCATACAGTAGAAGGGTGAGCAAAAGTGAAGTAGGAAAGGATTTTCTTTTTCATTTAATATTTTAAAGAACATGAGCTGTTGTGTGTGTCCAGAGAGCACCTGGGCTCTTGTGAATGGTGGTGTGGAATGTTTGTCTCCAGCAGAGTAATTTGAGCAATAATACCTGCTGGTGATCTGTGTTTTCTGAAGAGATTTTGGAGGAAGTTATTTTCATAACTAATTGTTCATTGCTACCTTTAAAAACATTGAATGCTATGTTTAGACTCTGTATTGCTGGAATAATTCTACCAACAAAAACTGAAGCTCTGGGTTGTGTTTCTAATTGAAGTCATAGACAAATTAATCAGCGATCAACAAATAAAAATTCTGAGGTTGCACCAGACCATTTATTGATGTCCTTCCAACCTTGGTTACTCTGTGATGCTGTGAAAAAGGCAAAAATGTTTCTAAGAACTTCCTTTTCTATCAAGGACTACAATAATCTACTCTTCTTTCAGAAGATCTTTTCTGAGTGATGCCAAACCCAGTTCTGCAAGTCCCCACTGTCACACGGGGATATGAGACCCCACGTTAAGGACCCCCATTGCTTATAAATCCTTTAACCTTCTGTAGTGTTTTAAAATGTAATTTTCTTCTTTTCAATGGAGACTTGCTGAAACCTGTGATTTCTACTTGGCCTTAGGAGAGTTCTTCAGATAAAATAATTTTCATTAGAAAATTCCTCTGATGGGCTTATGAACTTTTAATGGGAGATCATCACTGAACCTTTTTTGTGTTCTCTGAAGTGACCTTGGCACACGGTGAGTTTTGATCCTGGAACATCTTTCCTGGTTTGCATGTTGGTGATTTCTGTGGCAGCTTCTCTGCTTCAGCCTGTTCCTGCTGGCCCAGCTCCTGCCTGAACTGCTTGGCCTGGCACAGGTCTGCCCTGCTTCTGCCTTCCCTTTATAGCTGCTCCAGGCATTCCTTGTCTACATTATGGTGTCAGCTCCTTAATCTGTTTTTTTTTTGTTGGTTTTTTTTTCCATGTAGGGCAATACATGAGCACACCTCAGTGTGAAATTTTCTGAAGAATTTTTAATGCCTGCAAGTGGCACTTGAGTGGCTGATTCCAATAACTCCGGCAGTCAGTTGATGAAGCATTCTTTGCTTTATGATTTGAGTAATAGAAGTGGTTGCATGTGTGGTTATATATCAGAAACACAGTTTATCCAGCTCTTTTCAGTCCCTTTGATCCACTGGATGTGGCCACAGCACTGTTCAGTGCTGGTCAGTCGTTTTCAAGTCAGTGAGCATCTGGGCTGGTCATTAGCCAGCAGAGAGATCAATTCGGGCTGCTGGGGGTGTGTTTGGAGGAGAGGATTGGAATGCAGGAACTCTATTGATCCATTGTCCTGGATAATCAACATCACCACCAGCAGATCTCAAAGCTGGGTGAGGACTCCATGGAATCTCCTTTCTGCTCTTGCACCTCTGTTCAACCAGGAGCGAATCCTCCAGTCAGCAAAGATGGCAAATCTCCGAGATTCCGAATTCCCAACTTTGATAAAGCAATGAGCTAATTAATAAAGCATAAATTGTTAGCATTTTTCTGTGGAGCACTGCCGAGGATCCATTATTTTATTTAGTGTATTTGTCTTAAAGTGATTATGTTACTAATTATAAGGCTCACTAGTCTGTTTAACAGGAGTCCAAATAATTATAATTTGTTTGCATTCCCACCCTGTGTATTTTCATGCAATAAGGAAAACATTTTGTTGAATGATTAATCTTGTGCATGCCTGTCTGTGTGTTTAGGAAAATTAAATGTCTCATTTTTGTTCCAAATGAGAGATTTCTGGTTTTGCTACTCTTGTTCTCAAGGTGCATTGGTAAATTCTGAAGAAACTTGAGGATAAAGCCACAGGGGGGATGATGGGCTCTTAGGGACTCAATATGTTCTAAATAAAGTCCACAACAAAATTCTTTTCAGTGTCAAATTATTTTGCATAATTTGTGTTTTTAAAAAAAACAGGTTGAAGTTCTTATTTACAGGCTATCTTAAAGCAAAAGAAATCCTTCAGCCTTGGAAAGGATTTGGCAGCCAAGTTCCATTGCTCTTACTGGAGTAATTTGAAGGACAAAATTCATAACAGGCTTTTCAATAAATGCTCAATGGAATTAGCAGCAGCAGCAAAAACCCTGTTTGAACTGAGAACATCCAAAGAATATGTTATTTAATGTTAGGAAAAAATTTGTCAGGTTTTTATAAAAATCTCAGCAAATTGAGGCAAAAGTCACTTTCAGAGCTGTAGTTCAGAAAGTGGCACAAATGAGAAGTCAGCATTGCTAAGTTAACTCCTTGTTTTTATGGCAAAAAAAAATAATTAAAAATAGAGTTGTGTCTAGGAATCTGCTTAGAAGTTTGTTGAAGTTTCGGTAGTGAAATGCTTGCTTGGAAAAAAGACCCAGCAGAAAAATCACAATTTCAAACTCAGATAATAGTTTCTGAAAATAGCTGGGCTGCCAGAATGTCAGAGTCAGGAATGAGAAGATTGCTGAGGGGAAATGGCAGAGTAACAAGGGGCCTGAGGAGACGTGAGGAGCTCGCGGCTTCATCTTGGTTTGAGGGAGAGAAAATTGCTTAGTGCTACTTAGAGCATCTCTCATTCAACGATCTCAAAACTTGCTGACCCAAACATAATCCTTTGAAGACAGGTACAGACTGATCACTGTGCCTGTCCTGGTGGTGCTGCCGTCCCTGCCCTGCAGCATCCTGATCTCTGGGCACCGTGGCACCACGGAGCTCAGCACGGGAGGAAAGAGGAAAATGCACTTGGGAAGACGGAAAATGCAGGAGAGAAGAGGGAAAATGCTCTTGGGTAGAGGCCAGGGCAACAGAACACATCACTGAAATGCCATCACTGGAATCTGGACATCACCATCCTTCTAATGAATAAATAAATAACTCATCAAGTGCAGGTGAAGATGTTTTCTTTCTTCTGACATTCGCGTTTGTTATTCTGCCAAATGTTTCCTTTACTTGGGAGAAAATTGGAGCAGCCAAGATTCTTAATATTAAAAGACCTCAGTGGAACTGTTAAAATTCCATTCTGTTCAAAATTTTAATGCCAGTTGGCTGTATTATCTCTTTACAATTTTCTTCTTCAGTGCATACATAACTGCATTAGTTGGTCATTTACCAACAGACTTGAAAGACCAATACCATTAGCTGGAAAAATAGCTGGAATTTTTTTAATGTAGGAGAAAAATGGAAGTGTTACTTGCTTTTTGATGATGGTAGTAGTGGTAGTATTTATCTTTTTTCTTTTATTTTTCCCCACACTTCCCCCATAAAGCACAAACTCCAATTTTATCTGCATTAGTGTGAATACAAACAGTGCATCCTCAAGCGAGATGCATAAATATAACCCCTTTGACTATGCAAGTAATAACTGCACTCACAGCCCTCGTCAGAGCTGTTAGAGTCCACAAACAGGTCCTGAGAGCACGTTTGTCGTGCTAATTTCAAACACACACCTTCCCTGCAGAGTCTGCAGCCTGCAGAAAGAGCTGGTGTGTGCGGGTCACCCTTGGGATGGAGGGTGGGACACGGGGAGGGGGAACAGCTGATGAACTCTGCTGTTAATCTCAATCCTTTCCCTCAGCCTTGCAAAGTCCTACGAGCAAAATGTTATTTGATCAGTGCTGATAATACATTGTCAGGCGTTTAGGCAACATAAAGCTGTTTATGCCGAGCTCCCCGAACCAGAAGGAGAAGGAAAGTTCCTAATGAACCTCCTGGAGAGCCGAGCCCCAAGCGTTGGGTCTAGCACTGTGTTTTCATCTGATGCCAGACGGCTCTAAATAGGTCTTAAAACAGCTCCAACAGTTTATGCTGTTTAATAAATCTAATCTGTAAAACAGGTCACGTAAAAAAACCTAAAAAACTTTTCTTCTAATTACAGTAAGATTTTATTGAATGCGCATTATACATATAGATCATAATACTTATTTAAAAAAGACTATTAAGATTTTACAGTTCAAGATTTTACAGGCAATGGGAACAGTGGAAGCCTAATGCTTTCTGAGAATCATATCTGCATTAGCAAGATAAAGGACAATTTAGGAAGATTACAAAAGCAATGATTTAGAGTACAACATAAAAATCTGCTGAGAACTAATTCGCAATGCCAGCTGCTGCTAAGCTTCTTAATCTTTATCTAGTTCAATTAAAATCTGAATGTTTGGGATTTCATTAACAACTGGGGACCTGGAAATTACATGCACTTTTACACTGTATTCAACTGCTTATGCACGTTACTGGAAGTTGCCCGAAATGTCTTCAGGTAGACTTGAGATATAATTAAAACTTAAGTACTTAAAGGATAATGCAGAGGTAAAAGAGGATTATTTTAAATTTTCTGTCAGATCCAATTGACAAAAAAAGAATCTCGCACGAGTTGAAATGGGTTGCAAACCAGTCAGAATTTTAATGCAGGGGATATTTATGGACGATTGTGCAATCAGATGTGCAGATCAAACAGCCTCATTGGAGGGCGGAGTGAATCGGATATTGTAATTGTGCCCTGTACTGCTTGTGGGTTTTTTTTGTGGAAAAACCACTTCACATCTATCGTTCACTTCTGTACTGATGTAACCACGCTGCTATCAATTAATTATGCATTTCAAAGAATCTGCAAGTAGGCCTTTCTAAAATTAAACTAAGCAAAGTGATGAACAAGCTTTTAATCACTTAATACTGTGTATAAAAAATAGTTTCTTTCCACTAATTCCTCAAGAATAATTCTTCTAAAAGTTTTTCAGAAGTAGAGAAAAGCTTTTTTCTTTTCCCTTCTTCAATGCTTGTCTCCTGTGTTCCATGAAAAATTTACCCCTCATTGCCATACCTGCTGATTTAAGGGCAGGAAGTGGAACAGCACTGAGCAGCTCTGTATTTTGAAGATATTTGGATATTTGGATATTTGGATATTTGGATATTTGGATATTTGGTGGTGTACAAGAACACTGACCTTTTTTTTGCCTGTATGATGGAGCAGATGTCAGGCTGGCTGTGGATGTCATGCTGTGTTTCCAAGGAGAGCTGGGTGCTGATGGAAGTGCCATGGGTATTTATTTATCTATTTATTCATTAAAAGTGGGGGGTGTCCAGACTTTGGGGTTTCACAGGGCTGGGGGCAGCGCTGTGGGATCTACTAATTAACCTCTGGATCAAATCCTGAGCTGGTTTGAACCTTCAAACTGGAATGGATTTCTTTTAAATTATTCAGTTCTAATGATCCTTGGTGCCACGATAGGATGTGGAGGTAAGAATATTTCCAGAATCAACGAGGGTGTTTAAGGGTGGTGATGTTCTTCTTGAAAATGTTGAAGAGGTGTAATGCTGCAGGATAATTGGTGCAAGACTTAGAGAGAGCCTGGATGTGTTTAAATGGTGCATTTTGTTCAAGTTAATTTTTAAATGGTGTAATGATAAGAAGAAATCATTCAGTAGCAAAATTTCTTAAGACATTTAGGGAGTTGGTGTTAACTTTTGGTTAGTGAAACAAAATGGTTCTGAAAATGGTGCTGTTCTTAGCAAACAAAGAGAGTGAAATTTTGCCTGCCTGGCTACTTAATGGGTTTTTTCTTTTCCCTTTAGAAAAAAAAAAAAAAAAATCTTGCTTGGAAAGTAAAACCAGTGTGTAGGATTACTGCTATATATAATTTTAAATAGAAAACAAACATTTTTCCCACCTCCCTGCTTCCATCATACTTGTAAGTGGAAATGTGTGACCAGGTAACCCAAGGCAAGTGGAGAGCACAGGAAAAGAAAGTGAATTTTGAATTTGGTATAATTTGGCCACAAGATAATGTGTTCTGCTATCCTGTGTCCTACTTGTGCCTAGAAACTTCTTCATTTGCCAGAAGATGGCATGCAGATATCCACTGAAAGCTATTGTTCTAAGAACTTAGTATCATGAAGTTGGCATGGTATCATGTATCATGTTTTTGGCAGGAAGGGAAACTTGCAGAAATTTGTGTAAGGTGGTTTCTTGCCCCCGAATATTTGGATTTTGTGTTTTAAATAGTTGTGCTTTCTCTATTAGTTAATTAGGTGAACTGTGGTTTCAGAATTAAAAACAGGCCTTTTGCATTCCCATTTAAGGACTGAGGTAAAGATGTGTCAAGGGTAAGAGTTAAGCACTCCTGAAGCATCACTGCAGTGTGTCTGGGGCTGTGTGCTTGTTCTGCAAGGGGGATCTCTCAGCTGGACTGCAGTCAGGATTGCAGAGCTGGGAGGGGAGAGCAGGCAGTGCTGAAGGAGTGACCTGTGTGTGGTTTTTGTGTGTGTGGTTTTTGTGAGGAGCTCTGGTGGCTGGAGGTGCCACTGGAGCTCCTGTCACACAGCCCTGGCGTGGGACACCACAGCCAGCAGCAGGGCTGAGCCTTCTGTGCCTTCAGTGAGTTGTGATCTCCCTACAACCTTCCACATCTGATTGCTGAACCCAGTCAGATACACAGGGTTTCATCTGCAGAGATCTTAACACATCTTCTGGGACAGGTGTCCTCAAAAGAGCAGAAAATCTGCCCTTTCCTCTTTACTGTGGAGCACGTTGAGTCTTCAGAGGCATTTCTTTAACTCTAGAGTTCATGATGTGCTCTCAAGATGGATCAGCCATTGTTTAGGTGCCCTGGTGTGATCTGCACTTGGGCTTTTACTCCTTGGATTTGAGTCCTGTCAGAAATGGAGGGGTTGTTACCAAAAATTAAAATCAGCTTCCTCCTTTTTTTTTCTTCCTCGTAAAGGGAAAACTGAAATAAATAAAATGAAGGGTATTGATATATCACAAATGGAAACAGTAAATGTGTCACTGGGGAGATGAGTGGGAGTTGAGAGCAAAGATAACTGAGAAGTATCTGTACGTTTGGCTTCAGATATTGAAATCTGTGCCACAGATTGATCCTGCAGGAATAATAAATACACATTATCTGTAATTATTCTTGAACTTCATAAACCTTTCTTTAATAACATCCTTTGCATCATCTTTTTTCTGAGATCTTTTATTTTTATGACACTGTCAGGCTTTTTAACTTTAACTCCAAGAAAATTGCTCCAGCTGTTACGGATTTTGTCCCACTTCTGTTCTCTGGAGGCTGGGAGTTCCCTTTGGAGAGCTCAGGCAGTAGGTTGGAAGGTTTCTATGTCTGAGATAATTTTTTCTTTTAAAGAAGATTGCAGGCAGTGAATTTGCAACTTCTATTACAAATATAGTTTTGGGGATAAAAAAAATAATTTTTTAAACTTGCATCCTACAGTTATTGTTTTTTTTTTATTTAAAAGTATGATGTCAGGGAAAATGTTCTTGTTGCATGTGTTGAAATGTGTTCTTTTATCAATCGAGTGGTGTTTGAGTTACTAGCCCTCCCATGGTTGCACACTGAGCTGGGATCAGCATGGATATTGAAACTGTTTATTGGGTTTCTTCTGCTGTTATAAGTGTGATCGCATTCCATGATGTCCTGAGGTCTTAAAATATCGAGAAACAACAGTAAGCAGAATTTCAAGTTCAGCTTTTCTGAAGAGCAGGAATTAAATACAGGCCAGTGCATTCCTGGTAGTGTGCTGGCCACGTGTTGTGAGCTGGGGATGCTGTTGAGTTTTAAACCAAAATTTGAGTGCACAGTTTTATTTCCTAAGAGCAAAAAAAACCCCTCAAATTTCTCTAATTTCCATTACTCAGGTCTCCCCCAGCTGTGGGCTCTAGGACACATCTGCCCAAGGAAAAGGGGCTGTGCTTGTAGCCATGGGAGGGACTCCCAAGGGAAGCAGAAACATGAGTTTTAGTGAAAACCTCAAATATTTCACTTATCCAGAATAAGAGATTCAGTTTTTACACTGATGCATGTCTCCATATTGCTCTTTCTTTAACTTGTTTAAAAAAAAAAAAAAAAAAGGAAATTTTAAGTATGAAAAATAAAACCAAACCAAACAAAATTTCTCTGTCCTCTTTTTCTCTTTTCTAAAATGAAACTGGAGTGATTCTAAATAAATTCTGAGGAATTTCAGCCCTGGAGTTGATTTTTTTTTCCTCTCATACAGTTTTAATTTGAAATTTCGCATTTGCTAATGACACATTTTTACTCTATCTGAAGATTGCCATCTACTGGCATATAAGAGTTTTGGGGTCTGTTATTGTTCATAAATTCGAAAATCCAATAAAGTTTGTTGATTTTGTTGATTGCATTGTACTTTGCAGGGTAGGGGCAATAGTAGAGGAAACATTAGCAGCATTTACTTGATCTTACCAAGTGCTCTGCAATGTCTGCTTAATTAAAAGCACATTATAATAACATATTGATGCTTCCCACATGAATGAGCTCTCTATTCCTCCAAATTAAGCCATATTTCATATTTCTATCCTATAAGAACAGAAGAGCACATTAATAAAAGTTTAAAAATGCACTTTTTTGTCTGAGCATTTGAAGTGATTCTAACCTTCTGGCATGGTAACAGTGAGGTAGCTCAATAAACCACAGGGGGTAGAATTTAATAGTGTAATTCCAAAATTGTGGGAGACACCTCTCCCTCCTCAAGTTAATTTGTAGTTAATCCCGAAATTCTTTAGATTTCTAGCCCCTGATGCCTGCCAGCATTCTCCCTACTCAGCAGAGCACAAGGAACTCCAGAGGAACTCAATTTTCTCCCCACCAGCTGTGCTGGGGCTGATGCCACCTCCCCCAAGCTCAGAGCACCCCCGGAGCTGTGATCTCTGCTCCGAGGCTGAAAATTGGCAGCACCTGGAACCAGCATCAGTGCCCAGCCTGGGGGCAGCTGTGGCATTTTTGGGTTGCTGGGTTGCAGGTGTGTGACCTGGCTATAAGGGAGGCTGGGGGGGCTGGCACTCAGTGTTTGCTGTGGGAAGCTGAGGATTTAGGCTGTAAATCTGGCTGGGACTCTGAAGCAGGTGAGAATGCCCCCCAGATAATCAGAATTCTCTTTTCTTTGTCTGGCTCTTTGCTATATCTTGATGTTGAGGTGTTCAGTGTGTTGCCTTGTCTGTATTTTACATTTAGACGTCCATTTTCTGCAAGGAAGGAGTTGGGTGCCTTGCATGTGGGTGCCTTGCATGTGGCTTTGCTTTCTTTTCCAGGGATGGGGGCACCTAAACCTCAGCTTTGAGCTGGCTCGTGTCCTGGCCTGCCAGCTGTGTCCTGTGTAGAATTGCAGCTCTGTGAACAAAGGCTTTGTGTGTGTGTAGAGGGGACTGTGCTGGGGTTTGATGAAGGTGGGCTGGAGTGATGGGGGTGTTTTGTCTTGTAGTGGTGCTGAGCACAAAAACATCAACAGTGAGCAGGGGAGATGGGAAGTGTGGATGTGCTGGTGCTTTTTCAGCTGCTCTGCACAGTGCAAGAACCTGCCTGGCTCTGGGAAGGTGCTCTGGGGGTGAGGTGTGGGTAGAACCTGCCTTGCTCAGGGAAGGTGCTCTTTGTCTTGGGGGTGAGGTTTGGGTAGCACTTGATGAGGGAGCTGTTGCTGTGCTGTAACTACCGGAGCTTTATGGAACTGGAAAGGAAACAGGTGTGTAAACCCTGTGTAACTTGCAGAGTTGCTAACTAGAGCTCTCCTGGGGCTGTCTCGACATGCAGTCACTGTGGTTGCTGATTTCCTATCTGCTCTTCTGACTTTATTTGCAAATTTGTCGTATTTCTGTGTTAGTCATCTTGGTGGTGTTCATCCCTCTTAGTCTTTGTTGTTTCTTTCTTATAGAAGAGGGCTGATCTGCAGAGAAGGATGAAAATAATGGCAAAACAACATGTACATTTACATAAAAACACGTCTTGAGGTTCTTCTGTGTGAACTTCATGAAGGGTTTTTATTTATTCTGGATGTTGTTGGCACTGCACTTTGATTTCTGCTGGATAGAGAGTTGTCAGTTCCACGCTGTAGATACATTTGCTGCTAATTATAAACAGCCTTCTTGGCTCCTAAAGGCAAGCAGCCTTTCCACCATTTGCTCACATAAGCCTGTTTTACAGTTCTTTGGTGTATAAGTATTTGGAGTGTAGAAAAGTGGGGAGATTTATTGAAAGGCCATAAGGCACGAGCCTCCAACCTGCAGCTAAGCTCTCTGTGAAGAGAGCTGGATGCAAAGAGTGAGAACAGAAATCTGCTTTATCTGGGTAGACTGAGGCTGTTTCTGGTGTGCACCAGATCCATGTCAAGGTACTCCTGACTGAAGTTCCTCGTGCCCCAGGGTTGTGGCACTGTGAGCCCAGCCATCAAACCAGCTGCTCCCTCTTCCATCTCCCTGCTAAAGAGAAAATTTACCTTGGGTTTTGGGTGTTTTTTACCTCTCATCGGTTAAATATTGAGTTTCTCGGTTCTTCAAGCAGTACCTTCTGAGAGGCAAGTGCTGATTCCCCCTCTTCTGTAACAATCTCTACCGAGTAAATGTGTGTTTACAGTGGAAAATGGAGCAGCACATTAATGTGATGATTGATTGACATAAAAATGCACTTCTGTGATTGATGAGACAAATGCATGTTGCTCACAAAAGCTCTGAGGAAATGTGGTCTATACCATGCTCATTACAGCAGATTTTTTTAGTGTGGGTTTTTAATTTTTTTTTTATTATAAGCAGTCAATTTACTTCCAATTATAGAATGAGCTGCAGTAGATCTTGCTGTGGTAGTGGTGGTTAATCACAGATCAACAGGCATAAATCATATCAGGCAGGTCTTGGCTATTAAGAGATGAACCATTCATTAACAGAGGCACCTGCACTGTTCTGGTCTCCTCCATGGCACACACAAGTCTCATTTCCCTTAAGGTATTCACAGTGCTGGTATTGGCCTGAAATACATTTCAGTGTCATTAAATGTGCTGTGGACTGAAAATTCCCTTGCCTGTGTGAATTAGAGGAGTAGTTTGAAGTTTCTCTGCTGCAGACTTGTCCCAAAATTCCTGTCAAAATGCAGATCACGAATTATTCAGGCATACACCTCTTCTGTGGATAAGTATATTAAAAGGTGGTGGGATGAGAATGTTAAATATGGGGAGAGACTCTTTAACTTTTTATTAATAGTGATAGAATCTTACCCTTGATGTGTCCTGAGCTGAATCTTAGCAAAAACTTCACACAGATTATTTCAAACTTGTCCATTACTGTTGCTCTTATGTTTTGGTTTTTTAATTTTTTTTATCCTAACAGTTGGAATATTTTTGGATGAGATCAATCCAGTTGTACTAATGTCTGCTGGGTAGTTAGTTCTAAACAGTCAGTGCACAAGCACAGTCTTGAATAAATCTCTGGCTGCTGTGTAGTAGGGGGAAGGGTAGCAAAAGGAAAGAAATTCACCTCCTTTTCAGTTGCTTGATTTATTTTTTTTTGGGGGGAGTACTTTTGGGGGTGTTTTATTGGTTTTTTTGGAGAGGTTCTCTTTATTGAAAAATGCTCCATCTTTTGAGAAAACAAATCCCTGTGCTTTCCAAAGGTACTGCAGGCTGCCTTTTGGTGATGATTTAGCAGGATAGTCATGTTGTTGATGGATTCCAATGTTGTTAGTAAATAAACTTGTTAACAAATGAAATTACACATGAAACTGAATGAAGTATTTTCCCTGATTTATTCAATGCTGTGCAAAGGGATTGAGCAAATAGCTGTTGCAATCTGTGGGAGCCTGTGAATCTGAGGGATTTTGGAACTGGAGTAAAGCTGTTTATGGCTTTTGGCTGGGTTTATTTACAGGAAGGTGTTCTCACAGGTCTCTGTGTGTTTTTCAGGCCCCTCAGATGTTTGACTGGTGGCTGTGACCTTTAGTAACAAACAGAAAGGTGGGCAAGGGGAGCTGCTTGGTCTCCAGTGCCCAGACTCTCTCACCAATACTTGCAAGAACAAGAGCACTTCTCTCAAAAGTAGAAGTTTTCTTGTGTTTTGTTTGCCTCAATAGCTCCTTATCTGTGAGCCCACAAAAAATGAGTCTGTCATGGATCATTTACAATTTGTGTTTGGATTTGTGTTGTGGAATGTGGCTCAGATCTGATAATGGGTTCCTCCTCTACCATGGCATCTCTCCCTGGCTACACGCTATTACCTCCTTGCTGGGTGGGGATCTTAGGGTTGCCCTGAACACTCTTTTTGTGGGTCTAGAAATCATGTGTATGGCCTTGGGAGGTTTTTGTGCAGTTCTTCAATAAGTGGCAGAGATAATAAAGCTTCCTTACCTCATTGAGGCATTTCATGGATAAATTCATACATCAAATAACCTCCTGGTGCTGCTGTGTTAGACAAAACTGGGAATGTCCAGCTGTGTGTTTAACTCTGTTCTGTGCTTCCTTGGGTGGAAGTTTGTTCAGTGAAAGCATTCTGTACATCTTCTACAGAACAGACATCTCCTTCTGTACACACCTGAACAGGTATGGTTTAAAAAAAAGAAAGATTTGCATGACTCCTTTTAAAATTAGGAGCTACCTCGTATCTTTGTGGTGGGTTATGTGGCCTTGTTTCTTCTAGTGGTAAAATAAAAAAGTTGATTAACGGCAGTATTTATTTTACCAGATGATTCCCATCCCTAAATCTGTAAATTAGTATTTGAACTGTAGCCTGTGCTGACAAAAGGGCATCCTAGGTCATGATTTAATCAATCTGTATTTATGCAATATATTGTTTATTGTATGAGTTTGACCTCATTAGCTGTAGTCCCTTTCCATCTCAGTTGTTATCTGAAGTGTATAATAATGAGGAGAACATCATCCCAATCTCTCAGTGCAATCAGACAAAGAGATTCTGTTGCAGACTCGGGGAAGATTGTGTCCCAGATGGGAACAGCAAATTTAATTACTGACAATGGAATGAGTATGAAATGTTTCTGCACGCACAGTTCTGGACAATGCGCTGCTTCAAACCCAGACAACTTGAGTTCTGCAACACTGGGCTGGGAAGAGTCAGAGGATGGTAATCCCCTAAACTGAGGCTGAGAGTGTGTGTGTGTGTGACTGGAAAGCTGGGGAAATGCTAATGAATTCATTGAGCCAAGTTGGTGAAATAGCTAAACATCTAAAGAGCAAATATCAAGCACTGATATTTATGTAGAGATAGCACAGAAAAACTGTTTGCCTCATAGAGGCCCTGTGAAGAGGGGTTTTTTTAAACATAGAGCTTTATTTTCAGTGTCTGCCTCACCCTGAGAGCTCACCTTGGTGGTGGTGGTGTGGTTTTTGCTCTGTAGGAAACAAATGTGGGTGTGTAAGGCAGGAGTCGCTGAAAAAATGCTGCAGATGCAAACCCAAAAATCTTGATTATGCTGCTACTTAAGAGCTGTAGTTGGAGGCCATGTATCCAGGCTACAGCTGCAGAAAAGAACCTGACCAGAAGCTGATTACAGGCTCTAATTCTTCCAGGAGTTGCCGAACAGCTGCCCGTTGGCATCTCCTGCAATCCACGAGATGAATCCCTCGGTGTGCTCGAGGTAACGACCTTCTGGATGCTTTCTAATAAAACAATGAAGAGCTGACTTTATCATCCTTAAAGCAAATTACTTCTGCAAAATGCTTTACAAATACCAAGGGTGCTCTTTAGATAGGGATGTCTTCTATTAAAAAGTCTTGAATATTTTTCTGCCTTTAAGTGGAGAAGCTTTCTCAGGCCAATGAGGTTTGCAGGAGCAGCTCACAGAGAGAAGGCAGAGGTGTTCTTTGGGTGGATTTGTCTACAGGAGCTGTGCCATCAGATTGGTTTGGTTTAAGTTGTCTTAAAGAAGGTGAAATAAATTATGATTTTTATTTTAACTTTGTCTTTTTCAGCTAATTATATTGCTTCCATTTCTGCATATAAATGGTCTTGGGTAAAGATGTTGTGATAATTCCATCAGTGCCTTCAATGTTTGTGTCTCTGTATGATGGGAAGATGACGGTGATAGCACTGCAGGACTGGGGTTTGGTGGGATGGAAATGGAGGCATTTCCTCATCAGCTGGAATGCCAGAGCTCCTGTCCTGGGGTGGTTTCTGGTTCTGCTGGTGCTGCAGGTGGCTCCGTTCCCAAGTACTTCTCTGTTTATGTTAATATTGGATAACAAGGAAAACACGAGGCCTGGCCCCGGTGTACTACCGTGGGCTTCCTGCTGGCTTGTTTACGCCTTCTCATCCCACAGGTTTGTCTGTTGTCATAGTTTCCATTTTCTTTCTGTTTTTAAAAGCAGGACAGGAGGTCTCTATGGAGACAGGCATCAGTTCCACTCCGTGCACTAAACTGTAGGGGTTGCTGTTAGAGCAGAGCTGTGAACACGCTCCATCCCCTGTGGAAGCCATGAACATTGCCATGCTGACATCTCCAATCCCCGGAGTCACCGGGAATTAACATTTCAAGGTCGCAGCAGCTTCTTTGTAACAACACTGTCTGCTCTTGCCTTCATTGGAGCAGCAGCATGGTCACAGAAACATCATCTCTGCTCAGCACAACTCCAGCTCTCCGGGCTTTTTCATTAACTGCAGAAAAGGCACCATCCCAATGTGTTCTTTGAATTAGTGTGTGTGACTTTCCTCTGAAATTAGAAAGTTAAATGGGATCCCAGTGGCTGGGTCATGAGGGGGAAAAAACTTTTTAGAGATGGCTTTTCCATAGGGAAGGATGTTCATGAGATCTCTTGGCTGCTGTGTGAGGAGGTCACTCCAGCTCCTATCCAGAGGAGCTGGGCTGCTGAGCACTCTTGTATAAAAATGTGACTTCTGTCTCCTAACCCCTGTGAGCCACAAATCACTGGAGACAGGGAGGCATCTGTTTCACCTGCTGCCCTTAATTGGGGCTGAATGTTGTTGTTGTCAGCCCTGTGATGGATGTAATGGGAAATGCTGTCAGGGCTGGCTCCAGCAGCTTTCATTCCTGTAATGATGTGGTAGGTGTTACAGGTGTAATTTTCAGAAGTACCCAAGCAACTCAGGAACCAAGATCCATCAGTGGTGTAATCACTGAAGTTCAGGTTGCCACATCACTCACTGCTGCAGGTGTTACTGTCACAGTTTTGGTTTGTGCCTGTCCTCATCTGAAGTAGAACTGAGGAGCTAGAGAAGTGTGTGTAGATAAATAAATATATCTACACACGTGTATTCCTCCCTGACTGCCTTTCATGTGTGCTTATCTGTAATCACAAATAGCTGTGCAGGAGAAGCCTTTGCTCCCAAGGCAGATGAAAAGGGGAAATCATAACTTCAGATGCTGTGAGAGCACAAGGATTGAATTGAAGAGGATGGGTATCATCTGAAAACTGCACCAGACAAGGAGTAAGAGTTACCTATTGTTACAGGTTCCATTATTTTTCTCTGAGTGCGAATGGTACTGATCTTCTGGAAGGTCTTTGGGGTCCTGAATGAGCTGTTAATCCTGATGCTGAAAGAAATACATTTCTTGTTAGTTTACAGCATATAAGTGCAGTTGAATTTCAAGATCAGTTTCCTGGATAGCATTCACTTGATTACCTAGGTCTAGTTTAAATAGCACTCCAGCTAAGTAGAACCCTAAGCAATGTTTAAAAGAAAACCCACAACAAATCAGAGGTTGAAAGGTGGCAGTATCTTGATTAGTCTTATGACCAAAATTAAAAAAAAATTAAAAATTCTAGGCTCTAGTGTCACATAAAGCATGCAAAACTTATAAAAGCAGATTGGCAGTTTCCTGAGAAGGCACCTGAAGCTGTCCTCAGCCTGTCACTGGTTTTGTACAAAGCTTTGTAGCACAGTGCCAGTTTCAGAGGTAGAACAGAGAGTCTGACTGTACAGGATTGGTTGTGAAGTAAAGGTCAGGTTCTGCTCTCTGATAAATCTGCTTTCTGTTAACCTCCTTGTGTGCTATGAAATTAAGGTTAATTCAGATGAAGTCATCAGGGAATATTTTGGTGGGCAGAGGGTTGGCACAGTGACTCCAAGCCTGTGCACAGGTCACAAGAAGGATCAGTCCCTGTGGGCTGCTGGCAGGAGATGAAATCCTCCTTTTACTCCTGCAGTGCCAGCCCTGTGCTCGTTGCCTCCCACCAGGCACAGGCTGCTGGGGCTGTCTCAGCGTGGAAGTGGATCAGGTTAATTCCAGGTCCCTGGGAGCTTGGCTGCCTGGCGTGTTTTCAGGAGCAGACACAATTACGGGGATTAAAATCACCTTTGTGTTGTAATCCAAGTGTTCAAGGCTCCTGTTGTAGTACAGAGAGGGGAAAGTCTCCAGGGAGATTGGTTTTGTTTCCAGTGTGGGTCATCCTCTGGGAATATCTAGGAAAGGCCCACTGAGAATGGTTTTTATTGTATTTCTTTATACTTTGAGGATATCACTGTTCCTCTGCTATTGATGAAACATTATTTAAAGTGTAATGGTTGCTTTATGCAGTGACTTTGGCCTGTGCATGGTATTGAAGGAGTGACACGAGGTTGGGTGGAAAAAATGAACAGCAAACTTCTGACTTACTGACATACTTCCATTTTCTACTCATTTTTATAGATATGATCAAATATAGGAGCTGTAGATAGGAGCAAATAAAAATCGGCACCAAATCAAATAACAAAATTTTGAAAAGGTCAAATTAATATATTTTTACAGCTATCTCTCCCTGAATGAAGGAGGCATTAAAATTCTGATTATAAGTTCTCGTGAGAACGGATTGTAATGAGAACAGGAACCAGCACATTATAAATCCACTCTCCTGGTAATAATTTAACTAGAACAGTAACTGGTACAAATGTAATTCATTAATTCATTTTTATCACAATTTAAAGGCTGAAATCTGGTTGTAGTCATGTGGCCTTTTTGTGCCATATCTCGGGTGGGTTTTTTGTAGCTAGAGTTGAACTAAGATAAACCAGATGGATGCAAACCTCCCTGGAGTTTACCTTGCCACAACTGCTGCCTTCTATGAAGTTCTTATTTCACTAAAGATTGGGTTTGAAAGAATATTAAAAAGTAGTTCTGATTCGTGTTTATTTAGGACAGATGGCTAATTTAACTAGGCTGATCTCAGCTTTTTTATTGGACTTCATCCAGCGGTCCTTGATAGTCTCATATCTGAATTCAACATTTCCCAGAGTCATCAGATACAAATAACAAAAGTAATTAAAAGACTGCCTCGAAGTGTAAATATCCATTAAAAAAGTGTGAAATTTTTGCTAATAACATTTGTGGAGCTTTCGATATTTTGAAGAGTTGTAGTTGCACTGACAGTAAAGACTGACACCAAATATGGTGAGTGGTTTTATTTGTTTATTTGCTTTTTTTTTCCCCCACTGCTTCCAAAGTATGTTGAAAGAGACTCTGTGATGTGCCTGATGGTTGTAAAACTCCTTGCCCTTGTTTTAGCAGGGCAGTGAAGGGAGGGATGATGGGATTTCTGGAGTCAGGGTTGTTTCAGGATTTAGGACTGATGCTCTCAGCATTGGCTTTTATCCTCTGCAACTTCTGCTTGTGGCCCTTGGGCAGGTCCTTGGGGCTCCCAGCAGCTGCTGATGGATGTGGCCTGTGCTCTTTGGAAGCTCTGGTTCTTCACTGTTTGCCATGTATGCAGTGCTGATTTCATCACACAGCTAAATTCATCAGTGAAAGTCTTGTTTAGACCACAGAATACTCTAGGTTTCATATCCCAACTCTTTTTGTCCTTCCCACTCGTGCAGAGAAAGTCTTTGCATTACATTGCGGGTTTTCTGTTTTAAAGATCTTTTTAAATATGATAATGCTGAGTTCTAAAAAAACAAAACAACCAATTAAAGAAGGAAACATTGCAGTAAACAAAGCTGCAATCTGAATGTGTGCTGCTGAAGTTCTGAGTAGAAGCAGTAAGTATTTCTCATAAGGCACAGACGAATGGAGCAGGAGCTGTAAACTACTTGTGGCTGCAAAAAACAGCGGTGGCACTTGAGTCAGGAATTGTATGTGCAGATTTCCACCAGCAGGACTGGTTTGATGGGGATTTTGTTTTTGCACAGCACTGCTTGTCAACACAACACTGGTGGTTTTAATTTAGATTTTTGCAGCCCAGAGCTGTTTTCATTGCCCTGGTATCACCTGAAGGGTGGCTCCTTAAGGTCCCTTCCAACACAAACCATTCTATTCTGGTGCTTCCTCACACTCAGTTTCCTTTCTCCTGTAAGTCAACACAACTTCATTAAAATTCAGGTTTCCAGATGGAGAAAGTGGGAAATGGCTTAGAATGGTTGATTTTGGCTTCTGGAGACTCTGAGAGTCCCAAGTTCCAAATTCTGTGAAGGTCACTCAGTTGCTGGGAGCTGGCTCTGGCTCAGCTGCTCCAGCCAGAGAAGCTGCAGAGCAGAGGAGAGAGAACCCTCCGGTAAAACCTCTTGTTTTCAGCTGTTTTCATGACTATAGGAACTTCACTGTGGACTGTTTCTGTGCCTCAGAAGAACATTGCAAGGTTCCTTCGTGTCAGATCCAAAAAAAAAAGAGAAAAATGAAATACTTGAGCTTCCACTCCAACCTCAAAAGATTTTACAAGGCATTTTTACCTCATCAAATATCCCACAGTTTTCAACAGGGTACAAGAACAGTTTTTATTTTAATAAGCGTGATGACTGAGGTTTGTTGCTGAGTGAAACTAATGAGATGAAGGATGTTGACAAGTCATGGATTTGTATTGTTCAGCCTGAGTATAACTTGAAAGCTCAGCAGTACTGGACAAGCACAACTACTGAAAATGTGAATATATTTACATTATTTGATATGAAATGTTGAAGCCATTTTGTTAATGGGCAACTCCAGCACTTGTTTTTATCTATTGAATGGAAACCAGTAGGTCAATTGTAATGTAAAAATGCACATTTTATTTTGGCTCTGTTTTTAGTACTAAGCCACATATTCAGCATAACAAGAGAGCAATAACCTTTTGATTTGATGATACACAGCACCTTTTATGTAAACCCATGAAAAGTGATTACTGGTATCATGAGGAAACAGCACCTTAGGGAGATTACCAGGCAAGGCAAACAGCTGGAACCCATAATCTCCTAAAAGTCTGATTGTCTGTGGATCTCCATGTCTACCCTAGGGGGCTATAAGTAATACTTTTTTTAATTATGCAAAACAATAAATTCTTTGAAAATTTTGAGTTTAAAATTTTTGGTAACCATGAAATTTAACTGTATATTAAGCCAGATGTTTGACAGAAGCTCTAAGTTTAGGACTCTGCAAAACTTGCTTTTGTATATAAATGAGACATTTCCTATTGTTTTCTTGACACTTAAGATTAACTATTCCAACAGTTTACCTGAAGTTTAATTTAACTGAGGAAAAAAATATTTCTAATCCATTGGATGGGATTTTTTTTTTCAAGTTAAGTATAATTGCATTTTACTGAAATAAGCCTATCTTTGTATTGATTTAATTAGATAAGCTTAAAAAAAGGGGGACAACTTGAGTGCAGATAGAGCAACTGTATTTTTTTTATTTTCTTCTAGGATATAAATCTCTTGAGAAATGTTCCTGCCTGTCTGTTGACCTGGTGGTTGTGCCCTGTTGTTGCTGCTGTGTGTCAGTGATTGAGAGGCTGCAGTCTGACTTTCCTATGAGCTTTAGCCCATGCAAATTCCCTGAAATTAAGGAGCGTGATATATTCTTTGAAAGAAGCGAGATCATTCTTAAAATCTTTCCCCAATCATAATTCAGTCTGTTACTAGGAAGGTAAAATACCCAGATCACTCCTGGCACATGCAGGGGTCTGAGTGATGATGTTTTAATCAGACCTGGGGCCCGTGCAGTTCCCTGAGCTGCATCTCTGCCTGTTCTGGGCATGTGGACGGTGCTGCTCCGAGCAGGGAGAATTTCCCTCGGTGCTAATCACAGAATATCCAGCTCCTGGGGTGGTGACGCAGTGCAATGAAACAAAAACTACTATTTTCAGCCAGGCATCCTGCTCCCTGTTGACTTGAAAGCCCTGATGTCAGGCTGCATGCTGCTGACTCCAGAAGTGCTTTGGAGAGGGATTATCATAAATTCAGATACCTGCTAGAGATACCTGCACAGTACATTTGTGCCTGTCAGCTCTTTCAGGATGCTAATTTTCCTGGCAGTTTGTAGCACTTTTTTGGATCTCTGTGGGAACTGTCCAAGAGGCACCTGGAAAAAAAGCGTTGGAGCTTTTATTGTTAAAACTTTTTTTCTGAATTTTCCAGGAGGGTGTTCCATTATCTCTGCAGCTAGAGGTGCTACTGAAATCTTCAAAGCCAGCTGTTGGACTTTACAATATAATTTTCACCTGAAACTTTTTGTTCCAGCAGGTGATAATGATTAGGAGTTGGATATTAAAATTTTTGCTTTTTTTTTTATCCAGGATGAGGTTTTAGCCAGACATCAACACAGACAGAATGGCTCTGTCACTGAATGCTGCCTTCTCACATCTCAAATGCCCTGTTGTGAGTGGCTGCATCATTCTTAAATTGTCATCATAAAGCTTGTCAAGCAATTTCCATCCCTCAAAGGCAAATTTGAGCTGATCGAAGCATGTAATTTTCATGTTAAACATGTGAACTGGTTTGGGGTCAAACCCAAGGTTTGATGAAAGCATTGAGACAAGGTTGTCGGGCACTTGAGTGATGAACAGGCGTTGTGTAAAGTAAAGATCCACAACTTGTTGGCACTTGTGGGAGTTTGTTGGGAAGCCTCAATTCCAGGCATTTCCATTATCTGGGTACAACTGGCATTTCCTTCAAGATGAGTGTCCAAGCATGTTCTTCAGGAATAGCTATGGTGGAGCAGAGGGCATTTCCAAGTAGCTGTCTCAGTTTGGGATGAACAAGTTTGACAGTTCATGTGTAAATTTAATATCAGATGCAGTTTGTCTGTGTGTAATTCCACCTTTTTCTCATGGGTGGAATTATCAGTTGCTTCAAATTTTGAGCTTTCTTTGTATTTGAAGTTCTTCTGATTATGTAGCCCTGCACAGAGAGAACGGTTGAAGTTCTTCATCTGTAGGCAAATCATAATACTGAGAAGTTAGATTTTCAGTAAACTATGCTCAGAGGTCAGGGTAAAAGGTATTGCTATTGTATGTTGGGATGTTTTTGTTTTTAACAGTTTAAATCCATCCTGTATTGTGTGGAAACGTTCATTTGGCCTAATTATTCTTGCCTGCATCTAATTTCTCTAGTTTTATTGTAGCCAGGACAGTAAAAATCATTATGGGCAGAAACTTCACGTGCCAGCTATTGGACTACTCATAAATTCTGCTCTCAAAAATCTCACTCATCTTACTTTTAATCTGTAATTTTTGTTAATTCTGTTATTCTTCTTTTGAATGTTTCTCCATTTGTTTCTGAATTAACGTGCTGTGTGGTGTCCCAGCCTGAATCATGTTGGGATCCTGAGGTGGAGCAGGACAGACACTTCACCTCAGTGGGAGGGGTGGCTGGTAATGGTGGTTTAATGGCAGTAACACACACACTGAAATTTAATCAGTTTCCTCCAGGTTCAGCTTGCTAATATTAAGTAACAATGATTCACAGAGGGTTGTGTTGAAATAGCACAGCAGAGTGTCATTGCTGGGCACAGAGCAAACCCCCAGGAAAATGTGGTGCCTCTGGACTAAAGGAGCTCAAATCCAGCTGTGAGGTCTCGTGGATACCAGCAGAGGGAAGGCAAAAGAAAAGGAGCTGAAGCTGGAATGAATGTATTTCTTTGTTAGGCTTCAGTTTTGGATATTGATAGCTGATTTATGTAATCACCTTACAGTAAGATTCAGTCTTTTCTGGTGTTACCCAATGAGCTGCAGAAACACCAAGCAAGGTTTCCTTGAGGTTCTGATACCTGGAATTGAGAGAACAAGAATGGAATTGTCATGAATTACAGCTTTTTTAGTACTCCAGGTTTTTGCATGCTGTGTCTTGCTTTGGAAGGTCTGGAAAAATAAATAGGTGGGGAAATAACTGTCCCACAGGAGCCCTGAGCAGCTGCACTCCCTTTTCAAGGATCTGCCATCCTGCTGGGGTCTGGCATCACAGAATGACTGAAGCTGTGTGGCACCTTGAGGTCATCTGGCACTGCTGCTCAGTGATGCAGGTGGTGGCCAAACTGAAGCTTTTCCACAGGTTTGGGGTTGCTGCTTCCTGGCTGGATAAGCCAGGGAGGGTCAGCTCTGCACCCTTCTGTGCACACCCTCCCTGTGGTGCTTTAAAGTTGTCTGCAAGGCTGGGATTTGTGGTTAATGCAGACAATGAGAATGTGGATTGCAGAGGTGGATTATGTGCATCTTTTGTGGGAACAGTGTCATGACAAAAATGACCTGGATTATCATGTTGAGCATCTGTGCTGTAGTGAAAAGCTCCTGAAGCTTTGTGTGACTGCAAAGCAGGCATTTTCACTCTCCTCTGGGAGAGTGGGACCTGGCTGGGGTACTGAGGGTCAGGTGATTCTGTGAGTTCAGTGGTGCAGAGTTGTCACCAGGCTTCCAGTGCCACACACTGACCTTTGGTCGTGTTTGCAGAGATGTCCTTCCTTGCAGCTGCCAGGCCACCAATGTCCCTGTCTGTGAGCTCATCCAGACTCCTCCTCATCTCCCTGGCTCCTCTCTGTGTGCTGAGCTGCCCAGGGGCTTTAGGAGCGCTCACTGCTGGGGTGTTGCTGGTGCTGGGTGGATTTTGGGGTGTCCTGCACCTGCCACAGGCACAGCAGGGCTGCCACAAGCTGTGACATTGCTTTTCCTTCAGGGGAGGCACTCCGGGGGTGTTGAGAGAAGTATTGATCTACTTCAGTCTCATGCACTTTCTTAGCTCCTGTGATGAGATTTTAATCTCTTTTAAAGAAATACTAAGGTTACAAAGCTTGAAAAAATATGCATAAGGTGTCTGTAAACCACTCTGGGAATTTTCCATCTGGGAGAGAATGTGATATGGTGCTACTACTATTTTTGTATCTATAACCTTATTAAAAAAAAAAATCATCTACATATTTTACCTGGAGAAATCATTCCAGAGCACAGTTCTTGTGCAATGTTAATGAAATACTGACTGTGACCAGCTCTGTATTTCTCCATTCAGGATCACAGCAGAAACTCTCTTTAAAAACTAATGTTTGATTTTTATGACAGCATTTGGAGAAGAAGAATCTTGATTAGGCTGCTCCAGCCTTGCCCTTTTGCTTTACTCTTTGCTTTACTGACTGAAGGGCAGTAAGACAAAGATAGCTGTGTGTAAAGAGCTCCATGCCTCCATATTCTTTGAAAATAAACAAAAAATTGTATCCTTATGCTAAATGGAGCTTCATCAGCTTATTTAAATAACCAATAGGCTGTAAATGTTTTTATTTGGAGCAGGGAATTAAGTAATTCTGGAGTCAGGTTGGTAAACACTGTGGTCTGGCAATTAGGAAATTGATTGGGGACCTAATTCACTATAAAACAGTCCATCTTTTGCTAGGCCTGTAAATATCTCCTTATTGCTTAATTCTACAGTCTCCTTAATGGGGAACCTGGTCATTTGTGAGGAATCAGCTGTACATGTGGTAAGCTCATCTGTTTGTCTTACTCTTTTTCCAATGTTGATTGGCAACAAAAGCAATTTGGTGCAGATAAAAAAGAGCAAATGGTAATGGGCTTGAAGCTGAAAGCTCTTAGCTTTTAACACTCAAGCACTCAAAGTGGAGGATTTGGGGATAAAGAGACTTTACTTATGGGTTAGAGATCCTTTGTTCTGTGCTTGACTGGTTGTTTTTCTTTGGCTTGGTTTTGCTATAGTATTTGTAAGTGGCGGGCTGCTTGTGAAGTAAAGATATTTAATTCTGGGGTCTTGAGCTCATAAAACATTTTTAAAAATGCAAAGGCAGCACTCACTGGAGGCCCTTTGGCACCCATGACACTGTGTCAGGATTATGGATTACTGCCAGTCGTGCATTTCAGTCTGAAAAATTGCAGTTTGGCTTTCTGAAAACATGCTGATTTTAAGAGCTCTCCGTGCTGCTTAAACTGCTTGTACCAGGACCCTGGGCCTCCTGCATTCATGGGAGCTAGACCCATTTTGAGTTTTGTAGCATAACTTCCAAGTGATTTAATGAGAAAAGGAATAAAATTAAAATGTAATCCTTGAAAAATATATATACCAAAAAGGTCATGTGTTGCTTACATAGAATGCTTTTTCATCCAACTTGAAAGTGGCCAATTTCAAGGTTAAGCAAAGCTTATTATTGGATCCAAGCAGCATCTCAGTCAATTGTAAAATGAACTGTTAAACCCTTGGCTTTTAAAACCTATATTAAGCAACAGGGGAAAAAAGTGTTAATTGTTATGAAAATTCAAGTGTGGCCTTCATTTTTAAGGGATGGGACTGACTTTTGGAGCACCTTTTTGGACCTTTAGGAGAATTGGCTGTGCCAGCACCAGGCTCCTGATGGAATCAGCTCTGCCTGAGCTGAGGGAAGGGTTTCTCCTGGCCAAGCAGCAGTAAATGGAGTGATGGCTCTGTGTTCCCTTGGTGACTCTGCACTCCTCCTGATGGCCCCATGGGCAGCAACAATAATCCAGCACCTGACACAGCCTGAAAGGTTGGCACTGCTGTACTTCACACAGCAGGTGTAAGGAAGAGACTCTTTACTGGGAGTGGTGAGGCTCTAGAACAAGGTGCTGGCCCAGAGGTGATGGCTCCACGTCCCTGGAAGTGTCCAAAGCCAGGCTGGACAGGGCTCAGAGCAACCTGGGCTGGTGGAAGGTGTCCCTGCCCATGGCAGGGGTGGAATGAGATGACCCTTAGAAGTCAACTCAAAGCATTGCAGAAGGTGCACCCCTGAGTACAGAGAAGGGGTGTTTGGGAGGAGTTAAGTGTGTAAAGTGTTTTTATAACATTTGACACTTACTCTACTCATACTTAACAGAGGAAGAACAACACAGGATGTGGACTCCTACGATCCATCTCAGCGCTGCCTGAATATAAATATCTGTGACAGGCTGCACAAGGATGCTTTAATGGCAGTTGTCAGAGACATTTAAAATGGATTAGACCCTCTCAATTTTTTTCCTCTAATAATGAATATTTAGTGAGACTTTTAAAGCTGTTAGCTATTAATTATAGAACCTAAAAATATGATCGTGTTCAGTCAAGTAGGAATCAGCACATGACTGTATGCAGAAGTATGTTCTCTGTCTAGCTTTTGTGACATGGCTTACTACTTTACATTTGCTTTATAAATACAAGAAATGATTTTTTAATGATGACAGCTGGTGATGAAGCAGACTTGCCCTTGAAAGTTGTAAGCAGGATGGGAATATTAACACTGAGGAGGTAAAAGGAGAGATTAATAGATAAATGTCCTGATACTTAAATAATGTATGATAAAATTAGATTACCATAAATTTAGTTCCACTGTAGATAATGGTATTGTTCTGAGGCTAGAAATCCAAGTGTGGCAATGGAAGGTTAATGCTTGCATTAACAGAAATGCAGCCCATTGTCCTTTGCTGGTGTTGTTGCTGCTTTCTGCAGATAAGAAATTGCCTTTCTCTTTAAATTAGTTTATACTACCAAGGGTTACTTTTGCATATTGGAAATAAATAGGGTTATATTTCTACAGCTAAAATAAATGTTTCTGCTGTTGAAATAAATGTCTTATTCCAACAGTAGAAAGCTGATTATACCATTGATAAAGAGGCCGTCAGTCAAATAATTCTCATTTATGTATTCAAAAATCTTAACTAATAGTGCAATATAAAAAGCTCAAGTAGCTTTATTAAATTCTTGCTTTTCAGGGTGATTTTTTTTCCTTTGTAGCTGGAAATCATCTTCTATTTGCAGCCTGCTGTCATTTCCCTGAGTAAAGAACAGAGTAAGGAGGCTTTGAGTGTTTGGTTTGATTACTCTGTTTTGTTGGTGTTTTGGTTTTTTTGTTTTCACCCAGGTTATTGAAGCACTGGGAATCCAGCTTGTGGGATCTGGTTTTAGCCTTTGCTGGTCAGTTTCTTTGGAAGAAGTCTTTTTTAGAAAGGAGCTTGGCAGTGCCTCTGCTCTGGGGAGAGCTGACCCACTGACCTCCTTTAGTGATCCATCTCGGGCTCTGCAGCCCATCCATCTCTGCTTTCTTGGCCTCCCAGCTCCATGGGGAGCAGGAACTGCTCTTGCCCCATTTTCCAGGCTGATGGATTGATTTCCTCTGGCACTGCCATGAGAACTTAGACATGGGGCCAGTGTTAGTTTGGTGAGCTCCCCTTGGTCAGCAGGGACAGGGAGAAATGCCCTGAGTGCTGTTTGTCCTCTTCAAACTTGGATTGAGATGAGTCTTAATTGAGACTTGCACAAAATCATATCAGAGATGTGTGGTCCTACACTGTTTTTTTTGTTTTGTTGTTGTTTATTTTGGTCTTTTTTCATCCCATGGCTCAGTGTCCTGGCTGTGGATCTTCACTTTGCTCTTGCCTGAGCTGGAGCTGTGACTGGAGCAGCCCAGTTGTTGCATCTTCCCTGAGGGTCAGTGTCCAAAGAGTTCAAATTCTCCCTTCCAGGCCCTTTTGTCCATCAGCCTTGCAAGTCCTGTTCAGTGTAGTTACACCCTGGGAGTGGGGTGGTGACTGACTTCCTCCCCAGATATGAAGCCAAGGTTCTGGGATGCTGGTGGGAGTGGGACTGGAGCCTTGCCTGACATTCCAGCAGAGCATCCTTTTAACTCCATGAGAACTATCACAGCTCTGGGGGGTGGGGGTGAAATTTGAAGCTTGTCTTACATGGATTGCTTTTCTCAAGTAGCATTTACTAAAAGAAGTGTGAGAAAATGAGAGCAGAGGTCCTAGAGGAGAAACTTGATGGGTAAAGAAGGGGAAGAGAGACCAAGAACTTATTCCGAGTCCACCTGTGTGCATGTACATGAATTTATTTCTGCTTAGGCATTGACATTCCTCAAAGTACTCTCAGCTGATAGCTCAGAGTGCCCTAATGATAATTGCATTTACACTAAATGTGGAGCAGCATCAATACTGATATACAAATAACATAAAGCTGCCAGCCATCCTAACTAATCAAATGGAGCTTGGCTCCTGTTTCAGTCAGGGAAAACAGGGAAGAATTCATCTTTAAGCAAGAGCTTAAAGAAGGGTGGATGTGGTGGCCCTCCTGTTAAATGTGTCCTTCTATGGAAAAGGATATGAAGAGGAACAAAAGCTGTCTTGGGGTCTGGAGTATAAATTGTAGCACACGTACTTAGATTTTTATAGATGTAAGCAGTATGCAATCACATTTTTTCAGCTCTCAAACAGAAGCATCTCAGATTCCATCCCTTGATACAGTTATGCTAAAAAAATATTTAATTGCTATTATGTTTGGACGGAAAATAGGCTTTAACCTTGAGGTGCTGAAACAGCAAATAAGATACTGTGTTCAGGTAAGGATCTGTGACCTGTAACAGGTGTGAGGGGCTGCAGAAGTGACCTGCTTTTACCTCACAGCATAGAGTAGAGGGAACCTTGCTGAGTGCTAATTAATTGTTGCTTTCATGCAAAATAATTTTTACCTTCAAATAGCCTTGAAAAGAGTTCTCTCAGTTTTATCATCTAGGAGAAGTTGATACTCAGAAGCTTCATAAAATAGGATCTAACCCCAAGATCTGAGCTCTTTAACATTATGGAGTTGAATGGAAGCAGGTTTGATACAATTTAAGAAAGCCATATACAATTTAAAAGCAACCCTGTATCTTTCAGGGTATTAATGTGCAGGGTTTTATGTTTTGGGGCTTTGTTTTAACTATGGAAATAAGTATTGCAGGTGATTTTGTTTTTTCTGCATGCAGTATTTCTGCTGAGATAGGAACTGGCTCTTCCACTGACTTGCACAGACTTTCCTCCTGGGATGGGATGTGGGATGGGAAGGTGCACAAACACCTGCAGCACAGGTAACCCTGTTCTTCTGGCACCTGGAGTATCCCAGCTTCCCTCTGGGTGTGTGCCATCAGCAGCTGTGTGGGAGAACCCAGTTCATGTTTGTTCATCCCTCTGCAAAGCACACTTCATCCTGAGAAATGGAAACACTTTTGTACAAAAGCAACCACCCACTCAAAATACATAAATAAAGACTCTTGGATACATAATCCTTTAAAATCCAGCACAGGGGAGATTTCTAGGGAGTGTTTATTATGGTGACAGGTAGAACCAAGTGAGTAAAAGCCTCTCTTGGCTCTCAGTTCTGGAAGGTCCTCATTTGTGATTATAGTCATGATGATAAAGCAATTAAATGCCAGTGAACATATATTTTCCATGGCTGTGAGGCTTCTGGCATAATTATATAATAAAAAATGCCATTAAAGAGCAATAATATTATTAGTGCATCACTTGGAAGATGTGCACAGCTTGGATGCTAAGAGCACAAAGCAACTGAAGCCCAAAACCAACCCTGATGTTCCCAGGTGTGGAATTCAGAACAGAAACCTCTGTGCCTGTTGTTGTTGGTACAAGATACTCTGATGCACCACAGGATATTTGCATCTCCAACTGGCCAAATCCTTTTTGCTGTGCATCCTTTTAGCTTAGGAAATCTAAACTTTGGGTTGGGTATGGTCAGTTAAAAGCTACGAGACGTGTCGAGTGATAACTCCTGGGTCCTGACTCACCTCACCTCCTTCAGTAAACCTTGTGAGGTTAAACTCTGTGAAAATGTGAAAATATATTCCCGTAGTGTGAAGCCTGTTTTATTACAAATTCTGTGTGGATATGTGTTGCTGCTTTTAGGCTTGATACACCCAGCCAGTGGTGCAGTCCTGTCTTTCATCCACCAAGATGTGCTGTGTTGTTAATGAAGGACCTAAAGGCTGCTTTGGTCCCATTAACCACGGCCTGGCTCATCCTTTTCCAAGTGCTCCAGGAGTTAGACTCAGTCAACAGACCTAGGATTCCAAATTCCATTTAATCACACAGATCGAAGAGTTCTTGTTTCATAACTTGCATTGTATTTCCTATTTTTAGCATTGAGGTAATTAATTTGCTCTAAACAGTATTGATGAAAATCTTCCAGAGGTGGAAGCATTCCAGTAACAGCTGAAACTAGTAATGTAATAGATCTACAAAATATGAAATGTGTATCGAGATCTGAAAGAAAAAATGTTCCAAAACTCATCTTTTGTTTGATACTGGAGAGCATGGGTTGATCCATGGCCGGGGTCACTGCTTGCTCAGTATCACGGTGCTGTTGTACAAGACAAGGGCACTCAGGGATGTCACAGCTCTGAACAGATGCTCAGAAGGTCAAGCTGTGGCTCCTGGCCACAAACTCCAAACCACCTCTGGGAACTTCACAGCACCCTCTGTAAAAGGGGCAGAACCTTTATAAAAGAGGTCAGGCATGCCCTTAAACTCAAAAATAATAGTTTTGCTTATAGTCTTTTTGAAGTTAGGATTTAAAAATCTGTTATTAAAAAAAGGGAAGAAACAAATTACAGCTGTAATGTTTTGTTTTCATGGCTGGCAAAATGCCTTCTTAGAAACATTTATTTTAGGAAGAAACCTACTGCTGTCCAAATGATTGCATGTGTTTATTTCTTTTGGATGTTTGAGAATATCCCAAAATTACACCATAAAAAGACTTCAAAGATTTAGAACAATCTGCCAGTAATCTGGCTCGAAAGCCCAGTTAATTATTTTGTGGGAAAGGTGTTTTTGCAGAATTCCTCACTGTATCTCCATCTCTTCCACTCTGTGTGGAGCCTGTATTTGTTTCACCACTGACTGGAGAATGTGCTGCCCCTAATCCAGTGAGCTGAGCAAACTCCTTGTCAAGGAAAACCATTCCAGACCCATCAGGAACACTCCAGCTCAGCCTTTGGAGAGGAGGGTGAACCCTGTGTGGGTTTGGGAATAGGAGTGGATGCTCTAGCTTGGGTTTATAATGAGCCCAGGGCAAGCACCAGCTTTATTTAGACAGCAGTCACTCACACATGTAATGAGCCCTTTAATTAGGTTTTCACAATGTGACAAAAAAATGTCTCATCAAAATATTTATAGTTGGGTTTTGATTTAAGTCTTCATTGCCTGTATAAAACAAAACTTGTCATCTGAGGTAAAGCATCTGGCAAGTCGGTAAGTGTTAGCTCATGAATCGAGCGTGACTATTCTGGGACTGGGGGATTACTCAGATGTAGTAGGGATGCATCCAAGAAGGGATGTGGATAAAAAGAGGATGTCAAGTTTATGGTGTGATTTTTTTTGTGTGTGTGTTTTTTTGATTTTTTCAATTTTTTTTCCTCCCTTCATGTTTTATTCAGGCCAACAGGTTTATGCACAGCTCATCCTGCTGCTTTTTCCAGAGTTTGTTTGTTGATGGATGTCCATGGGAGCATCCTGCTGGTTGATAGGTGGCATTTGTGGAAATTAGAGATGTAAGGTGGGCTCTCAGGTGTTAGGGCAGTGGAGATCAGAGGTATACAAATTGATAATTTGGTTCCTTCTCAATTAGTGGTTCTGCAATGATGGGGGAAATGTAGCATTCTTAGTTATTTAGGATTTGAAATCTTGCTTGTTTTAACCTGATGGCAAAAGTTAGCAGAGGGAAAGGGTAAAGAAATGTGCTGTGAAGTTAAAGCTGAGGAGCAGCTCTGGGCCATCTGAATCCCCTGCTCCAGCTGCTTGGATCTTGGACTTGCAGGAGCCCAGGAAGTGCTGGCAATCCTGGCATAGCAGAGCCCTCCTTGGGCTTGGTGTTTGGGGAGGGAGGGGAAGAGCTTATTTTCCTCTGGAGTTTCCCCACACCCATTTTCCATTTTGAAATGAAGCAGACACAACTGCATGGTTAGCTTTAATTTTGGTGGAAAAGTTTGCCAGTGTTTCTGCTTTTTAGTTTTTTTAGTGTTATTTGTAAACCCTTGCCAAAAGCCTCTCTCTCTTTCCCACAACTCTTTTAAGAGAACTTGTTTGATCTGTTGTCTTATCTAAGATTATGGCTAATTACTCAATAAAGAACTTTTTTCCAAGGTCTTTTTTTCCCCCCTTTTAAGTATCATCTCATGGGGTGAAATTTCTTCCTCTTTTGATTTTGCTCCATCACAACTGAGCTTTCATCAAGACATGTCTCAGAATCTGAAGGGAGCAGTTAGTGCGAAACGAAGCCTTTAGATTTTCCCTTTCCTTTTTATGCTAAAGCTGAAAGATGAAGCATATGGAAAAGAAAATAGCATTAAATCTCCCACACCAAAAGGAAAAGCACTGAGGATCTGGCTGTTGCAGGAGAGGTTTGAGCTGCATGCTTCATTTACTACTTTGTGCAGACATAACAAAGAATTTACTTTAGTCCCCGTGGTACTCACACAGCCTATTGCATGGTAGGCAGAGGGAAAGCAATGAGCCTTGTGTTACAGTACAGCAGCAAACTGGGGATTCAGGTGCTTTAAAGACAAATGTTTCCTTAATAATCTCATTTTACAGATCTAGTTCCTTTTTTGCTTTATGTTTCCCATTTCTGAAAAAGGAGCTTTTGAGCATTGTGCAAATAGTTTTGTTTGAATGATGCATAGAGTGGGGCCCATATTTTACTTAATAATTCACAAAAAAAAAAAAAAAGCAAAACCAAAAAAGTCCTGTCAGAAGAGATCTGTCTTTTAACAAACACAAGGCAGAGGGGGAAATGTCAGAGACCTCAGGTCAGATCTCACTTGGTGTTTGTGAACTAGTTCTGGTAAGGAAGGAAAAATGCTGGCATGCCACAGTCTAAACTAAACTTTGGGTTTGGGATTTTGTAATTTTGGTGTTATGGGCCTCTTGGAAAAACTCAGAGATGAGAAATCCCCAAAGGGGTCTTTCCCTGTTCAGGACTGGGGGTAAACCTGTGAGATTTCAGTTGAAACCCAACCTTAAAGCCTCAGAACATGGAAATGCAGAGTGTGGCTCATCACTGCCGTTTATTGAAGCATTGTGCTGTTAGGTCACAAAACACAGCACTGCCACTGAAGTAATGGGAGCAGATAAAAAAGCTGCTTAAAAGGCGGAGGTTTTTGTGTGCACACATCTCCTTATATTGACAAGTGGGAAAATATTGAAGAGCACTGGAGCATTTAATTGAGTTTGTGCAAAATGTCCAGGTATGTAATGCTGGGCCGTGGGGGCAATTTAAGTGTTTGTGTCTGCAAATGGAGTGGGCACAGCTCTGTTTCAGGTTATTTTTGTGTTGGATTTTTTGGCTTTAGAAAAACCAGGTAAAGAACCTGCTGCTGTCTCACCCCTGCTCCAAGAACGACGCCAGTTTGTATGATTTTTTTAATTAAACATCTATTCAGAACTTAGCAACAGGCAGAGAAAAATGGATTTGTCTATATCCCATTGGTAAGAATGAATAATGGAAATAAGGGAAGTTTAATTAAAAATAAAAGCCAAATGGCTTCAGCTCTCCTCTTGCCCAGCTTAGGGCATATCTTAGGTCAGAGTGGGTCTTGGGAAGGGAACTTTAGTTAATTCACACACAGATGGGGCCAGTAAATACTGAAGATAAAAGGAAATTATTTTAAAGCTCATGTTCATTGTCTAATCTAGACATACTCTGCAAAAGAAACAATTTAAGTTTTATTTTCTTTGTATTGTGGCAGTTCTGAGTAGGCAGTGTTGCATCAAAAACTTTTCATCCTGTTCTGAGACAAAGCTTGAGTGCCCTTTGTCTCTCCCTGACTTCCCAGGAACTTTTCAACCAGCTGGGCAGCTTCAGTACCCTGGTACAGATTTTGCTGGCAAGAAGTAGAAGTGTCAAAAATAATAAAGTACCTGCAGGGTTATAGGTGGGCATGAGAGGAAAATTCTTTTACCAAAGGGAAAAATCTTTAACAATCTTATACCTTGTTTGACACTGGAGCATTGAGGCAGCAGGCAAAACCTGATAAAAAAGAAACTCAAAAAAAAAAAAACCCTTCCCTGACCAGAGGAAATGTTGTTTTAACTTGGGTTAAAATATTATTTCAGCATTTCATGTGTAGGTTCTGCAATGCAAAACATGGAAATGATTGTGTTCAGTGTATTGTCACAGCAATGCTGTGATTTCACCAGCAGCTAAATCTACTCCCAGGGCTGCTCTCTGATCTGTAATGGCAACATACTTCTTAATTTATATGAAGTTCTCTTAATTTTTCACACAATTTGATCACCTGAAGGAGTCTATTTCTCTGAGGGAATATTGATGTAGACTTTTGGTCTTGCCCAGTCCTTCATTGTGATATTAGCACTTAATTAGTTGTCTCTGTTTCAGTAAAAAAAAAAATTGAAAAGCTGATGAATGAAATGAACAGAAAAAGCAGGTGTGGAATGTCCTTTGTGGGCAGAGAGGTATTCATGGTATTTAAATGATGAAGGAGTTTTTCTGGAATAGAATAATGATTGCTATCAGCTGACATCATTATTCAGAGGACTCTGCTATTCCTGTCAGGCCTATTTCTTAAAATTTTACTGTTTCCTTGCATATTATTAGAAGTCAAGTCCTTCTATTCCTTTCATGTGTGAAAATGAAGTTGCATCCCAAACAGTTCTGTGGACTGTTGTGTTTTCTGGATTAGATGCTGAAATTGGTGGGGGTTTATGTTTTGGCTTTTATTTTTTGTTTTCCTGGGTATTTTTTTGTATTGGACAACTGCTGTGTTTTCCAGCCTAGACTGCAGCTTAAATCTGTGTTTTTTATGACCCTTTGCAACAAGAAGGTGAAATATCACTGGCCTGATTTCTTACATAACTTGAGGAACTACTTGCAAAAAACATGTATGGATTTTAAGCCTCCTATTTCCTGAAGCTTCCCAGAGTGATCTTTGGGTCTGAGAATGTCTCACTTGTGACCACAGAGTTTCCTTCCTCTGCTGTAATACCGTTATCAACTTGTGAGTTAACTGTGCTAAAAAATAAAGAGTTTGGGCTGTGGTGGCATCAAATGTGGCAGACTGTGCCAGGAGCTTGCTTGAACTCAGCAAAACCACCTCAATTTGCTTATTCAGTTCTCCAAGAAAAAGACTAAACATGGTTATTTGCTCCCAAATCATGACTTGCATCTGACACGCAGTTTGTTCTGATTTAAAGCTCGAATGTGTGGCCAGAGACAATCCAGGCTGTGGGCTGCTAGAACAGCAGCTTACATATCTTGAAAAGCGCTTAATAAAGCGATTATGGAAGGGAAATGCGAACTCCACCTGAATTCTGATGACACCCCGTGGTTTGTGTTGTGACGGCCGCGGTGGCAGCCGGCACAGCCGCTCCTGTGCCTGATTGTGAGCTGCAGGAAGCTGCTGTTGGCGTTTATCCGCGTGCCACCGAGCTCCCCACAAACACTCCACACCTGCGCGAGCTTGTTCAATAACTGGAAATTAGCTGAAGCCAGCTGTTGGGGAAAGGAAAGGCACTTTGTCATCCTGCCTTTATTTCTGTCATCTTACGGTGGCAGCTTTCTTCAGGCGCCTACCGAGGAAATATGTCAAAACCAAAAGATGTTCAGCATGAGCACTCAGGAGTTTGGGGAGGTTTTTCAAGGGAAAATCCTGCACTTTTGTGGAGATGGCTGTGTGTGCTCTGTATTTAAATACAGGTACCTGTGTTTATTATACCTGCCAGAGGAGTTAGAGTAGACAGGCACTGCTGATTTGGAGTTGGAATTTTACTTTATAGGTGTGGTTAGGGCACAAGGAATTTGTTACCAGAAAGAAGCTCATTCTAATGGTCAACCAGGAGCTGTGCCCCAGCCCACTTCTGATAACACTTCTTCCTTTTGCTCTCTGATTTTGGCCACTGAGGTCTAAGAGGGCAACTGTTTAATTTGGATTAAAGTTAGCTCAAGGGAAAGCTTCTCATGCCATTTCTGTTGAATACCATCATGGCATTCCTGAAGTATTTTGGAAAACCCCGATTTAGTTGACCTTGCTCTCAGAAAACTGCTGCTTCACAGACAGTGCAGTTGGTCCTGTGAGTCATCAGAATACTTTTTTGATGACCATTATTTTTTTTTTTTCTCACATTTCAAGCATGGCTGGAGGTTGAAGCAACTCATATTGAGTGGTGAAAACAAGGCCTTCAATAAGCTCCAGAACTGCTGATTGCATTGATTGTTTGGAACCTTTTAACAAAGATGTTTCACCACAAATATAATGAAGGCTTTCTTTTTTACTTCACTTTAAGTCCTTTAATTAGAGGACAAAATGCAGTTGCTATGTGTAACTTACTGTACCACAAGCTGTGCTGGAGTTAATACTGTATTAAACCAGTAACTGTTTCATTAACTGTATTAACAGACCCATAATCAGAGCAAGGAAGTTTGATGTCTTCCTTTTAATATCCCTGCGTTCCAGCTTTGTTTACAGCTTTATTGGCATAGCTGGTGTGTCAGCAGGTATCCTTACTTTATAGTATGCAGACCTTTTAATTGCCCTCATTGTTGAGAAATTAATTTCTATTGAATTTTGAGAAGTGATAGCTGCTGAAGCGTGTAATCAGGTTGGGATGTAATTTGCAAGCACGAGCCCGTGGCCCCTGTTGTGCCAGCTGCTGTGCCACCTTTGTGTGCTGCAGAGATATGGACACTGAGCATCAAGAAGAAAGAAGGATGTTGGCTGGGTCAGCAAGCTTTGCTCCTGCTTTTGGTGAGTAATTAGGTGATGTCAATGCTGTTGTGGTGTAGTTGAGATTTACTTTCATTCAGTGAATGAAAGAGTAAACACCTATTTATTTTGCAGCAGGGCTGGACTCTGTGGGTTTATCTCCCCCAAAAATTACTGTTCTGGAATGAAATTTCTAGTGCTGAGTCATATTTTTTGAGGGTTTTTTTGCCCTTCCTTCATATGAATCTGGACATTAAATGGTGTTTGGTTTTTTGGAGCGTGCAGTGTGTGCCTCAAAAGTGAATTGTCCACCTCCTGTTGGGCAGGGACAGTTCTCCACTTGAGTCAGACAGTCAGAGCTCTTTATTTTACATTTGAGTACAAACCCCTCGAGTTTGGATGATTGCTGGTCCCATTAGAGCACTGTGACTGGTGGTAATGGCATTTCATAAAACTGAAAGTCCCTGGAAGATATCCAGAGATTAAGATGTTTGTGTGAATCTTTTCTAAGAAGGGATGTAAATAATTGGCTGTAAATACCTTAAGAATCTAAGAGGGTTGGAAGAGTAATCATCGGTGACTGGAAAGGCAAACTGATGAGTTTCTCCTGGATGCTTTCTAGCTGATGAGAAGGTGCTCTGTGATAAAAGTTGCTGGATTTTGGTAACTTGGTAAAAACCCAAGTTCTCTGGGACACTGCAGGGAATATACACTCGGTTAATCTTTATTCCTTCTCTTTTGCATTGAATATGTAGGAGTTCTGGGAGCCAGTGCTGACAGTAATCCATCAGCTCTTCCATGTGATTCCACGCAGCCTGGCTGTGTGACTGCCAGCACATCCCGTGGGGTGACCTGGCTCAGTGCTCTGCTCTGGGTCACTTTCCCTCTGCTCCTGAACTCGTGGGCAGTCAGCAGAGGGGATCAGCGACTCACAGGCACCACTGAGAGGGGTTTTTATCTCAACCCACAAATTTCCTCACTGTTACTCCTTGGATTCTCTCCCTCATCCCACTGGGGAGTCTGAGCTGTGGCTGGGGTTAAACCACACCATGCTGGGAGGATTGTCAATCTCCTTCACCCATTGCTGCTATTCTGCCTTCTGTCATTGATAAAACCCCACTTTAATGCTAGAGACAGGAAAATAACCCCCCAAAATGCTTTACTATCTCTGGAGGAAATAGGGGTTTTATTTTCTATATAAACATTGAAGATGTGTGTGCACTGGCACTCTGAGCACCACCTGTAGTTAAATGGCTGTTGTTTCTGCAGAGAACCAGGAAAGCTCTATTTTTCCAATTACAAATGGGGAAAATCCACAGGGTGATATTGGATTAATTGACAGACAGCCATGCATGAGTAATCCTGTACTTCCAAATGTAAATAACAAGTGCTTTGGAACAGTTAGAATAAAGATTTTTATATTTATTGAAATTAATCCAAAACTGTGAACTGTCTGTACACAGTAAAGAAATAAGTGATCATTAAACAAAACCCACAGCCTTGTCTGTGCTGCACAGAACCTGTGTACCAGCCTTTTAAAAAAATCATTGTTGGAGTAATTGCTTTTCTTTATGCTTTAGCATAGAACAGCTCCAACATCACAGTTGAAAATGGGGAAGAAAAACGTGCTTTAAGTGGTTTTACTTAACTAATTACATGGTTAGGCGCGTAATTTAAATAAAATGCCTTGATTTGTTAATAAGTTGTTTAAATGAATAGGGGGGAAAAAAGTGCTCCAGCAGTTCATCTTATACCCCTGCAGTTTAACATGGAATACCATGTTTAATGTGGCAACTGACTTTGAGGGAGTAATACACCACCAGTAACAAAAAAACAAACAAAGAGATGTTCTAGCCCTGGTAAGATAAATTCTCTTCTTTACAAAAATGAACCAAGGGAAGGAAATCACACTTCATGTGCACATTTTTATTTTGTTTACTTTTATGCAAATCAGGCTGTTGCAGGGGAATTAGTTGTAAACTCCAGGACAGACTAATTTGATATTGTCCCAGAAGGATGTACACTGGAATATTTAACAAAAGCAACGATGCCAGTGAATAGATGACATTAAAAGTATTACTTTTGCATAATTTATGTTCAGTGGTGCTGATATCAGGCCTCACTTCATCACCTGCTTACACAGAGAGTGCTGGATGTTTCAAATCTCATTAAGCTATTTATTCATTGTAATGAATGATTTTAATGTACTGTATTAAGGTTATGCCACACTGCACTGTTCAAAAATCCATCTTACTGTACACATTTTAATGTTTGCAGTCAAATTAATACCTTTATTACTGCCTCAATGGTTGAGTGGACACTGTTCATACATTAATCATTGTTGTCTCTGCTTCATCCCACTCCTTTGCTTAAGTTTCTAATGCCACATTCCTTGATAGAGATGTAATGATCTACAATCACACAATTTGCATCTGTGTGCAAGGCCCAATGCCAGAGCCTGGCCATCATGTTTCTCAGATGTTCTTAGATACACAAAATGTATGATATTTCCATGAACCTTGTCAGAAATACTTTAAATTTTAAGATAATAAAGTGCATATCCAGCAGCCTGTGCTAACTTCCCCTCCAAAGCCCTTCCTATTGTTGTCTGTGCACAGCAAAGACAGGTGATAATACTTCATAGCACCAACAGCAGGGAGATGAAATTGAAGTTCTTTTACTCCTGTAATAAATCTGATCAGATTTTGGATTTAGATGCATTTTAAAAGCATGCTAATTGCCAAGTGCCAGTACTAGGGTGGCTGGTAGGGATTTTGTACCTTACTGTTAACACACCAAAGGGCAGATGTCAACTGTTACATCTGAACTTGCAAATTATATCTCTTCACTTGATATGCTTTAATAAATAATGTCTTTTGAGTTGATTGTTGGTCTCTTCCCTGGAGTTTTTTTATTCCTGATTCTTTATAACCCACTGAGTGCTTGAAATTCCAGCCATGTAAAAGGTGATTGAAAATTGCTTAGCTGAGACAGGGGTAAAAAGAGCTAAAAGCTGTGTTTTACTGGAAAATGTTTGTGGGAAAATTTGGTTAAATGGGCTTTAGATAGCTAAATGCTGATTCTGGTTCTAAGACTGTGAATGATTTTGATGGCAAAGACTTGAAGAAGGCCAGCAATATCAGAATGTGAAAAGCAAAGCTTCAGCTTGGATTGTAGCTAAATTGACTGCCCAAATGTTAATTAACCAAAATCTGAGCTTCTCCCACATTAGTTACAGTTAGTAGTAGCAACACCTTTTATTTCTTAATTCATATAGTGCTTGTGTATTACAACAGTATGAGAATGATGAAGGTTTTTCCTCAGAAGCTGTTTACATCACAATAGAGCAGAGCAGTGCTGGAATGTGTTCACTGCCCATGGGACAGGATATTCCATCCCTGTGCAAGAAGGAAATGCTGCTTCTGTCTCTGCTCTTTCAAAGGCAGATTTTTAGCACCTGGTTTCTAGGTCGTGATCTGACATACAAATACATTTCTATAATTTAACAGAAAATACTCCAGAAGAGCCCAAGCAAAGCCTTGGAGATTGACAGGTTCCTTAGTTTACATCTCACTTCCCAGCCAGTGCTTAGGAGTGTTGGTGATGTCCAGCCCTGGTAGGTTGGAATTGGATCCCTATGTGAGGTGGAGCTGTTTATTTTGATCCAGGAGGACTGCAAACATCTCCTCTTCCTCTTGGGGAAGAAGAATGAAATTCCTGTTCCTCTGGGTGTGCCAATGAAGTTTGGAGCAGAGAGGTGCAGCTGGGCTGGCATTGGCGTGATCTAGTACGGCGTAATTTATGTTTAAAAGACCAAAGAGAATTAAACCTTCTCTGCCCAAAAATGTCTCCCAATTTCTAGGCAGTATGCTGCTAAAAGGCATTAGTGAAGTTCTTGGACTCCTGACAGTTTTTGGGATCAGGCTCTCTTTGGGAGTTTACCCTGGGCAGATGCACACAGCATTGGCATGCTGCTCAGCAAGCTGAAAGAAATCCCAGCGATCCTAAATTTGGGCCAGGTTTTCTCCTAGTTGACAGAATGTCAGTGAGCCAGGGAAGAAATTTAAGGGGGTTATCTTCTCAAGATATTAAGCTCTTCCAAGCTGACAGCTTTGTTGCAGAGGTCAGCTAGGAGGAACAAGAAAGAGGCCCTGTGATGCAAAGATGGACTGACAGATATGATTTCTTTTCCTTTTATTGAATTATAATGTCAGTGGTTGTGTCCCATTACTCCTGTGAGGCTGGAAGCCTCCATCTGAAATTGGAAAAAATGGATTTTAGTTGGTAAAGACAGATTTTTCTTGTTTTGTTCACAACCACTCTTAAAGGTAGCTCAGGTGTGAGGCAGTGCATGAGCTGGGGCTGGCTGATGAAATCCAAATTAACTCTGTGTATGGAACAGAAACAGAGTGAATGCAAACCCTGAGGATGGGGTGTTTTTCCCAGTGATGAATCTGCAGAATCATCATCCTTGCAGCCCCAGACAAAGGGGTTTGGGTAGCTCAGTGCAGGAAATGCAAAATGCTGAGGATTTGATCTGTTTGGCTGGGTCTGTGTTTGAGGACAAATCAGGTCGAGTTTTCCTATGTAAAGTTTCTCCATGGTTGCAGTAACAACTGGATCCTTCTCTGGTCTGATTTTCTATTTCATTTCTTTCATTTTAGTTGCTACATGTACAGCAGAAAGGTCATCTTGTCTTTTGTGCTCTGCTTTTGGTGGTGGTGGCTCCATTTTGCCAAAAGCTGCATCATCAGCTATAAGCAGCAGCCTTCTAATGTATTAAAGACAAGAAAATCCTTAGGAAAACTGCACTGAATGTACACAATTGTTTTGGGTGACACGCTCATCAAAGATAATTGGCAAATTTGAAAGTGCATCTTTTGAGCCATATGTGAAATGTCCAGTAGAGTATGGCTAATACAGGAAATATATTTATGGTTTAAGTTTTCCTAGGGACAGCTCTGCCTGCTGAGTAATGGGATCAGAGAAGAGGGAACTGAACCACCCAATTTCTCTTTTCCAGTCCTAAAATCTCTTCATAAAACTGGGAAGGCAATTTCAGCTATCAGAACATAATGTGTGAATTAACTAGTTATATGTCAGGACCATTTTTTATGATCTCATTTGTTCATATTACCTTGTGCTTTGA
The DNA here is from genome assembly GCF_030490865.1 of Poecile atricapillus. Taxonomy (NCBI): domain Eukaryota; kingdom Metazoa; phylum Chordata; class Aves; order Passeriformes; family Paridae; genus Poecile; species Poecile atricapillus. Next base: position 4,433,131 of record NC_081263.1, read on the forward strand.
GTGGCAAAGGTGTCAGAACCTTAGAAGATGAGACTTACCTGGTTGAGTGTGATGGTAATAATGTGTACAGTGGCTGCAGCAGCTGAGCTGAAGGCAAACTGGCTCTATAGGGTTGTTTATAAGAAAAATTAATTAAAAAGAATGCTATTAAATACACAGCATGTTGTTGTTCTTGAAAGAACATATATAAATATTAGAAATAACAAAGAATAGAGTTCATTAGAAAAGTCTTGTGATTTAGTTTTGAGACCTAGGATTTGTGGATAGGTGAGAAAGACCTGACTTCTTGTAGCTTTTCCCTCCCCAAGAACCTTTTTGTTAACTGTAAAAGTATACAGGATTCCAGCCTTTGAGAACTCTTTACTCTCCTTTTTCAGAGAAAAAACCCTAAGTGTTTTCTGTAATTCTGATTTATCTGATCATCTAACAAAGGTAAACATCCCCCAAGAGCTGCAGAGATAGGCCAAGGTACAAGGCTGATCACGGCATCCTCCAAGGGAAGCATTTTTGCCTGAGCAGCTCTTACAAACAAACAGGAGCTGTAGAAGTGGGAGAAGGTGCAGAGGGGCTTCATTTGAGGGAAAAATGGAAGTGTGAGTTCCTGGCCTGGGCTCCTGGAGAAGGCATTAACAGGAGAATAATGGCAGGTGATGAACATGGTGTGGGTGTGTGGCTCCTCTGGATTGTTGGCAGGGCACTGCTGGGAGCACCAACAGCTTTTCCATGGGGACTGATGGGGCACAGGCACTTCTGTTGTGGCCCAGAATGACAACCTCCTGTGTCCTGTAAAAACGGTGGAAGCTCTTTATGAGATTGAGAAAAAAAATTAGGCAGCAGTGAAATGAGTCCTGTGTAACCTGGAACACTTTCCATGGATGCTTTAGTACAAATTCCTCTCTTGCTGGCTCAAGAGACACCACTCAGAGCTTTTTGAAGGCAAGGCAGTGGATGTTGGTAGTTAGATGTCAGACATAATCTGTAGAAGAAAATTATTTTTTCTTTGTGGGGAGCCTTGTAAGCTTGATTTTAGGGAAACATTCCATATCATTGTTTCTGATATGTGTAAAGTTAAAGCAAGAAGGACATTATTTCATCTGTGGAGCTTCTTCTCATGAGAAGCAGAACTCTCTCAGTACATCCTGTCTGCTGTTTCAAACTAATAGGGATGTTTTACCAAGGCACACTTCTGGGAATTGAAAGAAATGCGGCATGAAAGAGGTTAAATCAATACCCAGAATTTCAGAAATGTATTTCAAAAGGAATTGTAGCAGTTGATTTTCTCCATTTTTCAGGGAGGTAATGAAAAATAAATGGGGAGACTACTTAGTACTTCATGTCTGATAACTCAGAGAGCATATATACAAAGCTGCAGTCAATTCAAAGGCATTTTTGGAGTGATATATTGATGGATGGAGGCAGCATGGACGGTGTCCTTGGCTGTTCTGTCTGGAGCAGGGTGTTGGCTGTGGCAGTGTGATGAGCTGGGTATGCTGAATTCTGGTTTTTTGATATTTTTGTGCCACTGACCAAACCCTCTTTATTTTTTGATTCTATTTTCTCTGATATTCCATCTTGATACAAGGAGGTGTAGACAGAGATTTGGGGGCTGTGCCTGAACACCTGCAGGCAGACACTGTTTGCAGAGGTAAATAAAAATGAAATTAAGAGATGACTGACAGCCTCACTTGTAGTGCTTCCTACCTTTTCAGTACTTCACAGTGCAATTTTTATATTCTTCTAATGCATTTTCTTCTGGATGTGGGCAATAACAGACCTTACAGGCATTATTTGTGAGTGATGTTACTCTGAGCGTGGCTCTGTTTTATTTTAGTGTTCTTATAGATGTAGTGTCTCTTTGTTTACTCTAGTGTGAATATTAATTGCATGTTAATGTATTATATGCACAATAAAGTACATTACTGTTAAGTGTCTAATGTTATATTATGCATGTAACATGTTAATATGGAATAATTAGCTAGGTCTTCACTTTGAGGTCCATCACAAATTCTTTAGCTACATGAATTAAATTCATCAAGTAATTTCATGAAATCTTAACCTCTGTAGTGACTAAAGGAAGCCTTGCTGAGAGCTGGAACATTTTATAGATAGGACTATTTATCCAAAGTTCTATTATTAGCCTAGAAAGAAGGGCTCACCATGTATTTTTATTAAAAATGACAACGTACTTAACATCTTTAATGAAAACTAACCATTGTGATATGAATTTAGAAACCCTGACACCTTCTTTTATAGAAATGAAGTCCCCTAGTATATTAAAATTAACATTTTTTAATAACAAAAAGTGATATAGTCCACTGGAGTAGGACTAAATTTATCTTATGATTGTACTTGTCATGGCTTTGAGTATTTATTGAGTAGTTTTAAAAGTTCATTAAACTCAAGAGATTAAATATTGCCCCGAGCAGTGCTCCATAAAAGAAAAAATATAGTGCTATTACTTGGTAAAATGTTGTGCTATGTTGTTAATTTAACTCCCCTGAGTTCTCATCTGCCTCAAAAGCCATTTCTTCATGCTGCTGGAGGTGGCATTTCCATGAGTCTGGGTGTTGGTCAGGGCTGCAGGTGCTGTCCCTGGAGCTGCCAGGGGATATCCTGTCCTGGGGGTGGGATGCTGGTGCTGCCCCGTTCCCAGGGGAGGGATGTGCTCCTGGGGAGAGAATTCCAGCTCTGCTCCCTGCCTGTGACTCCTGCCAGGGACTCTGCTCCTGCCTCGACAGTTCTCTCCAAGGATACACCTTCAAAGCCTTCCACAGGCATCGTGTTGCAGATTCCCAAGCTGAAAGTGTGTGTGTGTGTGTGGGGGGAGCTGTGTGAAAAGGCTTTAAATAATGCAGCTGGTACTGCATGGGATCCCTGCCACGTCCAGAGCATCCTGTGACAGAACTGATGTGCTGATTTCAGACCAATCATAAACTCATTTCTCTCTAAACAACTTAACATCAATTGCAAGAGATTGTCCTGAGCAGAAATCTTGTTATACTTTCTATAACTTAAGTAAAAGAGCTCTAATTTCTAAGACATACCCATTTTAAGAGTTACTGGAGAAACTGAGCATAAGATTTCCTTATTTGCTTATGTACTTTGTATTCTCTGCTCCCTTGAGTTTCCTTCCTTTTCTCCATATGCAGATGGTTGAGGGCTTTCTTTAATTGTTATTTTGAACCCCCAGATCCATGTGTGCAGCCATATGAGGTTGGTGGGTATTTTTCCAGCTCTGTATGTTCGTGCAGCACTTTTGCCTGGGGACATGCACATTCCACATGCACGCCAGGCACGATGTGTGTGTAAATCAAGGATTGATTTGAAAATTAAACTTGCTGGCCCTCCAGCAATATCTAAGTTTACAGTGACAAAACAATAACAGGGAATTAGAAAGAACCTCTCCTAAAATCAAATCAGGCTCTTGTTTTGCAGCAAGTAATTAGATTGCAGTTTGTTTCATTGCAAAACTCACCATGGCCAGTAAATTAAACTATCACTTGTCTTGCAAAAATAGTTTCTTTTGGACTGTTTGACTGTGGCCTTTTTTTGCCCATATTTTCCAGCTTTGTTACCAAATGAAATTAAGTTTTACATTAGAATGGGAAGCAGCTGCTGCTGTTAAATTTGCAGTCTCGGATCTGTTGCACAATTTACTCTGGGCTTTATTATGAAATTTAACCTATTACTGATCTGTCTAATAATGTTATTTGTCTTGGGACGACCTGAATGCCTCAGAATGAGTCCTGAATGAATTGCCTTATATACAAGGTAACAATCTAATGGAGTTGCAGGACAGAAAAAACAATGTACAGTTCATCTTTTGCTATAGTATCCCTTCACCTCCTCCGAGCAAAATGTATTTACCAATTAGAGGAGTTACACAAAATATTCTATTCATCAACCAATTTCCCTTTTCTTGTTTCTAATGCATTTGTTTGAGCCTCAAACACAATTTTCAGTTGTGAGATGTATCTTCTGTCTGTACAAATAAACATGAGCTTTAGCCTTTAGCAAGATACTTGAAAAGGAGATAAATACATGTTTAGCTCACTAAGTTATGCAGAAAAATGACAAAACAAAATTGGATGATGTTGTGTTGCCTTTGTATATGCAGGGGGCATGGGAGATGCAGCTCTTCAGTGTGCAGCTAATAAAAGCTGATGTTTGGCCATTTGATTTTTCACTCCTGTGCACCTCGCAGGCTTTAAACGGCTCATGGAGAGTTTGGGAGATGTGCAAGGAGATGATATTATTTTGAAAATGAAATGTTTCACAGCTGCTGGTGCTGAAGCTTTAAGCTCAGCACAGGCATATTTAGAGGCTGATCTGGCTTCCTTCTCATCCTCTCTGGTTGTCCTCCCTTTGTGTCCCATCTGCAGAACCGTGGGGCTGTTGGTGCTGACAGAATCCTCATCACCAGCACTGAGCATTTGCAGCCCGTGAGTTCCTGCCAGTAATTAGCACTGTGTTTGGTAACCCCTGGGTAATTAATTCATGTGGTTTTTTATTCATTTTTACCATGCATGGGCTCGAGTGTTGGTGAGCCTCTGAGTGCTGTGCCAGAATCGAGGTCAGTCCAACTTGGGGATCACTGTGAGTGTGCAGTTTTACACAGCAGCAGTGGTTTTTTTCTTTGGGAAAGGCTGGGAGAGAATTTATGCTGTGAAGCAAGGGGAGACTGAGGCTTTTATCAAGGTAGGAGAGTTGTTTGGTTTCACTGCTGGCTTTTTTTTATTATGGGCTTATATTAGAACCAGATAGCTTTGTAGAAATGGTCAAAGGATCAGTAAAATTGAATAGTAAATTTTACTGTGGTAAAATCAGTGTGGAACAGTAGTTATGATTTGATGGCATGCTGGTCACAAAATACAGAGGTGTTTGTTTCAGCCTGATCAAAATACAAGATTGGAGCCCTGTTGGAACAAACTGCAGGCTTATGCTTGTTATTTTATGATTTATAATATAAAATGAAAACTCTACTGCATAACTTTTTCAGGTGAGAATTTATTTTCACAAATGTAGAATAAGTTCTGAAATGCCAATGTGCACGTAAGTTAAATATTCAAATTTTCAATTGACTTTGATGTGTTAAGTAAGCAAATTATTTCTGCTTGCATTTTTAATTAATCTAACTCCTGCCAACCCTAGCACTGAGAATTGTGGTTCCACCCCAGCAGTGTTGGGTTCAGAAAGATGGAAGCCCCCACTATTTGAAGTGGAAGCACTGGTTTAAAATGAGATGTCAGAGTGCAGGTCCAAACTTCTATCAGTTGGTTCTCTTCACTTAAGCAGTGCTTACATGGTCTCAATTATTGCTTTTCTCCTTAAAGTAAAAAATGAATGTTACAGGAGGCAACTTTTAGAAAATATGGAGGGGTTTTTAGTTATTTTTTTGAAATACATAAATGACAGGCAACCATGGAAGATTAAAATGTTAGGGATAAGTACTGCTTTCACTTACTATTGACCATAAAGCTTATGGAGTTGTAGCAAATACTAAGCTGGTTTAAATTGGCTGCCTGACAATGGGAGGATATTTGCTGGTTTATTCTTTTACCTGATTCCATTCCTTTGACTCAGTCTTCTGTGTAGCAGTAAGAATAAGAGAATTCAATTTTACTTTCCAAAGTGAGCTTTCCCTTTTTCCCCCGTGGAGGCAATAACATTGCAATGGTTGGGTATCCTTGACAATACCATCTTTGGAAGATTGAGCTAATTTATTTAATTTTCACAGTTGGCACACTGTCATAATGCTGGGTTGTTGTCACATTCAACATCAGAAAAATGTTACCCTTCTCAGCATTTTAGAAATGACCAGTGACATTAAAAATGTAGATAGCACCTGGCTTGGAGGTAGTTCTATGAAACTTAATTGTAATTATGATGGTTGCAAAGAAGCTACATGAAGATTCTTGATGAGGATAGCACAGGGAGATGGTAAAGCTGTCAGCTGTGGGATGGCTTGATGGAGAATTTTCTCCTTTATGGTTTCCCTCCACTTTTGTGGTTTTTCTGTTCCTTTATCATCTCTAGTGCCTTATGTGTATATAGCACACTTGAGAGAGAAAACTGCAGATGAACTCAGAGTTTAGGATGTTTCAAAAAATTCCATGGTGTGCAATATATCATGGGTGCATGGGGCTTTTTTTGAGTGGAGACTTTTTGTAGTTGTTTTATGCTGAGCTGAAGTCAAAAGACCTCGTGCAGCTCAAGTGAGTGCACTGGGAGAAAGAGATTATGTATTTATATATACCTCTGTGTGTGTATATATATATATATATATGTGGTACTAAAGGAATGGTTATCTCAGGGAAGCACAGGACTGATGATATCCTGGCTTTTATCATCCAATTCCCCTATTGGAGAGAAGCCTTTGGAGCCCAAAGGCTGGGGAGTCTGGCACAGGCTGCATGGGAGCAGTGCTGTTTGGGAATGGATTGCTGGGGATTTGGAGGTCAGAACGGAGCATCCAGCCCCAGCATCAAGGATGGCTTTCCCAAACAGCTGGGGCTGGCTGTGCACAGCAGAGAGGATGAGCAGGGTCCCCAGGGCAGGACGGGCTCTGCAGCACCAGAGAGCCCAGACTTTGCTGGGATTGAAGCTCCCAGAGGGGTGGGAAGCAGCACATGGATGGATGCACAGGAGATCAGAGGTGTGAGAGGGCTGCCACAGGCAGCAGGGAAAAGGAGCCTGAGGAATCGCTCCTTGTGGGCAGGATTGAGCACCCGTGTAAACACTTCTTGCCATCAGGACCCAAGTTTCATTTGTTATTTTCTTAAAGGATGGGTTCTAAGCAACTTTGTGTGGGAAGAAGCAGCATGAGCTGGCAGCACCGTTTTTTGCTGCAAAACTGTTAAACAAATAAGTGTTACAGAAGTAAACCTGTGAGAAATGAAACATCTTTGTACTTTACTGAGCCAATTAAAAAAAAATCAGGGAACCCTTCCTACATGTATTAGAAATCTGTTTTAAAATCTGTTAGGTGGATATTTTCAGTTGAGGGAAGTTATGTTGCTGTAATGTTTTCTCATTCGTTTCATCTCAAATATGTGAAACCTGCTGTTTCCTAAATAAGTAAAAGCAGATGGAGCAGCCTTGGTGATAGGTTTTGCTGAACACTTCAGCTCTGTTAGCTCAATTCTCACTTATTTAATGCCTTTACATTAGAGATCTACTTGAAGTTTACAGTGTGGAATGTCTCACAAATACAGCGTTGACTGGGAAAGCTAGTGAAATATATGAAAGTATTTATCTAATCTGTTTTATTCTCCTTAGTATCTTTAACTCCAGAGGATTCATTTGGTAAAATCATAACAGTGGAGTTATGCCAACCTTGAAATAAAAAAACAACTAAACCAACAACCCAAAACTTGTGAGTCAGTCTCCAGATGTTTGTGAGACTGGTGAAGGGAGATGTGTTTTCAAGTTCTTTGTTTCTCAGTTCCAGGGACTTCAGATATACACTGATTTCCAATCTTCCAGTGTTTTTGTAGTCTGTATATTTAAAAGGAGGATTTTCCAGTAACCTAATTTCCAGAATTTAGCAGAAAAAATAAATGTTGTAGGGTTTTTGGTGCCAGTGGTGACAATGCCTCTCAAAACCACAAAGTAAATTTCCCTTGATTTTGTTTATTTGTTTTTACTGCTTTCCAAGTGAGGCTGGGTCATCAATTATTGGAGCGTCACGGTTAGCAGTACGTTTTTAGTCATGCACAGTATGATTTGTACAAATTAAGGCTTTGACCTTTTGATTTTCTTTGCCTTCAGAGGGGGATTGCCAGTGAAGGTGTTGGAAAGTGTTGTAGAGGAAATGCCAAAGGTAAGGAGGGAAGGTTTCCAAATAGAAATCAGCCTGGAATCCTGTTCATCAGTCTTTGTAAACACATCAAATCCAAATGTTGTAATCCTGCCCAGACCAAATTTATCACTTTCCCATTGTTTCCAGTAGGTGAGGATTTCATCCCAGAGAGCTGCTGGAGTATTTTGAGCTTTGATGAAAATAGCTGCCACTGTCTGACATTGATGATAAGGTGAATAAAGTGAATGTTGTGCAGGATAATGAATTTTTCCCAGGTATATCTCCTCTTTCTTCAGGTACAGCAATTAAATTCATTCTGGAATTTTTGTGTGCTGAGAAAATCTCCTCAGAGTTACATAAATTTCCTCACATTCTTTATTTACTTTATTGAACATGTGTAGTAAAAATATCAACCCTAAAATTCATCTTCCTCTTGGAATTTGTTTTGCCATCTGGTAGTCGTGAATGAGAAACTTTTCATTCCAGCTGGGAGAGCTGCAAAGGCCTCCCTCATCTTTTCTGTTGTTGAAATAGAAAACTTTCCATGCAAAAAAAAAAAAAAAAAAAAATTCCAAATGGCCCTGATGGGACTGGGAAGGGATCAGCAGGACCTTGGCTTCATTCTGGCCTCACAGCAGGCGTGGGGAGGGTGATGCTGCCCATGGTTGTGTTTGCTGTAGGAGCTGGGTCTCCTTTCGGTGCATGATGCCCATGGAACTCGTAGATTTAAGGATAGTGCAGTAACTCACGTTTCCTTAATGAGGCTCACGATAGTCAGCATTGTGGGCCTTTGGAAATGTTAGTGCAAAAGCAGCTTTCTGGGATGGGTTTTGCATCTCCCTGTCTGCCTTAGATGCTCTCTGGCAGATGGACTACAAGGAAAATAGTTTAAATGGGGACACGGGTTCAAAATAACTCTCCTCTTAATTGCTCTCTTTCAAAATCATTGTGTATCCTGAAGGTTTTACCACCAGCTAATGTTGCATTTACAGTTCTTAAGATGTTCATTATAGAAGCAGAGTCAAGAGCCTTTTCTGAAGGGAGCTGGTGTGAACATTCCCAAGATATTGCAGGCTGCAAGGCACAACTTTTTGTTTGGTTTGAAGCAAGGTACCGGCGCTCTGCGATGAATTTTAATTGATTCCAGTTGCAGTTAGTTTTCAGCTTGTCATTGTTAGGGAGAGACTTGTTTAGTGTGGGGCAAAACATCTCTGTATTTTTCATCTTGACATGAAGGACTTTATCCTCTTTTGGTGTAAATGAGCCTAAAGCCACTGATGTAATGAAACTGCCGATTTCCGCCACTTGAACCCCTCTTTTTGCTGCCTGACATGCAAAACACAAAGGGATTACTCACTCTGGAGTGCCTGCAGAATCTGGCCCTTCAAAATAAATTAGTCACATCTCTGTCCAAGCAGATTGCAATAAAACAAGAAATATGAGTAGTGCTCTTAGAATAATTTTGAACATAAAATTTTTTTACTGTGTTTCTTCTCAAAGGAACTAAAATGTGGTCTCTTACAGATAAATATAAATGAGCAGACCAGTGAATTTGGATGAAATCATACCTTTTTAAAGATGCAAATTGAAAATTAAGCCTCAAAACAATAGAATCCCCCTGAGCCTTTCAGGAAGGATTGTATATTGCTCGTCAGACAGTGCTGCCAGGTTGCAAATTTCATTTCACAGTGAATTCCATGGGAGAGCTGCTGGAGCTTGCTTTTATGATGAAAAGAGAACAATCTATTGAAAAGATGTGTAGCTTTTTCCACGATCTGGATCATCTCTTTTAGGAGAGAGATTCTTTTATGGGGAGGAAGCTGTAATGGGGAGTGTTGTGCTTACCAGGTTTTGCCTTGGCCTTTGCATTAAAACCGGGAGGGTTACGGGGATGTTCCTCCTGATAAGGGAGAACCTCTTCAATTGGCCCCAGTTGGGATCCACAGCTATAGCAGATTTCAATATTTTTTTTTTCCTCAAGTCATTTTAGGGTCATCTCCTTTCCATCTCTTGCTTCCCTCTATTCCTTTTTTTCATTCCCACTTTTTTTCTTGGGAAGAATTTTTTCCAGGCTTTGTGATGTCTTTTGACCACCGTCACTCAACATGAAAGTTCCCGGACTGAAAATATAGAAAGGGAAGAATCTGTTCAGGAGCTGTCCTAATAAAAATACAGTCATGATAAAGGAGGTTAAAATTAAGCATTTTACTCAGTTGGTAAATGCAAAATGGAAAAAAGATTGGTTAAAAATTATGAGAAACTGTCTCTACAAAATTACAGGATTCTAAGTAAGGCAAATTCCGCAATTTGATTCACTCCTGTAGGGACAGAACAGGACTTTCAGAAGGCATTTGGCACTGATGTCATCCTGTTTCTGGATTTGACTGCTGCTTTTTATGGGATATGAATACTGGTCAAACGTGGGAAAGGTGCCAGAAATGGATTTACAGGCATAAATCCCGAGGGTAACCTGGAAGTGTCTCACAAACCTCCAGCTGGCCATTAGCTATGTTTGAAATGAATCTCAGACATGGACTTAAATGTTTGCAGTGATGGATCTCTGTAACTGAGTTCCATTAAAATAAGATACATAGAAGGAAAATGTTTTGGGTTTGTATGGAACAAAAAAAAAAAAAAATCATGGTTACTACTATAGAGTTGCTGATCACAGAAAGCATCTTAACTGCAAGAGAAAAGTCTTAATTGTGATTATGAAGGAAATATTTCCACAGTTTCCAATACTGCAGTCAGAAAATTCTTCTGCTTGTGGCTAGCTCCTGTTGATGCAGATCAGGTTTAAAAATGCAGTTTAGGGCAACTCTGGAACAAAGTCAATAGTTAATAAGGCAGAGACTTGCTTCCAGCAAGAAAGTGTTCAACTCAAATTCAGCTGTTAGAGGTGTTGTTTGTGGGGAGTTTGACAAACTGACCCCCGTACGTGGAGCTTCAGTTTGGGCCTGGTTATATACATTATGGTTATATATCATTCTGGTTGTGCAGCTGCAATATTAATGAAATAGTAGAAGTGCAGCAGTGAGCTGGCACGGAGAGGAAATTGGGGAGGAAATGGCTTAAAAATGTGGTTTTGCATATGTTTTCAGTGTGCTAGAAATGTATTTTAACTTGCAAATTTCCTACTGCGGTGGTGTTACGAGCTGAGAAGGGGACTGGACCCTGTGTTACAAACCAGCTTTTTTTCAATAAGTGGAGGCTTCAGACCAGCTTTAAAACTTGTATGTGGGCTGGTTTGGTTTTTTTCTTTTTTTTCCTTTTCCCTTGTAAATCAGTTTGTATTTAATTGCAGTCCCAATCTGCACCCATGCTGTATATGGGCAGAAAAAGCACATTTGTGTGAAGCTGTGTTGTTTGCCCTGGCTGTGAGAGTGGGATCAAGAGGTTGATCATCTCCTGGATCCTTCCAGTCAGTCACAGCAAATTCCCTTGGCACAGCCAGAATGGGATGGACAGAAGCAGGGACCAGCCATTCTTTGGGTGGATTCATCTCAGCAAGACTGTTTAGCTTTTTTTTTGATATTACAGTTTAAAAGGCTGAGTTTGATGCAGATGACACCATGCAATTAGAATTTAATTTCAGAGAAGTACTAGAGAGCATACCCTGACATGCCTCCCCCATAGAAAGTTTATTTCAAATTGTTGGGAATATAGAGCATTAAGTAAATGAAATGTGAGTAATACCTTGCAGATTGCCAGAGAAGTGTATGCCTAGGCATTTTAAAAGTGAGGGTAATATTTCACCAGCTCCTGAGAAATATATCAAAGATGCATAGATTTTAAGGCCAGGAGGCACTGTTAGATCATCTCTTCTGACAACCTGCATAACAAGCTAAAAAGTTTTCCAGTAATTGCATCAAACATACACAAAAAAATATGAAAGAAAACAGTTCTGATTAAACAGCAAGAAATGTGCATGTTGAAGGTGTTGTCGTTTCTCCGGGCTTCAGTTGGCAGAAGTTTTGTTTGCTTCCGTGATGCAAATTGGATCCACTGCCTGACTCATCCAGCAGTACCTGAATTTTGAGTCCTTTTTTTATCATTTATAACCTTTGGGTGGATGAGACATTCTCAGAGGTGAAGAAGGTGTTTCACATGGGGGTGATTGAGTCCTGAAGGGGAGAATCAGGAACTGAGCAGCTGGGGGTACCCAGTAGTGCCAGGTCTGGAGCTATCCAAACTTTCCCCATTTCATTGCCATGATTTCTTCTCAACAGCAAAAACTACCTAAAGGGGTATTTTTAGAAACAAGTAATGATAATTTTAAGAAAACCCCACAAATAAAAAAGCCTCTCTACTTTTTGAGTATCAGCGGTCTGTCTGATTTTGGAGCCAATTCTATTATTTCCTGCATTTTAGTTTCAATTTGAGCTCTTTGAATTACACCGTGTGCCAACCTTCCTGGTTTTTTTGCCCTTCACTGCACCCACAGTGATTTAATTTTGTTTGCTGTTGAAGTATGGCTTTACACAAACTCTGGGAATGGTATGCATATGGATCACTTACAAATAAATCTGTGTACAGAAAACATAGATTGCCAAGTAGGCAAAACATAAAGATGTCTGTGCACTCATAATTTCCTAGCATTACTCTGTACTGCACTTAGCAGGATGAAGAGCTGTGTATCTTCTCTGCAGAACATATGTTCAGGCAGGAAAACCACCTGCATTAATTTTTGTTTTCAGGTGTCACCGCACGTGAATCTTCACAGCCTGTCGGGATTCATACAAATGGCTGATGTAGCATCTGAAGATCACACGTTGTACTTGGAGGAAACAGTCTGTGTGAACTTAGATGCTCTTCATATTTGGTGTTATTTAGCTTCTCTGGACTCCATCTGCCCAGCTATTCTCAGCACAGGTCTCCAAGGCTGCTGGGGTACTCACTTGGCTTTAAGTGTAGATAAAAGGTGATCTTCATTCAGGATAGCTGTCAGGTAGGAGCCATATCAAATTTTAGATTTCACACAGGGCACTTCATAAAGTGCTTTTTGTTACCAGTAGCGTGTGCTGATGGTTATGATGAGTTTGTACAGTGATAAAATCGTTCAATGGTGCATTTGTCAACAGTGTCAAGGTAATAGAAATGACTTGAACATAATCTCTTGCAGTTTATGCTTTGAAGGAGCTGAACTATTCTGTAAGCACACTTGAATTTCAAATAATTATAGTATATCTGAGAATGATCATTTTGTTTGGCAGAATGTTTAGCAGTTGGTCTCTGCAGCTCCATGGAGGCGCCATCTCCGTGCCTCTGCATCCCATTCAGCTGCTGTGGTGCTGTCCCTTCCTCCCCTCCTGCCAGCTTTGTTTCCATATGCTTGACAGAATTGCTCAGGCAGATACACTGCAGATGGATCATGGAAAGCTCACATTAGGATAACACGAACAAAGCTGCACCCTGAAATCACGTTCTGATGTGAATGTGGGGAGTGAGTTGCTTGAAAATGCTCATCGTGCCTTGGTTAAGTGAGTGATCATGGATAAGTTTTCCTCTGTATTTATTAGTTCATTAAAGACTCCTTAAAATACAGCTTTTCTGAGGAGCTGGAGATGGAAGGATGCTCTTGTGCTTCATGCTGATTGGTACCAACTCAGCCAGCATCCACAACTAAAAACAACTCAGAGCAGCAACCACGCTATTAACTGAGGTGGGGCACCACGATTCACAGATGGTATCATCTAAACTTAGTAGCAGCCACTTAAATTCTGACCACGGCTTGTTTGGACTCCTGTTCATGAGGAGACTTCCAGGGCTTCATTTTTCTCCTTAATCCCTGAAGCTTCCCTTTAAGAGGATGTGTTGTAAGCAGCACTAAGAGCTCCTTCACAAGGCTGGACCCACTTCACATTCAACACATTTGGTGGTGTGATTCTCATTGGTTTTGGCACTGGTTAAAGCAGACATATTAAACAACATTTCATGAGGCTTTTTTAAACAAGTATTTAATCACTGAGTCCTGATTTGTTTCTTTGCAAATGGATTTAAGGCAGAAACAGCTGTTAATGCAGAGGAAATTTGTTGGACTTAGTCCTTTTACTGCTGACAGCATGGTCTTTATTTCACATCAGTGTCTTCCATCTGCACCTTGTCACAGAATTTCACCTGTTTTTCTCATTCTCTTCTTTGTAGTTCTGGATGGACAAACCTGCAAACATCTTCACACTTAAAAAATGACACGATGCAAAAAAATTACCAAAAGAACCTGCCCAGACACACTTCAGTAGTTGCTTATTTTTGGAATTTTGAAGAGGTTTTTTCTATCCTGGATGAGGTTTCAATCTGGAGCAGCACTGGAGAATTACAGCAAGTGTTGTAGCAATGCCACCTACGAGAAGATGCCAAGAAATAAGGAAATAGTCATTTTATTACAAACAGCAGGTGGTTAAGTTAGTGCAGCAAGCAGTGCCAGACATGTCTGAATTTGCAGTGAGTACGGGGCGATATCTTGTCATGGGATGGCAAAGGTGGAGTCAGAGATGCAGGTAGCAGTGATGATAAATGTTCAGGGCAGATGCTGCTCTTGCCAAGGTGTAGATCACCATCAAATAGGGAAATAAATCTTCCCTGTGTTGACTTGAATGTCCTGCTCTGCCAGCAGTTCTGCTCCCATTTAGGCCCATTACTGCCTTGGTTTGCTGCTCTTGTGTTCTACTTAACAACACACAAATATTTAAAGCTTTATTAAGTTTTATTAAGGTATTGAACAGCCTCTTCTGCCCTCCTTGCTGTGTTCTGTCTGTGTCCTGGTGGTGGAATTGGTTTGGTTGGTGGTTCTGCTGCTTCTGGAGTCCTGTTTGTGCTCTCTGTGCATAAATAGGGACAGGTTGGAGTCACAAGTTGGATCATCTGAGTAAAGATTTTGCTGCTTTGGATGTGCAGCCTGACACTGTTGACTCCCTCCTGAAAGGTCTTTGCTGTTCAGGAAGCTGGAGCCTGTTTTACAGTGGATGCACTGCAGTCCTGCTTGGGAGAGTTGACTTACCTGCATATGCTTTGATAATTGATTTAAAAACAAAATCAGGTGTATGTTAAACATAATTAGTTGAGAATATTTTGTCTTTTTTTTTTCTTAAAAGAACCCAAAGCTCATTTTAGGCAGCAGTGACAGCTAAGCTTTTCAAAGGTTGGCAATGAATGATAATACACCCTGAAGCATATTACAAAAGGTCCATGTTCTTCATGGATGGGGTCGTTGGAGAGGCACAGGAACAAGCTGTCAGTTATGGTGTGCAAGGAGCTGTTTGTTCTATTCATTTTCAGTGGCTAAAGCTGCTGCTCCACGTTTTCTCTGACAGTCCTTTTGTTGTGCTGTCTCACAGGGGTGGAGGGCACACAAACCATCGATTATTTCAGGCCAGCCCAGGTCCTGTGTGTCATTGTTGCTGTCATTGGACAAAGGGTGTGACTGGGGTGGCTCAGGTCCCTGCTGTGTGGCTGTTTGGGGGGACAGGTAGGGAGGGTTCTCCCTGTGATCTGTGCCAGTGCTGGTTTCTTCTCTCTGTCCCAATATTGCATTGATGGTATCCCAGGGATGGGCTGTGGGAGAAGCCACCAGCGTGTCCTGCAGCTGGCAGCACCTGGAGGAGTTTTGTGTGGTTTGTGTCTGTGTTGAGAGCCTGTGTGGGTGATCCATCTGCATGGCAGGAGGTGCAGGTGTTGGAGCAGCTCCTCCTGGGGGCTCTCAGGCTCAGAGGTGTACGGAGGTCATGGCCCGTCAGGAGTGGCTGGCAATCCCCATATTGCTGATAGGACTTCTGCAATATTCCTCTTTTCAGCTCTCCTGGGACACAGGAGGAGTGTGAGCCAGGTGAGAGCTGTGGTTTCTGGGTTGGATTTGTCCTCTGAGTCCACAGATGCCAGCAGAGTTGTGTTTGGCTCATCCTGGGATTCTCTGCTTTTGTGTGGTTAAATATCTGGTTTTGAGCAGATCACAGTGCCAAGAATGGTTGAGAGCAGTAACTTTAACACTGCCTTGATTCCTTCTTACATCAGTGTGAGATATCTATACCAGAATGTATGAATTGCTTTCAGTGGAGCAACAGGAGAAATGATACAGTTTTGGCAGCATTGCTGTAGTGTGAGACAAAGTTTGGAGTGTTTGGAAACCAGATTCTTCTGCTGTCTGGAGTTCCAGGTAGCCTTGTAGGAGAAAAGAGAAGGTGGAGCTAAAGAAAAATCCCATTTTGTGGAGATGTAATGCTGTGAACAGGGTTCTTGTGCAGATGGTGGCTTGCTCTTATGTATGCATGGCTTTCACCTCCTCGTAGAGGCAGCTCCAGTTAATGCTGATATAAAACTGCCTGTTAATTGGAGTACATGGAGATAATGGTAGGTATAATCTCTAAGTAAACTCTTAAAAGCTCTGGAAAAAGGGTATTTAAAAAAAAAAAAATCATCTCTCCCCAAAACCTGAGTTTGCACTCTGCTTTGAAGATAGACTCATCAGTGTGCGGAGCAGACTTCTGCCTTGAGGCCATTTATAGTGCCGAAGCTTGTGAAGCTAAAACAGTTTGATGTGTAATTGCAGGAGGAAATGGAAAACCTGCTGAGCATGGCAGGATATAGTGCCTTATCACCCTTTATGTGCATCCAGTGCTTGCTGAAATTGCCAGCGGATCCGCAACATCGACAGAACGGTGACATTTTTCATGGGCCGCCGTGTTCTGAATCAACACTGCAACAGCGCGATTAGAGTAGGCAAAGTAGGGGGAACAATCAAAGAGTTGCATGTGACAGATCAGGTTTTAGTCATTCCCTGCTCCTTATTGCCTGCTGTCGTGTGTGATATGCAAAGCAGCTTCTCCAGACGCATTACACCTTCACATTACCTGAAAATTGAATTTTATTTGGTGGCCTGCATATAATTTATAGCACTCTTCCAATGCACTTCAGTTCTCATTTAGCTAAAAGTGTGTTCTTTATTTCCTACTGGCAGGGAAACAGAAATAAAACTGAATATTCAGCACCAGTTACAGTATATAAGAAACCAGGCTATTGAAGTTTTAAGCTGCTTGGATGTGTTATTGACAAGAACTGTCTATTCTGGAGTTAAGCACACGATGTATTTGATTCCCAGAGGTATCATCTCTCCATAGTAATTAATCAGAGAAAAGGCAGTGACTCTGAATAGCGCTACTTGAAGTTATGGGCCACTATTAGCACTCAAAAACTGAATGGTAATTGAACATCCCATATGGAGGAGAAATGGGGGTCCAGGCTAAGGACTTGAGATCCAGCCTTGCAGGGCAGAGAGGTAAAAGGTTTTTTTAATTATTCAAATAGAAGTACTACTTCTGCTAAGCACTTCACTACATGGAAAAATACCCTGTAAATAATTTACTGCTTGTATTGTTGTGTGTGTGGGGCTGTTGGGATAAAACTCCTGCACCAGCACCTTGTCCACCAGTGCTCAGTGATACAAATTTTGACTAAAGGAACCTGTGTTTTACCTGATGCTTTCTCAGCTCTCTTGCTCTTAATCATACAGGTTCCTTCCTAGGGTTTTCATTTTCTCAGGTCAAATCTGAGGAATTGGTGTCTGCTTTTTTTTTTTGTTTTTGTTTTTCTGTCTGTGTCATTTGTTTGTATCCTCTTTGGGCTTGATTTATAGTGCAGGTCATTTGTTGCAACCAAACATTTATTTCGATCTTGTCTTTACAGTTTGATCTTTCAAATAAACTCCATTTAGTTTTGTACTTCAAGAAAAATTCATCTCATCTAATAGGCTTTCAAGTTTGATAGTTTGAAAAAATGAAAACAGCTTAAATGGTGTTTTCAGGCAAAACTTGTGCCATGTAGGACAGCTAATAGCAGTGTGAATTTCAAAGTCTAATTACAGATGTTACCAACTATGAAATTTATGCCGTTTGTGGGGAATTTAACTGTGCAAAACAAACAACCAAACCCAACCACCTCTGAAAGCACTGAGTGGAATTCATTTGGTAGTGGAATCCTACTTCCAGTGGGGCATTCCATTAATTTCTCTCTCCTGTTAGAGGATGCAGATGAACCAGCTTTCCCAGTACCTTAGAGACTCAAAGGCTTCCAGTTTTGGCAGTGTTTTGTGATTATATTTATTTAGCAAAGCTATTGCTCCCACAAGCAAAGTATTGCTGTTGTTGCATTCTTAATCTGACCCTCCTGGCAGGGCTGTGGGATTGATGCACCCTTGGCTTGGAACTTGTTGAAACTAAAGAATTCCTACAGCAGTGGGAATTGCCATGAACAGCAGAGGCTGTGCAGCCTGTGGAGGGCTGCAGGAGCAACTGGAATTAGAGCTTTTCCAGAGTTCTCCTGCATCTTCTGCATGAAGACAAAAAGTCTTCGATGTGAGATTTATACCTTGTATTTAAGAGGACAAGACTTGATGGGTTTGAGCCATAAAGCATGACTGTCTCTCACTTGTAATTATTTTGTGAGTCCTTTACACCACAGTTGTAAACTTAAAGAAAGTTTCCTTAGGAAATGAGTAGCAAAGCTATTTTATCTGCAGACTCTCTTTGGCATTGCTCTGGGTTGTTTTACAATAAAAGCCCTTTCTGGTGTACTGATGTGCTAAGCACAGTAACAGATTTATTTTCTGTTATCATGAGAACAAATGCAGTTACAGTGTAGGCTAGAATAACATCAACACATATCTCTTCCCTAGGTAGAGATGAATTTTGTTCCTTTGCACAAACATAAACATGGCTTTGATGGAATAACAAGAATCAAAAACATTTTCCCCATATCCATCTGTGAGAAACTCCTTGTATTTTAGCTCAATAAAACAGTTTGTAAACAAAAATTTAGTGAAATGGAAGTTGATGTTAAGAAAAACAGCAGCAATGTTGTTCTGGAGATGCTCAAGTCTCAATTACAGTTCTGTGAAAACGTGGTAAATTATTAAAAAATTTCAGTTTCAAGAAGAGCAAACAACTTGGTTTCTACAAATGCAAATTTAAGGTTCACATCCTATTCTGTAACACTTAATAAATGCGCTTTAGCAGCTTTCAGTCTATTAAATAGCAAGCTTTGTTTAAATTGTGGGTTATAGCAGAAGTAGTGATTATCTTTTATGTTTATAGTTGTGTTTTTTGTCTTTTATTTCCTATTTATGTGAAGTAAAAAACTGTAGAACACAATCTGTCCATCAGAAATTATGAGAATATGTATCCCTGTCACTAATGGTATGGAGTTTCCTGTACAACACTTGTGCTTTCTCCTAAATTTTAGTTTTATAGACTAGGTTTTGTTCCCCTTGCAAGTACATTATAAATCAATAAGATGCATTTTACGGCAAAAGGAAAACATTACATGTGTAGGGCACTCTTTGGGAGAGCTTTATATTTTATTGAACCCTTGAAAAGTTGCAGAGTGGCACGCTTTGGAGTAAGAGAAACTTGGCTTTCCATTGATGCTGGCTTGTGATTATGGTTTATCACCTTCAGTGCAAATTTATTGCAGATCTGGGTGTGTGTACTCCACCAACGTGTGGGGAATGTTTATTGGAGCTGGCTCTCCTCTGCAGCACCCACAGCAAACACTGGCCTCAGAACTGATGGATTCATATGGAAAACCAGAGAAATTGGCTTCTGCAAAACTTCAGGGTGAAATCTTGACTTGGTGAATGGAGTGGGAGTTGGGCTCTAAGGAGCTAAAGGGTTTTTTTTGTTGTAGGGGAGCACAGTGAGGGTTCAGTGCTCACACCACAGCAGTGCCTGAGGCCCCTTCCAAAATCCTACAGGACAGCTCAGATCTTTAGAAAGCAACCTTGAGGATGCAGATAAAAGCCCCCCAAAACAAAAAGTAGCCAGGGTTTTGGATGCATCTCCTCTCCCACATGGCTCCCAGCTCTGCTGCTTTGGTCCTGTCCCCCAGGCTATCTGAGGTCTGACTCTGGTTCTTCTTCAGCTGAGTAGGAAACAAAAAAAAAAATATTACTGTTCTTACTGTTTTTGAAATACAATGTGTGTGCCCTGAAGGAGAGAAGAAATAAATAATTCAGGCACTAGAAAAATTAAAACATCCAAATGAAGCTAAAATCCCAAATCACAGCAAAATACTTTGGTTATTTCTTCTTAATTTCTTGTGATGGGTTTTTGTGTTGGTTTTTTTTTTTAGCCACCAGTAAGTCTGTCAAATCCAAGTGTTTATTTAAAGGAAATATTTACAGCAGTGTTTTCTTTTAGGAGTCATATATTCTAAAATTAGAAAAGAATCCCTTTTATCTGTGTAGTTAAAGACAGTTCAGCAGTGGTAGGATATTTTATTTTGTTTCAGCCAGGTGACACATTGCCTTTCTGGCTGACAAGGTTCAATCTTTGTTTGAATTGTTGACCTTTTCCACAGAAACATCTGCTCTATTAAAAACCCGTGTTGTTCTGTTTCCTTTTGCTGTCTCATAAAAGGATGCAAGTGGAAAAGCAGGGGAAGCAGGATCTAAAACCATTTGGAATTGCAGCTCTTGCTGGGACACTAATGTCACTGAAATATAATCAATTTATGTGTCTTCCATGGTATTTGTTCTGGCCCCTGGGGCAGTGGGATCACGGGGACTGATCCTGTGGCATTGACTCTGCCTTGCAGCTGGTGGAAAACATTTTGGACATGCACACGTTTGTATATTTTGATGGAGACTTGGAGTTTGTCCTTCCATGCCAATAATTGCCATTTTTACTTCTGTTTCATTCTATGCCTGTCTTCAAAGAGAGGGAAAATGCAGAATCCCTTAATCTGAAACATATCCCTGCCTGTGTGGCTCTGGAGCCACCAGCATCAGTGGGAGGATGATCCTCTTGAGAGGCAGAGTTGATAGGAGAGGAGTTCTGTAACGTGTTGGAAACAGCTCAGTAGCAAAGCCTTTCATTTACACCTTATCCTGGGAAAAAGCTAGTTTTTTTTCTTGAAAATATTTGTGAACCTAGATAAATCAAATTGTTTTTAAGTAGAATCTTCCAAAGGAAGGAGAAGTTGGCTTTTTATTGAAAAATCAAACTTCTGGAAGCTTTGGATGCTGCTTGAGTGGAGCATTGTGTTTCAGTGCCAAGAACTTGTCAGGCAGTAGTTGCAAATCTTTTGCCATTAATGTCACCTGATTCAGAATTAAAAACAGGTACATCCCTGTGCCATGCCCATTGCCTTGCAGTCTGTGTGAGCTCTGGGATGGTTGTTTGGGGGAAAATCAGCAGTGGAGCAGTCTGTGTTAGTCCTCTCACACATGCAGCATGCTCAGGGCTCTGCTGTGCAATACCACAAAGTTACTGCATGTGAAACCAGACCTAAACAAAATCCAGGCTCACTGTGCTTCTCTCATTAGCTTCATTTCCAGGGATGCTTTGTTAGTGGAATAAATGCTTCAAAAGGTTGCAAAGCTGGGTTCATCTCCAGTGCTCTCCTGGAAGCAGTGGTGCTGTTTTAAGGATCATCAGGCATAATCTGCTGTTTGGTGCTCAGGCTTGCACAACTGTAACTTAGGGCTGGTTAAGGGATGACAGGCTGTCAGAGCTGGATGGGAAGGAGCTTCAAGAAGCCATTGTTCTTTCAAATTAAAACATTAAAACATTTAAATCCAAAGCCAGGACTGCAGGCTCGTTTTAATTATTCCTTTTGTCTTGTGGAAATACTTTCCCACTGATGATCACACAGCTGTCACATATACATTACCTTTAGTCAGGATACATGACAGTGCTTTCCTATTAACTGTCATTGTTTTACAAGGAAAACTAAAAACCACCAAGGCAGATGTATTAATTTCAAAAGGAGACACTGCTGGTGAAGTTATTAAAATAAAAATATCTGAAGACTCAAATTCATCTGATTTACAGCAAAGATTTGCAGTGTTGCCTCATGGCAGCTGAGGTGACAGGAATTTTTTTGGCTGTGTTATGGAGATGTCACTGCTGCCTGCTCCCACTCCCATCAGGTTGAGGAGTTCTACTCAGAGTAGCTGGTCATGTGTTAGTCATTCCTCCTTTGTGAATCAGTTCTGAATAAACAGATAAGTTTATTACTTCTCTGCTATTCTCCTCTATTACTATGATTAAAGGATTCTTCAGAAAAAAAAAATAATCAGGTAGTGTTGTTTTGGCTTAAGATCTGTTTAATTCTGGGTTCTGAGCTGCAGAGTTTACTTCTAAGACTTAAAAACCTACCTAGGTTAGCAATGATTCAAAATATTGTCTTTTTTTCTGGGTAGATTAAATAGATGCTTTTTTAATTGTTTCCCTAGGAGATATTTCAGTAGGTAACCCTGGGATCTGGTGCAGCAGGAATGTTGATTTTCATGAGTATTTTCTTATTTCTTATGAGACATTAGAAAAAATAGAAAATAAAGAGTTCTATACACAAAGGCAGGCTGGAGCTATTTGCCATTTACTGTCCAGCCAGGTACAGTTAATTACATGTGCTTTTTTCATGTCTAATCTCCAAAAATATATAATGCCATTTTATTTTCATTGGTATTTTCTATGTTGGTTTGGAAAGAAATGAATGCAGAATGTTTTCTGAGAGTTCCGGAGTATTTTAAAAAGGGCAAACCAAATTGATTTAATCACAGATATTGTTAAAAAGCTCAATTTTAATGGAATGTGCTGTGATTGCTGCTGTGACCAGCAGACTTTCATTTTTAAAGCTGTTATTCAAGAGAATATGCATGTCCTGAGAATGAGCTACAAAATGAAAATGAAAATAATAAGTCCAACAACAAACAAGTCATAGGAGGAAAATATTGTTGTATGGGAATAGTTTTATATAAGAACGTTGGAGCATCTGGAACAGCTTTCCTGCCCCATAATTCATATGATAAAATCATGAGGAAACACAAACCTTCAGACTCCTTTCAGTTTACTTCAAGTTCATGGGAGAGGAGACGATGAATTTTTCCTGGGAATCACCGAGTTCAACCAGAATCCTTGTGATCCCTGGTAATTTGCTGTGGATGTGAGGTGTGGAATGGTTGTCACCAGCAGCTTCTGAGGAGGCCTGGCAGAGCTGTGGTGGGAGCTGTGTGCTGATGGATTCCTTTATTGCTTTATTGCTTCATTGCAGTGCAGTTCGTGCCTCACATCCTCCAGGAGGGGATGTCCCTGGTCCTGGGGCAGCCTGGGCACGGAGCAGGTGCTGGCAGGAGGGAAGCAGGGCTTTAACAAAGGTTGTGCTTGATGACTACAGGTAAACGCCATCAGACTGGAGGAAAAAGAAATAATTAAAGCTTTTAATATCCTATATTACAAGTTTCTGCTTTAGCCTCATTATCCAGGGCTATGACAGGGAGTGTTTTCTGCTTCCTTTCCCCCATTACATTAACTGACTTGGAGAACATGAGCAGCTCTTGATGTAACAACTGCTCTGTCCCACAGTGCTTCCTTTACAACTCTTGGGCCTAGGCTTTGTTTTCCCAGACCAGTCAGTGTGAGCTGTATTTGTTAAACCTGAATTCCAGACCATTTTTTTTTTTTGCTTATTTTTATGCACAACACTCCCTTTTGCTCCTCTGTGGATTTCTAAGGAATTGTGCTTTGAGCAGGAGAGGCAGGCAGTAAGGACTCTTCCAGGGCTGTGTGCAAGAGGAGTCGTGCTTGTAATCCTAAAAATAACCCCAGTTCTTCATCCAGATGGAGCACCCAACCTTGCAACGCCCACCAGTCAGCTCATGTGGTCAAGGCTGTTGTTGATAGAGAGGGATTTTGGGATTGGGAAGTTCCCAATTCAAACTGACTTTGTTGTCCACAGCAGGGCCCATCGGGGTCTCCAAGCAGCAGCACAAGTGAGACCATCATGTTTTGAGCTTATGCAAACAAATACAGGAGAGAATGAGCAGACAGCTTCATGTGGACAGAGATGGTTTTCCTGGGATCACAGAGAGAGCAGAGTATAAACACATCTCAAGATTCTTTCTCTTAAATGTGAACAGTGGGTGGTTTGTGGGTGTAAAGTCAAAAAGTGAGCAAAAAAAACCCCACATTTAGAGCATGGCCAGTGGTGAAACATTTTTAGCTGTGTCTGGAGTAAAGGTGCAGCACAGGTGGCTGACAGAGACCAAATCCCTGCTGGGAACTCCAGCCCTTACTCAGCATGGACAACAAGGGGTGACTTAATTGTCACTTGGGTATTGGTGCTTATCATCATGACTTCAAGTAGATTCTGATTTATTTTCATATCTTTTCATAAAAATACAAAAGATTTAAAGAATGGTGCTCTTAGAGGGATAATGTGTGGCTTTGAGCATCTTCTGCCAACAGAAACGTGAGTTGCTTAATGAACTGCAGAAGTCAGATATTACAAGGGCTCTTCATTGGTAGGATCATTATTCTTTTTGTGTTGTTCAAGCAAAAAAAATGAAGATGCTCCAGTGTAATGGTAAAGAAACCCTATTTTCTATTCAAGTGAAGGTTTGGAAATCATTGGTTATTTCTCTGGGTTTGATTTTCATAACTGCTGAGATGGGAGCATTAACAGGTGTTGCAGGGCAGAGCAAGCAGAGTGCATTTCCATTTTATGTTCTTACAAAGCATGTGTATCAGAATTGACATCTACTTCTTGCATACAGATGCATTTTTTTTTACTGGGGGAAACACTTGCATAAAAATGGGAAGATTTCTGTCATAATGCATGTTCTGAATTGTCTAATAAACCTGAGAGTGTTGAACCTTCTCTGGGCTGTGCTGGCACGAATTTTAATATGATTTTCCTCTGACACGTGTTTTGGTTTTGTTTTGCTGCTGGAATGCTGTTTCTTGTACTGGTACACTGATATCTGCATGGGATGTTAAGGTTCTGTCTTCTGTATGAGGAAATGTCTGTGTAATCTGCAAATGTTCATCAAATTCTGAGTCTGTATTAAGCAAGCAAATTAAGATATGCAAATGAAACTTTGAGAAATAACCATGTCAATTTATAATAAATGGTTAAATAACACAAAGAAATCAAGAAATACAGTCAAAACCCAAGCTGGGTATATTATTTTTAGCTAAAACCCAAGTTGAGTATATTAAAATATGCAATGCAATTAAAATGTCGCTGTAACATGAGAGAATATTAGTGATTTATATCTTACACATAGGGCAAGTTCTGACTTGGGAGGTAATCCAAGAAGCTCACTTAGAGACCTGACCTTTCACTCAAATACATCTTGTGTTTTGCTCTGATAAGGACCCTTTGACATAAGAGGGTGGAATGATAAATTCGTGTTTTGCTCTTTTCTTGTTACATGTTGGTGCAATTCCTGGCTGCCCATGTCATGCTTCAGGTTCTCACAGGCACATGATTGAGACAGAAGCTTCCTTAATCTAACTGAGCTAAAACATCTCGCTTCTGCACTGAAATCCCTCTGGAATTCCAGCAGTGATGTCTCCCCTGGCTGCCAGTTTTGCTGAGTTGTGCAAAGGCTTTGTGATGTACACAAATGGTCACTGGGGACTACAGCAGAGCTTTTGACCTAAGGCAAATGGAGTTTCATCTCTGGCCCTTGGAGGTTTCCATTTTAGTCAGAGTGGCCCTGTGCTCCTGATCTTGGGGAAATGGGCTCACCTCAGCCCTGGTGACTTGCATGGATGGAGGACACCTGGAAACACCCAGGGATGGGTTTTTCTTTTGTTGCTTTTACAGCCCAAAGGAGGAAGTATTTAACTGTGCATCATCCTGACCTTTCAAGATTTCTTGACAATAACTGTGGCAGCTACTTTTGCAGCTGTTGACCAAGTCCTGACCAAGCCAAGATTGAACACACGTTCAGCTTTGTGCACTGACTGCTCCCATTAACCCACACAGCTAAATTAACAGTATAACAACGAGTGCTGGTGCCAGTTTTGAAGTCATTTGATGCTTGCATTTGTGCATCCTGACTTGTCCCCGAGTAGTCCAAGGCTGTAAATCCAACTGCTTTTGCACATTTCAGTGGCTGGGTTCAGAGGAGAGAGATAATACACTTGAAAATGTGTTCCTTTTTAAATGGGATGTAAGAATAGGAACTTTTTTTTTTTAATGTGCATCTATAATTTTGTAGATGCAAAGATCTTCTATAAAGCTTCTACTCTAAGCTTAGAGTAGTTAAGCTTGTAATACACAGTGAGAATTGTTTATATGCACATATATTGAGCTAAAATCTGAGTACCAAGAATATGAAACAAATTGCTTCAATTCAACTGTGGAATGACTGGGCAGATATTGTATGACAAATTCTTTTGGGGTTTGTGTGGGATGCCCTCCTTCAAATTGTGTACAGGGTCCATTCCCATCCTGGTTATCCCACTTCAGGCTCTGAAGAGGAAAAAACCCTAAAGGAATTTCCCAAAGACAGTTTATATGCTGGTAACGAAGATGAATCCTGCACTAAACAATTAGTCATAGCCAGCGTTCACTTTTCTGTCCTCAGCTGAGCTTTTCTCACATCTTTCCAGAGGTTAACAGCATCTCCAGATCGTTTCTTTTGTCCCCAACAAGGTGTAAGCCACGGGGAGCTGTCTCCACGGGAAACATTTTGATTCAGATAATCACACAGCGTTGCACTACATGAAAGCCGGGGCTGATGCAGGGCTGGGATGTCTCTGGTAATGACTGCTACATAATGGGGCCACCTGGTGATTTGTGTGCTGCATTGCTCGCTAGGAACTGCAGCTCGGAGCTGCTTTGGGCTCTGCCTCACAGGGAACACGCTGGGCAGGTGTGTTCAGCTCATCTGCCTCGTCTCCAGGTGAGGTCATGCTGACCAAGCAGCACTTTGAATTTTCCTTCACCTGCTGGCAGATGTGAGGAGGAGGGAGAGTCATTCCACAGGAAAAGTGTGCAGGGTGGATGGATACTGGAAGCTTTGTGGAAATGGAGAGGCAGCACAATAGCTGGATGTGTTTTTCCCATGTAGCACTTAAGGGGAAGGTTTTTACACCTAATCCTGCTTATAATTTCTATTGGTTGTCTCTTGTATTCTTGCATACAGAGAAGGGTACAGGAATGAACACTGCTGTCTGTGAATAAATGCATTTAAATGGTATAACCTTTTTTTTTGTTGTTTATTTTTAGCAGCTGTATTTTGATGACTGCTGATCTGCATGAATTTCTTTCCAGAGTTCACAACTCTAAACATGAGTTTTAATTACTCTGCTTATCTCCCATCATCAGTTGGGTGCTCAGTGTTGGTGCAGCAAACCCCAGGATTGCCTTGTGCCCAGAACGCTGCAGAGAGCAGAGCAGACATGAAAAGAACCACATCAGAGCAACATTATCAATTTATACCAGCTGACAATCAGCCTCAGAAAGCAAACTCAGGAAGTCAGTGGCTTTTTAGTATTGGAAACATTCTCTTACACCCAAATGAGCTTTGTTTTGTTTAAACCCCCCACCTTTCTGCCATTGCATCTGGTCAAATTATGCTAAATAGGTGAAGCTGTCTCAAAAATAATAATATTTTTACAACTTTTCTGAGAAGTGAATATTTTTTTTCTGCCTCTCTGCTGCTTGATCCCTTGAAGATCTGCTGATCAAAAGGGAAAGTATCTTTAAACTATGGGGCTGTGCCTCTTGAGGAGTTTGGGAACAGGGTACCAAAGTATTTGCCTTCTACTGGGAATGAGCTTGGTTCAGGTCCTGTACCTGTTCACATAAATTTCATGTCGGCCTGGACACATTCCCTAGGCTCATGGGCATGCTCTAAGTGGAAGATAACTTTTCTTTCTATAGGAATATGTCTAGGAGAAAAACACAAAGCATTTGTGAGCATTCAGCAAGTACAGGGATCTGTGGATTGTCTTGGAATACACACCTATGGCAGTTCCTAAAGTTGTGATTTCTGATGTCTGTGGCAGTAATCCCTAAAGGAATGAAACCTTCAGGATTTGCCCAACTTGAAGGAACTTCTAGGTAATTTTTTTAAAAAGAAAGGAAAAGGAGTATTTTTCAGCATTCCCTTATGTCATAACCAGAGGATAAAGTAGAGCATGCAAAATTCACCACAGCTGAATTAACAGGAGAGGAGGTTGTTATATTTAAGCTATGCATTTTTCTGTAATTAAGTGAGTTTCATAGAGAGAATGTTCCTTCTTGAGGAGAAATTCTCTTAATTGGCAGTTATGTGGGGTTAATGAACTACTTAGAGTACCGAGGGGGAAAAAAGTGGGGAAGGAGGGGGGGAAACAACCCCAAGTGTCAGAATGCTGAGTGTCAGAACTCAGCAAATCGGTTATCAGAGCTTTACCCAAGCTCTGATGAAATGAGACTGGCCCTGGAGAAGGCCCTTCCTGCCAGGAATGCTCTGAGAGCAGGGAGGCTGCAGATCAGAGCAGCTGCCTACCAAAGGAACGCTGGAGGCAGAGCCAGTCATATTAAGGAGGCCATAAGAATGAAAGTCTTAAATAAATAAAAGGCGTGGGGTGCATATCTGGAAGGAGAGATGGTAGATGTGATTATTTTCTTCTTCTTTTTTTTTTTTTTTTTTTTTCCAAGTGTTACTGTGGGGAAATTGGAACAATCTCAGTTTGTGTTATTTCTGCATTTGTGAGGTTGTTCACTTAACCTGTGCAGTGACCTGGAATACTCAATGCCACTGAGACAGAAAGAGTAACTGAGAGACTTGTGATTTCAAGGAGGAATTTTATTGAACAGCAGCAGATTTACTTTACACTTCAGTAGTAAGTGATAAGAGAGGAATTATTCAACATGCTTTCTTATTTCAGCCCTGGGAGGTGGTGTAAATTTTGAGGGCACAGAACACAGTGCCTCATATCATGAAAGTGAAAACTGTTTTAAAATTAAGATGAGAAGTGCCATGGTTCATAGATGTTGCTTGGGTTCCTCTAGCATTCCTCTGAACTTAAAGTTTTTAAGTCATGGTAATGCCTTTTGACAAGACATTTCGACAAGAGCAGAATGCTGAACTGATTAAGAGACTAAAACTGAAATTTACTTAGAAATTTCAGAGGGCAATGGTTTTGGCAATATACATAAACACTAGTTACGATGTGTCATTCTGTATTAGACCCTCTGTAGGCAGATGTTGCTTTTTTCACTTTATAGGTTTGTTAAGGATTTTGGTCTGCCTTTTTCACACCCTCAGGCTTCCCATCAACCCGACCACAAAATGCATGTCACATAGGATTCACCTTTTCCTGCTAGATTAGATACTCCTGAATGGTCAGCTGGAAGCTTTTTTTTATTATTTTTTTTCCCCCCCGGTTTGTGGGGTTTTTTTTGGGTTTGTGTTTTGAAGAGAGGCTGGGAAGCTCAATAGACTTGATTATTGGAATTTGACTTCATAGCTGATAAGCATGAAGAAAACAAACAGAACAAACTGTTACAGCAAGATAATCCCTCTGACAATTAAAACAAGGCTGATTCGGGAAAACATACACACCCAAAAGTGCCATTTATGCGCTGGGTACTTCTCCACGTGATGTTCTGTGCCCATATAATTGATGATAG
This sequence comes from Poecile atricapillus, assembly GCF_030490865.1. Classification (NCBI taxonomy): domain Eukaryota; kingdom Metazoa; phylum Chordata; class Aves; order Passeriformes; family Paridae; genus Poecile; species Poecile atricapillus. The sequence continues at coordinate 4,462,337 of NC_081263.1, forward strand.
TGCTCAGTGTAGCTCTGTGCTTGCAGGAGATAATTTATATTGAATCTTAAAATTCAAATCAGCTTCCTGCAATTCAACATGGAGTTCATACACAGAGTACTTTTGGTTTTTCCCTCGGAGATGAAACAGGATGAAAACCTTTTTTTGTTAAGGAACGTTGACATCCTAAATAGACCTTTAGTAAGACACAAAAATATCACTGTGATTTAACCAATTTACTTGTTAAAGGGAGGAAATTGGGTAATCTCCTTCTGGCAAATCTGCTCCAGGTTGTGTGCTGACACTGCTTTGAGACCATGCAAGCTTCAGGTTGTTGAAATGAACTTTTGGCTCAAATACCTGCTTGGTTCATCGGGCTGCAGTGTGACTTTGCAAGCAGTTTGATTTCTGGGGGTGTTGTACCAAACCTGTGCCCTCCTGGTCCTGGGCAGGTGTGAGCCTCCTGTTTGAACAGCCTGGGCGTATTTCAGTGTTTCTCAAAGATATCTTTACAGAAAGGAAGCTTTAAAAGTTGATAGTTTTCATCTCTTGCTATTAAGTATGTTAAATATTTTTTGTCAACACAATGTTCCTGTACCAGTAAGGAGTTTTATCTGGCATTGCCAGGTGTCTCTTTCTTTCACAGAGAATCCCATGAATGTCTTGTGTGCACATCTTTGTATACAAACTCAGAAGCTGAGAATGGCTTTTGTTAAACACACATCTTTTCTACCCACTGTTCTTTCCAGTTTCTGAAAGACATGCATTCTTTGTTTTGTTAACCCAAAAATGAATAAAGTTTTGAATATGTGTAAGTATATACATGTGCTCAGGGTAGAAGTGAACAATTCTATAAGATGCAGAATAATTTTTTTTTTTTTTTTAATTCCATCAACCCTCTATGCTTATTTTTTGGCTTTTATCTGCAGAGGAATTAGCTAACTTAGGTGAAAAAGCTGCCAGGGTTTGGGTAAGGTTTTTTGAAGCTGAGGGGGAGTCTAATTTGAACCTCATAGAGCAACACTGAACAACATAGTAACATGCTGTGATTCAGTGCATATCAGTTCATAACTACCTCTGAGAAACTGCTCTGAGTATGAATTAAACAATACTCTTAAAATGTTTTATTATATTTAGTTCTCTACAGTGCGTACCGCTGGCAAAGGTTAATTGGTTTGTGTAATGCTAGAAATTATAGTCCTTGATACATCTGCTAGTCTGAGTTAGCACAAGAGCTGCAAGATCTTTGCTAAGGATCTAATAGCTAATTTGAATGCCTCAACCCTCTAAAGAAGTGCAGAATAACTCTGAGTTTAATCAGGGTTCTCTCTAGAGCAGAACTGGACAGTGGATCCAAATTAGGTCGGCTGTTCCATGACACAGATTTTCATCCAGTGGAGACAGAGTTGCTACCAAAGTAGTTTTGCTAAGAACAAAGTCCCCAACTTCAAAAACTCGGGAACACAGCAGAAAAGAATGGTGCTTTCATCCAGGTCATGTATTTTTACATTTTTCCCTATTTAATAAGCTAAAGCCTTGAGATGTAAAATTTGGTGCATGTATTAGCCAAGTCTTTGGAGTTACTTTAGGTCTTCAAAACACAAGGGGTTTGGCTTCAGTGGTTTTAATTTTTTTATTTTAACACTCCTTTACATCTAAAGGTTGTGTTTCCAAATCCCCACTGAACACCAAGAGAAACTTTGATCATGGGCATGGAGCAGTGGTCGGGTGTTTGCTGAGGGAGCAGAGTGGGAGTTCTCTTGTGGGGCACGGAAATGGATGCCCAAGAAAACCATTCAGGGGACAGGCTTTTTTCTGTCCTCTTTAATTGGGGAAACCCAGCCTTCCAATTTTAATACCTTTAGATAAAAGTTAATAATGTATGGAATACACTGGGGTGCTCTCCTTATCTGATAGAGCTGAGATCTGAGTGCTCCTCTGCTGGTCTGAGGACCTTTCTGAATTAGGGCAGTCATTCTTTTTCTTCAAGAAGGGTTATCAGCTGCTCATTGGGAACTGCACTGCTCTAGGTTGAGGTCACAGTTGTGACCTGGTTACTTTCACCATCATGCTTTAACCTTACAGTTTAACACAGCTTTAATCTGCTGCAGTCTGCTTGCTCTCAGTTGAAGATATGATTCTCCCAAAGGCTCTTGTGGCCAGTTCCCAATGGGATTTCTGAGCTGGGGTAGCACTGGGAATAGGCCTGTGGTCAGTTTCAGTGAGAATGTTCAATTTTTATAGGAATATTTAAATACTGTATGCATCTGCATTTTTTTTCCCCAAATTTAAAGAGCACCAAGCTTGGGCTTGCTACCCACTGTACGATGTTCTCCTCTGAGATCCTTGTGTTTCTCTACCCAGCAGGATTCTTTCAGAACTGAATGAAGGTACAGAGCAGCACAATGAGCAGGGCTCATTCGAGTGTTGAGATAGCATCAGAGCACAGCTAAAGACTCCCAGCACTGCCCAGGCATGAATGAAACTATTAAAGGAAAAGTGTCCAAGTGTGACTGCCTTTGATCCAAGGCTGGTGAGATCTGGTGGAACTGACAGCTGTTTAATAGGAAGCAATCATGTTTGATTCTACCTGGCTCACTCTTGGCTTCTTTTATCTTAAGTAATTTGGAGAAGAATTGTATGAGTAACAAGTATGCACTTAGCAGTGGTTACCATAACCTCAGAGGCATGGGTCACTGCTTATATCTACAAGCTCAAAAAGAAACTTCAGCTGTCACTGTGCATTTTAGTACCACGTAAAATTTCCTAATGTAAGCCAGGAATTAGGATTTACTGTAATTTAGGCTTTGGTCCACTTTTGGAACTCTGGTCTCAAGAGCCACATCTTCTCAATCAAGGAGTGCCATCAGCATTGAATTGATTTTCTGCTCTGGAAGGGGTATTTATTCCTAATAACTTTAGGCACAGAGTCACCTGCTGCACTTGATGTGATACACACACCTAGTTCTGACTGTCTGCAAATCTATACTTAAAGGCACCTCTAGGCAGTCCTTTTATAGTGAAAAGGACTTAACTGGGCAAAATGTGCTAATCTTTCCTGAAGCAGGGAGATGACTTTATTATTCTCCCCATCCTCATGCCATCATTATGATCTAGTGTTTTCCCTTCATAAATGAGAACAGTAGCCTTGCCTCTGACCTCCATTAATGTGTATCATAAAAGCTGCCTTTATAATGTGCTCCTCTGGAAGACCTCGTTCCCTTGCAACCTGTTCCTTGGTGACAGTTCAGGGGAATGTTATGGATTCCCATGAAACTTATCAAATGGATGTGATAACCCCGTTGTCAGAGGCTGCCTGAGCTATTATTAAGCACATATTGGATAGTCCATTTATTATTAAATAAACTCTTTAAAATAGCATTAGTAGGAAAATAGTTGGGTGAAGTCAAATGTTGCTGGGTCCTGTTGTAACAGGTGAAACATGCAACTCTCAGAGCTGGGATTTGGAGAAAAAGAAACTTTGATCCTAAGCAGAACAGGACAAAAATGTTCAGCTGTTGTGGTGTGTTGTAGTGTAGGTCCAGCCCTGGGTATCTAGAAAGGAGGAAATCTGAACAGAAATGCTGTTTGTATGGAGCAACATCTCTTCATGACTGCACATCTTTGAAGTGATGGACACAGCTTCGACTTCCAGCTGAATAATTTTGTAGCTATTTCCATATCATTTAGTGTTGCAGAATTTCATGGAGCAGTGAAACAAGAAGCAAACAGGTACAGAACAGCACCTGACACAAAACACAAACAAAAGGTCTGCACTGTACATGCATTCAGAATAAGAATCTGAATTTTCCTTTCAGCTGTAAGTTGTTGAAAGAGTTGCCAGAGCTAATAAAGTGCTTCATGGGTGTGTGCTGTGTGGAGGATTTCCTGTTGTTGCCTTTTTTTTTTCCCCCATGAATATGGTGTCAGTAATTACATAATTACATATAACCTTGGGAAAATCACTGTCCTCAAGTTTCCCTGATTTTTCTAATATGGGAAATATATTTTTTTCCTTCACAGAAATGTTGTGAAATAACTTTATATAGATATATATATATATACAGAGAGAAGAGTTAAAATGGTATAAAACACATGTTCCCTTGGCACAATTTATTTTGTGAGAACAGAAGGAAGCAGTGTGAGTAATGAATCAGGGATTGTATTGACCTGACTGTCACTGTGACGACCTATTAAAATCTAGGATGTTTTATCATTCTCTGAAATTGGATTCAAAATCCATATGTAGCTAAGGATACAGTTATTAAATATTGTGCTGGTAGTGCTCATATATGTGAACAACAAACGTGTTGGAAATCATAGAACCATGAAGCTGTTGAAGCTGGAAGTCACCTGTGGAAATCATGGTTTCTTCTGATGTTTAGATGGAGTTTCCTGTGTTTCAGTTTGTGCCTGTCATGGTTTAACCACATCCCCTGCAGTGGGATGTGGGAGAGAATGGGAAAGAAAACTTGTGGGTTTAGTTTAATAGGGAAAATGGGGAATTCATTAGGCACTCTGCACAGGCAGGTGCTCAGGCATCCTTAGGAAGGCAGGGCTCCATCTCGTGTGATGCTGACTGGCCAAGGCAGATGCCCAAATTCTGACCATCCCCTCCTCTTTCTTCCCCCAGCTCTGTCTGCTGAGCACAGGGGTGTGAAATAACCCCGGGTCAGGCAGGCTCAGCTGTCCCAGCCGTCCCCCAAACTCTTTGTGCACCCCAGCCTCGCTGGTGGGGCGAGGAGCCTGGGTGGTGAGAGCCCTGCTCTGCATGGACAGGCACATCCCTGTGTGAGCAGCACTGCTTTCAGCACAACCCCACAGCACAGCCCCTGCTTACCCAGGACAAAACCAACCCTCCCAGGCCAGAGCAGCAGCGTGGCCGTGCCCTCCTGCCCTGGCTGTGAGCAGCCCTGGCCCAGGGGAGCAGCCTGGGATGCTGAGAGGCCTCAGGAGCACTGAGGACTGCACTCACCTCTTCTCACTGTGTTTTGCTGTTTCCACTCTTCTAATCCATTCTTCCTTCCAGACAGTTCTAGTCATAGAGCACTTCTGTTGGCTGGCCTGGGCTGTCAATATTAAGTATCAAGACACTGGTAATAGTAACTTTTTTACTAAGCTCTGCATTTCTTGGAGGAGATTTTCTATTGTGGCAGAAGTGCCAGGCATGGCAAATCCTGCTTTGCTAAGGCAGAATGAAGTTACTGTGGAGTAAATCTCATTTAATGCTTTGAAACGTAGGAGCACATTCCTATTTTGATACATATGGACAATAAATCAGGTCTCATGAAGCTGTTATGTGTCTAAGAATAGCAAAGTATAAAGAGAAACAAAATGAATTCATATTGCATATAGATTTAAGTGTTAGCCCTTTCTGATATCCAGGATCTTTTTTTCTTTTACAGTGAAATGACTTCTCACAATTGCTCAATAATCAGTTACTATTCTAGAAGGTCAGTGATGCTGCTTATAGCTCATGAAATACTGAATTGATATGTTCACTTCTGTTCCATAGGCCTGCTTTATGCTTTCACTCAGAAAATTTGGGGGGCAAGAACACTCTCCTTGGCTGCCTAGAATTCACTGGGCACGTGTTTTTTTTAATTTTTATTGGTAATACAGGCAACACTTTTTATTTACCTGTGTCTGTATATCTGTTGCTCATTTAAATAGGAAATTTTTCATTTATTAAAGCACTTGAAAGAACTTTTCTTGGTTGACTCCAAGCTCAGTGGCAGCTGTGGTGGACTTTGTGGCATATGCTGCCCCAGGATGGTGTCAGGCCCATGTGCTGAGCTTGATTTTAGCACCTTCTGCAGTTTGGGTTGTGCCTGTGATAGCCTTCAGCTGAGGTGCTGTTTTCATCCTTGAAAAACAGGAATCTAGTTAAATGGTGATTTTTCAAAAGGAGCAAGCCAAATCTGAGTTTATGCATACTTAAATTCCCATTATTTGAATTGGTTGACTGCTTCACTAAGTATTGAGAAGTCCCTCTAAGAGAGGATGTTCAGTTTGCAGGTACAAGCACTTGGATGCCAATGCCATGGTAACCAGGCCCATTTGGGTACCTTGCTTGGCAAGATCTTTCTAGGTCTTTTCTCTTGGGCTCTGCCTTATATAGTTAACGTAGAAAGCAGAACACAAAAGAAAAGATTTCACAAAATTAACATCTCCTGTTAACAGTAGGGTAGGGATGCGTTGTCCTCCATGGCATCATCTGCTGCTGACATTCAAGCAGTTCTAATTACTTTAATAACTCCCACTGGTCCCCTCTGTAACTGCTGGATGATGCCTGAGGACACTCTTCAGAGGTGGGAGAATAAAGCCAGGGAGCATCCAGAGAGTGAAGCTGCTCTTCTTGCTGGCAAAAAATTGTTCCTTTGAAGGTCTGTGAAGTTAACAGGCCAGGCACTTCCCTCTTTGCCTGTCTCTTTTCTCATCCTGCTTTTAGGGAATGCTTGTACCTCTGAATTACTTTAGATTCCAGAATCAATGCAAACTCTTTGCTGTCTTCTTTTACATATGTATATATATATTTAATTTTTTTATAAGCAATTCTAATTTGCTTAGGATAATTTTTTTGTGGAGTTTGGCTGTGAAATTTTCCTGTCAAACCCTGTAAAATATCTTATTAGTTACCAGTCTCCATTTTTCACCTCATTTTTATCCAGTGAGCTACAAACACTTGAGATGATTTGATTGTTTCATCTGGTGGGAGAAGATTGACATGTTTTCTTGGGATCACAAGCTGAGTTTTGACTTTCTCCCTTTTTGTAGTCTTAGACAGTGCTCACTTTCTTGCTATGCACTTCCATAATGGACTTGTACATTATTATTGGTGTTCTTTGATACAAAAGAAATTCAATACCTCTGGGGCTATAAATATCATTGATTTACTCCAAATAGAGGAAGATACTGTAATATTTTTTAGATTATTAAGACCTTTCCATTTTCTCTCTGATGGGGAAGAGTTATGAATTTTGTAATCGTTATGCCCTGGGTAACTGAAGTTACGCAATCAAACTCTCTCTTTAAAGCATAATTATGATTGTTTCCAACATTTAATTCTTTTGCTCTTTCAAAATATTATTTTAATGCCTTGAGTGTTTTTTTTTTTTTTTTGTTTACTGTTTCAAGGAATTGCTCCTGTGGCTTGTGTTACAACAGAGGAGCCTTAGTAGCAGAATAGCAGATTATATTTCTCACCTACAAAGCTTTAATGGAATTATTGAGCATTTCAAGATGTTGCAGTAGGAATCCAAGCTTGAAATAAACGTATGGATTTCTTTTTCCCTACTGAATGACTAGGATGAAAAAATTTCAGTTTTTTCTGTGTGGAATTCAGTTCTTGGCCAGCTTCTTTTTAAAAAAATGACAAAATTTAGAGAAAAGAGGGGAGGAGAAAAAAAGTTTTGTGAAGATGCTAGCTTGAATCTGATTAAAACAGCTGTCACTTGTGTAAGTGATGTAAAAGTGTATGAAATCTTATAAATCTTCCTGGTGTTTATTCATCAGTCACTAATACATACAGAGATAGAGTCAAGGGAGAAGTTCTGTATATGCATGCACATAAATTCTGTGTAAATTTGAGTTCTGAATGTCAAAACTGCCTCGTTTTAAATTCACTCACGCTTTTAGGAATTGTGATTGGGAGGGATGAGCTGTGGTGCTCCTGCTCAGGGGGATGTTCAGGGTCAGGGGATGTGCTGCTGCCTTTGCAGGCAGGGGTAAAATTCCTTTGGAATTTTATGGGGATAAAGGTGCAGATATTAAAAAAGCCCAGGCAGAGTTCTTATCTTCAGCTGCTGTTCACCAGTCCTGCATCCAAGGTAAAACACACAAGTTCTGCTGTGTTTTATTCAGCTAATGCTTGTGGAGCCTGGGCTGCAGAGAGCTCTCAGGACAGAACTGGTGGTGCTGAATTGCTTTCCATCACATCTGCTGCCTGCCCAGCAATGCTTCCAGAACCAAATCATCTCCTGTCAGGGCACACTCAGCCATGGAGAAAACAAAACCAGCCCCTGTGGGATGTGTGCTGTAAAACCACCAGCCTCGCTCGCTTTGCAAAGTTCCAGAAAGTTTTCCTGTGGAGGGTGTGCAGCACAAGTTAAAGCACATTAAATGGTGTGTGGATGTTGACACTCAGGAGAAAAGCAGCTGTAAAGCTGAAACCCAGGGGGGCGTCTGTGCTCTCCCATGGGAGCGTTCCCACTGGGATTTAATGTGCTGCGACTCCTGCACGGTGACTGCTCACCATTAGTGGATTTAACTCAACTTTCCCGAGTGTCCTTATGCTGTTGATGTGACTTTTGGTCCTGCTCTTGCTGCTGCCTGCAGAGCAAAAGCCACGGATTTCCATGGGCAGACCTTACTCTGCAGATCCTGCACCGTGCCGCCCTTACGTGTCAGTCATTTAATTAACCTTTCAAATTGTCTCTTCGGTCCCAGTTAGAAAGGGCAAAGTCCCATGGCCTGTTTTAATATTTAAAATGAGAAACCGATGTTCATCCCTGACGCTTCATTTCCTGTAGAATGATGTGCCTCAGAGCCCTTTTATCTGCTGGACCTGATGCGCATGATGATGCCTCGGATCCATTAACACACACTTTTCAGCAGGACTGCTCCTGGTTTGGGCTGATCAGGTTAAAAGAAGATCATCCAGAGTACGATGATGATTCAACATTTATGGATTTTAGCCATTGCAGGCTAAATATATTCTCAGCAGGGTATTTGGGGGTAGGGAGGGACAGCAAAAATGCTCTGCTCTGTTGTATTCCTAATGGGTTTAGTAATGCTCAGTAGAAATGGTATCTTCAGTTTTCTCGGTGTAGACGTTTGTAACAGAGTACCCTGTGCTATAAAGGCAATTAATTGTCTGTCTGATGTGCCTACTGCACATCAAAATCTGCTTTTTAATTATGAGTAGTATGAAGCTGGCTGCACAAAGGATCAATTTTTGATTTCCTAAGATACTTAATGTGTTATGAATAGGAAAAGAAGCCGCAGTCAAATTGAGCATTTTATTCCTGTTTGAAAGTAATTGTCAAAGTTATGAAAATATTTATGTAGAAGCCAGTGTTTTAGTTGTCTGATTACATAAAAAAATCGTGGACCTATAGAAATTAATGGTAGGGAACGAGGTTTTGCTCCCTTAGGAGATCTAGCAGCTGTAGACATTTTTTCCAATTAATCCGATTGGAAACATGAGACAGTGACACATCTCAAAACAGGCGTCTAATTTAGGAGTCTGCTGGGGACTGAAGTTCTTTAGATAATCCAGAAAGTTTCCTGAGGACTCTGACTCGTTGCTCAGAGTCTGCAGTAGTGAAGTGGAAGCTTGGGTTCCTTTCTGTACCTCCCAACTTCCCACCCCTGAGAAAGGTGTGAGCTCTCCCCTGTGTGCCTGAGGCCACCTCTCCAAGCTTTGTGTCCATAGGGAAATATAAAGGATAAATAATAATGTTTGGCTGATGGTTGGAAAGAAACATTGTTCTAGAGCGTGAAAGCAAAATTTGAAAAAATAAAATAAAATTGGCAAATGACAACATTTTATCAAACTGAAGGTTACATTTTAGTGGGATTTTGCAAGAAATTTGCAAGTGGTACACTAGGAATTAATTTGCTGTTAGGTTTGGGGGTAGAGCAGCTTCAAAATTATTAATAAACCTTGAGGGGGAAAATGTGATTTTTAAGTGCTTTATGAACTAATTTTGAAGAAGGATTAAATACTTTGTTCTTTTAAGTTTTACTGTTGATATAAATCCGTGGACAATTTGCCAGCATAGAATTAGAAGTTGATCGAGTGGGTTTAACCTGGAGCAACGTGAGCCAACTGTGGAATAAACTCTGAAAGTACTGAAAAGTGCTCAGCAACATTCATGGCTATCCAGAAAAGAAAATGTATGTGTTTATCCAATTAAAACTCCAGGAATAAATAAGCACTTTAGACACAATCTAATTATTTAGCTGGAATTTGGCCAGGATTCTAGAGGTTGACAGCCCTTGAGTTAGAGGTATCAACAGGGAATTGAAAGTGAGGGTGAGAAGTTGAATTCTGCATCCCTCATGTGGGGTGCTGGGCAGTTCTGACAGTGCCCACCAGAATGAGCTCTGCTCCTTTATCCCTGCCCTTCATTAGTGTGCCCTGAAAAAGCGTGAAACATAATTAAAATAATCCTGAATTATCATTATTTTAAGTGCCGCTAATGGCACTATTGGAGACAATGAGATGAAATAGTATCTAATTTTTCTCATTAATATTGTCCTTTTAATTCCTCTTGCATCAAAGGCTTTTTCTGCATAAAATTGCTCTTGAGGAGGATGGGGCTGCATTAAGAGGTATCACGGAGTTTTGGGTTCTTCATCTTCAGGTCTTTAAGGAGGAAAGATTTATTTTATTTTATTTTATTTAGCTTCTCTGTGGGCCAATCTTTGCAATAAAAATTCCTGTTTTTAATAATAGCAGTTATCTATGCTAATTGTACTATGTTTGTGTTTTTTCTCAGGCTGGTTTTTGCAGTTATAGCTGTCTCCCAAAGAGCAGCTGAGTTACAGAGGGAAAACTGGCAAGATTAATTTTTAATGTGATAACTTTGGCTGGAGTTTTATTCCTCAGCAGTGAACACCTATAAACTCAGGGAATGTGTGTTTCAGTAACTAAGTTTCAAAATGTCCTTCTTCCCCTCCCTCCAAAAGAGGAAGAATCAGTGCAATTTGAAGGATTTTTATTTTTGTGCTTTTCTTTTTTCCCCTCCTGCTGCTGGGTGTGGCCAGCATGCACAAGTGTGTGGTTTTTGGGTCCACTTTGGAATTGCAGCATCAATAGCTGCAGGTGAGTCTGTGTGCTGTGGTTTCCAAGTGAACTGGCACATTCTTCACAAACATTTTTGTCATCTGATGATGGCTCCAAGTTCGAGTTACAAAACCTAATCTGCATTTTGTTGTCTCCTGCCTACTGCAGCCCTTTGGATCCCTGGGCTTGGTCATCAAGACAAGCATTTAATTGTTTCCATTGCTCTTTGTGCTGCTGTGTGATACTGGTGGGACTGGGAGGAGCCCTGAACACATTCCTGGGTATCCAGAGCCCCTGTTTGAGGGCTGTTTGCTCCAGGATCTGAGGTGCCAGTGAACCAAGCACTGGAATATCTCTGTCTGATATTCTCAAAGCCAGGCTTTTGTGCATCTGTGTGTAATGAGCTGCAGTGGTGGTATAGCAGAGGCTTTATAATGGTTGTCTGGACAGGATGATGCTTATCCATAAAGATAAGTTCCTTTTTACCAATTAGGGGAAAAAAAAAAGGATTTATTTTGCTGAAGCAGTACCTAAGAGTAATAAGAGTAATGCCATTCTCTCGCTTGGTTGCTCAACTGTTAAGGTGATGTTGGGGATATTATTGAATGAGACCAAAGTAAGTACCAAGGGTGAAATAGCTAATTCAGCTTAATAATGAAGCATTTCCTGTTTGGGTGGGAGCAGGATCCTGCATCTCCTCCAGGGGAAACAGCTGAATTACATTTTTATTAAGAGATTAGTCCATGTCACTATTTACATCCTTCTAAATTTTCTGTCGCAGCAGAGGCTGGTTCTCAGCAGACCCAGTTCTGGAGACTCTGCCTGGTCTTTCCAGTCTCCTCGTGGTTCCCTTAATGTTGGGAAATGGGCTGTGGAGTCTCCAACAGTTGCCATAAATACCTGAGTGCCATCCAGGTATTGATGCCTCAGGCACAGGTGTTTTGGGATGCTCTGCAAATCCTGGCTGTGTGTGAGGGGCACACACCACGGGGGTGGTGTCAGGAATAATTCAGGTCCTGACAACAGTAGGGAACCAATTCCTGCAGACCCTGATCATTTCTCCAAACGGGAGCGTGGTCATTTCTGGACTAAGGGAGTGGCTGCTTTCTCTCCACTCATTATCTCGTTTATTAATGAGCTGCTGCAATTCTGCACTGTCCTTCCTATCCACAGGAGAGGGAAACCACTGTGTTCAATGTCAAACATCTGCCCAACAAACCTGTCCTTCACGAAGGGGATCCCTCCTTCAGCTTCCCTCTGTGTGATTCATCCATCCCAGTGTTGCCTGCTTTGGAAGGACCAAGAAAATGAGCTTTTTCTTGTTCTTCTCTTAAGAAAAATTGTTAAATACTTCAATGCAGGCTATTTTTTTTTTTATCTTCCTGTGAAATGCCTCAGGGCAAGGTTACAGTAATTGTGTGTTATGCTGCCCTGCTATAGAGAGTCCCATTGTAATTTGGCTGGTTTTTGTAGCATCTCTCTCTGGAGAATCAGCTGGAGCAGCTCTTGCAGAGTGTTGGTGTGGTTACAAAGGGGTCTGCTCTGTGTTCCTTGGGACGATATCTGCCAAGGTGTGGTGCTGAAAACTGCTGTGGGGTTTGTGACTGACAGGGGTTTTTTTCCTCCTTTTTTAATTTCTTCTTTTTTGTTTTTTTAATGGGACATTGAAAAATTAATAGACCTTTAAACAAAGAGGGAATTTTTTGTAGGTTAGGTAGAACGTTGTGGTCTTGTAACTGTGGAGTAGTTTATTGTTCTCTGGAGGAGTAAACAGTGCATGGCACTGATTCCCTGTGATGCTGCAGTTTTTCACTCAGCCCTCCTATCCACATTTTTCTTCCTACCAGCTAATTCTGGTCAACCTGACCCATTTCTGACCAGAAGTCTTTTTCTCATTCAAGAACAAATTAATCAGGCATTACATATAAAATGTCAGTTCTTAACACAGTAGTGAAATTCCCCTGAGCTCCTTTTTTACCTTACACAGAAGACAGAAGTGCATTGCTGCTGGAATGGGGCCCCTTTTTAGACCTTCCCTTGTTTTGGTACAGGTAGTCAGTCCTCTGGGGACTAAAGATCTTTCAGGACAGACAAAAATCCCAAGTGTTTTTGTTTTTTTTTTTGAGTGATTGCTAAGCCTTTACTGTTACCAAAGAAGAATTTAAGGAGCTAGAACAAGATTGGTTTTAAAATCTATTTGTTTTCCCTCAAGTCACTGCAGGTTCAGGGAATGGGTTGGTTTGTGCTTTGTTTCCTGGCAGGAACACGTTTTCAATAAAATCCAACCCTCTCTGTACATCCTGATTGTTGGGATTTTGCTCCACAACGTTTCAGACATGAGAGCAGTTAATACGGATTGTTCCTCTTGACCCTGACCACATTTATCCCCAACAATTCATTTCATTCCAGTGGATGATTCCCTTTTGGCTGAGAATGAGGTGCCTGGAAGCTCTGCTTTCCCCCAGTGCTTTTATGACCTATTTCAGATGCCAGAACACCTTTATAGCCGTGTCACACTGTTCTGTCCTTCCTGCCTGTGCTGGGTGCTTTAATGGAAGGACAGCTTGAAAAATGTGGGCTACAGCCCAAAATTTCAGATTTTTCTCCAGTCAGTAGGGGTTAGTCTCCTTGTGTTCATCTCTCCTGACCTATTTTACCCCAGAAGCCAGAAGCAGTCTAACTTTCTTGACGTGCATCACCCAATTCCTTGCAGTTGTTAAAACACAGAGGTGGTGCGTTTCAAGATGTACCAGCAGCAATATTGCCTAGAAGCTCCCTCTTAGCAAAAATAAAAAATTCTGTGAACATTGGGGTGCATTAAAAATTTAAAATGCAACTAGTGTTTTCCATATTGTAGGCACATAAAGGTGTAATAGGAGCTTTTGCTTGGGGATTGTGTCTTTGATACGTGTGCGTGTGTGTCGACTCCGAAAGCTTTCCTGTCTCTGCCTGTTAAACTTGGCTGAGCTGCTTTAGAAATCCACCCCACACTGTGATAGCTCCAGCATCTCCAGGGTAATCTGGGATGCTGCATACAAATCCTTGTGCGAGTTTTCAGTCTGACAGGCTCGAGCTAGACCAGGCATATCTGTGAGAGGTGTTCAGCACCATTTGTACTGCCACTGGACTGGAAACTCAGCTCAGATGTTTATCGCCGGCGTCTCCAGCCCGAGTCCGCTGTGTTCCACACAGCTTCTTCTCCTGATGGGCTTTTTCTCAATAAAACTTCACGCCCAGCAGCTTCCCTGCTGTCCAAGGATGTGTTTGTTTCTTCGCCTCTGAGCCTGTGGTCAAGCTCTGTTGAAGAAGAAAAAGTTTGACTGTGGGCTTGAGTCCTTTTTTATAAAACTGTGAAAACGCAGAAAAATGTTTATCGAGAATTTTTCTACAAAACACAACAGCTTCTGGCACTTGCTTTTGGCTCTGCTGCACTTTCACCGTTACTTTGCTATCTTGTCTCACTTCTGACAGCCTGAGTTACCTTAGCAGGGAGCTGAGACTGTGCTGGCCAGGTTGGCCATCCTTCAGGGACTGGTTTAATTTGTAGAACTTCAGAATCCTGGAATGGTTTGGCTTGGAAGGGACTTTAAAAAACATCTAGTTCCAACCCTCCCCCTGCCATTCAGAGAGATCCAAGTCCACTGCCTTTGTTGTTGTAGTGCAGGGTGGTTTGCTGTGGCTCTCTGTGGTAGGGAGGCACAGATTTCAGAGCTGATGCTTTGCAGAGATGCCAGGAGAAATGGGGTCCATAAAAACTGTGCCTGGTGGCCCCATCCAGCCTGCCCTGCAGTGCAGGGTGCTGAGGAGGGGACAAGGCTGGAACAAGCTGAGGCTGGACAAGATCAAACCAGGCTCCACAGGGAGAGGAGCTTGCTCTGCTGAGGAGACGAGCAGGACAAAGCTCTGGGTGCAGACACGGCAGGAGAGAACAGCCAAAGCCAACCAAAGCGTTAAAATGAATTAAACTGAGAACCATTCTCTGGATTTGCAAGTTTTCAGCTGATTCTGGTCTCCAAGTCCATGTTTCCCAGCTCTGCAGAGTGTGTGATGCTGTTCCTGAGGGACCCCAGGGCTGCTCCTAATGAATTACAGGCCTGCCAGGCCTCCGAATTTGTTTAATTTGTTTTTCTTTTATAAAATGAATTTCCTTTGGTTTTATACAGTGGGTGGAATCAATTTTTTTTCCCCAGCAAGCAGAGCATTATTTTATAAATTCTCTAAGAGGATTGAAGTATCAAAGCTCTGGATAAGTCTTGCATTTGAATTTTTGTGACTTCTTCGCAAACGGATCATTATTCATTTTCACCTTTACGGGTGCTGCTTTCTGTATGAAATGCAGAATAACCAGCTGCTAAGTGAGTTTCAAATGGAGCTTTTCATTTTCTTCTGAGGAAATAACACGAGCTGTGGTAGTAATAGATCATCTGTATAGGAGGCAAATCTATTTTTTATGAACGTGATATTTTGATGGCAAGTGCCAAAATCATATAAAAATAAGAATACATATTGCAGATAATTAGTTCTGAGGGTTTGAGGTTTATTTTATTTTATTGTACTAAACTCTAACTTTTACATGAGCAGAGATGAAGAGCTGCTTGCTGTACGTTGTCTACTGGAGTTTCAGCCAAACGGGTACAAGCTGAGTGTCAGAGTTCTCAGGATTTAGAAGGATGGTAGATGTAGAACAGAGAAAATCTCAGCCACATTTTGAAAGCAAATCTCCCAACTCCAGCTGCCTTCAGTCTCAGGCTGGGTTGTGGCTCATCCCTCGTAGCTGGAGTGAGAACAGGTTTTGGTCAATATTCATCCCAGCTGTAAAATCGTGTCACTTCAGCTCCTGTCCTGCCCTGCTGGAGGGACAGAGGGGATGCAGCAGCCAGGGGTCCCTGGAAGTGCAGCAGGAAAAGCAGTGAGGGTGTCCCTGGGCAGAGGGGTCTGCCCTGAGTGCAGAGCTGTCATGTTCAGAAAACAAAAAAGCTGAAATAACACTTGTTACAACCACAGCAAAACGTTAAAACTTGCTTGGATGCAACAGAGAAAAACACAGTCTAGAGGATGCTATTTCACGCATGTGCCCCTCTCTAATTTGTTCATTGTAGTGTGTTTTATTTGCCAAATAATGAAAAATATTATTGCAGAAGCTGAAAATGAAAATTAAATTTCTGGTAGGATATACTGGAGTAATGAAGAAAAAGAGAATGTAAAAAGGATTCTTCCGTGATAATTAAGAATTATAAAGTCATTACTTAAACTTGCTTTCTGAATTAGAGAGAGAATTAAACTGCTTGTTTCCAAGCAGAATCCTTGTAGCATTCCTTCATTAAAATTCTACATTGTCAAAACGGATAAAAATGCATATACAATGACTAATTTTGTTCCAACCTTGCCTCTGCTTTGGGCCTTATCTCTCCTCACAACAAAGCTCACCTTGAAGGGACTGAAGTAATGATATATATTTGCTGAGCTGGAAAAAGAAAGAAAGAAAGAAGCATCTACTTTTTGCAATCTGTGTTCTTTCCCCTCCAGATACTGAGGAGGAAAAGACCTGTGGGGTACTAAAGCTCTCATGTACCATAAAGTGGTATTATAATGAAAAGTATTACTTTTTATGGCATCCCTACAGTATTAAGGAAAGGCATTTTTCTATAAATGTTAATCTTTAATCTTTATAAATTGCACTCTGTAAGACTAGAAGGTCTGTAAAGCATTTGTCCCGAAGGCTTAGAAGGATCAAAATAACATTGCAGACTTTCTACTTATTCCTTTTTTTCCCCCCCCTTTTTTTTTTTCCCCTAAAACTTATAACTATTACCTTGTTTGGAGGAGGAATGGGTGAGAGTGATGTAAGCCATTAGACTCCCCTTGCAGGTAGCCCTTGAGCTGGTGTTCAGCTTTATGTACCTGCATAGGCCCAGCTGAGTCACTGGGGTTTAAATCTGTGCTAAAATCCAGTCTGGGACAGGAGGATTAAGGACTGAAAGCCCCACACACACTGAGCTCCTCTCCCAGATTTCTGCCAGCTCCCATCACAAGACACTTTGGGGGTGTGAAATGTCCTCTCCAACTGGAGTTACAGGGAAGCTCTGTAAAGGCCAGAGTGGAAATGAACAGGTTGAACAGATAATTAAACCTGGTTTATGGATTTCCTGCCTACAAGTTTCTTCCTCCCAGTGAATTTTGTTATGTTTTATGCTGTGCCACGTTGCACTCAGCCTTTGTTTGCTCCACATGGTGTTTCCAAGAGTGCTGATCTTCATTGCTGAGACGAGGCTTCCAGAGGTGGAGCTGCTGTTTGAAAATTATTGGATTGGGTTGCACCCTGAATTTGAACCTTAAATGTTGAAGTTTTCCTTTGATATCCGTTTGCCTCGTGTACATGGATTTGTACAAGTCTGGGCTTGGGGCTTGTTTCACCAGCTGGTGAGCAAGGGGTTGATTAAACCTAAATTGAGAGTATTAACAAATCCCTGCTGAAAGTTGTGATAAGCATCAGCAATTTCCAGTTTTGTTGAACTTTTTAAAATTGGTTAGCCATTCTGAAAAATATGCATTAATGGTATATTAATACTTGATATCTGTTTATCAGTGAAACCTTGCTATAATAAAGTATTTATGAGATGTAATTTTAATCTATAATGAAAGTTTGTCCAGTGGAATCTCATCATTTAAAAAGCAAAACTTTTCTAGGAGTTTTAGACTCTGCCTAATGTGTCCTTTAATACCTTTTTTTGTTGTTTTTCTCTAGGTAAGTGTCTCCATTCTGAAACTGTAGGAAAGTTCTCTGAATTCGGAACAGTCGGATGCCTGCTGAGCAAGTAAAGTTCCTTTGCTTCAGTTTTTGGTAAAGTCTGTCACAGATTTTCAGTCCTTTCTGAATTTTTATGGACATTTTTATCTCTGAATTTTGTCATGTTTAAAGGGTGCTGCAGGTTCTTGAAAAGAAGGCAGGCTTGTGTGCAAAACATTTTTAATTTAGATTCAAGTTTGAGGCTAACTAAGGGTAAAGACTGAATGGAGTAAAATTAAGAATATCACCTTTTAAATGTTTTTGGGTTTTTTTTTCATCTGTTGTTGGCTAAAGTCCCATTAATTTAAATTGCCTGTGAGTGTGCAGACAGGCTGAAAGAGTCTGGTGCTTGTTCATCTCAACCCATCTTGATGGTGCTACAAAATATTGCTGTGTAAGTATCTGTGATTGTAGCCTTCATAGTGAAAACCATGGAGGGACGATTAAGGGCTATCATAGGATTTTTCTTGGACACAATTTGGTTTGGAAAGAACTTTATTTTGGTTTTAGTAGTGGGATGGATTGGTTTGCCTGGAATTCAACCCTCCCAAAAAGCAGCCAGCCAGGAGGGTCTGGGTTAGCAAGTGGAGAAAAGTATCCTGATGCTATTAGATTTTTTTCCCCTTTTTTTTAAAGTGGGAATTGCTCCAAATCTGGGAATTCAGTGAAGGTTTTTACTGCATCCAGGTTTCAAAGCCTTAAAGGGCTGGTGCTGTGGTTTCACTCCTGAACCCAGATCTCTCTGGTTTCAGAGCAAATCCAGTTGCACTGCGTTGTTTTCTGACTTAATCTGTGGGGCTCAACTACATCTTGTTTCAAGATGGAAATGATGAGGATGTGTGTGGGAGAGGGAAAAAGGTTTTTGTTCTGTTTTTTTCCATGAGGTTAGGAGGTAAATGCACCGTTCGATGCAGATGTAAATTGTAATTGTGGCTTTACGGTGTCTGTATTAGAATATTGACCTGAATTGATACTACAAATATAATTACATTGATTCTTTCCTGATGGCTATAAACAGTGACATTTCCCTTGATCTCTGAACAGAGTTAGTTATAAAACACATGCTCCACTTTTGTATTCACACATTGCATTCTCATCACTTTTGTCTCCTGCTCCCCAAGGGCTTGATTTAGAAGAAGTGTCTGATTTAATGGAAAAAATGATGAAACAACACAGACAGCAGTTCAGAGCATTTCTAATGTAGAAGATGGTGTTTCTTTTTGATTGCGTTCCTCAGACTTCATTGCTTATATTTGAATATTTTGCTTAAGAAAAATCTGATGCCAGGCTATTTTCACTTTTTAAATTATTTTAAACCGTGTATCTGCCTACATTATACATATCTGCCTTCATTGATCTCAGAAATGACTATTGCTGAAGTAAGAGCTATTGCTGTGATCTGATTTAACAAATTGTGCTCCAGACTCCCCATCAGGTTACCAGACTGGAGAGAGCTCTTATTTGAAAGGACAGAAATGAGGCACAGAACCTGAGATGCTGCAGTTTTTACTAGTGGCAAATACAGATGACTTAAAAATAGGAAAATGGGGTTGGTTTTACTACTTCTAATGTAGCCTGGTGGCTTCATTTCAGATCGTGCAGAGAACCCATCCAACTTGTGTTTTACTTTCTTTCAGGTAGATATCAAGAAAAAAATGCTCACAGATACATATTTCAAAGATGGAGATTTCATTCAAAAATACTGCTCTTTTAAAGTGGCTTCTTTTGGCTTTCCTTCTTCTGTGTTGCCAAGTTGTGCTTGTATCTCTGGAAACGGTTCCTGAGCTCTCTCCTAGCATTCTCAGAATCATCATCCTGAGGATATTGTGAAATGAGACCAAGTAATTGTAACTGAGATTGCTCAATGTGCTGTCAGTGCTAAGATTATAAGTGTGATTGTTCTGGCAGTCTGCTGTGATCAAGCCACCATGTTGTTTATCTTTATTTAGAGAGGAGTTTTGCTGGAATGTTATTTTAGTAGGCTACAAAAGGAATGATTATGATGTCTTATTTAAGGAGACAAATGCTTCTGACTGCTTAAACACAGAACAGTTTTGTTCATCACTCCTGATGCAGTAAGTCAAGAGAATTTTCAGTCTGAACAAGAAAAATACCTGTATTGGCATCATATTAAAACTTTCTTAGCATCTTTCCTTAGCAAGAGGTGCCTGTTGACACACAGGAAGCAGAGCTAGCAAAGCTGGTGTTTGTGTCAGGTGTGTGTGTAATCCAGTTTATACATAAAGAAGTAAAAAATAATGAAAGGTTTTTTTTCCTCCTGACAAATTCTGGAATAACATTTTGCAGTGTCTCTCATTAGGAGATAGAGTATAGCAGAGCTGTCTTAATTATAATAACGATCTTTCAGATAATGCAGCAGTACATCAGCACTTTACACTGGTTTTGTAATTAGATTTGTTTTTTTTCAGTTCCTAGCAGAAGCCAAATAAAGGTGGCTAATGCTTTTCAGCACAGCAAAGAAATCCCACCCAATCTTTGTCAGGCAGTTTTGGGGCAGATGGTACTGGTAAGGGACAGGGTCAGGGAAAGGAGCCTGGGAAGATGGGGAGCACGTAGGGACAGGTTTTAGCAAGCTGGCTGGTACATTGTGCTGGAGTTACTGGTTTTTGTCTGTTCCTGTGCATTATTCCAGAGCAGCTCCTTGTTCTGTCAGAGCACGGGCTCTCTGAAGCCTTTCACTGCTGCTCATCCAGGGCACAGATCCTGCTCTTATCACCCTGGCTGTTCTGTAAGGGGTTGAGCAGCATTTCAGGATTTCTGAGAGCACTTGCAGGGCTGTTCAAAGCTGTGCTTGCCCCTTCCTTGGCCATTTGGGAATGTTCCCCATCCATGGGCAGTGCCTGTGTTTGTGTGGGTCCCTCCTGGGGATGGTTCCCGTGGCCAGAGGTGCTGCCTTGCTGTGGTCCAGCTGCATCCATCCTGTCACCCTTCCCTGGGAATGCTCTGAGTTTCTCACTAGACAAATCCACACCCAGCCCCTAGAAAGCAGTGTTCAGACTGAAGTGGCTCATTTTTGTAGCTCCTGTTGAAGTCACGCGGGGAACACCAGGGCAGGTGGCAGCTGGTGGAGCACAGAAGGGCTTGTAACTACATTTGTGGTTTAAGAGATGCATAAATCAGCCAAAACTAAAGCTCCACAGTGCTGGCTGAAGCTCAGAGGAGGCAGGAAGTGTGGTGAAATTCATCTGGTGCCTCACCTTGAGAGAAAGAGAAAACCATGTCTGGCGGGCCCAGTGCATGTTGATTTGGGCAGAGGGGTCAGGGTGGACAGGCTGCTGTGCTTAATTAAACGCTTCACTTCTGTCCCCAAAGACTTTGCAGGCACCACCTTGCCTTGCTCTTGTCCCTGCATTTGTCCTGGTTTTGCTCTTTTGAAGCACCAGCTGTGGGAATTACCACTAAGGAAGAAAAAGCAGTTGGACAGTAGAGAGTAGGTATGAATTCAGTTATAATCCCAAGTTAGGTGAGAAGTCAGCATGTTTCAGTCTAAAGCCCTTAAATCAGGGAAGGAAATGCAGTCTCAGTTTCAGATAGAGCACTGCCTGGGTTCCAGCAGCATTTTCTGCACTGCTGCTTTAAATACCTGGGGCAGTTATCACTGGGGGTTTAATATTGCCTATGATATTACTTTACTGTGATTAGCTCAGTGATATATTCCATATATATATAACCTCTGGGCTATTTCTTTGATATCTATTTCCATTTTACAAGTATATTACTATGACCATACCAAGAGGAAAATTACCAAGTTCAGAAGTCATTGCTCCTGAGTATCTTTAATGGCACATACAGAACTGTGCTGCCACAGTTTGCAAAATGTGCTTTAAACATGCACCTCTCCCTAACTGAATAGACACTGTCATTTTCTGTGTCATGAAAAAAACATTGCCCTTACACTTATGTCAATTCAAAGGGGCTCTTGTATAGGTATTGAATTGATATTTTGAATTAGCTGATCAGAAAGCACCAGGAGCATGCCTGGATGTTTAAAGCATTGCATCTCTATAAATCACGTGTCAAATACACTTTCCAGTGGCACTGGTGTGGGTGAGGTTAGAAATTGATTTATCTGGTGGAAATATTCAGCCCTTTCAGCATTCCCAGAGTATGTTTCTTAGCAAGTCGTTACACACAAAAATACCTGCATTAAAGGGTATTAGAAAGGCAGCAAAACAGAGCACAGAAACCTTAAGATATCCTTAAATTGAGATTGTCTGTGCAACCTTTATTTGCATCTTATGTGCATCTGCATTACAATTATGCTTTTATATGGTCTCATGCTATTTCTGCACAGGACCAGTGCTCAGTGCACAGAAAGTAGGATGCTTAGTTAATGAGAGGCTATTCAATATTTTGTTTTCCTTTCATTAATCAATGTGTCCCCTATGCCTTATTTCTGCTTATAATTCAAACCATGTTATGGAGACAGAATTATTAATTTCCTTTTGGGCTCCTCTGTAGTGCTCATCATTTTAGTATTTGGCTGGATCATTGGCACCTCAGAGTTTCTTTTTTTTGAATTAAAACTCCTTGTGAGGTAAGGGGGAGTTCCAGTTTGCTCCCACCTTGTAGGACTGAATTGACCAACAAGAGATTAAGGTCAAAACTACCCATTAATTTCAGGTGTCCAATCTGAGATGACTTGGACCTGTTTTTTTCAGCTTACTTAGCAATGTACAGCACTTTACACAACCAGATTGTGGCTCCCACTGAGTCCATTTGCAGCGGTGAATATTTAGCCCCTGCACTTAAGATAATGAAATCACAGACAGGAGTGGAAAGATTGCCTTCCTCTGTCCAGGCTGGCACTGGTGAAGGTGAGGAATGACTCCATTCTTAATTAGGTGTGTCCTGGAGACCATTTGATTGGACTCTGTGATCTTCAATCACCAACACCCCACCTGTTTCATCCTTTTCAGCCCTGTGAATATCCCTTCCCTTCTCCAGCCTCTGCCCTTCTTGGCAGTCTTGTCCTCCTCACCTCTGATTTCCCTTCTTTATCTGACTTCTTGCCTTGCCCTGACCCATTCCTCCTTTCCTGTCGGTGATCTGTGTTTTCCCCTGGAGCTCTGACCTGTTCTCTATGGAAAACTGAACAGTGAAATACAGATCAGCATTTGCTGATGTTGTGGGATCCAACATCCCAGTTTTCAGAGGACTGGAGGAAGGGCATTTCTCGTGTTCAAAGCCTCCCCTGTTAAATTCCCAGCTGTTGCTCAAAACTGTGCAGATGCCACATCTCTTCAAATAAAGGATTGCCAGATTGTTTGAATGCATACAAATGTTTTACTCATGTTGAACCCAGTTGACCTCCTTCAGCTAGAGCTTTCAACCTGGGGCAGGCACTTGGAAAGACACATCTTGGCCAGCCAGATTCTGCTTTGGTTAAGAACAGCTGAGAATATGGATTTTACAATAGAAACATTTAATTCTAGTCAACCTGAAACACATCTGAAAGGCACCACATGCATGAGATATGAAGATTTGCATGATAGGAACGTTTTTTTCAAT
Organism: Poecile atricapillus; assembly: GCF_030490865.1. NCBI lineage: Eukaryota > Metazoa > Chordata > Aves > Passeriformes > Paridae > Poecile > Poecile atricapillus. The sequence continues at coordinate 4,485,427 of NC_081263.1, forward strand.
TATTTATATTGCACAAAAAAAAGGTACTCTGATAACCTGACGTTAAGGGTGACAGCAGACAGTACACTTTTAGTTTGTATGAAAATTAAATATGATCATTGCCTTTTCTTCCTTGTATCTGTGAAAGAGGCTGTGATGTTTGCTGTCAGAATGACAGTGCTGGTTGGGTTTCTCAAGGATTCTGGCTGATGAAGAGTTGTGTCTCCACCTTGAAATACAGCCTGGCATAAAATGCCAGTTTCCATTTCCCTTCCTAATGGAAAACATTCCTGTTTTCTCAATCCTGTCCTGCTTTTATTCAGTAAGAGAGACAGTCACACCTGTAGTAGATTAGAATTGATCATACACAATTCCTGCTCTGCTGTGAACCCTTGTGGCATCATTATTTCATGAACTGCCACATTCCCCGAGATACGTTATTACCACTTTTTAAAGAACACCTGTAACATCCATTTTTCTTTCGTGTCTGACAATGCAACACTGAAGGATGTGAGAGGTAAACGAGGCAGCAACCATTGTGAAATGGTAATTTTGTTAATTGGTGATTGCTGCAGTGAGAACATCTCTTTGTTTTGCCATAGAAAAACTCTAAGTTTTTATCCTGAAAATGGGTTGAAACAGAATGGATTCCTGAAGTTTATGGCTGGAATTCTTTTTGACTACTTACTAAATATATAAAAATATCCTAATCTGTACATGTTGTATACTGATATAAATGTATATATAACAGTGTATATATATAAAAAATGGCATTTTAAATAAGAAAAAAAACAAAAGGCCTTTCACTGAGCATCTGTAGGGTTTTACATCTCAAGACTCATCTCTCTGCATAGTGAATGTAAGGGTTTTTCCCCTCTTCACTGAGTTCTAGAGAGGCGCTCTTGACGCTGTTTCATAAATGAGAGATAAAATGAGGACATGCAGTATTTCCATGTTCTCAGAATATCTTCTGTGACTGTGGCTATTCCTTGCTACTTGGGGACCTGTTCCAGTTTTAACAGTTTCCACAAGTACAACGGGCAGAAGGTATTAAAAAGAATTACAGACTTTTGCAAAGATTGACAAAATAAAGCTGATGGGATTTTCTCTTTCCTTGAAGACTCGGTTGGGTAGTAATACCTCTGTGTGGTGTTCAGAGGTAACATTAATTTTAATCAAGTAGGGATAAGTAAACTTTTCCCTTTCTGTCTGTGATACCAGCAGACCTGAGAAGTGGCAGAAAGACATTTCTCTTGTGTTTAGGGAAAGGTTTTGCTGGTCCCTGCACATGCTTGGGGTGGTGGGAGTGCTCTGGAGGTGAAGCCTTGGGATTGAGGGCAAGAAGTTGTGGGAACAGAAAAGGATGGATGAAAATCTGTTCTGGTGGTGTTTTCAGGAAAGGAGGAAAAGAAGGAGGGAATCTCATAGGTACAGGACTCCACATCTGTGTTTATGTGCTGCCTGACCAGCCAGGGTCATGCTGGAGTCTGTGGGGGCTGTGTGCTGAGAAAACCTGTATTTCTCAGTATTTGTGTTCAGCTAGACTTTGTTGGTTTTCTGGTCTGTAAATCAAGAGGAGACAGACTGGTGGTTACTGTAAAAATACTGTATTTCCTTCTCATAAAGTCAGCTGTAACTAGAAGGTCTGAAGAAGAAAAGAATTCCATTTTCAATGCCATGATGGTGCATTATCATCACTGCATAAAGTTAAATACCAAATGCACTGGTACAGCAGCAGCATCTGAGCATTCAGTTCTTTTAAGCTGAGAGAGTATATTAAATCTAGAGTTAACTTTCAAATATTGCCCTTTAAATCGTTATTAGCAGGTGAATGTGTTCATAAATATTATCAAAATACAGGAAATACCCAGTGAAAGATGCTGGAGAATGGCAGTCTCCCAGTGAAACATGAAGTTGGTTGCAAAACTTCACTTAAAGGTCTGATTGTGCACAGATGCCAGAGTGCTGTGAATGTTTTTTATTAGCCCTCTGAAGTGGGTGAATTCACCCATGGTGATGAATTTCTGTTTGAAATGAAATTCAAGCAGCTCCTGAATAGCAGTCTATATACTTCATCTCCCCTGTACTCACTGGGTTAATTGAGGTGGATCTCACCTGGAAAAAGAAGTCTTCAGAAGGCTCCCCGTGCCAAGTGTTCCTAATAGTATTCACAAAGACAGAATCTATCACCTAAGGACATTGATACTACAATAAATTGGAAGGAACTGTTTCCACATCTCTCATGTATATTGTATATAATGAGTCTCTGGGATGTCTCCACGCTGCTGATAAGCAGCCTGCAGCAAAGTAGATACAGCTCGTTTTATCTTGATTTCAGACTGCAGCACTTGACTTCTGGGACTTGGGAACTTAGCAGCAAACCAAATAATGCCCTTCACAGACACTGACTTTGCTGGGCTTCATCCTCAGTCCAAAGTCGGATGGTCCCAGGCTGTTTCCATGCTCAGAGTTTTGCAAGGACACTCGTTCTGGTAGCGGAGACTTTTATGTAGCTGAGTCAGTTTCGTGGGCTTCCAGCTGGAAACAAAGTCCAGCTTTGGTGCTCCTGCCTCACTGCAGGTTCTGCTCTGAAACTATTCTGACCATTCCCCATTGGGCTTCATTGACCTCTTTTTCCTCTCATTTTCTCCTAAATAATTCCTAAATCATTCCTAAAACCTCCCACCGTGCTGCTGTGGCCACTTTGGTCGTGTCTATGTGCAGGAGCACTGTGGATCTCCCTTGTTGGGATTGGTTTTGGTGCACTGGATGTCAGGATTAGGGCTGTAAAAATTAGCTTGAGTCAGTCCAATTTACAGAGCCTGGTCCAAGCAGTGCAGGTCCAATTGCTGTAAGAGGCTTCATTTGGGACAGAGCAGAGAGGAGTGAGAGGTTTAATACTAGGGTTCACCAAAATGTACATTACTCTGCTGTATTACTGACATTATGACCCAGTTCTGCTATTGTGAGCCTTATAAAAGATAAAATAGGTCATCAGATGGAGATAAATCAATGAAAGTAAAATTGAATGTGTTCATAATAATTTTAAGATTTTTATATGGGCAAAACATTAATTAAATAGACAAAAGTAATTTTCAAAGAGCCTTTTTAATGCAAAGTCTCAGATAAAAGGGCAAGTGGAGAAATAGTCCGCCAAGCTTCGAATGGTGTCCTAAAAGTGCTTGTCTGTAGTTGCTCAGTTGGACAGGAGGACAAATGCAAAAGGTCAGGGACTGCTGGGATCTGGCTCTTGGCTTTGCTCTCAGTTTGGCCCCAAAATGTGATTTCTCCTTGGCCCTGCCTAACCCAGGTGAGCAGGAGAGCTCCTTATCTCTGCAGCTGCTTGGGGCTTGAGTGCTGGGCTGATTGCAAGTGCAAGTTTAGCATGAAGGAGGAGAATTCTGTAGGACAAAAAAAAATGTGTTGGTGGTGATTCTCAGAACTTCAACCTGTGCATGATCCTCCTCCTCAGGACAATTTTCCATGTACTGTTCATAAAGTCATTTGAACATTTGCTTATTGAAGTCCCTAGTGGGCCAAAGGACTGTTCATCCTCAGCTTGGACATCCTGCTTGGACTCCAGCAGCCCTACTGCTGTGGTAAAAGGTAAACAGACTCTTAATCTCCAACAGTTCTCTGTGATGTGGTGATATAAAATAGGAAATGTTGTGTACATAACCAGAATCATGAAATTGAGGATTTTCTCATTGCTTAAAATAATGTTTTTTTTTCTGGAGGGAGGAAAGCCAAGGTGAGTGGTGTTTAAAAACTGCTTCACAAGTGTTGATTTAAAATTTAAATTAATTCACCTTGGCCATGATTGCATCACTTTGTTTTTTCCTTTCTGCACACATTTGGGCAGTCAACTTTCACTGCTGAAATTCAAAGCCAGGCTGCATTTGTCACAGTGTGAAATCAACTGCATGGGCTGTGGAAGAAGAGAGAAAGCATAACTAATTGAATTTAAACATTTCACAAAACGGAGGCGGGGGTGGGAAGTGGTTCTTTCCTTGGTGCTCAGGCCCCACTCTCGTAGTAAACACCCGGGGAAGGCAGTGGGAGCCTGTGCAGGCACTCGCTGTGGGAGCTGCTGTCACAGCACGTTTGGGCTGCTAAAAACCCAGCAGCTCCCATCCTCAGCGATGTTGGGTCCCTGCACTCCCTGAGTCACACATCTGCAGCCTTTGCTTGGTTGTCTCAGCCTTGAACCCTGCATTTGTGCCCTGGCACAGAGTGAAAAATCTCATTTCCAGGGAATGGGGAGAGCTGTTTCCTGCATAGCACGAACCAGAATGTGAAGCATTCAGCTGTGCAAGTTGTGTGTGTCAATAAGGCTGAAGAAATAATGACTTTTCAGGAATAATAAGCTAAACACCCTTCACCCCAAGCTGCCACATTTATAATGCCTGCTGTTGTTGTTAGGCATTAAGCTGTTTGTCCCCAGTTAGCGTTTACAGAATATGGGATCTTACTGTTTTCTACATTTTTGTGACTTCTGTTAATAAAAGAATTCTGACAGGGTGCTGGCTATGATGAAAGAGGTCAAACTGTTCATGGTGTCTGAACAGAAGGCCCCTTACGTGGCTTTGTGTTTTCATTATAGAGACATTATTAGAGCACAGCTTCAGCTGCAGCAGGGTCACACTTTGCAAACCCAAAGTTTGAGCATTATGTAGAAGCTGTAGCTCTGGAATCTGCTCAGCAATACTCCTGGAAAGCAGTTCCTGGGTTTGGGAACTGGTTTTGGTGTCAGCTCTCTTCCCCTTCCCCACACATGTGTGCAAGGTTGTGTAGAAGCACAGGAAATAGTATTTACTTCTCTCAGGAAGGTTGAAAAGTGAGTTCAGGCAGAAGGCAAGGATATACTTTATAGTCACAAGGTGTTGTAAGGGAAAGTGCTGCTCTGTCACCTGCTGTTGCAGTCACGAAAGTTTAATTTGATCTTTTTTAGTATCATACCCAGGTGTGTCTGCCTTGCAATGAAGTGGTTAGCATAAATCTGCCCTGTGCATTGGTATTTCATTTTTATTGCCTTTTATTTAACTTGGTAAAAGGTAATCTGTTTTTATCAATTGAATCGCTCTCCTTTCTCCTCCTGGCGGGGGCAAAGCTTCCCTTGGAAATTGTGTTTAAGGGGAGAACAAAAATCAAACAAACAAGAACCCAGAACACTGATAGGACTGAAAGCCAGGAGCTCTCTGTGTTTTCCACCCTTGTCCTTGCTGCTGCCTGTAGCAGCTCTCCTGGGTTCTGGGTGACTGCTGCTGCTGTGGGCTGCTCCTGTCACTGCTGGGTGGCAAAGAGGTGACCCCAGCCTGCCATGTGCTGCCCTTGGGGCTCCACCAGCTGGGAGGATGCTCTGGCCACCCCCACAGCCCATCCCATGGTTGGGATGGAGGTGCCTTTGAGCCTGTTTGTTGTGTCTGGGTGTTTCCTTGAGCCTTGCTAAATACACTGCACAGGGCCTGATGCCTGTCCCAGGTAGCTGGTGATAAATTGAAGAAGAAATGTCATTTAGAGGGAACTGGCTTTTGGATGATAATCTTTGGGTTTGTCCAGTGCCTTAGCTGAGCTATTATGAACCCTTCAGGAGTGACTGCTACAGCTGATTGATTTTTTTCAGGGCAGCTGAGACGTCTGAAAGGGAGCGAGGAAGATTTGAATTCCAGCAGTGGTTTATTGTGCAGAGGGAAGTAAATATTGATACAGAATGCTTATTTACTGAGCAGGGTTAGTGTCAGCAAAATTAAGGTGTGTACTTTGCTCTTCATTGTACAAAAGAAATAAAGAAATTGATGGAGTTCAGAGTGATGGATGTGGCAGCGTAATTCAACCCTTTCCTGGGTTTCTTTTCTTCCCCTCTATTGAGAAATGTGACTGGGCAGGGATTGGAAGAGATATCCCTAAAACCTGCTGATTTTTTTTTTAATTTTTTTTTCTTGCGGGCCAAGTGCCAAGTAGTACCAAGCTGATTCTGTTTCTAGGATGTGCAGCCTGAAGGGATGTGGGTATAATAATCCTTTCCACCCCTCCTGCACCTGCCAGGAGCTTGAGTGGCATCACCCCTCCAGTGGGCTTCACAAGGGGGAAGAACTGAGAAGGATCTGGGCACATCGAAGTGCACTGACCTATCTGAAATGCTGCCCTGCCTTGGATTTGGTGCTGATGTGGTGTTTTTACCCCAGTCTGGGTCACGGGGAGGGAAATGGGGCAGAACCTGTGGTACCTGAGGCACATCCCTGCTGGCAGTGGGGTCTGCAGCCATCCCACAGCCCCAGAAACGGGAACCCAGTGGGGAAATCAACACCAGGAATGCACAAAGGTTCTCCCAGCCAGCAATTGCTGCCGGATCAATGCCGTGTGTTAGCAGAACTCTGCTACAAGGGGAGCTTCAGCAGCACTGCAGTGTAGGCACTTCCACTGGGAATTAGCACAGTCATAAATGTAGGAGAGCTTAAAAAAGGAGTAGCAGGGGAAAAGTATTGTATATCTGTTAATTATAAACCATAGATTGTACTCGCAGCAGCGGTGTCGGGAATGAATAGCTCATATTGTCCTATTTCCAGCAGCACTTTAGACTATGAAAACTGATTTTATTTTAAATGGTTCTTTTATTTTCAGCGCCGCTCCGCTCAGTTTGATCAGGGAAGGTTCACCAGCTAGTAATCATGTATAAAACAAAGCTTCTGACTCAGTGCTGGTGGTAGTAACCGTGGTAGTTTTATGATGATAGCCAGTAATTAAGGTCAGGGTTTCATTGTGCTGAGCGCAGTGAAAACACATGCAAACAGACTGATAACCTCAAATTGCTTACATTGGGAAGAGCTGAATGGGGCAATCGTCCTTTTAAAAAAAAATACAATCTGTGTTGCTCAGATTCTTTCTCCATGTAACAAAAAGAATCTCAGTGAGAATTCCATACCAGTGGATGGGGTGGGGAGAACACCGGTGAAGGTGATACTTGCACTAAAAAGGCTTTAATTATATTAAAATAACACACCACTCTCCCCCCTCCAAAAGAAAAATTCTGCCTACAGTCAGAATTTCAAAGACACTTCTTTTTCTACCAACTCAGCCTCCAAAATTGGGCTGGCAATTAATTGTATTTGAACATTTTGAGGCTTAAAGGCTGATATTAAGCATCTGCTCCATTACTATTTAGCTACCCAAACAGCTTCATTGTAGAGCTGAGCACTTTATTAGTGTTTGTTCAGAGTACGTGCAGAGGAGGTTAGATAGCCTAGAAATTTTAAATGCTAATTTGTCATCACAGATTGTTTATCTACTTTTTTTTTTTATTCATGATAGAAGAGCATTTTATGGAGGCATAAAAAGAGATATTTATCACACATGCCCCTTCTTGGCATTAGCCCATAATCACTCTAGTAGAGTTGAATATCAAGAGCTGGTTAATTCACAAATTGAGATATTGACAGAATTTTGTACAATTTTTTTTTTTTTTTAATTTCAGTTGCAGCTTTAATATGATTTTAAATAGCGCTGTCTTTCAAAATTTCCTAAAAATAATTCCCTACTAAATTGTACAACTCCACTAAGAGGACTACTTTTCTGCAAAATTGAAATTACTTACATGCTTATTTCGGTGACTAACTGCAAAATTATCAAATGATGTGTTTTAATCCAATTACATTCTTACTGGAGTGAAACTTGCCTAACACTTCCCATGTATACAGCCAGGGCTTTGGATTCTGGCATGAATTCTGTGTTAGGAACTCAACAGCATTTAAAGGCTTGTCAAGTTATCTGTTAATGCTTTTTTGAAGTCTCAGAATGAGCTCTAAGAAAAAAAAAATACTCTGATGGATTTCATGTTACACTAAAGGAACTTATCAATACCAAAGTGTTACAAAATTATTCTAATACCCTTAACTTTTCCAGTATCTGTGTGAAAATACTCATGAGGGAGGTGTGGACAGGGAGAAAAACATCATTGTATTGGCAAGATTTCATATCTTTAAATAAAGTTTTAGATTAAAGGAAAATTAAAGGGTGAAACACTGATTTTCCAGTCTTGTTTGAGACATGTGCAACTGTCCAGGGTGTATGGTTGCTAAAAATTGTGGGATGCTCTGCGAGGGCGCCTGGTTATAAATCTGTGTGGTCAAAAATCCGCTTCAGAAATGTAGAATCTTATTATGTCACATTATTTTTTAAATTTCTTGATGTATGCATGTGCTTTGTCCTTATTTTCAGGGCTTTTTCAGGGTTCAAGGCTATTTTAAGGATTCCATTGGTAACTTTGGCAAATTCAAATAAATCATTCATGTGTGTGTTTTGTGTGGTGTGTGCCAGGTAGTTTTTGGAAAGCTTCAGTAACAGTTGTCCAGCCATACTCAACAATGTGCTTTGCTGACAAAAACATCCTGGTTTTATTCCAAGCTTGTGTCTTGAGCCTGCAGTTTTTAAGGTCTTGTGTAGCCTTTTTTTTGGTGCAGAAACTTGACATTTGGCCCAAGGTTGGAGAAGGCAGAGGATTGACTCTCTCAAGAAGTTACAACCAAATTTTCTTAGTCTTTGGAAAGAAAAAAAAAAACTGTGTTAACATCATCAGTAGAGATGGGTTAAACCACAGATTCTGTTGTGAACACAAATTCAGGACAGGTCTGTCTTGGTTTTTAACTTGGATTTTGCTGTCACTCCCTTTGTGCCAGTGCAGGGCCTTGTGAAACTGTGGTAAGGAAAAGTAACTCGGCAAAAATCCCCAAACCCACCTGTCAAACCCATCTGTGCCCGGTTTAGGGACAAGGGTGTTGTGCAGGACAGTGGAATGTGCTTTTCACAAGCCCAGGTGACAATGTCAGTCTCTCTTTCCTCACCCACCACCGCAGTAACCCCCCTGAAGAAGGCCCACAGATTTGTCAGGAATGATTTTCCCTTCATGGAGCCCCACTGGCTGTCATCAATCACCTCTGTATTTTCTCTGTGCCTTAGCATAGTTTCCAGTATCTGAAAGAATTATAATGAAGAAGAGCTAATTATGAAACAGGTAATAAAATAGCTTATTCAGGTGATGCTGTTTTATTACCATCTCATTATGATTAAATAATTCCTATTAAGTTCTGGATCAAAGAGAAATTTCTCACAGGAGAGTTTACAGAGTAGTTTAATGGAGTCTATTTATTGTGTAATCCCAGGGTGAGTATTGGCTTTTATACTGTCATATTAATTTATTGTGACAATTCTATGCAGCTCTCCCCTACGAACACTGGAGAGTGTAAGGGTGAGATTTTTTCCTTTCCTCTTTTTTATAATACTGCTGTCCAACAGGCTCTAGAGTGGTTACTTTGCAGGAATATTTTGATCCTGAGCTTCCCTGGCTTTAAACAAACCAAAGTGACAATAGGCTGTCTTAAGGCTGAGATTAAAGAAAAATATCTGGGCAGCTTTTCATGTTGTTTGTGCTGATATTTGAAAGGATAGAGGCACAGGTTCTGCCTATCAAGAAGACAGAGAGCATTTGACTTTAAAACTAAATAAAATCCCTGCAGAACTCTGCATTCACTTACTTCCTATGCACGATGAGCTCTTGGCACTTTATTTTTCATTTTGTTTGGAGGGTTGGTGCGGTGTTGTGTTGGGTTTTGAGTGTGGGGCTTTCAGCTTGTGAGGTTTTAAGCTTGTGAAGGCTTCTTATAGGCTGCAATGTCACAATTTTGCTGTTTGACATGTTTAGGCAGCGTGGCTGTCTCTGGCAGCCTGGAGCTGGCACAGCCTGGCAGGGCTGGACGTGAGATGTGGTGGTGATGGCTGCTGAGAAAATGCCATCAACAATATAACGAGCTAGAATGTGGAAAAGAGAAGTCACTGCAAAGGCATAACCCAGATTAAGCAGCAATAGGAGCTTGCCTTGCTGTGTTTGTGGCACTCTGACATGCCACATTCTGGGATCTGCTGCCTTTGCCAGGAGCATTATTTACCTGGCAGCTCCATACCTTAGGGTCCCTTGCAGTGCCAGTGTCATCGTGAGTCCACTGCCTGCTGGATTTCACTCCCTGCAACCAAACAAGTTGTGTGGGAGTCTGGAAGGTTCCAAATCCTCTTCACAATCAAGGAGCAGCAAACTGACCTTCAGGATTCCCTCATCATAAATGGTGCATTAACCCTCCAGTTCACGGAACAACATAAATGAGAGAACATGGTCCTTTTCACATTTAATATACTAATTTTTGTAGTAAATTCTGTAACTTTTTAGTGGTAGGAAAAGGCAGCTGAAAATGAGTGATGTATATTCCTGTAAGATAAAAGGCAGTTTCAAACGAACCCAAGAATTATGTATGTTGTGTCTCATTTTAAGTCACTGAAATGATTTTGAGGGGAACTGACTCATGATGTTTGAGTACTTCAGGCTGAAACACTGGGCCTGGAACCAACACCATGTGATGGATATGAACCATCTTCAAATGAAGAAGAGCTATTGAAACACTTGGCACAAACATTTCACAGTCATCTTGATTATTGGAAATGTTTGCACACATTTTTAATGCAGAATTTCAAATGTATGTGCAGTTTGCTCTGTTTGGTTCATAAGCTGAGAAACAAATATGTTTTAATGGAAAAAAAAGTTCTAATGTATTTGCCTTGTAGATGAATTTGTTTGGGAATAGATCTTGCCTTGTTGTTTATATTCCTTATTTCTGAAGATCTGGTTTCCCTTATTCCCCGAGGAGGAAAGGAATTATTCATTCATTTCCTTTCATTTTTTCTAATTGAAGATTGCAGCAAGGAGATTGTTTAACTGTACTCAATTTATTTTCAGAACTAATTATTGTCTTTCATCCCCTGTATTACAATTACAGCTTACTGGGTTGGGGCAGAGAGAGGCAGGCAGAGGTTTTCACATGTGAGGAGCAAACCTTCCAACCACATTTGCACACCTATGAGTGCACTTCTTTTGATGTGGCTGCATTAATTAGGGACACAGCTCCAGGAGCCATGTGAGGACACAACGAGCCACAGCATCAGGAGATGCTGATGTGATCCAAAGTCCTGCACTGCTGCTGGACCAGCTCTGCCAGAGCACAGCCAGCTGGAATACAGTCCTGTGCTGCACAGTTAATCCTCTAAAAAGGGCACAGAATTAAAACAGGAGCCGGGCAGAGTTTCCACAATGAAAACGTTTTCAAGCTGCGGTCGTGCTCCAGCTCTCATTTGAAGATCTGTGCTGCAGTGACACACTGAAAGCTCTGCAGGTCAGCCCATACCTCCACAGCACGATTTAGTCATTGCACAGCTCTCCTGCCTCACCCTGGCCAGGCTCCTGTTTGCTCCCTGTAAAGGACGAGCCTGTGGTGCCCATTTCCCCCCTCTTTCCCGAGGGCAGGTCCCCGAGCTGCTGTCAGGATTTAATGAGTCAGATGTGGGAGTGTGGCCGTGCTGCCCTGTCACTGCAACCGCTTGGACAAATTTGGAGCAGTCAGACACAGCTCATCAGCTGCTTCCTGGGCTCATTTCTGGATTAATAACCTGGGTGCTGTGTTATTTGAATTAGTGCTGTGCACTTAGGCCCCAAGACCCACTCTAGCTCCTCCTGTTAGAAACGCATCACTTGGATTCCAAGTTGGATTGTGGGCTGTGACAGGCTTTGTGTGGACGTTGTTGTAGTTTCCAGGGATGCTATCATGGAGTAAGCCTCTCAAAAGATGTAATTGGGTGGAGATAAAGAAAAAAGTGCCTTTCTTTTGTGCATGCCTGTCATGCTGTGAGGAAATGCTTGCTGGAGGATCCTTTGGCGAGTGTTTTGCATTCAGTGAAAGGTTTGGAACACGTTGATTAATTAACTGACATAATTTGGATGAAACTTTGCTTCCTGCAAGAATCCTGATCCGTTCTCACCAGGTGCAAGTGCCTGAAAATGCCAGGTGAGAAAGCAGCCTCTCTCTGAATGGAGACACAGGAGACTCGGGGCCTCACTGAATGTTGTGGGCTCTGCTCTGGGTACTGAAAAAAAGAACTTGTTTAGTCAGAGCTGAGGGCCTCAAAATATAAACAACTTTGCAAATCTCTCTCTTCAGCTTCCTTTGCTGCAGCTCCAGAGCCATAAAAGCATAATTGCACTTGTTTGCCTCTCAAGGGTGCTGAGAGAATAAGTATTTTGTGATCCAGCAGATGGGAGGCTGCATTAGGGCAGCCAGTGGGAGGGGGATACCTGGCACCATAGGGAGGCAGCCTGGAGAGAGCTAAACCTCAAATTGTCAGGAGAAAGGATGAGGATGAAACTCCTGGCAGCTGAGATGAGGAAGACCAAAGAGCCCCTACGACTTGGCAGGAGCTCAGGTTAATACTGGTTGAATAGAGCTGGAAATTGGACGTGGTAACTTCCTTCCCCCAGCATCACTCAGGAAAGCACGATTTTTTAAAGGAGGATTTAGATAAAATTGCTTATTAGTAAAGTGAGGATTATCCAGGATTTTAAAGTTCGTTCTTATCTCTAGTGTTGTTCAAGTGTGCAAACTTGAGGATATTTCAGCCCTTCATCATGGATCTTCAGCTGTAATAAGCCACAGACAGTCTTACTGGACTGAAACCTGCCTGTAGCTTGAGGGCTTTGCAGCTGTGGAAGATTCAGGATAGAGCAGGAAGAAAAAGGGCTGCAGACTTTGTAGAGAAGAAAGTACAATTACAAGCCAGAGCATCTTTCTTATTGTTCTTTGATTCTTTTCTTCCTTTCTTCCTTTTGGCATCAAATAGATTATTGCCATTTTAAAGTGCATGAGTGAAACGGGCCTTTTTATAATTTGAACATTTTCTTCTCCCTTGAAGTGTCTTTCACTTAAACCATCAAATCCTGACAACTTCTCCCCACACCCACTTTTGCCATCATCAGTCACTGAATGTGTGTGACATCAAGAAAGGCCTCATGGCTGTGTGAGCACGGGGAAATCGCTCTGCTGGTGCTGCTTTGCTTTGCAATCCCTGCGAGCTCTGCCCCACGCTGCAGTAAAGGTGGGGTGAAGTGGAGGTGCCCTCGTTCCTTTCCTGAGTTGATTTTGTGGCTGCTTGTGTCACTTGGAGCTGTGAGTCTGTCAGCACAGAGTTTCTCCTGCCCATCCCTGGAGATGTCAGAGTTGGGCACTGCTGGAAGTCATCCCTAATGGAGCTGGGGTCAGTACCTTCGCTGAAAGGTTTGTGGGACCATGTGGCATTCGTGGTGTCCCAGCAGGAAATTCAGCTGACAATCCCTTTCTGCCTACAAGTTTGGCTGCTTGAATAACATGAATAATTGATCTTCCAAGTTGGCAGACAAACCAAATTCTCTTTTTGGAGTGACGCTTTTATAGGTTTTTTTTCCCATCTCTGTTTTTCCTCGTATGAAATGGGGTCAGGGGGGAGAGGCCAAAGCCAACAAAACTTGCCAAAAAAAAGCTGTCAGGGTGGGACAAAGAAAAGTTGTGTCAGACAAGCCCTTCCACCAGAGCTCATCCAGGACAGTGATTTCAGACACCTGGGGGAGATGTGGAGAGATGCTAAATGGGAGGAGCAGAGCTGTGGAAGGATGTAGTGCTTGAAGGATCTCTTTGTCCTCTGTGTCACCTACAAGCACAGAGTTCAAAATCTGAAAGTTCATGACTTGCCTTCCCTTCTCCTCATGTAATTCTGGGGCTCAGCTCTCATGTTCTAGGAGATCATCCTGATTTCCACATCCCTGAGGATCAGATGCTGCTGGTGGCTTCTCCTGCTGCCACTGCTCTGCTCAGATAAAATATTCAGATAGACTCACTCTGGGGTCCAGATGTTATATTTGGACACATCTCAGGGGGTTGAGCACCTCTCCCATGAGCTGTTCCACTCTGCCCTGGATACTGAGACGAGTTCAGACGTGTTTAAGGGGCAAATTTCCCATTTTTTCCGCCCTTTTTTGCGATTGTCCTGGCGCCATGTGCGGGCTCACAGCTCCCGTCTGGCGGGCGAGCGCAGGAGTTCACAGCTCTCCCTAAAACGATGCACAGAGCGATGTTATTTCAGCCTTGGCAGCAAAGCAAGCTTGAAAGTTAGGACAGGAAATACCAGGGAAAAACAGAGATATGTGTCTTTTTTAAGGCTGCAGCTCCTACTGGCACAGCTGCTGTCGCGGGGAGAGCTGCGAGCGCTCCTGGCTGGCCGTCTTGTGCCTGGAGGGAGGAGTGTGGTGTGCGAGTGTCCTGTAGTCCTCATCCTCCTCACCTCACACTGGTGCTGCTCCCTCTGCCTTGGAGAAGAGCAGGGTTGGTGGCAGAGCCGCTGCCGTCTGGGCTGTGCTGCTGGCGCCCTTCCACTCACGCAGAGTTTGTGTCAGCCCGTTCTGCTGCTGGGGGCACATCTTGTGGGGCAGGGAGAAAAGAAATCTCCATTTTTCAAGGTAGAAAAATTGGGGTGAATTTCTCTCTTTGGTGTGGCTTAACCCAACCACTGTGAATGTTGCACTGCCACTGTCAGCTACCGTTCAGCGACGGCTGCTCAATACATGGCGCTTCTAAAATGAGAATTTTTTAGAAGGATGATTTGAATTCTGTCTCTGCTTCCAAGAGTAAGCTTGAATTTTTGTGCTTTTTTTGCCTTTTAAAGCTAGCACAGACTTTGATTGATTTAAATCCAGTCTGCTTCATTTAATGAGATGCACAAGGGAAAAAAGGCTGGGTTTTTTGTTATTGTTTTTAATTTTTGTGGTTTTTTGTGTATCAGCATTGTCATCCTGTTTCTACTTCCAGCTGATAATATTGATTTTTTTTTAGAAGTTCATATTTCATGTTACATGCAAGTGCATTGGCATTCCACTAATGTAATATTAATGGATTATCTGTGGATTAGAAATATTATTTAGATTGTTATCCAAGGAAATGGTAGGTAGTGGAAATGAAGGTCCTATTGTCTCTGTTGACAGAATTAACAGTGCATCTTTAAAGAGCACTACAGCAGGAAAAGAAAGGGAAATGCATAAGCTGAACAGGAAATAAAATAGATATGGAGATAGACAGTCTGCTGATGTCACAGGGACAAAGCTTAGCCTCAACAAAAATGGGAATTTAAATAATTTTCTGAGTTTATGAACCAAATCCAGTTTCATGGAGGCATCTACATAGAATTTTAGATTGGGTTATTTAATTTTATTTCATTGGTGCTGCTTCTAGTACTCCTCCTACTATTAAATCTTGCATTTTACCCTTTACTTCTCTTGTGGCATCCATTCATAAAAACAGGATATCTACAAAATGCTGTGTTCTTTGAAGATGACCTCCAATATTGATGAAGTTAAATGTAAGCCACGTGTTCACTTCCTTCTGCTGTGCTTTTGTGTCCTGGATGCTGAGCAGGATCCTGAAATAGTGATATTCTTCCCCTTTGCTCCAAATCCCAATTTTTCAGCTTTGTCCAGCAGTAACAATGTTACATAGACACATGCCTAAATTTGATGGTGTAAAGGCTGGAATTCCTCAAAGCTTAAACTTTACTTAATCATGTTTTTGGCACCATTTCTGCACAACTCAATGCTTTGACACATGCTTTTGTCCCATTAATGCCAGTGGGGTTTAGGCATGTGCTTCAAAATCTTTTGCATGGACGCTCAGCTACCCATGAAAGAGTGATTCAGGGCAAAACCAGTGCCTGGTTAAAAAGCAGGAACAAATAGGAAAACCCATGAGTCCTTACAAGCTTATCATCGCCAAGATTAGAGTGAATCTCGCTGTCTTTCTCCCTGTAACAGTTATTTAGCTGGTTTATAAATTGGGAGCATGTTGTAATTTAGCAGGGAAGGTGCTGACCATCAGCAGGCACTCGAATTAGGAGCAGATGTTGCCGTGCTGATGGGAGAGTTTGCCTTTGGTCCTGCCTGTCAGCACTGGAAGTGAGGGGCCTCTCTCGAGGCAGAATCCACCAACAAAATGCAAGTGCTGCCCAGTGAAGATTGCCAGCCTGCACAGCAGTGTCCAGCAGCAGAACTTTGCTGAACATTCAAAATAGGAAACAATAAATAAAACATACCCTCGGTGAGGGGGGTCCCATAGCTTTCATATTCCTTGGAGGTAACAGTTGCTATGGAAACTCCTCATTTACTTCCATTTTTTTTTTTATCCATATATTGATAATTATATTAAGCAGCACATAAAGGCTGCTGGCTGGTGCAGAGCTCTGCTGCTGTAAATTCTGCACTTTTCCATTTGAAAATCCGCCCCTTCACGTTTGTGGCTCAGTGCTGTCCCCTCATCAGGGTGGACTGGCTGGTCCTGTAGCCCAGAGCAACCATGGCTGTACAAGAATTGTGTGTCTGGGGTTGTGCTCGAGCAGCCCTTCCCAAAGGCTGCCCCAGCAGCTGCTTGTTTCTCTTCTGTGCTCACTCCAGGACCAAGAGTTGCTTTTGGAGGTGTTGTTGGAGCTGTGCCCTCCATAGCCCTGCTTGCTGCCTTTCCATCTGCTGGGCTGGTGAATCCTACACAACCTCACTGGGAATCAGAGCTGGGAGGAGAACATGAAGCTTAAACAGGAATGTCAGACAGGTGGAGCTGCCTGGCAGATGTGTAAACTGAGTGTGTGTTCCTACATCTGCATCCCCAAGTTTGCTGAGTGTCACATCTTTGTGCTTGCTTCTTCTGGGGCCATCCCATGGGAATACAGGAAAGAAAAATTCTGCCTTGGGTCCCTAAAGACACAAACCTTTTCCCAGTTTTGAGGCTGCATTGGTGGCAGGGGTTTTATCTCCCGTGTGAGAGCCGTTTGATCTTGGTAAATATTCTGTGCATTGACTTAGACCACGTTTTACAGTTGTCTCTCCCTCCTGTGTGGGTGCAAGTACCCGTTACCACAACATGATGGGGTGTAAAATTGTTGTATATATTCTCAGCTCCATGGCCAAGTCAGCAACCTTAATTGCTTTGGCAGTGTTCCAGCAGCACTGGGATTGAATGGCTCTGGCGTTATCACAGCGACTTGCAGTTGCATGAAGTCGTAATCAAACAGGATATTCAGTTTAAAGCTTTTTGCCAATCTCTTGAAAACCATTTTGTCTCTGTGCATCACCTGCCACAAATAACTTCTCTTCCAAAAGGAAGAGTGGGAGTGTAGGAAGGGGATTTGGCCATTCTGCTTGCACAAAATAACTTGTTAATTGTGAGTACCTGAATACCTTTACACTTGGAAAAGTTGTGGTTTCAAATTGAAAGCCTGGCAAGGGGAGTATAAAAAGGGGGTGTGTGTGTGAATTTTCACCTGCTCATCAGATGCAGCAAATTACACAGAGGACTATTTAAAAGCTGTTTGGTTTGTGGGTTTTTTAGTATCAAGCTGACAGATATAAAAGTGGATGTTTTGGGTTGTAAAGTTTCTAGTGGTGAGTTTTAATAGGGAAGATGATGCTAATTTCATCCGTTTGGGGTTCTTTTTTTACTTTCTCAGCCGTGATACATTACCCTTGTGACAGTGTAAACACAGCAGTATTCTCTTTAATTTTAGTGATAAAAATAAATTGTAAAACATTTGTGATTTGTTGCTGCTGAGAAAGACAGCTGGGATATTGTAGTGAATGGCCTACTTACAGCTCTATTGCAGAACAATACTAGACTGAAATAATTTCTTAAACATTGTGTCACTACACATAATCTTGGAAGTGTAAATCGGCCTTTTGTAATGTTTATTTCAGCTGAACTACAGAAATTATATTTTCTTTAACCTTAATTCTGTTCCATTAGAGACACAAACACAAGCCCATTTATTGTAGCATGCAGGACTAATTTTTTACAACTGCTTGAATTATGCTAAGTGGTCCTGTGCAGTCTGAGGAACAGCAGCAGAGGTCCTGACCTTGCTTCTTTCTACGGTCAGAAAAGTTGAAATTAAAATATCAAGAGAAACAATTTCTGCAGCAAAATTGTAAAAGTTAATAGAGTTGAATCTACTTTTGCATTCATGTTCCCGTTAAGTCAGCTCTATTCACATTATATTTCTGAAGCACATGAAAAAAATAAAGCCACTACTTTTTTGCTATCTTTGATGTAACAGATAAAAGAAAACAGAAAAGCTTTAAATTGAATTTACTTAGTGCATATTTAATTTGCATTTAATGCAGCAGGTATTGTATGTTAATCAAACTGAAGATTACTATTAAAATATGCATTTAAGAATTAGCTGCTGTGTGTTCATGGCAGCTGTTGCTCAATGTGCTTAAAGAAGCTTTATCTACAGGCTGGGGGACAAATCCTGTGCTGGTTTCTATCCCAGCCAAGTTTGATTTAGTAACAGCCTGGTTGAATTTGCTCCTTTGCCATAGTTCAGCAGAGTTTATTTTAATTAAAATCAGTGGATGGCCCACAGGCTGGTACTTCTCAAAGCAACGTGGGCATGAAGGGGCTTTAGTATTTTATTTGTTTGGGCTGTGGAAGTGCTGTGTCCTCTGGAGTCCTTGCCCAGGGCATTGAGGTGCCCTGAGCTGGGAGCAGCTCAGGCTGAGCCCCTCCTGCCTGATCACCCATGGGGATGAGCTCAGCAGCACTTGAGAGCATCCCAGAGCATGGTCTGTTTGTTTTATTAGTGTTAGCAGTGCTGACAGAACACAGGGAGTGGCTGCTAAGACTCCTCTCCATCCTGTGTAGGCTGTGACCAGATGAAAAAAAACATGTAAAGTTGTCAGCCTTGAGTGAAGGACAGTAAATTTTGGCTCATGGATAACAAATATTATCTTTTTGCCTCATGCAATTGGGCTGAAATAATTCTGGGCTGAAATAATTCTGGGCTGTAACGCATCAGGCTGCCACTGATAGCTGGAGCAGGATATTCCTAGAAAAACATGTTTTAAGAAGATTTAGTAATCTGATAATATGTATTTTTAAGGATTTTTGTGAGAAGGGGAAATTGCACTTGTCACCATCTTGATCAATACTTTCAACAAGTCATAATAAATGCTACTTACTGCTACTTAGGAGAGCACAATTAGTATTCAGTAAACCAATATTAAAATGTATGCTATGCTTTAAACCGTTTGAGTGTATTAGCATTTAAATACCCTATTGTGTATTTGCTATTTCTTCTCTTCTTATAAAACTGTATTCTCCAGAGTTCAAAATGATTAATTTCCTTTAGAATATGTACAATGCAAGGATTTAACAATTCCTTGTATTTAATAATTGCTCAGTAGCCGGGCTTATTATTTCACATAAGCACTTGGGTACAGAGTCATCCAATATTAGGTCAATCATGCTAATAGGGAAATCTGCATAATGCATTCCCTGTGCTCTGGGCCCAGGCTGGGTGCACCACACAGGCACTGTGAGGATCCCTCTCACATGTCAGCCTTCATTTTCTGCCTACCAGAACAACTGACAGCTGCATCAGGGCCTTGACATGTCTTCAGAGAGTTTTGCCCTCCTTGGCATTTGCAGACAATTGTACATCTCTGTCTGACAAACAAAACCTTTCTTTTTTTTTTTTTTTTTTTTTTTTCCTATTTTCCCTTTTTTTCCCCTTCAGACTGACTCCCCCTCCACCTGCTCTTGCTCACAAGCAGCGATGCTCTCCCATGCCCAAACACCAACATGATTTTAACTCTGGCTCCAGGTTTATCCCCTGCAATGTGATGAAGGGGCTTCCCTCCACCATAATACTGTAAAAAATTATGGGAAGTCCTGTATAACTCCTGGAAATTATATTCCCTCTGTCTACCCCCCATATAATCTCACCTTTTTTTCCTCCTGCAACTGTGAATAAGTTATTAAATACATGGCAGCTGAGCTGGTAAAGTGATTTACATCCTGCTTGCAGGTCTAGCCTTGAATATGATTAGTGTGCCTGTCTGAAAGATGGAACTGAAAAGGAAAGTTCTTGGAAAAAATGTGATGAGGCAACTTTTTTGTTAGCAGAGGGTGTTGAGAAAATCTGGTAATAAAAGTTAACGCTGGGTTTGGCTGGCTTGAGGGCAGATTATTGTACCTACAGGATATTTTAGGAAGCAGCTTTCTCATCTCCATATTTCCATGAGATGGGCACGAAGCAGTTGGAGCTACTCTGGCCATGGGGACCAAGGATCTCTTGGTGCTGAAGGGAGGGAACAGGAGCCAGGCAGAGGTCAGCAGTGCTGGCATTTTATCCTCACCAATCTGTCTGTTCACATGAAGAATTAACCAAAACAGCCTCTTTTTGCTGTGCAGGCTTTGCTCTGCTTGAAGTTTGGAGATGGGGATGTTCCTCCTTGATGCTATTTCTAGGAGTGGGAAGGAGACTTGTTCCCAGACTTCAAGAAAAGTGATTGGGTTTTTTTAGCTAGATACAATTAGTAATTTTTAAGAACGGTTTCCAAGCTCAGCAGTTTTTAAAATACACTAAAATCCATCTTTTCTTTGATCCAGACATAATAGCAGTTGAAAAGAGAATTGAGGATGGGATTTAGAAGGAATGGTTGGGCTTAATAAAACCACAAATTTATGAAGGTCTCCTACCTAGCTTTTTTTAAAGGATGGTATGTGTGAAGCAGGTGCTTCTGCCATGTACTGTGTGTGCCGTGACCCAGGTTGGGCTCTCTTCCATGTGTGTCCTTGAATCCTTCACCCCTTCTGCCAGAGGGAGAGCACACTGGGGGAGACATCAGCACTCCCCTTCTTGCAGACTTTTCTTTTGCCCTGGTATCTGCAAAGGCCCCCAGGCATAAATGATTTTATATTAATGTTCTCCTGAGGGATTGAATAATGAACCTGTGTGTCTGCACCTTTTTAAGGCAGCATCATTCCTGGGCAGTTTGGTGGAAAACAGGACTGTGCCCCACCCTCAAAGGTACAGAGCTGTCCAGAAGGGACATCTGGGCCTCAAAACACCCTGGTGAACACCAGCAGTATCCAGGGTTGTAAATGAGTATGGAAATGCTGATCAAATCTCCTGCCCTGCTACAGGATATTCGCTGCTCCTGCGCGCCCATGTGTCAGGGATATGAGACTCCCTGCTCAGATAAGCCTCTGAATTTGACTTTGTGGACTGAAAACGTAGCTAAAAACCACCCACAGCCTTGCAGTAATATTTTGTTTTTCATCAATTCAGGCTTCCCAGCCCGTGTCAGTGCGTTCTGCTCAGATGGGCAGGGCTGCTCTCTGCTGCAGGAGCTGTATTGATAAGTGCTTCAAGAAGCACCGTGCATCCTTCTTTATCAAGGGGATTGCATCTCCCATGGGGGCAGGAACAATAGGAGTTGGACTGATATTTGATTTGAATGAGAGGGATTTCTTAGATCCCTCGGCCTAGCTGGGAGATGAGAGATAAGCCTTACAGAAGAATCACACACGGTCTCTGAAATACCCAGCAAAACTCCCGGCCCTTTCCCTGTAGGCTACTTAGCTGAGAAACTCAGCCCTGCATCTTGTGTAGATAAAATTGCTGTCAAATCCTTCTGAACTCTCTCTGCTTTCTGAAAACATGTCACCAAGGTGGAGATTTAAATCCAGCTTTCAAACTTCAGCAGGACTGGTAAAAACACATTTTTTAACACATTAATTGGTGAATTACAGTTAATTTCCTGTAGAAGTGCATATTATGTTCTCAATGATGCCACGTGAAACATCATAATTAGTATTGTTACGGTGAATTCTGAATTAATTATTAATGCCTTGGTGCCTACTTTAGTGTGTCTGCTTGGGTCATTTGCATCTCTGGCAGGAAGTTGGGGATCTAGTCCTGCCACTTTAGCTTTATTTTCTTTCACTTTTCCTTTACTTTTACAGTGATTGTAACAACTGTTGGTTGGGGATCTGCTGGAATTGTGTTTAACACTGTCCTTTAGGAAAGGAAAGGTGCCTGCTTGTGGTAATGGACTTTTTAATGGCAGTGAGACACCAGGACACTGCCTGTTTTCCATGGTTTATCTGAATTGTTAAGATAGACCATTGATGGAGGCAAGAAATTACTGTTATAAATACAATACTTTGTATTGATGATGATCTTTTGTAATACTTCACACTGTTGTAAAATCCCAGTATCTAATGAGTTTTATACCTGACATTGCCAGTTCTGGTAATTTTTTGAAGATATTTTGGAGGTAGTAAACTGAAAAAAGTAAAATTTTTATTTGACTATTAAGGATATAGAGATGAAAAATGCAAAAAATATTCACCCTGATAATGTATTATTAAGTAACAAACATTGAGTTTGATGTCAGGACAGAAATCCATCTTTCTGCCAAAAGACTGGAACTAGCCATGGCTTTTCTGTTTTGCTGCAGCAGCAAGCAGATTTATCAGCTTAAAAATCAAACTCCTGTAGAGAGTCAGTTCTCAGTGTTCTTAAACTCCGAGCCTTGAGACTCAAAGTCCTCATTACTGTTCTGGTCTTTGGTACCAACATCAGCACATAAGACAAGGCTAATATATTTTAATTATGTATTCCTCTTCATGATAATGTTCTCTGTTCTCCTGTGGTCAAACGTGGCACAAAGCAGGAAAATCACATTGTGTGATGTGCTCATGCACTGTTAACCCTGAGCAGGTTCTCTAATTGCAGGCAGTAATTAGTACCAGGTTTTTATAGATCTGCTGAGTGTATCTGTGGGTATGTGAAAAGGAGAACATAATGGTGACCAAGTATGCATCAGTTTTAAAGAAAATATTAATCTTAAATCAGGCATTATAGTTCACCACATTGCCTGTTAGGATTGTCAGCTGCAACAATTAGTTTGGGCTTCAGGTGAATTAATGTTCCATATTTAATGGATGAGAAACCAAACAGGCAAACCAGAACAAACTCCCAGATTTGGTTATTTCCATCCACTTTCTGTCTGGCCCTCGGGAGGTGACCCTGCTATGGATATTAATCCCTGGCTTTGAGATTGCAGCTCCTAATGGGGGAGACAGTTCCATGCTCTCAACAGATGGCAAATGTTTTCATCTACTTTTTTTTTTTTTTTTGCTAAGTAGGTTTTAGCCGTAACAGTTTTTTTATGTTATTTCTACCAAATTTTCTTGGATGCAAATACTGTGTTTTTATTTCCTTTTGGTTCTTACTTGGCTGTAAAATTAATCTTAAATAATATGGGTTATGCTTGTTTTAATTTTCCACTATAATTTTAACACAGCAGCTTAAAATATATTTATGATGCAATCCAGTGTTGGAAAATGAGCTGTAATGTACATTATGGTTGGTTTCCTACAATGTAAAAATATCTTTGCAGTTGCATTCTGAAGGAATAACTGTCCTTAGGGGCTAAAAAAGCACACACAGTTTACTTTGTTTCTTAAAGTTAATCATCAGAGCTCAAATGTAAACTTAAAACGCATTAAACACTGAGATAAAATGTAAGGAGTATTTTGTGGTTTAAAGCCATGAAAGATAATGCAGAACATTTTACGGGGGAGAAAACTTTGTATTTCCTTGTGTGGAAATAAACCCTGAAAAATGCTGGTCAAGCTCTTGTGTTGGCCCCAGGTAAAAGTGCAGTGGCAGAGCAGCAGCAGAGGTGCAGTGAGTGGCACCATTTGGGCTGAGCATCCCTCATTTTTATCCGAGTCACTTCTTGCTTTTCCAGCTCTTTCCCCTATGTCTTATCCTCAGTTTGTGGAGAATGTAAACTTCACTGTTGTGGCTTTTAAATTCAATTTTATTTATTTAAAGTGTATTTTGCAAATAGAGAGGAAGCAGCAGAAACATGGAACAAACAGAGCAGGGATTTCACTTGGATGTTTTTACCCCGTGTGTGCATTTCCAGGGCTGTTGGTAGAAATCCACCCATGCAGCACTTCCAGTGTTGGGCCTCCTCCTCTGACTTGTTTCCTGCATGATTTGTGACTCATTCCTTGGTGTGAATAATTTGAATTCTGCTTCTTGCCTAGAGAATTTGGGTCATGTGCCTTCAGAATGAGCTCAGTTCTTCAGTGGGGAAATATCAGCTGAAAGAAATGGCCTTTTGGTCAAGACCTGCAACGCCTGTGTCACAAAATACTTTATTCTTGGAAAGTTCTGCACAGATCAGCTGTAACAAGAGTGAAATGGGATACACAGGTTAGCTAAAGTATATTTAAAATAGCATATGAGGAAAGGAAGGGAATCATCGTTCTCACTAGATGAGCCCAGCAAGCAGGAGGGCATTGTTAGTGTGGTGAAAGGGATATTTCCCATTATTAACTGCATTTGTATGACATGAAATGTCTGCGACTAAAAGCAATTTATATGTAACTTAAGGAATAATCGATATTGATTGGGAATGAAGAATGCTATGATCTTGTTTCTGAAAGATTCATGCAACTTGCAATTTTATGAAAACTTGATTCTATTACACCTTCCCTGCAGCAACAGACCATAAAGATTGATTATACATTAAAAGCAATATTTGGGTGAAAAAATATGCCAGGCAGATTTTCAACTATCTTTTCTCCAGCTGCTTTTGCTTTCTCGTCTCAGATGTACAAAAATGAGTTTCCAAGAGGGGCCACAAGCTTAGACACTGGTAGTATAATAATCCCTAACACTTAGCATTTTACACCTTTGCAGCACTACACAAAAGAATGAATTCATTCTTAAAAAACCATTGAAAGAACTCTTTGAATATTGCATGGGGCATTAATGAACAATCATATTTGTAACTTATTTTTCATTTTCCAGGAATACTTCTTCAAACAAGTTCTTGCTTACAAGGTGGCTCATGAATAAGAAAAACATGTGTAAATACTCAAGCAAAATACTCTGTATGCTCAAGAGTTTGCATCAGTAGAGTTTGATTGCTTTGAAATCTCTTTTGGCGATTAGGGAACAAAAGCAAATCCTGTTTCAAAAGGCTACTAGCACACAGCTCAAGGTGTAAATGATAGATACTCGAAGTAGTAATTGTGGCAAGTAGAATATCATGGGACCTTTGGCTGGTATATGGTAGTGCATGGACACAGACATTTTTATTTGCTGTAACTTGTGCTTTAGAACCTACATTTTTATTAACTTCACTAAAAACCTTCCCCCAACACACAAATAAGGATGTGGTTTGGCTTGAAAAACTCACCTTTAGAGCGGAAAAGAGAAATGTATAACGATTCATGTTTCATTTCTGCAGCCAGCTAGGGGTGAAACTTCTGGGAAAGGGAAACTCTGTGTCCTGCAGGTTTGGGGGTTCGTGTTCAGCATGAACTGAACCATCAGTGCTGCTTGAGTTGAGTGCAGAGCAGCCACAGCAAGGGCAGGAGGCGCAGGGATGTTACAAAAAGCTGCAGAATTTGGAGGGTGGCTTTGCTCCACCCAGCCTGTAGTGAGTGGTGCTGGTAGAAAGGCCCTGTCTGGGGCTTCTCCCACAAACCAAAGTCTTGCTTAGGACCGTCTGATGAGGCAAAGAGAAATAATTCCTGTAATAACCCGATGGCTCTGAGCGAGCAGCCCAGCCCTGCTTCAATTAGCACACAGCAACAGGGCTTTCATTTCTCACCCTTTGAGTGCACACACCTTCTTTTAGTGCCTCGGTGTGTTTGTCCAGGAAGGTTTTTGATGTCTCCTTTTTTTTGTGTCTTCCCAATCAGTTTCAAATTCTCCATGTCTGGCACTTGGTGGGAGCTACCTGTGCAGTAGCAGTGAGCAGACATCCCATCCAAAATCCATCCAGCCTTCTCCAATCAGTTTATTACAGGAAAACTCCTGCTTGGGAGCTTGTGTGTTAAACAATTAATTTGAACATGCATGGTAGGGCTGTTTCTTTCTCTGAGGTGCTTCTGTACATATTTATTTTGGGGCAAACTGCACAGAAATATGGCAGCTTCACTGCACAGCAGTCCCCTGGCTGGAGCTGGGGTTTGGGTTATTTGTTGTTGCCGCTGAAGTAGTGCAAGTTTCTGGGTAATTATTGGGACAAAACATGACATTAGCTACTGCCACATAATGTGACAGCTGGTCTGGGTCACCTGTACCAACAGTGAGTGGGTGGGAACAGAAGTGGTGTGCAGGAGGCATTGCCCATGTGTTGAGGAGGATGAGGGTTATTTAATAACTGACGCAAGAAGAAGTGAGAGCCTCGAGTAAATGTGGAAGGTTTCCAGTTTCGCCAAGATTGCAGGGAACAAGACATTTGTACAAAGCCTAAATTGAGAATGTACTTGGGAATTGAGCTTGTTCTCAAGTCTTCAAACCACACGTGTGCCGCTCCTGCTAGTGCCGCCTGTTGCCTCATAAAGTTCATTGGTATTTTTCCAGAGAAGTCCTGCTGACCACTTGCTGTAGATTGCACTGTGCAATTGCTTGGAGCCAGTGTTCAATACTTGAAAACATTTGAAGTCCTTAATGTAGTTAGAGGTGTTTGTTTGCAGCGGGCAAGGATTTTGCAGCAAACATCAGGGAAGGTTTTTATCAGGAGATGCTGTTTGGCTGGTTCAGGACTTCGAGGCAACAAGTGTTATCACAGACTCAGAATTTAAATCAACCACTGCTGCAGTAATAGATTAGATTATAATATTAAAATGCAGCTTCTCTGTGATATATAACATCCTTTTTTCCCCCTGTTTTTGGGAGCATACCTGAATATTTTTACCCAGTAGAGATGCTGAAGGGTATGCATGCTTAGGTGATAAGGGGATGGGGTTCAGAACCCAAACCTCAGAGATCCATTATCCACACAAAAACTACACTGCAGAGACAGGAGCTATGTTGCCATCATGGCAATTCCAAACTGATTTCCAGCTGTGACCATAAAAAAGATCTCAAGGCAGGTTAGATGTAACTTCTGTTATTTTTTGATTTTTAATGCGCTTCTCTGATATAACTTCCCAATTTTCGAAGCTCATTGCATTAAATTCCTCAAGAGTCTTATCTTTTACATTCAAATGATGTATTGGCTTGGAAATAAATGCATGAATGTCAAAACAAATCAATGAAATAAAAGAATAATAGGAATAAATCAGGCAAACATCACTATAAATGGGAAACAATGAAACCATGGTCATTCCAATTTGACATCCATAAATTCGTAGTGAGGCTGTGTGTATGTTAAGTTAATCGTGCGTGTAAGTGTTTGTAGGGTTGAGATTTGACTTAATTCTGTCACAGAAGTGCATAATTAAATGCATATAAAAATTAAATCACATGTGAGAAAATAGATTAAAATTGAATCAAGTAAGCAAGACTTAAAACTGTCCCCAAACTAATATTGTTGTGTAATTTGAGAACAGTTTGGAACCTATTTTTGTATGTGTAGTACTGTATCTAAGCAACATTCTTTATAGGATGCTGTAATCGGGGACAATAAGATTGTTTGCTTCAGAAGTGTAAAATGGTTTTATATTTTCCTTTATTTTTCAACTCCCTGAAACAAGGTGACTGCTGACAGTCACTTGCTGTTATGGTGCAGATGGTTTTGAAGACACTAAAACAGGGGTCAGGAGACTGTGGTTCTCACTCTGTTAGTGACTTTCCAGGTTACCTTCAGCAACTTACTTGCATCTATTTTTTTTCTCCCCCTCTCTTCTCCTCTGCTCTGTATAGACACGGGTTTGGAGGGCATGGCTCCCTGTGGTTGGTTTGTATGGTATGTACTCTATGTTTGGCTCTTGTCCTTAGAATAGTTCTTGCTGTACTGCAGTAGTATCAGAAATGGTGTTTAAAATTCCTCTAGTGCCAGAGCAAAGCTCAGTTGTGTTCCTTCGTCACCTTTCCCAGGGAAAAGTGATTTTGCCCTAGGATCCTGCGGCATACCATTATCCTTGTCTTCCTCCTGTGGCAGCAAAACTCTACTGAAATATGGAAAACAACAGGTCAAAAACGATACACACACAGTGCTTGGCAAGAATTGGTCCTTATGTTTTAGTAAAAATAAGCACCATTTAGAGAGTCCACAGCTGTAAAGCTGGGGCTCATTTCTGGTTTAAATGTGTGTGAATTCCATGATAATCGAGTCAATGCCAAAACTTACCTTTGAACCACATCAGGAGGAAGAAAATAGATGCTATGCATAGCAGTAGTCCTAGGAGCCTGGCCCTGAAATACCAGTTTGTGTTCTACAACCCCATCAGCTTTTGGATGTTTTTAACCTTTCCATTCTCTTTTCCCTTTGTTTGGGGAGAGGGGAGTAAAAATAAACCTATGAAAAGAGGTGGCTGTTGTCATGCTGATCTGAGGTTTGAAAAATGTGAGTTGTGGGGATTGGGCAGAGGCAGGATGGGGTCTGGGTTTTAATCATTTTCTCCCACCACCTCTGTGTGCCCTCCATTTCCTGCGGAAGTCTGTGCCGAGCGACCCAGAGGCAAAAGTGATATTGTTACACCAGGCAGTGAAGTCACAGGGATATAAATGATATATCAGGTGAGCACTGGCTGCACTGCAGCGAGACCTGGACATGTCCAGTAGCATTGCTGAGCGTGTCACCCGTCGGTAGTGCTCAGCAAACCGCTGCTCCCGGGGTGACTGCAGTAGGCAGCCCCTGGATGAGGATTTTTGGCAGCCCACTGACCCCCAGCTCCAGCACTAATCTCTGATCAGGAACCATCTGCTCAGCACAGCCCAAGCGAGTAAGCACTTTTTTAACTGTCAGGGATGACCTGGAGAAACTCATGGGGGAAATAAAACCATCAGCCACTGATTGGAATACTGATAGCCATCATTTGGAGTGGTGCTGCAGGAAACCAAATTATGCCTGTGCTCCCTGCCTCGCTGCTCAGCAATATTGTCAATTTGAAGTTAAATCTTCTTGATCAATCCAGGCTCAATTTTGCCACCTTTTGTTGTATTGAATTATGTTTCCTAATGGGAACAGTCTCCTGTAATCCAGTGGCATGCATCACTCGGTAAGAAAGTGCAGTTACAGGATGTGGTGTTTTAAAAACAGTTTGTGTGTTTTCTTGCCTGACTTGGAGGCAGCTCTGAGTTATTCTGCACGTCTGGAGTTACTTCTTTGGAGTGCAAGGAGTGGTGGTAGTCACACCTGTGCAGCACAGGGAGAGGAAGCTGAGTCACTTCCATTGTATATGGAGGAGAGAATGAGATTTTACTTGAATTTGCCATGGATGCAAAGCACAGGGGCTTCTGCAGTTGCGCTTCTTGGAGCACGGAACATTCTTTTTGGCAGTCATGTGTAAACCCATGGAAGCCAAGCACCTGAAACAGGGATCCTTTGTCAGTCAGCATCTGCCAGTGTACACAATTTCCTAAACATCTGTTCAGTCATTACCATATTAAATCTGCAGTACCACAAGTGTCTGCATGTTAAATCACAGATCCGTATTTGAGATGCTTTAATTGAGTTGTAAATGTTATTTTATTACCTAGGTCACAGGACATGGGGAGGAATAGAGTTGTTTGTGAAAACTCAGAGCCAAACACTGCAGTCCTCTCTTGGTGTTTGCTCTGGCTGGCTCCTGCTGGGGTTCAGAGTCAGCAGCAGAGTGTTTGATCTCATGTGGCAAGGCTTGGTGGCAGTCTGTTGACACCCCTAAAGCACTGTCACAGTGGTACCAGCCAACACATGGTTCTTGGTATCTACGGGACTGGTTTCCCTCACCTTCCCTCTGCTGTCCCAGGAAAGAAAGTTTAAGAAGAAATTCCTTTATGCCATCTAATTCTAGGCATGGATCTTGGAAATTAAGTTTCTATGTGGATTTATGGGGTTGACTTATAACCATATCATTTTACTGTGTCCTGTTGATGCATTGATTAATGATTGCAGGTGAAATAGTTTCTTTCCTGTTAAGAGTCTTCTTGCAACTTGTGCAATCACTTGTACCTTGAGGTTTATTCCAAGATGTACTTAATACCTATTTATGTATATATATGGATCTTCTTATCATATATATATATAAATCATATCCATCTTCTTATCCTGAATAGTCCTGTAAGTACTGAAGACCTCTTTGAAATGGGAGAAGGAGTTGAAGGATGGACCATGTTTTTCTGGCTGTTTGATGGCCAGTGAAGGAATGCATGGAGAAGGGAGGTGCATCTGACAGAGCAAAATGACGAGAGGAGATTGCAGAGAGCTGAAGTGGGGAAATGTCTGAGGGGATTCAGGCACTGAGCTCAAGATGAAAGGAGGTATAAGCAAGAACAAATTGGAGCTGGGAAGGGTTTTCATGCAGGACTCCTCTGTTTTCCAGCTCTGGCGCTGTTTGGTGGCCCTGCTCCATGGTTCAGCAGCTGGGTGGGACTGACCCAGCCTGTGCCCTGAGCCAGTGCTCAGTCCTGCCTGGGCTGTGCTCAGTCCTGCCTGGGCTGTGCTCAGTTCTGCCTGGGCTGTGCTCAGTCCTGCCCGGGCTGTGCTCTCTCCTGCCTGGGCTGTGCTCAGTCTGCCTGGGCTGTGCTCTCTCCTGCCTGGGCTGTGCTCAGTCCTGCCTGGGCTGTGCTCAATTCTGCCTGGGCTGTGCTCAGTCCTGCCTGGGCTGTGCTCTCTCCTGCCTGGGCTGTGCTCTCTCCTGTCTGGGCTGTGCTCAGTCCTGCCCGGACTGTGCTCTCTCCTGCCTGGGCTGTGTTCAGTCCTGCCTGGGCTGTGCTCTCTCCTGCCTGGGCTGTGCTCAGTCCTGCCCGGGCTGTGCTCAGTCCTGCCTGGGCTGGTGGCCAGGGGTACTCGGATGCCGGTCAGGGGTGCTTCCACAGGGCAGATGGAGCACAGCTCCTGTGCCTTTGTGTTTCCATCACAGTCAGGGCACCGTGTACCTGCCTCCAGCTCCCTTGTGTGGAAGTGCAGTTCCACTCATTTCTCACTGTCTGGAGGCAGGACCTGGCTCTGTTCCCACCTCCAGCGGGCTGGGAGTGTCGGGATTTCTCAGCCAAGGGCCAGGAGGAGGCTGGTGCCAAGTCAGCACATTGGCAGCTGCGGCTGGAAGATGCTGACCCGTTTATTGTGCTGTGGCAGCGCCTTCCTTCCCCGGCCTCCTCCGAGGATGCCGTGCCTGGCTCGTGTGCCGGGACCTGACGGTGGGCAGCGAGTTTGCAGCCACAGACCGAGCAGCTGGAATTTAATCACTCCAGCTACCCTTGATTAAGCCCCTGAATGCCCCTATCTAGTGGCCAAGCCAGCGTTAGCCCAGTGCTGCAGATGGTGAAAGTGAGACACAAGGAGGTTAAGTAAGTTGCCCAAGGCTGTGCAGTGAGTGGTGACAGATCTCGGATTAGAGCTGCGAGTTGTTGGCTCTCAGAGGCTCCCGGAGGCTGCTGGACAGGGCTGCCCAGCCCAGCAGAGTGCCCGTGCCTGCTGCTCACAGCACAGCTCTCCCAGCCAGAAAAGCTCCTCTCCCATCTCCAGGGGAAAAGCTCTTGTCCTCTCAGCACAATCAAAAAATTGAATGTCTGCGGTTATTTTTTTCATTTATGGGTTTAGTTTTAACTGTTACTTCAGCTTTCCAAGTGGTTCCCCCAATCCTCCCAGGATTACCCAGCTGATCATAAAGGATACTTTATCATTTATGCACTACCAGGAAAGTCCATAGGTGTGGAATAGCTCTCATTGTTCACATCTGGCTTTACACAAGAAGCTGTTAATTCTCAGAGATACTTTGTGCTGCAGAGACCACCTCCCGTTACAGGCAGTTTCATTTTTCCCCAGTTAAGTTCCCAGCTCCCTCCGGAGCTGTGTTCCTCCTGTGCCGCCCAGGGCAGGCTCCATCAGCTGCTGTGTGATGCTTTCCCAGCCCATCACAGCTCCCCACAGCACAGTGAGACCCCAGAGTGCAGCAGAGCCTCTCCATCCTCATCTGGCTTTGATCCTGGTGGCTCCCCAGAGCCACCATCCTCCCCCTGGAGCCAGGACTGCCGTGCCAGCTGCAAAGAAAAGTCGAGGTGCTGCTGGTGAAGCTGCTCCAGCCCTGTTTTCTACCAGCCATGGCTCAGCTGGATCAGGCTCTGCCCCAAACACTTGTGTTGGGTGCCTCAAGCAGTGTTGTTTGAACACAGTAGGGTGCACCCCTCAGATGCTGCAGAGAGGCACCATTTGGCCCTCAGACTTCCCACTGCAAAGCAACTTGTTTATGTGGTAATCTCCTCAGGGTTAAAACCACTAAACAAAAATACAAAATATTTGTTTAAGTGATTTCAATGCCATGGGAGGATGACAAAGAGCAGAATGTGGCTCCTGGCTACCAGGCTTTCCCTGCAAACTCTGCTTCAGGTGGTTTAAATGCTTTCCTCTTTCATCTTGCATGTTGTGCATCTCCACACTTCCAGCCTCCTGCCACTCCGACAATAGGAAATGTCAAAAAAGAAGGATTATTCCTGCAGTATCTCCAGCCCCACTGGAAGCAGGCAGTGCCAGGAATGTCAGACTCCTGTGCTGACGAGAGTGCCAGCTCCGTTTTTGCTGGCCCAAAAGGTTCAGGTAGGTTGAGTGAGCCTTGGATAAGAACCCGAGCTGCTGGGTGCTCGTCTGAACCGACAGCCAGACTGTCTGAGCTCTGCCTGCTGCTTCTTGAGACCAGCTGTAAACCCAGATTGTGCTTGCAGGGCTGCAGGGAGAGCTGGCCCGCTTGTTCCTGCATGCTCAACATCTATGAGGGTATTCATTCCCATTATTTAGCAGCATTTTACTGTTAGATCACAACTTTAAAAGAAGCGTTTCTGATTACTTGTTTTCATCTGCTTTATTCTCTATTCACTTCCTTGGGGCTGAGTAAATAATTCAAATATTTTTCTTTGAGGAATTCTTTATTAAAGATTTGACCACAAAATCCTTAGAGTGGTTCCATATTTGAAATTATTTGTAAAAGTCTTTGATGCATCTTTCTGGGGTTTGTTTTCTTTCTGCATCACAATTACTGCTGAATTTTGTAGTACTGAGATTTTGTATTATCCCATGTTTAAGTTTCCTTTTCTGTATTTGACTCTTACACAATAACCCAGCACAATATAAACCGAAATTTAGAATTGAATACACAGTTGGAAGTTATTTACAAGCTCAAAATCTGTTGCTGTGTTCCTCGATGTTAGCTGCAAGCCCTGAATGCTCGCCTGTTTGTAGAAAGTGGGAACAAAAGCTTTTTAAATACTGTTGAGCTGAAGCTCAATCTCAGCATTCAGATTCAAAAAACCTTTTCCCCCCCCACTCTCTCTCACTCTAATTTCTATTGTAGTCCAGATTTATAGAGGCCTTGAGTTTATCTGTAAATCTGATTGCATTTACCCTGCTGTAGTTTGCTGTGTTCACAATCCATAAATATATTATTATGCCCACAATATATAGATACCCATCACTTTGCTGCTAGGGAGCAGAGAGCACAGAGGGGGAAGGAGAGGGAGAGAGAGGGATGATTCTGCCCCTCAGCAGGAAAAAATGCAGCTTTTTTCCCCTGTTTTTATCCACAGCAGCTTCTTCCCCGTGTTATCTCAGCATGCAATGACACAGCCGTGTCAAGGGAACCAATAATATTTGCTGTCCCCAAAAATAAATACATAAACAAATAAAAATCCCTATCTAAGAGCTTGAGATGGAAGGAAATACAATATGAAAGAGAACTAAATTCCAAGCCCAGGTACGCTTCAGGCGTTCCAGGGCAAAGAATTGCTTTGTTCTGGATGGGGCTTGAGGGAATCAGGGGCCACCATTTGTCATTGTCAACACTTGGATTGAAGTTTGGAGAGTGAAAATGTTTTCAGAAGGGAAGTGGTACCATTGCTGGTTTGGCAGAGCAATAAAAGGAATGCTCAGATGTCCCAATTAAAAGGTGTGAATGGCATTTTTATGGCCTTGTTCTCCTGCACTCCCAGCACTGGATGCAGCCTGTATGGTAAGCCTGCTCTGGTCTGACATTATTCACTCTGATTTATATTCTTTAATTAAAGGCTTTTAACATTTAATTATATTGGGAACATAGCATTGGTGGTTAGGTCAGTTTATGGCACAGGAAATAATCTTATTTTTATTTTCTAGGCTGTGATTGCAAAGCAGAGCTGCAGACTCTCCCCAAGTGGGAAAAACTCCCAAAGCATTAGGTGTGCAGAATTGTGCATGCACTTGCACAGCTTGCACAGCAACCCAATTATTGCACTCACCTGCTTTGAATGCATAATCACATTAATTACTTGGGCAAACTAGCTATGCATTATGCATATTTTTACAATCAGTGGTTGAACTGTATGCTTGTAAATATAACTGAGCTTTTCCTAACTGCAGTATATAATGTAATGAGAAAATTATCTGTGGAGTGGTAAAGTGGTAGCTTCTATATTGCCAGGAAGGATTTCCAGCATGCAGCAATTCTAGCTGTGAACATATCTGATTAAATTACATGAGTTTAGAATGGAAGTTGAATCAGTAAAAAGTGTTTTCATCTTCTTACTGAAGGCCAGAATTTTCAAGCTGGGTGTTCAGGATTCTGTACCAATTTTTCTCTTCATCATAATCCCCCCAAATAATATAAATAAAAGATCATGTAGACTTGATACATACTTAACAATTAAGAATAATCCAACTGATGACCCTCCAATTGTACAGTGCATGTTTAGCTTCCAGGAGGTGGATGTATTCTGCAAGTCTGCTTAGCTTTTTATCTTCAATTCTTGGATACCAGCCTACCCTTCCAAAACTCTCAACACAAAACCATCTCACAGGTTGTCTATCCGAGTGCCAAAAGCTGTTGAAGCAGAAAGGGAGGAAGATGTGGACTGCAAAGTATCCACACTTCTGTCACTCCCTAGGACCAGGGGGATTATCCTTTTTGTTCCTGACACTTACATTTCCTACCTTTGATACCATTCCTCCTTGCTCATCTCCATTTTTTTTTCACTTGATTAGGTATCCAAATTGAATATTAGTGCAAGACTTTTTCATTCATGAGATGATGTCACGATTTCCAGGCACTGCATATGCTGCATTGCTAGGTAGCACTTAGCAATGTTTGGATCCCCATCTGTTACCTCAGCTTGGCACATTGTGCCTGCACTTTAAACTCCAAAATGTTATGACACTGCTTCCTACGTTGCTGGGTGCCAGGTGGATTGGAGCCATTCCTCGAAGGATGTGCGTGTGCAGCGTAAAGGAGTGAATAATTTGGAATGGGCATTTGTCCTTGCTGTGAGGGTGTCATTGTTCAGTACCCAGCACAGCCCGAGCCAGCCACTTCCCAGAGTAATTCCTGCTAATTATTTACAGAACAGATGACAGCTATTTGGACATTGTTGACTGTGTTGTGGCTATTGCAGTGAACTGCTCACGTTTCTTACAGCAGAGGCGCTTTCCCACTACGACACCTTAGCACGTGGCAGAAGTGCACGGTTCCATTTTCAGTGTAAACATACCAGCGCATGTTTGCTGGTTTGATAATCCCCCACAGCCAGTGTGTTGTTGTGTCTGTGTTCTCCATGTGGAGTTAGTGAGAGTTGCATCCCTCCTTGCCTTGGTGTGCTTTCTGCCAGCTGATGAGTGACCTGGTAAAGCTTTGGGACAGTTCTCTCTGCCTCCCGGGACATCTTTGCCATTTCACTTTCCCTCTGTGCCTTCTCATTTTGTTAAAACTGATCAGCCAATTGTTCTGTAAAGGCTGTCTTTCATCAAATCCATGTACAAGCCATCTTTCTCCTTTTCTTTTTCTCCCATTTTTCCCCTGGTTTGAGTGGAGGGTTGGGCCTGATGGCCTCCCAAGGTCCCTTCTAACATCAAGGATTCCACAGTGCTTTTCCTCTCGTGCTCTTCTTGCCTCTCCTGGGCACCTTGTCAGCTTTATGGAGCTGTCAGAACTGGAGGAGGGAAATCAGAAGAAAGCATTTTCATTATTTTACACAAAAATGATGAAATCCCCTCAAAATAACTTCACTAACAGTGACCTAAATACTCAGTTCTGTCTGTATTTCTCTTAAAATTCATCAGAACTTAACTCCCTGTCGTGTTGGTATACTTGAGAATTGGGTTAAAAGAGCTTGAAACTGGAGGAGATAATAGACCAGTTTGTAGACAGTGCAAATATTTCAGTACTGACCCATTTCCAGCACATTATTTTTAGTGTATGACATTTCGCATCACTTTGCATTGAGATTTGATGTGACAGTATTAATAAACTTTAAACAAGGAGGAGGAAGACATTTTTTTTTAATTTTTTTTTCCTGAGCAAGTACTGTTTAAAATCTGATGGACTGAAGGAGCCATGGATAGGGAGGAGGAGAGCAGCACCCTCAGGGGTTGGAGTTTCCCTTATACCTATGAAAAGCTGGTG
Organism: Poecile atricapillus; assembly: GCF_030490865.1. NCBI lineage: Eukaryota > Metazoa > Chordata > Aves > Passeriformes > Paridae > Poecile > Poecile atricapillus. Next base: position 4,521,453 of record NC_081263.1, read on the forward strand.
TAACATGATGGCACATATAACCAAAGCTTTCTAAACATTTTCATAATTTAGCAGTCAGTGCCTGGGGAGCCCAAGGGATTTAAGCACAAAGAACAGTGCAATAAGCAGAATCCCATTAATGGAGAGATTAACAGGGCTGGAAGAAAGGAGTGCTTTCCATGAGCTGTTTGGGGTGCTCTGTCTCACCTGCATCTCCTGACAGCAGAGTGGTGGCTCTGTCCTCAAGGGAGGGGCAGTGACAAAGCCAGAGCTGGCTGCAGCAAGCAGGGAGGAGCAGCAGGGGATAAGGAGGAGATATCTGCTCTTGGGGAGAAGGTGGAAGAGTGCCTGTGCAGCCACTGCAGCGCCAGGTCCTGGTCCAAAGGCAGAAGGCTTACCCTCAGCAATTCAGCTCTCATGTTTTCACCACTGCTGTGATGGAATCCTGTAAAACACAGGTCCTGAGGATGACTTTTTTCCCCATACTTTTTTTCTGATTTTTCTAACTTTTTAATGAGTAGAGCTTAATGGTGGTGACAATAAATTTGAGAGTTTATGGGTGAGAATCAGGAAAGGCCAACAAGGCAGATATCCTCGTGGGAGTCTGCTGCAGATCATCCAACCAGGATGAAGAGCTGGATGAAATATTCTGTATAGGGCTGGGAGGAGTCTCACAACCCCTACCCCTTTTTCTCATGGGGGATTTCAGCTTTCCAGATGTCTGCTGAAGTACAACATAGCAAAGAAACAATGGGTTCGGTCTCTTGTCCCAAGTAACAAGCATTTGCTCTCCCTTTTCTTCCAAAGGAATTAGAGTCCAAATGGTGTTTATTCCTTTTAGTCCAGGTCATGATTGAAATACAGTTTTGAAAAATTGAAGTGATTTCTCTTTTTCGGTGTTTGGTCCTTTGCATTTTTTTCCAGTGTTTGCCCTGTGTAGATGTTCACTCTGCAGAGGAAGTAACTGAGCCAAAAAACTTGACTCTAAGAGAATTCTCTTTATAATAAGTGTTTGGTTTGGAGTTGTTGCCCAGTTAACATTGTTGGGCTTTCTGCTGTACCAAAACCAGAGAATGAATGCTTGATTAAATTGAAAATGTTATGATTTAGACAGCAGTTGAATTTCTGTCATCCTGTCCTGCTGTATCTAAATGGTAATTACTTTCTTCCTGAAAGTTTGTGATTGGAAACTCTCTGTGTTTCTGAAGTGGAGCTAAAAAGTGGGGATACACCTGATTCTAGAAAAACCTGTGACATTTTACAGGAAAACATTTTTTTTTTCTGGCCAGTTACAAAGCAGGAGGGATTTCAGCACTGAGAGAACACATATTATTGTCTGAACAAATGCATACTATTAGCTAGGGAGCAGGCCAGTGCAACCAGCACTATAGCATCTTTTCAGTTTGACTGTGAAATACCAATTTCTGTTTTCTTAAATGCTAACACTGTCCGTGAGCAGTATTTAAGTCAAAGAAATCTGTTATGGATACTCATCCAAAGCAAATTCCTGCTGTTCCAGAGAGGAACTCTCCCATTTACTCGACTGCTCGGTTTTGCTCTAAGCTGACCAGCTGTGTGCTTCTTGCTGTATGGGGGGAAGGGTTCAGACAGGAATGTGTGAAGAAATCTGAAGTTGACTGAAAATGTGAGCAGCTTGAAATATGACTTGCCTTGCCCTTAATTCATTCCTTTTGAGAAAGGAAGTGCTACTTTCTGAATGATAAAACTGCACAGCCTGAAAAATACATTAGAAGGTATTTTGGGGGTACCTGGCTGAGTATATGTAGTGGGAAAAGCTTTTAAAATTCAGCTTCCATTGAAAATAATTCCTTCTTTTTATTTTTTGAACGAGATCTCTGAAAATACACGGGTAGTAAATAAAAGCCATTATGAGATGGTTTTATTTGTTAATTGTGGAGGTTTTGTGTAACTGTTACTGACTTCCCTGTGCCCTGCTGTTCTCAGTACAGCTTTAGTCTGAAGGCAGGGGTGATACTGAATTGGTGCAGTTTCTGTCTCGTGTGTGTACTGTACATTTAGAAACCACTGAGCCAGATTTAATCCAGGTTCACAATCCAAGTGTCTGCATTTCCAAGGATATGCTCAGCCTGCCTCTCAATCTATTGCAACTCATGGCTTATTCCAAGAGGGTTTTTTCTTGTGGATTGCTTTTCTGTAACACAGGCAAATAAATTGTCAAATGCCCAGAAAAGTGCTGTGAGCACAAGCAGGTAATTAGTTTTAGGTAGAGCATTCATTAAAGTGACTCGGTGAGTTCCTTAAGAGCTGTGTAACTGATCCTCAGGGTCCTGGGCTGCTGTGGCATCCTGATGTATCCACCCTGCATCTGGGAGAGGAACCAGCTGCAGAAATGGTGTGTGAGCTCTCCCAAAGGCTGCGGGCAATGAAAAGCTCTGCTGAAAAAGAAAAAGGGCTGTCTGAAGTGATAGAACATCTCAGGGACTGCAAGTGGTTTCAAGCACTCTCTCCCTTGCTTAGATCAGGTTAAATTCACTTTCTAGCTTTAAGTAAGTAGGAACTGAGTTTTAATTGTGGCTGCCTGTGGGTCAGCTGCAGCTTGGGCTCGTGATCGATTGGGTCTTCCAGAGCAAGCCCAGATGAGCACAGGACAGTCAGCAGCAGCAAACTCAGGCCAAGTAACTCCCAGAGCTATTGGCAATGGGAAATCCATTTTTTTATCAGTAAGGCTGCAGCTTCCATCAACAGTCTCCATTCCTCATAAGCAGATCATTGACTTATAAATTCTTCTGGTATCTTTGGGATGTTTTTATCCTCCAGCCTATTGCTTGTACTAAATTAGAGGGGACATATCAGTAACTGTAGCAGCGGCAAAGCTAATATTTTCTTTCCGAGTACTGTGTTATATGTCAGCTGAAACAGCAAATGCATGTTTGCAATGTGTTTTCCTGTCAGAGAATTGCATATAAGAATCAGCACATGCTCCCCACTAGCAGCCTGTGTTCCTCCTGATTTAATGGGGTAAATGATCATGGCTCCTAAAACCGGGCTGAAAACTGTTATGTATTGCTGCTCATTTAGAAAGCAGTAAAGCTTAGTAAATCAAGGCAATTGATTAAGCATCTCTCCTAAATTATAGCAGAGCAGGTTTCCATGCTGTGTCTCTGGTAACATGTTTATGGCATTGAGCATCCATTGCTGCATCCTTCAGCTGAAATACATCTGGCTGCCTGAGGAGTGTGTGTGGGACGTGGTGCTGAAATCCCCCTACCAAGCACAGGGCTGGAATTGGTGTGGGCCAGGACTGTTGAGCTTCTGGCACACCATCCCATGCAATTAATTCTGTGCCTAATGCCCTGTCTCTGCTGGGAAGTTGGCATCATTCTGCAGCTCTTTTCCAGCAATCAGTCATGCGAGCGATAAGAGATAACCCATCACCACTCCACAGAGCTGAAGGACATCATGACTCCTGCAAAAGTTTCACTGTCCTGAGTAACCCTTCTGTTCTTCACTCAAAAGGTTTTTGCTTTTTGATACTTTAAATATCCCTAATCTCTTTAAAAATCTTGTTTGCATTGTCTTTTTGAAAATTTTACTAAAAAAAAAAAAAAGCAAGCTAGGAAAGAGAGCAAGGAAATGTGAAGTGATCCTTAAGTTTGTAAAGTATGGAAGTGGAACAGGTAAATTAGAACCTCCTTGGTCTAGAGAAGTTTTAGAGCAGAGCTAGTAATAGTGTGGAAACCATTTCAGCACATCAGCACATCTAATAAATGCCCAGAGCCCATGGATATTGCATGTGCACCGCTACACACCATTTCTATGCCAATATGCTTGAGTTACTCCTGCATAAATGATTAATAGGTAAATTAACGAGTGTATTTAGTGTGTGCTCATAGAAGGTGCTCAGTGAATGTGCATTTAATGTGTTTTCCAAGAAGGACAGGCCAGCACACTGATGTGACTTTCAGCAAGCATCTTGTAGAAGCAAGTCTAATGATTGGAGATCTTATCTCTTTCTCATCTGTGTGTTCAAGTGCAGAGGTTGTTATTTTTCTGACAGCCCCATCATTAATTATCTGTGCCATATTTTTTGACTGTAAAATAGTGCTGCTATTTCCCCATGATCAGCCAATTGTTCTGTAAGGGCTGTCTTTCATCAAATCCATGTACACTGTCAGACACGGGAGGCCTGATCCAGGTTGGGAGCCAGTCATGCTGCTGCTGGTAATAAGGCACACAATAAGATTTATTCTTCTAATGAGAAGAAATTAATCCATCAACACTATAAGAGAAACAAATGCAGCTTCTTGCATCATCAAGGGGCATTGATATTTTCAATAGTGATAGATGAGCATTTGAAGTACAAAGATATTTTATCCATACTGTCGGTCCCTGTCAGCTGGGGCTAAATGTCATTTCCTGTGAGGTTGATTAAAGCAAGGACAAGCAGAAAGAGATTGAGGTTTTCAGTAGATTAGATGTGTTTGCATTCACAGATCCTTTTAAACAAAGTACTTATTGTTCTAACATTTTCAAGATGTTCTGCAGTGTTGTGATTTGCCTCAGGTTACTCAAACTGCACTTTGGATGCAAGAAGTGATGGAAGCAAGCACTGGTTATTCCATACCCCTGGTGGGGCATTCACAGCCACAGAATACACACCCGGATTGTTGCTGGTGTGTTTGCTTTTGGGTGAATACAACTGGGGAGAGTCAGCCCTTCCCTGGTACTTTCCACCCATCACGATGAATGTAGGACTGCAGATTATCCACACAGACCTGGGAGTTAAAAAGACTGAATGTATTAAGTATGTAGCTGTTCTATGACTAATTTATGCCTTAATACTTAGCTTTAATCACAAGTGGTGGCGTGAAAACAGTGAGTAAGATGTTAACAAGAGGCTCTGTCTTGTTTTTGAAATCTCCTGGTAATGTCTCAATTCAGGCATTTTAATTTGGGTGGTTTTCCTTCACGTTACAAAGATAAGGCAGAGGATGAAGGGCATATTTTTGTCCTCTGGCTGTGAAAAAGTTTTTCTCAGAAGAGAGTTATGTGGGAGCAGGATGCATCTTAGCTGCTGCTTAAGAGCTGCTTTGGGTCAAGTAGTGAGCAGGTCTGCATCAGCTCTTTAAGCACTGGCGGATATTTTATCTCAGTGCTTTTTAAAAGTGCCTGGTTGACATTTGGCTCCAGAGATGAGATGTTTTCGTTTATCCAGATGTCTTGGATATATTCGTGGCCAGGATGTCTTCCCTGGGGTGTTGGTGCTGCTGAACAGCTACAGACACAGGAATGTAATTGCTGTGTTTTCCCTGGTAAAACCCGTGCCTTGGATAACCCTTGAACAGTGCCTGGAAATGAGAAGTATCATAATCCACATTGTTGGGGAAGCAGATAAAATCAGAGGCAGAGAAGCTGCTGCAGGAAAGGGCAGGCAGAATGTGAGGAGGAAGCAGAGGGCTTTGGGGAAGGGAGATGGCTCTGTGATAATGTCCCAGGTGCCGCCGGGACTCGCGGTGGGCTGGGGGTCAGCGGTGCAGATAACCCAGGGCTGAGCACACGCTGCTTCTCCTGCCTCTTGCTTTCTCAGCCTTTTCACTGTGCTGGAATAAAGCTTTAGGTGCTCCTGCTAGGCATTGTCAGTTTTTTCTTAGCTAGATTTAAACATATTTATAGCACCTAAAATGTTCAAATTGGTGAAGTAATCTCCATGCAAGTGTAGCTCAACTCTGCTTCCCCATCCTAATGGGTCTGAAATGGAAGCATAATGCTTATTTTCCATGTGCCTGTCTGCCTCCCCCATAAGGAAACCCCTTAGCTCCTTAGTTCTTCCAAGTCCAACAGTGCCAAAATGTATTTTTGTGAAATAAAATGGCTAATTAGATCACATAAACTTTCAGAATGTAAAAAATGAAACTGTAAAACAAGCAGCTGTGCACTTGAGGTTCATCCAACCTCTTCTGCACAAGTTGCATTTTGATTAGCCTGAAGACTGGGAGTTCATGGCATTCCCCCTTTCTGTGGTCCAGCCTCAGTGATGTTCTTGAGGAACTGCCTTCTTTAAAAAATGGAGCATTTAATTCCGTTGGGCAGCAGCATCTTACCATCTTGTAAACATCGATCCAAATTCACCTCTCTGTGCTATGCAGAAATGATGTCTCTTTAAAACAATTTATAACCATCATGTCTCTCAAGGAACAATCTCCACAAAATGAGAATTCAGAGTTTAGTCTCCTTAATGTGGGAAGGACGAATGCTGCCACCTCTCTTTGTGCAAGTTTCTTAATAGAACAGATTTGCAGGAAAGGAGAGGGAATGTGTTTCAGAGGGAGAAAGATGTCAATTCCTTACTGCTGTATTCTGACCTGTACTAAATAACTCTTTGCCAGACAGAGAACATTTACTATCCCTGCATTCCCACTAATGCTGCAGAGTGCCTTGACCTCCAAAATTGTATTGTCCAAAGATGGGAGACATCTCTGTGCATCCTGCTGCATCCCTCACAAGGACTGGGCTCTGGTTGATGTTGTGTCTTCTACTGGCCCAGACTGTTGAACCAGGAGGGATTTCATAAATAGGTGTGCTGGCAAGACAGCTTAGACCTCATCAGTTCCCAAATTCATCTGGCCCAGGCTTAGACACAGCAGAGCAGGTGTGTGGAGCTTGGCTGTCCTCAACTCCCAGCTCCCCACCTCAAATGCACGGGGAGTTTCTTAAAATGCAGAGAGGCCCCAGCATGTTCCACCCAAGCCCAGATTTCTCTTTTCTTTTCCAGAGGTTTATGTACATGCTGAAAAAATGATTGCTGTTCTTAAGAGTTTGCATCATCAATATTTGCATTTGTTTGTAAAAGTATCTTAAAAAATTAAAAAAGGACTATTAGAACACACAAGCAGTTACTGTTCTGAGAGGGGGAAAATAACTTGAAAGATACAGTTATTAGTGTCAGGATTTGATTTCTTTTTTTTAAACAACTTCGCTTCTGAAATTATGAGGAGATGTCAGCGATAATTAGAGAATTCTTAGATTCACAGTGCAATCAACAAGTCATTTGTGTAGTTTTCTTTTCCATTCTGAACAGTTTTAGAAAGACAGAAAATCATGTGTTTATAGAGATACATGTATAATATTATGTATTTGTGCTTAATGTCTGCTAATCTCCATATTTCATAGGAAAAAAAAAACAACAAGTTTTTCTGTACAGTTTTCTTCTTTTGAGGATTTTTGCATCTGACGTAGAACATCCCCCTGTGTTTTGCAGCTGTTATTTTTTACCGTGTATTCATTTCCATTCACTGACAATGTGCCACTCTGAGACCTGTGCATGTAAACTGCTCTTGAAAACACTCAGTGCTCAGAAGTCCTATTGAAATCAATATGAGAATAGAGAACAAATACTTGCCAATTTGAGCTCTGGGTGCTTACAAATGCAGCTGTAGTGTGGTAAAGATTAGAAAAGCTCAAACATTTCTGCTATTAGAATTCTATAGAAATGTGTCATAATAATGTGGAATAAATATGTGGGAAGAAAAATCCATACTTCAGCTTAACTGCCTTGGGTAATTAGTATTATCATCATCATTTTATGGATGGGAAAAAAAAAAAATGGCAGTAGAGGAATGGTGGTTTCCCCAGGGCAGAAAGGTACATTTGGAGCTGATGCTGAAATTCAGGTTGGCTTGATCTCTGCTCCTCTTTGCTGAGGTCTCTGAAGCCGATGCTGAAGCAGATGCTGTACTTAATTTTCATGTTCTCTTTCACTTGAGTGAGGAGCACAGTTCCTTCTCAGCTTTCTACCTTGTTAGTGAGAAGTGAGAGATATTTCCACTGGGCAGTTCAATCCATTGAAAATTCGAACTGTCACTTTTCTCTTCCTTGACTTCACAAGCAACCTCTGTGTCCTTCTGCTCTTTTGAAAGTGTTTTAGCCTAAAGTGCATGGAAATTTCAGACTTGTGGGGAAAAAAAAAAAAAAAAGCAATTTGACTTACTATCACAGATATCTGGAGATGTGAGGTTTTCTCCAGGAATTACAATCTTTCCTGAGCCTTTCATTTCAATTAAAACAAGAGGAATGTGCCGTGTTAGTGCAGTTCTCATTGTGGCTGCCCCTCTGGCACAGGAATGGCTGCGTGATGTGAGCATCACAGGGCTTTGCAATTCCTGAGGATTGATCCTGGGAACATCTCCAGCAGAATTCCTGGGAATAGTGGCATCAGCTCCTGGCACTGCTGTTTGCTCCCAAGGTGTGTGCCCAGCCCAGTGGAGCCTGCAGAGCACGTTCTGTGTGCTGGCAGACAGAAATGAGTGCAAGGCCTGGACTGATCACAGAAAGGAGCATTGCTGTCCCAACTGGAGCATGGTCCTTCCCCATTCTTAGTGCCTGCAGGGATGCTGCTGCTGGAACAGCAGGTGAGAAAAAGCTAGAGGGAAATATCAGACTCCTGTTGAAAAAAAAAGGGCAAGAGACTGAAGTTGGTTTGCCACAGGTTTCACACTGAGAAGTCTCAAATAGAATGTATTTTTCAGTATGTTAGGACTAATAAGAGCATTTAGTTATTTATACAGAAGAGCCAAGAGTGGTTCTCAAAGAAGAATAAACATTAAATTACCATAATTCTTCTTTCTTTACAACAAAATGTGTAAAGCTCTAAGAGCCCAGGAGGAAACGCCAAGAAAATTTTTTAGCTCAAATGAGAGCAAGGGTTTTTTTCTCAAGGAAAGTTTTCAAAGAAAATACGACTTAATATTTAGGCCTTGAAAAGCAAACACATTCCTTTGTCACAATCAGTTCAGCATACCAATAGCAGTTAGCTCTGACTGAAAATATCTACTCTGGGTTACATTAGGCTTTTTGTTTTGGGGTACAGCGTTGTAGGGCCGGAGTGTAACTGGACTTTTGTCTAAGGGGTGGCTCTAATGAAGGAATTTATCAGCCCTAGAGCTGGTTTTATTTCACACAGTCAGTATTGCAACATTTCTCTCAACCTTTGTCTTCACTCTGTTACTGCCCCAGTGAAGCTGGAGGCCCTGGGCTCTCCTCAGTGCCATCCTTGTTCCTGTGTCCATATGGATCCACAGAAAGGCTTCCCTGGATGCTAAAGGCAGCAGGCTTCTTGTGTTGAGTGCCAGAAGAGAGCAATGAGTGGAGATTATTGGTGAAGGGTCAGAGAGCTCCCAAATGAGTGTTTTGGTGGAAGCTTTGAAGCCAGTGGTGGAGGAGCACAGTCCACATTAACTTGTGCTGTCCGAGAGGACACAAACAGATGAACCTCCTTTGAAAGGTAGCCAAGATCTTCTCTTTTTTTTTTTTTTTTTTTTGGCTAACCCCTTGATGTGTTGGAGAAAAGGAGACAGGGGAATATAATGTGTTTTAGTTCTGTGAGTTTTGTGCAGGAAGAACAGACTATGACCTGATTTGACTTGAATATACACAAATGTTCATCATTTACCTGATAGGCATTAGTCCAACCACTACACAATATGAGTTGAGGGTAGGAGAATGTATAGTATGGATGCAGGTTAAAAAAGAGTATATTCTATCATTATTTTTGTTTCTACAGCTCCTAGCACGATGAGTATTGGAGTTGCCCTCATTAAGTAGCATTGCAATAGGAATTAAAAAAATAATAATAAAAGAATTCCAAAGTAGACAGAATAAAGAAACAACAAACTTGCAGAATGTTAAATTACTCTTTGTTTTCATTATGTTTTTAAATGCACAATAAGCTGAAGGTATTTGAGTCTTTTAATCATAAAACATTGTCAAGACATCTGGGTCAATGTATCTTTGATGACTGCCTTTAATTGGGGAGGGAGGGCGAATCAAGAAACTCTCCTTCAGGAGTACAGGCAATAATACTAGCAGAATTGTTAAAAATATTTTAAATTGATTTTTTTTTTCTCTGTTAAGGAGACATTAGACAGGCTTCTTCAGCACTGTGCAGGCTTGAAGAGAATGAGAATAACAGGAACTCATTTAAATTCTGAGTGCATCCCTGTCTGTGTAACCAGCTTGTTGTTGTACTCTGCAGAATTGTTCGATGTGGATTAATATTGTTGACTAAATTTACAGAGTGCAGGGAGGGGAAGATTGAACTTTGCTGGGGTCTGGATTTTCCCTTGTTTCTTGAAAGGAGGGCAATAGATGCAGATTATTTGTGCATAGAAAGAAAAAATTAAAAAAACAAAACCACTGACTATTTGCTAAGGGCAGAGAGAGGGCATGATTTACTTTAAGTGATATATATCTCCACATTTAGCTACTGGAGGAGCAAGTGCTTGGGAAAAACCACATGGTGCTCAAAGCTCTCTCCTCCTATTAAAATAAAATAAATCTGTCCGTGCTCAGCAGTCAAGATGGAACATTAATTAATGCAATGCTGAAATCACTAGGAACAAAACTGAAATTAATCCCTTAAATATGCTATTTTTATTGCAAGACTTTAGCTCCTCTTCCCAACCTGGATGTATGTGTTTCTCTGCAAAAGTGGAGCAAATGTATAAATGTTGGCAGCATGAAGATCTCCCCAGTGCTCTGTGTCTCCAGGGGACAGGAGAGCCCTGAGCCTCCCTTGTTGTCCAAATGAGCCTCCAGGAAGAGCTGTTTCACCCAGGCTGCTGATGGAGCACTTGCCCAGTACAGCAGCTACAGCTGGGTTTTGTGGATGGGTTGGGAAACTTCTCCAGGCTTGGCGAGTCAGACATGGTGGGGCAGGGAAAGAGATGGACCCGGCTGATTCTGAGTAAATAGACTACAAAGTGTAGGTGGGACTTGAGGAACACTAGGCACATCTGCTAATTATTTTAATTTCTTATTGCTCACTGGAGCCAGATCAATTAAGAGGAGAAGGTGATAGTAATTACTGTCTGCGATGTAGACTATGTAATTCCTTCTGGGTTGCAGGGAAGGGAGGGATAGTCAGTGAAACCCAAGGCACCCCAAAGGAAAAGCCTTCCTGCAGTTTCTAATTAGTCTGTGGAGCTCACTGACACACAATATCGTTGGGAAGGTTCCAAAACCTGTTTGGCCAGGGCAGCTGTGACAAGGAAGGTTAGCAAATGCAAGTGGGAGCCTGGTTTCCTGCTGGGACATCCCTTGGAGCTGCCATCTCCAGAGCCCCTGCTGTGCTGTCCATGGCTGGGCATTCCTGGGCACTCTGTCCCAGGGGGATGCCTGGGAATTTGGCAGGAGCTGAGCTCACACTGCAGCTCTCCCTGGTGGAGGTACTTACACAGCTTTTTCTGGAACTTGTTTATAAAAGTTCTGGAATCTCTGTCTGGCAAGGTCAGCTGAAGTGGGCTCAAAGTTTCTGGAGGGGAGAGCGTGAGGGGAGCACAGACACTGAGATTCTTTAGCACTGGTTCTTGGAGAAATGAGGCTAAAGCACCAAGTAGCCATAAATCCAGGGAAAGGCATCATCTCCTGGGCTGGTAAATGTGCAGATTTTGTTAAGGGGTCATGAGGATGGTTGTTGGATTATTCCATGACTGCCAACAGCAGACTCTTGTGAACTTTGCTCCAAACTGGATGTTTACAAAGAGTATCACAGATGTGATAAGAAGGGAGGTGACTGTAGAGCCATGCTCCTGTATGACAATTTCTGTTACTCCTTATTATTCCTTGTAATTCCTTGCAAATCAATGTCTTTGTAAATCAAATATTCCTTGTAAATCAAAAAGAGGGAGAAGACATGAGCCAGTAATGTCTTTACAGGCCATAAAACCAGTGCCCTGATGGACTCTTTCTGCCAGGAAAGCCTTCTATAAAATAATAATCCCCTAATACAATTTTTAGCCCTCAACCTTTTTTATTTACTTTTGGAGAGCAAGGTTCTTCCCATCTTTTCATTCCTGCAGCTGCAATATTACTTTTGTGTCTGTTAACTCCAGCTCACATGTTTTGTGCTCTGCTGGTAGGAGTGAGAGGTAATTTGTTTTGAAAAGAAAAGCAAAGCAATGTAAATGTGTCACCTCTAGCTTGTCTCAGAGCTGATCTGTACTGTGCCAACCATGAGACCTTGAGAATTGCTTTGGGTTTTGGTGCTTCCCATGTCAAATCTGATTCTTTCTCATTCTCCCCTCAGTTTAGCTGTTCCCACAAGTTTTTCCTCCATGGAGCTCAGACTTTGTCAGTTCTGCAGCCACCTCTGGTTGCTGCAGATGTGGTTTTATTACAGATGGGTCTGGCAAAACTCTAGGGCCAAGCAATGTTTCTTTACCATCATTACTGTACAAGTCATTTCAACACCCTAAGTTACCTTTTGACTTGTTGAATTTGAGGGAAAAATCTCTGTAGATCAGTGGCCAGGGTTGTCCCTGTTTTGTTTTGTGGGTGACTGCAGTTGTTCCTTCATTACTATGGCAGTACTTTTTCCTAGGCTTGCTATTCAACAACATTTTTCCTGCACTTTTTCTCCCTTCTATTTCACAGCTGCTTTCAACAAAAAACTTTCTCTGTTATCTGTCTTGCCAAAATGAAATCCTGTCCTGTTGCCATTTCCATGTGTGGTGCCATGGAGGAAGAACAGACTTTCAGCTCCTGCACTGTCTTGGAAGGAGAGGAGACCAGGCTAATGGTCATTTAATGAGCTCTTCCCAGCAGATGCTAATATGCCCAGAAATAACATGGCACAAACACAGCTTTAATGAATGAAGAATGTGGAACAGGCTTTATTATAATTTTCAATTTGCTTTTGGGTTGAGCAAGCTGCATGAATAGCCGAAGACATTTCTCTCTATTTGTCAACAGATGAATGCCCTCCGAATTGTTAAGGGCAACATTTTGTGAGCAGAGAGATGTTAGCCCCAGGCGTCTTGGCTAAATTGCAATTTGGGTAATTCAGTTTCACCTGCCTGAATTCCCCCTGCAGTTTCTGTTGGATGTGGAGCTCTCGCCTGCTCCTGCCCTGCACTGCTGTGCAGTCATACCATCCGCTATTAAACAGCTGCTGCCCATAAGTAGCTGAAACATTTTGGGATCCTCTGGGATGAATAGCTCTGTATAAATATAAAATGATACCATTACCATGTTTGAAGTAAGATTTAATATAAACAAACGATTGTTTCAGTAGATGGTGCTCAGCTGAGTTACAGCAGCTCGGGGCTCTGGGGAAGCAGTGGAGTACCAGCACTCCTCCCCTCATAGCACTCTGTCTGCAAGGTTTTTCAACGAAGGGAGTAAGGAGGGAAAGATTTTTCCCTTTTCCTGCTGAAGAAGGGAATTATGCCTCTGAGGCAGTGGAAGTGAGCAGGCCAGCTGCTGCTTCCCAAAGTAGAGCCCACAGACTTGGGTAAAACCATATCTTCCCCATCTCCAGAAGGGATGTTGGTAAAGGGATGTGTTTTCTGTACCTTTGGGGACAGGTTCATTACCACCTTCTCAGTGTTCAAGGGGATAGAAGGATATGGCCATGAGCATAGCTGGGTAACAGTCTCTATGCCAAGTTATAAAGTACATTTTTCAGGCTGTGCTGTAAGTCCTGTAAGGAATCATTTCCATGGGTGCTCTCGTAGGTCAGTTTTTATAGCTGCTATTGGAGTTCTCAGTGGCACTAATGACCCTGTGGTTACCTTCCAGACACCAGCTTCTCTGGTTTCTTGAAACATGTCTTCCCACAAAGGTTCAAAATGTCACTCACTTTACACTAATGAGATGAAATTGTGTTGTAATCTCTGGACAAGGATTTGCTTAATGCATACATACAGCCAGTCAAGCTGGACAGCACCCAAGCTTTGCAAACTAAACATTCTTTTTAATAAATATCCTTTTTGCTCCCAGCACACTTGGTTTAATACAGCAGGTACCATTAAAAATGTGCCATTTAGTGACAGAATCACTAATATTTTTAATGGCATTTTTGATAATTCCACAGTCCAAGCATTAGTGAGGATGCAAATTCCATCACTAATGGCAAAGTTATTAAGGCACAGAGCTGCACGTCAAATAAATAGGTCATTTCTAGGTATTACAGGGAAAAGAGAAAGTGCTGCTATAGAGCCAGGTCAGTGGAGATGGAGGAAGCTGTTCTGCAGTGGCACAGCCACATATGCCCTCTGCTCCAGGGATGGGAACTGCTGGAGTCAAACTCCTGCACCTTCTGTCTGTAGAACAGATGCTGTGTGATCCTGGAGCTCCTGGCTGGAACCGACTGTGGACTCATTACCCAAGGGATTGGAGAGGCTCCCTTGCAAGCCTGTACCCTGCTCAGCCTCACTAAAATATTTTTGTTGAATAAATGCAGTATTTAAAAGATTACTCTCCGTGTTTCCAATGGAAGCCTCTACTTCAAACAGCTCCTTTTTTTGCTGCTTACAGGAACTCCAGGAGAATCGCTAGATTTACCATCTCATTATCGCCTTCGTGGGAATGCTTCTTTTCTATTAGTGTTTTCATGTTGCCTGGCTGAAAAATAAGTACATAGAGATCTCTGAACAAAAGAAACCATGAGATGGATCCTCAGCTCACGTCTGGTGTTTAACTGTGGTTGTAATCAGGGGAGCTGTGTTGAGTGGCATCACCAGCGATGCTGGGCAGGACCCGGGGTGGCTGCTGTGGCTTATCATTGACTCTCTGAAAAGCTTCTGTTTCTGAATGTCTGAACTGAGCATTAAGTGCTCTGCAAGGTGCACGCTGCTTCCTGATGTGTCATCTTCTGAATTGCTGAGCAACCTCTCTGGCAATACTGAGTTATTGTCTAACAGAGGCTCACAGCAAAACCTTGCAGGTTCAATGGCAAAAAGCAGCTTTCTTAGGAAGCTCCTGCACGCGGTCTGTGCCCCGTTTTTCAGAGGGGAGGGCTTCAGTCCCTTGGTGTTGGTCTCAGTGCTGGTCTCCAGGTGAGGTGGTGCAGTCAGAACCCCGTTCTCCCCCTGTTCAGTGCAGACAGAGATGCTCTGTGGGTGACTCACCAGCTTCCAGGTGATCCTGTCTGTCCCGGTTACAGAGGAGCACAGATGTGTCTACAGCCATGGAAATGCTCCCAGAGGGCGTTACAATATTTCCATCCATGGCCTCTTGCCTTGTCTTTATCACCAGCATGACTTCTGCTGGTGCTGATGCTTTTAAGAATCCTGAATGCTTTATGTACTGGGGTTTTATGTGATTTGTCACTGGGAGGTCACAGTCTTTTTATCTAATTATTTTCTCCTGATAATTGCTACTATTATTTTATGCTTACTGTTTTATGATGCCACATAGGGACACAGTCCTACTGTGCTAAGCACAATGCAAACCATAATAAGGAAATGGTACCCACATAAAAAAATTTGCTAATGTAGTATGAGCTATGATCCATCAGTGGAATAGGCAGGAGCAGGAGGAGAGCTTATGGTGATAATTAAATATAATGGGCAGGATGCAGCCTCCAACCCCCAATTCTGAAACAGGGGCATGTGTTTACCCCCACAGTTATTAAGACTGGGCAACAGCAAGCACTGAAACACCTTTTTTCCATTTCAATCAAAATGGGACTGTAGTTGTCTGTTTGATGAGTCAGGAAAGTAAAAAGCTTAAGTGCTGTGAAAAATGAAAGAGAAAGATTATTTAGAGTTCAGCTTTAAGAATGGGCTTTTTTGAACAGCCAGTAGATAAATAATAGTTAAATAAGGGAGAGTATCTCAGATTTACCAGCAGAGAAAAGCTCAAAGTCATCTACTACATGGTATATTGCTCATACAGAAAGATGGAACTTGGTAAATGAAAAATAAAGAATCCTTATTAGCCTGTTTGTCATAGATTTCCATAAAATGTAAGTCTGGCTGCAGTTCACCACCGTACCCAAGCAACACATTTAATTTCTGCGTCAGGAAGTACAATTTATTTATAAAGCAGGAACAGGTTGGTAGGGCGTTCCTTAATTTTGCTTTGGAAGGGGTGATGGTAAATTTACCAAGTGTCTCGAATTGAATCGACATTTTATAGGAGTTACAACTGTCATTTTTATAGTGGATAAAGAACTGGGAGAATGAGGGGGGGAAATACCAAGTAATTAGCTGTTGAAATCACCAGCAGTGTTTTGCAGACTGAAGGCTGCGCAGTGATTTACGAAAGCATACAGCTGTAAATATTTTGATGTATATGTATAATATTTTGTGTTTATGTAGCTATAGATATGTTCCTCGTTCAAGCAATGCTGCCTTCTCCTCTTTCCATCACTTCAAAGCACCACAGAGTGCATCCAGGATCTGTCCTCGCACACTGAGTCCCATCACTTGCTGGATGTGGGGCCGTGGTTCTCCACTGTTGCTGTTCCATCAGCAGTCCCTCTCCAGCCCCCCCAGCTTTATTCTCCTCCTGTGCAGTGGAGCTCATTCCTCTGCCCTCTGACACACCCCGTGCTTCAGGAGGTCCCAGGCATGTGACAGTCACCAGGTCTTTCATCTTCGGTCTGATACGAATGAAATGGAGGGAGAAATAGAGGAGCTTTTCAAACAGAGAGAGCAGCCGCTGACTCATTGTCTTCTTGGGGCATGAGCGGGGCCTTCCTGAGGATTCCTGTGGACTTCAGGAGATCCAGCACTCCTTTAATCTGGCTGTTTGATTACAGTTCCCAAGGCAAGCCTTTCAACTCCACTTTCTGGCAAACAGAACTTTTCTTGGCCTTTCACTGCAGTGTTCTTTCAGCAGTGTCTTTGCATTGCCTGATATCAGAGCAGGCTGCTTTAAAGAGCTGGAAACCTCATCCTCAAGTTAAAAGGGAATTTCAGATGATTTTACTGGCGCTAAAATTTGGCAGAGTTTCATGGGCCAGGATAACAAAAGGAATCGATCTGTGTAGTCAATAGGTCGTCTGCCCACTTCTCCCTGTTCAACGACTGATCCCTCACAGACAGAGCAGCTCTGGAGAGCCCCAGCCTGACATCCTGCTCCCCAGCCACTGTGCTGGAGAATATAAACCAGGTGCCTTGGGACACAAATACTGCACTGATCTCAGCAGGATGCCAAAGGTCCTCAGAGCTTTCTGCTCTTCTCCCACCTTTAAACAAAGAGATCCTCATTATTTTTGCCTCTGAACAGGGCTTTCTGTTGACCTTCCACTTGCAACTACCAGGGCTGCTGTTCCTCTCAAAGGATTCAGCCTACCTTCCCTGTTCTGGCTGGAGTAATTCCTCATACAGTCTCTTTCCCAAGCCCTTTTTGTTTTGGATTGTCCCCTTTAGCTCTGAACTCTGGTGTTTCATCACTTGATCCAGCAGCATCGGGGTGAGCAGTTCAGGTGAGGAACGTGTTGCTGAATATCGTGCTCAAATGGATATTTGCTTTCTGACTGCTTCAGGTTTTGCATTGCATCTCCAGAGATAAAGAAATGTTCATAAATTGATATTGGGAAATTGTGTGAAACAGGAAATTTTGGTAGCAGCGTATGAGGCGATGGGTAGAAAATATTCCTACTTGGTTCTGATCAACAAAAATAGCTTGTTTTCTGTGAGTCTCTTTTTTAATGAAAAGTAGAGCACTGGAAACACGTATTCCCATTTGTCATAGCTAAACAGCTTGCTCTGATGGTTAAATGTAAGAAGCAGGTATGTCATGTACAATAATAGTCTGCATAATTAATTATGATACTTATGGCTGTGAGCATCATTTCAAGAGGAATAGATGTAAGCAGCATATAACAGTTTGAGAAAGGAGTCAGGATAAATGATTTATCCAGTGGTTTGTGTGGAGGAGGGGTTGGGCTTTGCTCTGGAGTGGCATCCAGAGATCCAACCTTGCCCATGGTATACCTGGAAGGCGAAGGGAGACACAGGTCAGGGCTGTTTTCCCATCTTACCTGATTTATTAATTTGTCTTTGCCAGCTCAAAGAATCACTCTGGTATGGCACTTGTCCAAGTTACAAGCTAATATGTGGAATTACTTTGAAACCAGTGGGAATATTGCAGTTAGATTAAGTAGGAGAAGCAATTTTCCAGTTTGTAGGATTAAATATAGCAGCAGAGCAGTATTTTCATATTATTTTATTTATTGATGACTTTTTAAAAAGCCCACTCTAAAGTTTAATGGTCATTTTAGTGTTATTAGGTCACCAAGTAGTTAATGCTTTCAAGGATTTTAAAAACTGTTCAAAGGTTTTTAGACTAAATATTGCAGAATATCAGTTAACACGTTGCCTTGCTGTAAAAATGTAGCGTTTCCAATGCGTGTTTGACATGCTTGGGGCTACTCCAAGTCTTGATACTCAGAAGGAACCAACTGCAATATTAAGCTTTAATATTTTATGATGAGATTCAAGCTGTTTACGAGGTGTGTAGGGAAAAGTGGATTATATTTTGTCACAGTGCACGTTTTTACCCAGTTAGGTACCTGACTGTAATGGGACCGGTTTAGCTCCTCTCCAAAAAAAAAGAATGAAATGTGACTGTCAAAAGATTAAAGAATGGATTGCCTGGGTTGAATAAATTGTATTGAAAAAAATATAGCTGGGAGAACCGTCAGATTTTCAGTTCTGATCTAGAGAAATGTTTCTCTCTGGCCTGCTCCTGTTTCCCTCCATCCTGGAAATGTGCAGGAATTAAACCATCAAGGATGAGATTTGTCCAGTGTTCCTGCATTAAGAGCCCTAAATGCACTGTATAAACTGGATCCCAGAAATGTCAATTCAGTTTGTCAAATGCATGTTTTTAAGTTGTTTCTGTATCTTTTCTTCAGCCTACACTAGAACCTTCCATTCACTTCTCCCCAAGCAAATAAATCCTTTTAATGTTTATCTACATATACTAATTATGCATAGTTCTCCTTTTAACCATACTATTTCAGATAATTTGGGTTTCCTGTAATAGTTTCTTAGATAATTATTTAGTTGGATGTTAACATCTTCATAAAACAGAGGAGTGATGGCTTGATTTTTTTCTTTCCTCCTCCCTAATGGGTGACCATTCAAAATGGAACAGCTGTAGTGACTGAGAACTGTTATTATCCAGGGTGTGAATTACAGCAAAAGGACTGTAAAATGCGATTGGGTTTCAGACTTTGATAACAAAGATTCATCTCAGATCACCCGAGATTATAAAGGTGTTAAATGACTTCCTTTCTGTGCCTTTCTAATATTTCAGATTTCATAGTAGCATCATTGTCAAGATCTATTTGACATTCTGTAACACTTTCTCAAACAACAGCCTGTCTCTTCTCCTGACAGGGAGCATGCTTTGAATGAAAGTTCATTAGTCTATTGAAACATCTCAGTTAATTGCTAAGCCAGTACCCAGAATTGTCAAGTTCATATTTCCATCTGTGCCACAAGCATAGCAATAAAGAATTTTTTTGGACAGGTTAATTTGCCTAAAATACCGTGTAGTCAATCAGAGGAACAAAGTTGTTGATGGGAGCATCTGTCAAACTGGAGCTTTCATCAGAGCTGTCCCTCTCTGCGAGACGAACATCTCTGGCTTCCACGAGTTGGCAGAAATACAGCAAACAATAACAGCAGCTGCACTAGAATAATGTTATTCCACTGCTAAACACCAAACAGCTGGGTGTTGCATTGGTAAGAATGCTTTATAGTTTAGCTTCTTATGAAAATAAAATCCAGTCATTCAAATATAGCATTGTTTTAATATTTAATTTAGATTGTTTATATTATTTGCATTTTGTTAATTTTACATTTCATATAATTTGCTTGAAAATAGCACTTTCTTGGAAATTGTGTATGTACATGTGCGTGCATAAAGATTCCTAATACGTGGTGTTTTTCTTTAAAAAACAAAACAAAAGCAAATTAAATGTCTGCATAAAAAGCAAATTAAATGTATAAACTGAAATTATTTAAATGAGCTGGGAACTTGCACTGTGATTTCCAAGGCATGCACTACATGGCCCACAGTGTGCCATTAAATTTCTGACAATCTGAAAGATCATTTAACAATTAAGTTCTGATCTTCTACTGATTTCCCTCATCATCAGTGGTGCACACAGTGACTACGTCCAGTATTTGCTACATGAAACACATCAATGTTAATGGAGAGAAAAATACAATAACTCATTTTACCACAAATAACATTTTCATGCTCTAGGAGATGAGCTTGAAACGTAAGTAATTCCAGCTAAATCAGTGGATTTAGCCTAGATTTACTGTAGTGTGAAAGAGGGTAAAATTTGACCAGCATCATCCAGAGCTGCAGAGCATTAAAGGCTGAGATGTGATGAGCATTACAGTATCTAAAATAAGGTTTCATCTGGACTTTTTCACTGGTTCTGAGAAGAATAGATGTTCCTTGAAATATTTCCTTGAAAGTGTCTCTCTTTTTTTCTTGGAGACTGCAAACTTGAGGTTCACGCCAAAAGAGGACCTTAAAAAAAAGAAGAAAAATAAATTGTAATCCTCTGCATGGGAGAGAGTTTCTTGACAATTTTGTAGTTTTTATCTTTGTGATACAGTGTGAGGCTTGACCTTGAAAACTAAGAGTACTTAACCATCCAAGAGAGATGTTGCAAGGCTGTTGATTTGCAGAGCACTTTTAATATCCTGCTCTAGAAGACGGTGGAAGTGTACCCAGCATTAATACTATTCTGGTCCTTCCTTGAGAAGGCGTCATTCCTCCTCCTGAATAGATCTGCTCTTCCATCATGGCTGGGTTCCCTGGCAACTTCTTCAGTGAAGTCAAACATATGTGTGTTCGAGTCTGCTGAGGGGGGAGTGTTGCAAAGCTCTTCCGTGGGATACGGAGTCCCCTGTCACTGCCTCGTCCTGATGTTCACAGTGGGCGGAAGGGAAGAGGGGACCAGGTGGGAAAAGACAAATTTGTGCAGCATTCGGTTCCATCCCCCATCCACGCTGTCCTGCTTCTCTCCAGGCCTCTTAGATGAGAAGGGAGAGCAGTTGGCAGGGGAGAGACTTGGGAATAAGAAAATCCATCCATTCTGGAAGAGCATAAGCCTATCAGCTACTTTGTATTCTGTCAGGCTGTGGGGGAGAACTTAGCTTGTCTTATTAATGTCATATCAACATGTCTTATTAATAACGATAGAATCACTCAATACCATTGGAAAAGAACACAATAAGACCAGCTATGATAAGAGGTCAGGGCACAGAGCAATTCTTTCCTGAATATAGACATCCACATAAATGTATAGATAGGTTTTTTTTTGGTTCCTTTATTGAGAGTTTGTGCTCTTAGCAAAGTCAACAGAGGTTTGGAGAAAGCCTCTGCTATTTTCACTATCCCAAAATGGTGACTTTTGCCCTTTGAATGGACCAGAGCATCCAAATCCACAGATGTTTTCAGGCTGGTAGCCAGTGCAATGACTGAAAGTTTATCTGTTTGCCCCAATTACTGTATCTTGTCATCAGAATCAATCTTGTCCTGAGAACCATTTCCTTATTGAAAATCTTGCCAATAAACCCATGGTTTCATTTACTAGCAGATGGTGGAATTGGTTTTTTGGTTAGCTTTTGAGGTTGGGGTTTTTTTTCCCAAATTCACAGCTTAAATGTAGAGCTTTGTAGGTGCTCTGGGTTTGTTCAGAGCTATGCAGATGTGACTGCTGTGAACCCAGGCTGGGAATACAGGGCTGGAAACCTGGATGTTATTAGGTATCAGGATATGCCCCAGCTAAAAAGTCAGTAATGTTTATTCAGAATGTTGCCAGAGAAGACCTCATCCCAACAGCTTTCTCCTTATTTTAGCACCTGTCATCATAAATCCACTGAGTTGGAAGTGGTTACTTTCAATTTACTGTGTGGAAGAGGGCTGCTCCGGGTCATACCATTTTTTTCTTGTCTAGCTTATTTGAACTTTTTGTTTTAAATGAAGGATGAATTTGAGGCAGTTAACGGAATTTTCTGTGTCTCTTGTGTAAATTGAGTTCAGTTATGATTACTCATTTTATTTAAAAGTAGAATAATGACCAGCTGTTAATGGCAAAGTTCTGAAGAGAGGTCTTGATCCTGTGTTAACTTTACATTCCTGGAGGACAATTTGTCATGAAACCAACATGATGTGTTGCTAATGATTACTTTATCGAGTCCACTGGCTCCCTGGGAGCCATGAAGCTGCAGGACCATCTGCTCCTATTAGTCCATGCCTGCCACTCCTGTGGTCTGACCTGCAGGTGATGTGCAGGGAGTTTGGCCAGCACGTGCAGAGCAAGTGTTGAAAGCTGGAGGTTTAGGCAGGTTTCTGCCCTGGTAGATTCTCATCCACAATGATTGAAGCAATGCTGAAGATCATCAAATCAGACCAGGTCTGAATTCAAGAGGAATCCAGAAACAAACAATTGTGGAGGCTTAGTGGGGTTGTGAAGTCAATGGTCAGAGCCAGGAGCTAGAGAAAGTTAAAGAGAAAACAATTTCCCAGACAACAGGAGTAACAGGAGATGAGTAGAAATTGCTGGAGTCCCCACTTTGAACCAGCAGTGCTGTCTTAATTAGCTCCTCTCAGCAGACGAACTGCACGTGGAGCCGGGACCTGCAGGGCCCTGGGTGGTCACAGGACAGGCAGAGGTTAACACAGCCCAAGGCCCTGAGGGGCTGGGAGGTCACTGAGTGACTTGTACAGATCACAGGCTGCAGGATTTTACCCCATGACTCCGCTGCTCCTGTAACTTCTGTGCAGTTAAAATGCTCTTTGCAGACAGGCAGCGCGTCGTGATTTCAAAGCGATGGGATAGGGAACGTGTTCCTCCTTGTGACCCTTTGTTCCATCTCCTAAGTGCCTTTGCTGTAAAGACATTCACACCCTACAGCTTATTGCTGCCTTCAGTCATGGCCATTAATTCTGGCTGTTTCTTTGCTGGGTGGAGTTCCTTTGTATCTCTATTTTTGCCTTTTCTTGGCGCAGAAGCCTTGAGCCGTGCTTGTTTGAAGTTCAGAGATCTCACAAACACACACCATGCCAGAACACTTATCTGCTGCTGTTCTGCATATCAGTTGATCTAATAAAACACATTACCTCTTCTGTAAACTGTGATAACCCAACCTAGAAACCATCAGGGCTATGTCAACATCCACCGTGTTGAATTATTACGTTGCATCTTGTATTTGCACTAATGTTTTAGGTGTGCTTGTGTTTTTTCTTCACCTGTGTCTGTGAGCTCAAGCACTTTGTGGCACTACAAGTTATGTCATAGAAGAATGGCAGTTTTATTTGCTTTTATTGTCCACTGTGGAAGCATTGCAGGTTTGATTCTAAATTAATCTTTATTGTGTTTTTAAATTTCTTCTTATTCCTTGACATAACCTGCTATCTTTCAGACTTAGCTTTGCTGGCTACAATCAATTTATTATTCATAAATTCCCTGTTTTGACAGCAGTAGTCTGGATTCAATTATGCCAAAAGGCCCAGTCATACCCGGCTGCAGAGCTGAAAATGAATTGTTCAATGACGCGATCTGTCTTAGCAAACGTTAAGTGATGCTTTGATAATTATATAGACATACATATGCAGGCAAAAAAAAAAAAAAAGCTTTGGGAACATTCTTTGTTACCCCCCGTGGAAAGCAGAAGAGAACAGTGGAGGAAGATAAATTGACAGATTATTAGCTGAGGCATCTTGTAAAGCCAGCCAGGGCCCACTGCTCCAGCTCTGCCGCCTGCGCCGCTGGAGGCTGGACCGCAGTGGAAGACTGAAGACTGCAGCAGCACATGGAGCAGCAGATAAAATTAACACCATCATTTAGTTTTATTTGTTAGAGTTTTAAGCGAGCTGGAAGATAAAAATGTTTAAAATAACCCCTCGGAGAGAGACTGTGCTGGAGAATCCCAGAATCTTCATATTTCCAAGTGACAGAACTGTACCTCGGCTGGTGTTTTCGTGGAGGAAGAGAAGGGAAGAGCACTCCAGGTTATCTTTCAGGCTGACAGGTGAGAGGATTGACTGTAGGAGTTTTGAAAGCTGCACGGGGTGTCTGTCAGGAGACAGCAAGTTTTGCTGACAGCATCAGATTTACACAGTTGCATGGGCACGCACATATCCTGCACTTCCAGACAGTGACTAAACCCTGCTCCCTTCCCCAGACTACATTTCCCTTCCAGGGTAAAAACACTTTCCTGCTGATATAAGACCCTGCAAAAACTGTGGTTTAAAAAAAAAAACCCAAACAAACAAAAAAAGCACTACCAAACAGAAAACAAACCACTTTTTTTTTTTTCCCTGAGGTCTTCATTGTGTCTTTTTGTGAGAATTAATTTTTGTGGCTAGGTCTTTCCCTGATGAGAGTTGGCCTGTAGGATTAAAATGGGCACAGGAGGAGGACAAACGTTTCCATGTTCATTTGTCATGTGGTCAGGGGTTTTTTTGTGGAGCAAGAGTGGAGCTTTTTTGGCACGTGCTGCCTTTTTTCCATGTGGAAATACTCAGGTTCAGATGCAGAAATCAGCTCCGTGGTGCTCACGAGGGATGGAGGGATTCTCAAGGAGCTGAGTCCCCCTTCCCAGCAGCAAAGCAGAGTTGGGGGAGTTTTAGAAGAATCTTTGTGCAAATGTTGGGATATGTTGTGGGAGAAGCTGGCTTGGAAATGCAGTTGTTTCTGAATGCCTAAAAATGGGCCAGAAACAGGAATTCTGGGGAGCTGAATTAATTTCAAGGTCACGTCCTAAGTGTTTCCTCTTACACCTTGAGGAGGAAAACTGGCTTTTCATTGCTGAGTCAGCTGATTCACCTCACCACCTTCCAGAGACTGCTGGGAAACTGATAATTACACTCTTGTAATTGTATTTTTCATGAGTAGGTACTGAGGCAATGAAGCATTTCAGGAAGTCACTCTTGGTGCAGTTATTTTACACTTGGAGAAACTGAGGCAGAAGGGTGTGTGCAAGGTCAAGCAGTACCCACGGGTAGAGCTGTGGATACAGCCCAGCACTGTGAGCTCCTTCAGCTGTTCATGCCTTGTAGGTTTGAGAAAGATACTTTCAAAAACATTTTATCTTTCATGAATGCCAGCAAAAGCAAAACAAGATAAGCCAAAACCAGCTCTCCTCTTCCATATTCTCTCTCACAGGCATTCCTTTTAATTTCTGCTTCCCTTGATTGTTTTTCTTCAGCAATGATAAAGGAAAATATTCCAAAAATGATGAAAGTGTGAGGGAGAAAATACAAAAACTCCCTGTATGAGAAAGGGAATTTCAGTGTAGGAACTGGACTTTGATGCTTGGGCATTACAGACAGGGAACATGTGTCATCTTTTCAGTGAAGCAATATACCCCTCCTGTGACTGGGAGGAAAACAGAAATGCAAAGCTCAGTTCTGTAAGGGCTGAATATTCCTGGAGGTCTTCACATTGCCACCAGATCTGTCTTTGGTATTAAGGCTGCAGAACAACTTCTGCAAGCTCAACTTTTCCCTCTGCAGTTCTTCATCTCACTGTAATTCTGCTTTCCCTACTGCAGCTGCCACTTCCTTTTGTGTATTCAGTTGTAATCCAAATTTCACACTGACTTTGCTCACCCACTTTGCTACCTGCCAGAGCAGTTTCTCAGACTTCATAAGGAAATCTTCATCAGTTTAAAGTTGATTGCAACATCTGCACTACCGTCTGAAAGAAAAAAAGAAAACAGCAAGAATGAATATTGGTGTCCAATAAAACAAAGTACATGCTGTACGTATCCAGGTAAAATTACTGCATGTGAGATTTGGGAACCTTTCTTGGAGTTTTCAAAAGCAATGGACTAAATGCACCAGATAAACAATGATTTATTGTCTGTCTACCTGACCCCTGATGTAATCAATATGTTTATGATGCAGACTGCAAAGTGTCTGAATTACATAGAGCACATCCTGTGACATCCTCCTCTAGCAGGGGCAAAGGCAGTTACTCAACAGGCTATTGATAATAACCAGTGGCAACATCAACTCACATGGCAATTTACCATCTTCTGTCTCATTGAATTAATTGATTTCCTTTATTGGCTATATAAGTAATTTCCTGTATTTTGCTGTTTTTATCTCTGTCTCCGTGAATACTTTGTGCCTTACCAGCATTCTGTGGTAGAAGAATTTGGTAATTGAAGTGTTGGAGTCCTGAAGGGCAAGGAATGGGATGTTACTTCATGACCTATGATAAATGTAGCAATAAACAATAATCCTAATTATGTCTTGCTCATGAAGCAGCTGCTGGGATGGGTGACCAAACCCAAGGATTCTGTTTTCCAGCTCCCCAGTGCTGCAGATGGAGAACATGAAAAGTCCCCCATGTGATGGAGCAGTGCCCATCCATAGGGCTTTTCTCTGTAGGGTGGTCAAAGGGACTTTGCCAGGTCAAGAGGTGGTAGAGCACGTGCATTAGGTTATACCTGCTAATTAATGCAGATAAATACATAATTCCATCCTTGTACCTCCACCCCCAAAGCTCCTGTAATGCCGCCCTGCCAGGCTTTTTGTTAATAGATTCAATTTGAGAAAATAATGTTTTCCAAACACATCTTTTAAATTGTGTTCAAAACCACCCAAACCTGGTTTGTGGGGTTTTTCATCTTCAAAGCAATTTGTAGCACTGGCTGATAACTATTATGTTACAGTTAATATATCAAAGCATAATGTGGTCTGTGACAGAATTGGTAGGTCATCCATCTGTGTCACATGAAAGGAACTGTTTCTCTGGCTTTGTCTGCTAGTTACCTCTTTACCAAACTAAGGGAAATAACTTTGTAGTGAATCTTCAAAGACATGTTAGATTGCTTTATCCTTTTCTTCTCTTCATAGGGATTTGGAATAGTTTTAAAGCATCAAAATCCTGATGAGTTGGAAAAGGGTTTCACATGCTGACCATAATCTTTGTGCTGTTTCAGCTGTTGGGTCAGCTGTCTCACCAAAGCTGACGTGAGTCTCTCAGAGAACAAATGCCTTTCTGGGAAAAGGGGGTGATATTTTATTGGGTTATCCAGATTAGATGCAGGTGCTGGCTGAAGAGGCCTCTGTTTTTCAATTTCACGTAACTTCAGCTCCGTCCCTTTAGACATTTGCTGAACATTGTAAAGTGATTGTTAACTTACATATGAAAATGGAGGAATGGCAAGGTCACAGAGTAAACAGTTCATCTGAAAGGGCAGCATTTCTCATTCCTGCTTTTGCAGCCTATTAGATTTGTGGCTCTAATCAGTCACATAAGAAATCTCTAAAGGCACCTGGTGATTGCAGGCACCTTTTCAAAGGTGGCCTCTAAAAAAATACACACAGCAATTAGCCCACTAAATTGACTTGCTTCCTGAAACATAGTAATTCTCTCCAAATTACTTAAAGTGACTCTTTTTTTAGTTTATAAATTTAAAGATTTATTGGTGATCTCATGCTCTATGTCCTCAGACTCTGGATTAAGGATAAAATTAAAGACATAAAGCCTGTGGTGAAATGGGAACAACTTCAAGCCAGGGCTGTGAACAGTTTGTACAAATGGAGGAAATATATTTCCCACCCTCCCTCTGTCCGCCTGGGGGAGTTCACTGTGACCCAAACTCTTATCTTTGTTTACATCTGTATTCTGATACTCTTGAAATGGGATAAGGAGTTCTGAAAGAAAAACACTGCTTCCATCTTTAATTGCCATCCTGAAGAAAGCTTCCAAATTTCAGCTACAATAGTCTGACTGAACCATCCTACTGTTCAGGATACTTTAAAATAAAATCCTTAATCCATTTTGAAGCCTTTATTTTGAAGAATAAAAAGGAGTATAAACAAGAAGGTTCAGCTGTAAGCACAGAGCAGATATGAGAAGTGAGAGCTTGAGAACAAATCCTTTGGAAACAGATGGGGCTTGTGCTGTTTCTCTTTCTTCTAAAACCTCAGTTCTCAGTACATCATCTCATGGTCTCTTAACTCCAAACATTTGAAGGGCAGATGGCTTCTTGGCCTTTCAGAAAACACAAGCACGGCTAGTGAAGGAGTTGCCATTATAATAGATACAACTTTATCTCTAGCCAAGTCTTTTGTGTTGTTTTCCTGTGGCGAGGGAGCAAGGAAAATGGATTTGATAGCCAGGTATCTTGTCTTGGACTCATTCTTGTTTCCACTGTTGCCTTACACACATTTCTCTTCTATCTGATGAAAAGTGTTGTACTCATTTTTATTTCCTTATTATGCTAAGAATTAAACTTTGGGAACAGCGGCTGTTGCATTCAGTAGGAGCTGAGTTCTTTAGCTATAAAATTATGTTCTGTGTATTCATGAAAATGGATCAATTAAAGTCAAGGGGACTCCTCACATGAGCAAATGCTAATTAACAAAACGGATGCTCTAATGAAGAGAACATGATAACGTTGCAGATAGATTCTGAATATTAAACATACTTTGCTCGGCAGCAGTAGAGGTGTTTACTCCATAGTATATCAGCAGTTTATTAAATTTCTGGTTGGAAATAAATGCTTTGGGTTGGTTCTCTAATTGGTAAATGTTCTGTACTTCTAGACTCGAGTGCTGTCTGGAGCAGTTTCGATGCATCCTAAGTGTGCTCCTAAGTCAGTGCTGATCCACAGATTGCTGATACCATCTAACTAAACCAGACAGGTGGCCTTGCTGCAATGGGAGCTTAAGATATTTCTTGCCCAGCTGGTGGGGAAAAAAAGAGCTGTCTTTTTTTTTCCTTCTGAAAAAATAAAATTAAAAAAAGCTCAAAAAACCTAATAATATAAAGAAGGGACATCTATTATCACATGTAAGTCAGTAGGAGAGAGTCTTTAGAACAGCCTGGTAGCTGGATTTTCACATTAATTTATTTTCCTATTCATGGAAATTCTACTTTCATCACCAAGTGAACTTGGTGCTAATTAATTAAATATGAACTATTGATTAATGTATGAAGAACAGTGAAAGCTGTGGCTACAGGACTGGTCTATTTTCAGAGACTTTTCTGTATTCTCCCTAATATCATCTTAATATTTCATAGTTCAGGTTTGAATTAGAAGTAAACAAGCACTCCAAGGGAGATGGGAGGTGTTCCCAGCAGTGTTTTTGCAGCAGGGCTGGGATGGGGCTGGGGTGCCCTGGCTGTGGTTCCTGCCCAGCCCCACCTCTGGGCACCGATGGCTGGAGTTTGTCTGAGCTCAGCAGGCAGGGGTGGCACCGAGGAGAGCAGGACATCCAGGGAACAATTCCTCTGGCTGCAGGACGAGCTGGGTCACACGTGTCACATCATCTCTTGGGTCTTTTGGGGCAGGATTGGGGTAGGTGGAGGCAGGACAGGCAGCAGAGACAAGAAGTACTCTGGAGGCAGGAGGTGGATGCTCTCTGGTCTTGCTGCTTCCCCTCCTCTGTTCCACCATCTTTTACTTCTCATTTCCACAAGTTTTTTTTCAAAGAAAGAGATGGGAGGGAAAGAAACCCAGCAAATCTTGTTGACCAAAATTTTCATGTGCTGCTGTCATGTAAATCCAGGTTTGTCCGTCTGCCCTAAAGCCTGGTTGAACATGGAATCATGAAACCATGAGGGAAGTGCCTCTGGCAGAGGGGTCTCTCATGCATCAAGCAGGAGAGGTGGGATATGTTACATGAGGACATTCAGCTGTGACAGACCCTGAAAATTTGGATCCCAGAAAGAAATTCTTTGCATTTGTACTTTAAACAGCAGATTTGTTTGAAAGGACTGTTAACTTCAGGATGTTATGGGCATAAATAATATATGGGCACCAAATCCATGGAAAATGTGGCCTGTACTGTTGCTGAGGAACCAGCCACGATGTGTTTCATGTTGCTTCTCGCACAAGTAGGTTGTTATTTCTGATTTTTCAGATAACTTTTTTATGGTAATCAAAGTCTTGTACAGCCTGAGCACTGACAGTGAGACAGAATGGGCCATAATGAAGTAAATTGTGGGAAAAGATTTTTTTTAAAGCAAAAGTAAAAAAAAAAATACCCAAACACTTTCAAAAGTTAGGTTTGTCAGTGGGAAATGTGTTCCTGTAATTGTCTTTACATTTTCTTAAGAAAATAAAAAATATCATAACACTGTGCAGTATCAAGCAAAACTAAATTGTCCCATGGTATGCATGGTTAAAAGTATATCCTGACTGCTATCCTGGCACATCCACATTCTTGCAAGCTCATTTCCAAGATGTTTAAAACATTCAAAACACTAAAGAGCTGCGATTCCATTGATGTCTAATGAAGTTCACCACACAAAGGCTTTCCTGAAAGAAGTTCTTTGAGTCTGAAGTGACAGACAGATGTCAAGGTGATGCTGAGTGTGAGATGAAAAATTGAAGGCAAACAAATTCCTTGAGTCATTTATGGGATGTGATTTGGCCCAACCTTGAAGTCTTCTGTGGGTGGGTTGGAGTGTTATCAATCACCCCTGACACATATTATTTGTGCATAATTATATGTTATTGACCCAATACTCAGTAAAAGGGGCTCTGTACATGCTTAGCATTGTTTGATCCCAGCCTCATCTATCACTGAGACATAATGTACCAAATATTGCATATTTCTGCTCTCTGTGCAGATAGGACTTGGAGGTATCTCCAATTGCCCTAATACCAATCCACAGAAGGCTGAACCTCTCTTTCCAAGCTAATCCATCCTAGCACTGCCAGGAGACAACAGCTCTTAGTCCAGGAGGAGCAATATCCATCTTTGAGCAGGGATTTCCAAGGTGATGCATGGTGGTGTTCTGCTGCTGCTGGCTCTCGGGGCAGCTTGCCTTTGATGCATGGTCTGTCACGGAGCTGCCCACATCCAGGGCTTCAGATCTTCATAAGCCTGGGAGATGAAAGGTAATTTCAGGGCTGTGATGAAGAGCAGAACCTCGGCTGGTCAGCTCCGAGGGCCCTGCAGTGCTAATTAAGATCTCAAATGTCTTGGTGACCTTGGCTCTGCTTCCAGGTGGGTGAGGGGACACAGGTGAGGCAGGACAGAGGGGGTGTGATCTGACATATGAGTGTCAGCTCCTTAAGAAAAAAGGCATTGGAAGGAGCTGGATGACAAAAAAAAAAAAATAAAAGAAGTTGTAAATAAAGTTACTGAATGAAGTAAGAGTCTGAGACATGATCTACTGAATTCAAGGCAACCTTGACTTAAGGAGGGTTTTATTATGCTTAAAGAAAGAAAAATTGAATCTTCCTAATCACTGCAGACAATGATGGTGGTGCCTGTTTTTCCAATGATGATGTTTTGTATTTTACGTAAAGCCTCTATGCCTCTTTTCAAGGAAATCTCAATAGGAGTTGAACTTTTTATATATTTTACAGGGTTTTGGGGGATAAAAATACCAACATTTTTCATTTGCTGAGAATGCTCTGTCTAACAAGTACCCTTTTCCATTTTTTATTATTTTTACAGTAACATCTATAAAAAAAGCAAATTAAAATATTTAAACACAACACTGAAAACATTTGTTCGTGCCTGCTGGCTGGCTTCCAGCTTGTGTAATTAAATCTTGCAGTCTGTTACCTAAATACTTCCTGCAGTTCCTACTCAGTGCAGTCCCTTCCCTGAGTTTCTGGCCCCAGCCAGTTTTGCACTGCGGCACAGCTGCCACTTCAGATCACAGGGATGGCTGCGTTTCTTTGGGAAAACTGACTCATATATAAATAATTGTTAAAGTGCTCTGGAAACCTCCCCGGGGTGAAGAGCACCACTGAAAAATAATAAGCCTTTCAGATCCATTATTAATATCGATGGCGTTGCTGATCACAGTCCAGCCCAGGGACGGGGAGAAGGTTACTCTGCAGTCTGTGTCCTACCCTGGCACCTGGGAAACCTGGCTGGGACTCCAAGCCCTACCCCGAGCTCCTCTATGAGACTGGACAAATCATTTACCCTTTTGTTACCAACCCTCACCTTGGACTTCTTGCTCTGTGTCTTATTTCATATATATTTTTATGCTTTTCAGAACCAGAGGTTTTTGTTAGTGTGGGTGGCCCATTCTGTGATTGTGCTGTCGAGGTGGAAACCATGAATTCAGGCTGAAGTGAGCAACCAGAAAATCCTGATGTGTGCTCTCAGTTTATGATACCCTCCTTGTCACTACATTTTGCAGGTGAACACAGATATTTTTCTAAGTTAGAAATGACAAAGTATTTCTCACGTTGAACACAAAGGATCCCCCAGCAGACTTGTTTGTCCTGCACTCATTTTCTGTTGCACAGTGTAGGCATTTAAGCTGTGACCACTGACAGCTTTTTAATCCTTCTTCACCCCTTGGATACTCTTGTGTAACTTTGGAAAGCAATTTGTAACTTACGTGAGTGTGCAGAAAATACTCAGTGCTGATTCCCATGCAGTAGAGCAGTTACTTATAGCTGTCCTTTAGTTTGAGTGAAGTCCTTCACTTTATGTTCAGATTAACCAATGTTCCAACTGAATTTGATGTTATCTCTCTTTTATTGATGTGAATTATTTATAGCAGAACAGTTGATAGTTGAATCATCAAAATGCGATTCCTGAGACTATTATTTATGCTAAGATATTAATCCCATGCTCCTATTAAGATTTATCCCTCTGTTCCTTGTTCTGGATTCCTGAATTAAATTTAATTATTCCATCTTTCTCTTTTGCAGTTGAAGTGCACTTAGGTTTGTAAAGTAGAAGTATTAGCTTGTGAGTGACTGTGTTGAGGTCAAACACAAAATCTGTCTTCCCTGCTTTCCCGTAGGTGTGGGTTTGAATTTTTATCACAACCAAAGGCAGCTCATGGGAGGCACCTGCATTAAAGACAAACTGCTTTTCTGCATGGGATTTTTGTGGACATGTGGATGCAATATTTGGATGATATTCATTCTCTCCAAAGAGAACTTTTTGTTCTTGTTGTTGGGAGAGAGCCCAGGTGATACCAGAGGTGTAGCCCTGCAGTTTTCCTTCTTCCTGAACATCCTACTTGTGCTGTGTCTTTTCTGTTCCTGTCCTTCTCCTCCAGGATGAAGCTGCAGGAGACAGGTTTTTTTTCCCCAGCACATAGTTCCATGATTATTTTGTAAGCAGCTTCTTGGAACGAGTGTTTCCTTTCTCCCTTTTTTTTTTTTTTTCCTGCTTGGCACCAAGATAAAATGTGGCATTGGGTTTTGTGTGCAGAAATCCTGTGCAGCCTGGAGGGAGCACCTGCAGCCTGTGTGGTGTCAGCTGTGGGAAAGGGTGTTTGAAGATCTGTGTGAGGCAGAAACACATCCTGAGTGTGTCCCTGGCAATCCCAGCAGCCAGGAGGAGCTGTGTTGGGTGAATGAGTCTGGGGCCACTACAAAGGGAGGTGCCAAACTGGTTCTCTGGTAGCCTGAAAGATTTTGCAGCTTCAGGGTGAAGTGTGGCGGCTTTTATTTTCCTGCATTCCCCTCCCATGAGCAGAGGCCAGTAGAAGTGAGAGCTCCACACAGAGCTGTGGCTTCTCTCCCTTGCTTTGGGAAGGAAGAGGGGTGGAACACAAACGGGAACGTACTGTACATAACCAGATAAATCACAACTCTTTGAGGAGGTAATTTTGTCTTTCCAAGTTTTGCAGGCTGGACCAGGCAGCTCAGCAGCACTGGGGATTGCCCCCAGCCCAGTTCCCTGTCTCCATGCATCCTCCTGCCTTTGCCCTGCATCTTTGAAGTCAGAGGGGCTGCAGGTTATGGCAGCACATTTCATCTTGTGCAGCTACAGCCACAAGCGCTCCTGAAGCTGATTTTAAGACCTTTTATAATAATTACTGTTTTTCTTGCAGGCATTTCTCCATCTTTGTATTCCAGTCAAGTCCTCCATCTCTTGTGCTGATAGTAATGATGTTATGGCAGAGAGATCCCCCTGGCTTTATTAGACTTGAATTTATACAGTGCTTCTGTCCTGAATAATTCAGGACAGGGCCCAAACAGGGCTCCAGATAAAGGCCACTCATAAATGCAGGGCAACTCAGGTGTAAAGTTTGCAGCCATGGTTCTAGTTCATCCCTGGCCTTTCTTTGTATTTCTGATAAAAACAAAAAAAAATAGTAAAACAAAAATCCCAAATTCAATATAAACCAGTTCTCTCAAGGACTCTTCCTTCAGCATACCTGTATATTCATATACCAGGATTTTGAAAACCTTTTAGCTTTAGGCACCTACAGGTGGTTCCTCAGAAAACACACATCCAAAGCAGTAGTGCCTTTCATTTGTGTATGAATGTCCTCTAACCTCTGCTGTTTGCCTTTCATTTGTTCTGAGAGCAGAACTTAACTCATCCTCCTCCAGGGTGACAGGGTTAAACAGCTTCTGATATCGCTCAATGGAGTAGCAAGAGTGGCAGCCAATAAAATGCAGCCCATTTGAAATCGTTCCTAATGATTTAAAGAAGGAATAATGCCACCCAGAAGAACCATTTCTGCATTTCAAAAGATTTTTCTACAATATTTTCCCGTGACTGATGTGATGCAAGATGCAAGCCCTTGATCTTCAAATCATAGTTGTCTTTTCAGTGATAAATAGCAGAGTTCTGCTGCATCTGTGTGTGAGCACAAGTGTTCAAGAGTGGTGTTTGGGATTGCTGGAGTGGCAGATTCCCTGCACTTTCAGAAAAAACTTAATTATTCATTTAAATATTTAGGCAGAATGTGCTGATAGTCATGTCTACTCTTTCTGAAGAACTTGACCATTTGAAGCATGATGCAGCACAGAGTTTGGATTACCATTCCTGCTGTCACTGGGGCTTCCTTCAATTACAGGTTTGGGTTTTCATTTGCTTTGTGTTGATTGAGATCCGGGATACAGCTTGTTTGTGTAGTCACATGCAAATAAGAATAATATTTAAAACATATAGCACTTCACATACTCAAAACACAGTTTTGACATTTGCAGACGTTCTCACAACCCCTGTGTGGAGTAGGTAAATAGTGGAGATGTGACTTTAAGGCAGTTTTGCATGGAAGATAACATGTCATAGCATTGCTGATGGAAAACAGGCATCAGACCTCCAAACCCAAGAGTGATGTGAGGGGACCTGACACATTTAATGTTGTTTATATTTGTATCTCAGTTTCAGGGATGTCTTCTTCAAGTTTTCTTGACAGGGAGGAATAGTAAAATCCACTTTGCTTTTAATGAGCAATGAAATGATGTCACATCTTCCTGGAGGCTGGAGCCCCTCAAAAAGCTAAGAGAATTTCACAAGACTTGCAGGACAGGCTGGATTGTGCATCCCTGAAGTTGGCAGAGATACTGTCACTGAATTGGGTAGGATTTGTGTAACACCCCTGTCTCCTGGGTAGAGCTGACAACATTTCAGGGGCTGCTCATGGCAGAAATACCAGGTTGCATGATTTGCCATCGGTTCTTAAAAGAATTCTATTAAAACCATGTGTGTACATTAATATTTATGGAAAAATGAAGGCAATAAGCTGTTATCATTCTGCTTACTGCAGGGGTATTTGCAAGCCTTTCTCTGGCCCCAGGCTGTTGTCTGCTCACCTGTTGGTCCATCTGGTTGTATTGAGTGAGGAGGAACCACGCATCCAGTCATTCTTTGTATTTCTGTACCTGACAAACCTGTCAGTGTAAACTTATTTGGGTGGAAAGGATGAATCATGCTGGAATTAACATGCTGATTGAGTGGGAATTACATTTACAAATGTGCAGCACGGTGTGATGGAGTGTTTATGCCCCTGTGAAAAGGCATCTGGTGGCTGGAGTGGCAGCTCTTGAGCTCTCTGCAACTGCTTCTCAGTCGAGCTGCTCTGTGCCAGCTTTCCTCATCTGTATTGAAGGAAAGATAACCTTGTTGTAGAAAATTAGACAGAGATTCCAGAAAAAGATGGGAATTTTGACAGTGTCACCCTCGCATTTCTCTAACTGGATTTCCATTTCTAGCAGGAAAGAATAAATGAAACAACAATTGTTCCATTTTCGCACTGCTGTCGGGGAGGGAGCACGGAAGGAAACCAGACATCCTGAAATCTGTGGTCCTTAGGAGCTCTTTATTAAATGAAAAAGGAAGATACTTATCCATGATGTTGCCCTCCTGTATTTACAGGGATTTGAATGCATATATCGAGTCATTGGTACTAATGAGCTTATCAGAGTCTTTAAAGTGTTTTCTAAATCAACTAGACAGAGCAAACCCAGGCTGTCCTTGAGGCAGCTTTTTTTTTTTTTCCTTTTTTAAAAGAGATTATTATATTTCTCTCTCTAAGGTATTTACGTGATCTCAAATACAGAGCACTGATGTTCAGTGCATCTCCAGGAATGTAGATGGCACAGGGAGGAAATGACTGATTGGAAGAGTGGGGAATTGAGACCTGCTCTGATATAATGAATCCTAAGCAAGTATCCATCCTACTGCAGTTATTGCTGTCTCCTAATGTTCATGTGACTATTCAGAGGCAGATGGGCCTTCCCTCCTGTGCAACACTCTAAAAGTAATTTAAGCTCATGAAACAAAACAAGTATTCCACAATTATTAAGAGTTCATAACTTACTTTGTGTAATTCCACCCATCACAGGAAAGGATTTCAGCAGCTCTGCAGAATTGCAGCAATTTGAAGGATGCCACGCTCTTAATACCAGTTTTAGCAGACTTAATCTTTTGCTTCTGTAATTCCTAAGTGAGTCTGTGAATGCGAGGTGCGCAGTTCTGCAGATTTTGTTCATTGCTAAAATAAACAAATGAAAAAATTACCTTATTCCTCAAGGACTTTTAGCTCCATCTACAGCAGAGAATGTAATTATGCCCATATCATTGATCAGGGAACTCCTCCCCTCTCTCCAGTCTGTATAGCATCAGGATTTAGCATTTAAACTATATTTAAGTAACTGATGTATTAGACAAAGGAAGCCATGCAGTAAGTGGATTTCCATCTACTTTTAGCTCAGCACGCTTGTTGAACGCGGGCCAAACTTCCTCGTTTCCTGGCATTTCCTTTATTGTAGCCTGAGGAGCAGCGAATATCTGTGTGCAATTGGAGGTTTCTAGCATTTCACTTCACTGAATTCCCTGTTCCCTGTTGTCTCGTACAGACTGTCAACCATTTGTATTTCTGGGTTGGAACTAATCAGACCCATCTGGTCTTGCTGACAGTGTGAGCCAGGAGAATAGCTCTGTACCATGATACAGGATCCTGGAACTTGGGGCACAGAGAAATTTACTGCCTCGCCTAGTCCTGCTTTTTAATAAATTCAACAGTGCCATAGCACGGCTCATTTTCTCCTTTGTTTATTCTAAATCAAAGACAGCAGTTGTCTGTCACACCACAAATCTATAAACACTAAGCAATCCATAGATTGAAACATTTCCTTCTTGCTCAACCTGTAAGTAGTTCTTTGCATCCATGCTGGACGGAGGATTTTGTGCCAGAAAGAGTTTTTCAGCTGCAGAGTAAATTAGAAACCAGACAAAGAATAATGATTGGCTTTTCAGTGTTTCTTAATATCAGCTGGTAAATGCAGGTGAGGTAGTGTAAGAGCTCCTGTTGCCTAGTCTGCATTGGAAAGAGCATCCAGGCAGCTCCTAGGTTGCTCAAAGAATGCCAAATCAAAGGCCATGTGTGGCACTAATGCTGCATATTGTATGAAGTGTGCGTACCTGGGAGTATTTGAATTACATCTTCATTGTCCATTAGGGAGAAAATTCAAGGCAAATCAAAGTTTGTATTGATTTTGGGACCGGGGAGGGGTTGTGGAGGATTATCTGAATAATTCTATTATTCACCTTTCTGTTGGAAAATTAAAGTGGATAGTGCAAAGAGCACTACTGAGAGAGATAAATGAGCTGCTTCACTCCAGAATGAACTCTCGTCTCAGCAAAATGTTGACATTATGTGCCTAAATTTCTTATGTACTTAGTAGAGTTATCTGCATAAAATATCCTTTAAATTCAAGAATGACTTCCATCAGCCCTGTAATGATATCAGGGGATGATTGTGCTCCCATTTCATTTCAGTGAGTGTACACAAATACTGCTATTCTACGAGATTATTAAATCGCAAAGGGCGCATTTTGTGATTATTTAGGACGGATTCCATTTCAGCAGATCCAAACCTTGCAACCTTGTTCAGAGCAGTAAAATAAACCTGTAAGATGAAGAAAGACATTGTTGTCCTTTGAGCAAACATACTGAACAAGGGATTCTGTAATTGAACTTCTACCAGCACCTTTGCCAGTGTAGTATCAAAGGTACAGAATTTGATAGAGCCACTTACAAGCCTTCTCACAAATCATGAGGCAGAAACACTGTGCTGGGGGATTTAAGGACTGTACCCAAAATGTGGGAGCTTTGCAGGATCCATGGGTGCATTTGTATCCCTACTCCATCCTGGCCCTGCCAGAGAGCTTAAAAGTAGTTTTAGTAGCAGTGGATTTAGCTCAGCTGTGCTAGTGCTTATTGCTGGCAAGCTTGAAAAAAGATAAAAAATCCAAAATCTCAGTCACCAGCAGACAGAAATTCTAACCTGCAGAGGGGAAGGAAAGGAAAGGTTTCTAGGAATGCAACTCAACAGAACCCTCACAGTATCATGCACCAAACAATTCACAGGCACGAAGGGTAAATGAGGCAGAGCATGGTTTGCTAATCTGGCGTGGAAATCAGAAACAAGAGCATCAGTTGCAGCTATAAATCTGCCTCACCAGGAACTTCTCAGCCTTTCTGTTCCTACCCCAAAAATTAGTTAGGGACTGTGAAGAATATTTGTTCATGCTGTAGGAAGGGGTGAAAAGAAGGTGTTACATGGGTGAGCAACAGCGCTGGTGGAAACGGTGCTGAAGGAAGAACTAAGGTTTTTTGCGAAAGTTTCTTGGCAAGAACGCATCTCTAAAGGTTTTCTGTGATGCAAATATCTCATTTTCCTCATCTTGGAGAGGAAAAGGTATTGGGGATAAAATTTCAAATTGCTCTTGAGCCATATCACAGGGTTTTCACTCTGTTTCTTAAGTCTTGTCTCAAATAAGCTCCAACTCAATAGAAATTTGCTTTAGTCCTAACGCTGTAAAAACCGAGTAAGCAGTTTGAGATTTGTCCCATTGATTTTGCCAAGTTTTGGTTGAGTGAGAACTTAATAAAGGTTTTGGATTGTGAAGATAAAGAACTGACTTCTGACATCCTGATTCAATTTCTAGCCAGTCATTTTACGGATTAACTCCCATTGAGTTCAGCGGGAGCGTGTCAGAGCAAGGGCTGAGTCAGGATCCAGCCCTCGCTCCCCTGCCAGGAGTCAATGTCTGCCTCCTTTAACCTGCCCATCGATCCAGGAGCTCAGAACTTCAGGGAAGAAGCAGCCACAGCTTCCGTGATGAGTTTGATCGTAGGGCAGGGGTTACGATGGCTCCAGCACACAGAAAATTAAAAGGAGTCCAAGCAGAGGGAGGGAAAGGGAGGACATTTGGTCCTGAGAGGAGAAAATGAGGTTTTATGGGCCTTGGTTGGCACAGGTTGCCACCTGTGTTGCCTCCTCTGTGTTTATCAGCAGAGGAGAGCAGTGAATTAGACCCACAGGTGTGGTTCTGGGCTGGTTTGGATCAAATCCCAGCACGCAGAAGGAGAAGGAAAATGTGCCTTGTGTTGGAGGTGGTGAAAAAGCACCAGGAAGGTGAGGTGAGTTCCTCACCATGGTGAGGAACATTCACCACACAGAACTGCACCACCAGCTGCAAAAATGGGTCCATTTGGAGACTGGTGGGCTGAGAATAGTTCATGTTTCTCAAGGATTGCAACTTCAAAGGGATTCCAGACCCCAGAGCTCCTGTCTGGGGGGTCCTCCTGCAGTGAGGGGCAGTGGTGTCTGTGAGCTGCTGTGGCTCTCCTGCCTCAGAGATGCCATCCATGGACACCCCCATAGCAGTGCTGCAAACTCCACACCCTTCTACTGCACAATTTAGAGACTTGGAAAGTCCCACTCAGCCTTCTCCGAAACAGGGGAGCAGTGAGGAAGCAGCCACTCGTGCTGTAAATACCCCTTCTTCCTTCAACAGCAGAAATCAGATGGTTTTCATACGATTTCCTGAGTTGCTGTCATCATTATTCTTCCTTTTCTATTATTTTCTTTCATGTCTTTTTAAATCACTTATGTCTACCCATTTGAGCAGTTGTGATGTATCCAGGATATTTCCTGTGAGATGCCTGTCTGAGTTTGGTGGGAAATACATAGCATTTGTACAAATTCTCATTAATAGACAATACGTCTGGGAAGGCTGGAAGATCTCTGATTTTGAGGGGAGTACATTAATTGTAAAAGCAAGACTGTTTGATTTTTGGTGGAGATTAATAAACTAGTGAGATTTTGTTTGGCAACATGAAGTTTCTTTTTTTTTGGGTTGCATAAGCATGGCACAGTCGCTTAAACACTTTAAATCAATTTTCTTTGCACTCTTAGAATTCAAAAACCACAAAATGGATTTCTTTCAAGTTTCTTGTATTCCAAGATTCAGCCCAGAGGGATTTTTTTTTTTTATTATTTTTTTTTTTTTGTGGCTTAGAATAGGGTTTTGTAGTGAAAAGCCTGACAGATCCTTTGCTGTACTGTCACTAGGTACAATGCTCTAATATATAGTGCAAGATTAACTTGTATTTTAATAAAGTATCTTGAACAGAATAAAGGGAGCATTTAAAAAGTATTAGTTGAAATCTGTGTTCGTTTGGTTTGAAGCAGTGTTAAGAGAATACACCTTCTTTAGTTTCCCTGGTTCAGTCAAGAGTATAAGCAGCAAAACTGTGATGTAGGGAGCCTTTCAAATGGTTAAACATTTCAGTCCTCTGTTCCTTACAAAAGTTGATGTCTTTTGAAAATGTAGCTACTCTGTCAGCTTCTCAGAATGATAAAAATGTGCTGGATTTCTTTGTGTAACATATCCCTTCTTCCCAATTTCTTGCTAAAAGAAAAGAAATAATAAAGGGCATCATGGTCTTTCTGTCCATTCCAAACCCTGGCAGTTGTTTGCTCCCTGCCCCTCATCACACAAGGGCCATTCCCAGACCAGGGGCACTGCTGACACAGCAGCCTGGGCTCCCATTGCCCCAGGAACAATTCCCAGCCTGCAAAACTATGGGGTCCATTAGCTCAGGTTCTGCTTCTAGTTGTTTTTCCCTGCAGATGTGTGGGATGGTAGCTTTTCATGTGTGTTGGATTACTGAAGGAGTTAAAATTGTCCATTTTTTAAACGTTTGTTTATATATATGCATTATACAGGTTCTAGTTGTATGCACTGGCACAGTCAGATGGATGCATATTTAAATAGATGTATGTTTATTTATGTAAATTTGCATTATCCATCTCAAGTATCTCGTACTGGCAAAGATAAGATGTGATTCATAGCAGGACCTTTGATCTGATCCCATGTGTTAGATCTTACAGGACGTAAAGCTTGATAAGGTTTGTGAGAGCCCTGATTACTTAGGTAGGAAAGATGGCCAGGGTTGGATTAGTACAGACTATAAACCTTTGTTCTTTGGAGCAAGCTCTAATTAAGGGGGTAATGAGCAAGATCCTTGTGCTGCTAACACCATCCATACTGACTGCTGAGAGCTGTGGGATTGACTGCGAGCGAGGAGGAGGTTCTAGACCATTGGCCTCATCTCAAAGGGCCATTTCTATTTCACATGAAGCACGCAAATATAAACTGCAGGAACATGTCTGTGGAATAACTTCATCCAGAGTTATTGCAGCTCTGTCCAAACCAGAGCCTCGTCCTTACTTGGTGGAACAGGAGCTTGGGTGCACAACACTGTACACCGTGTCCTGAGTGTCACAGATGTGTCACAGCCATGCACCAGAGTGATTCCACATCCACTGAATCCATCTTCAGATTCTTAGAGGTGCTGTAAAAAGCACAGCCCCTTTCCCATGTTTCTGCTAGGATAGTTGTATACCATGGATGTCTGATCCCCCTTGCACATCCACATCGACTTTGAAAGTGGAAACTATAATATTATGTAATCTTGGCTTGAAGGCAAATATTAGCTAATTTAACCAGATATAATCTACCCCCAAATGTCTACACTAGTCACCATTGAAGCAGTGCTTTTAAAAGGTTCCTTAAAATAAGCACAAATTTAAAATTGTATGTTCAGCTCTCAGGAAAATAACTAGTATTTAACTGGAGCACTGGTTTC
Source organism: Poecile atricapillus (assembly GCF_030490865.1). NCBI lineage: Eukaryota > Metazoa > Chordata > Aves > Passeriformes > Paridae > Poecile > Poecile atricapillus. The sequence continues at coordinate 4,563,312 of NC_081263.1, forward strand.
CCTTACCATGCACTGCTGATTTACTGAAGCTGGACAAAGTAATTCCCATCAGCATTGACTGAGAATGTCCAGGTTTTGCCTTTCAATTAATTATGAAACAATCTGTTGTCAGCAATCCCAACAGATAGTGAGACTTTGCCATTCAGAGTTAATGTGGATGAATGTGGATGTAGTGAGGCACTGGGAAGAAAGGCTGTAATGAAATTCAGCCTGAACTGAACTGGAGAAAAAGGGCAGAGAGGAGAAGAATGAGCACATTGAGATCCTGGACAAACAGAGAGGGGCTGATGAATTTTTCAGTTCCAGCAGGCAGGGTGGCTGCTGGGCTCCGAGGGACTTGGCATGGGGAGTGGATAATGCAGCATCTCTCAGGGAGGGAAAGTCCATCTGGGCCCCATCAATGAGCTGGGCTGGGCATGGCAGAGCGAGAGCTGCTTTCCTGAGCTGTCACCAGGACACACCGGGGTGTTCCCACCTTCTGCAGCTGCAGCTTCTCATCTGTGGGAAGGACGTAGCAGCAGCAGAATCTTCCAAAGCAGGGAGTGTTTGTGTAGCTCCATCCTCACCATATCTCTTTTGCTGATGTCTGTAACTGCTCCTCCCTCAGAGTATGAAGGAATGTTGTAAGATTGCAGAAGTGTGAAAAGACCCACTGGTGGCAATTGCTGATGTGCTCAAACGTGTGAGACCCAGAGCAGGGCTGTGTTTGCCGCGGGCACTTCTGTCCCTGCCGCATGTCCCTGTGTGAGTGACACTGCTGTGTGGACACATCCAGTGTTCATCCAGCTGTCTGCAGGGATTCAGTACCCCAGGGATGCAGGCAGGTGTCAGGTGGGATTTGCTAAATGCTCAAACCAGTTGGCTCCTTAACACCCGGTGAAATGAGTCTGATCAGGTGCATAATTCACTTGTGCAAGGCACTGGGACAAATCTTTGTGCCAGCAAAATGCTCCTTGAAACCACCCCCAAAAACCCCATCTAATAGATGGCTGTAGGAAGTTTTGAAGATTCAGCCTGTGACACAGCACATGAGTTTGCTTTTTGGTACTTTTCCCTCAGTAACTTTAGGAGTCATTTTTTGTCTGTGTTTGGAATGCCACAGGGCTGTGCCTGCTGAGAAATTAGCAGAAAGCCATGCAGTCCATCCATCATTGTTGGTGTGTTTGTTGGTTTTTTTCTTCCCATGTTGTATATTGAAACCCATAATTAAGACTAATCTTTTAAATGCCTTTGTAGAAAAAGAACACAGCAGGCATGGAGTGGACTTTTTATTAAAATTAACAAAAGAAGAAAAATTTGTACATAACATATAACTACTGAACATAGACTTAATAATTGAAAGGACTTGTGTAGGCCTAGTATCCTACAGATGCTGAGTAAATAAAATTGCTATTGCTGGCAGATCGATATTTCTGTTCGCAATAAAAATTTATAATTTAGGATAAACAGTTCTTCCATTATAGGCTCTGGAATTCATTGGAATATGTCCAGCATGTTAACAGCAACAAAAATAATTAAGAATCACCAACAGTTGTCAAGAACTGTATATTTATAGTTAGGACAGAAGACATTCTCTTCTGAAGTAGAGGATGCTATTCAAACACTAAGGTGCTACTGTGTATAGTGGCCAGGTTTGGGGAATTAGACACACCCTTTTTAAAGCATGTGCTTATCTGCTGTCCTGGATCTAACCAGTCACCTGTGCTGAATGAAGCAAAGCACATGCCAGTGTATTTTATAACCGTGAAAATGATGCTATTTACAGCTACCAAGGCAATGATGCTATAAATAAACATTGATTTGGGGTCTTTTAGCCTCTCCAATTCAGCGCCTAACAGTCCAGTTTTTCATAACCAATAAAACTGCTTTGGGTTCTTATTGATATTCATCATTCCAGATTGTGTTTTAATATTCTGGAAGAATTAAAAAATATTTTTATCCCTCTTTTGTCTGTAGCTTTACTTAAAAATCAACTGGAGATTTTAATCTCCTTAAGAATACATGAATGTTCAAAAGAGGGAATGGGTGATTTCTCTCTTGGGTGGTACAAGTTGATTATCTTCCTGATTGCCATTTCTCCCTGTTAAATGGTTTTAGTGACTACCTAGGAGCTGGAATGTCCCAGATGTAGCTTCTTAGCAGATGATGAATGCCTTTTATAACATGCCCTTCATAGGGGCTTAGACAGTCTGGAAGGATTCACAATAATACCTCAAGATTACTCTGAACACACAAACACAATAGCACTGCAGCTGCTGTTTATTCATCTTTCATGAGGCTCGTGGAGGCACAAAGAGCAAGGTTGCTTCCTGATTTACTGGGGTCATTTAGCATCAAACGTGTTCCAGACCTTTGAGTGTGTCATGTTAAGGCTGTGCTGCACTATGTGCAAAGATTTTATTTTTAATTTATGCTGTCTGCTGCTATCCTTCCTTCCTTCCTTCCTTCCTTCCTTCCTTCCTTCCTTCCTTCCTTCCTTCCTTCCTTCCTTCCTTCCTTCCTTCCTTCCTTCCTTCCTTCCTTCCTTCCTTCCTTCCTTCCTTCCTTCCTTCCTTCCTTCCTTCCTTCCTTCCTTCCTTCCTTCCTTCCTTCCTTCCTTCCTTCCTTCCTTCCTTCCTTCCTTCCTTCCTTCCTTCCTTCCTTCCTTCCTTCCTTCCTTCCTTCCTTCCTTCCTTCCTTCCTTCCTTCCTTCCTTCCTTCCTTCCTTCCCTCCTTCCTTCCCTCCTTCCTTCCCTCCTTCCTTCCCTCCTTCCTTCCCTCCTTCCTTCCCTCCTTCCTTCCTTCCCTCCTTCCTTCCCTCCTTCCTTCCCTCCTTCCTTCCCTCCTTCCTTCCCTCCTTCCTTCCCTCCTTCCTTCCCTCCTTCCTTCCCTCCTTCCTTCCTTCCCTCCTTCCTCCCGTCCCTCCTTCCTCCCGTCCCTCCTTCCTCCCATCCCTCCTTCCCTCCCATCCATCCATCCACTCTGGACCTTTCAGAGCTGTTCCCCCTTGTCCAGAGTCCCTCTCCAGCTCTCTCATAGCCCTGTCCATGTTTTGAACCTTGCCTGAAAGGGTGAGGAGAAGAAAGAACGTGGCCCATAATTGCAGATCTATTAACAAATGACTGAAATTAAACACGCTGTTATCACCGTGACTGGGCTGTGCACAGTGATTTTGGAGATGGAGCCTCAAGAATGATTTTGGAGCTCTCTGGACCCCAAGGGCTAATTGCTGTAGTCTGGCTGTGGATTGGGAATAGATCCAGCTGTGAGGACATCTCACCACCTTTTTCTACACCATTTACAGGGGGGGACCCTTGCTTTTACTGGGGTAAAGCTTCACTGAAGTTACTATTATTACTGCTTTACAACTCTTGCTATCTCTTGCTAAGAATAAATAGGTGAAATTGAACTTTTTGCTTAAATGTCTCTTTTATCTTCCTGGGGTGAATATCTGCCATGGCATTCCCTTGTTCCTCAGTATTGTCTGGGAAGCTTTACCTTTCTTCTGTATTCTTGATATTTTCTCTTCTCTTCTAAAAGAAACCCCAGCAAAATGCAAGCAAACAAAAAAGAAGGCATCACAGAACCTGACCTCCTTCCCCTCCCAACACATTGAAAGGCTTTAATGAAAATAACTTTTGGCAGCTGTGTTTGAGTGACCAATGTGGAATGGGATGTGACATCGGAGCATAAACAAAACGGATAAATGTATGCAGGATGCAATACTACAGCTGGAATAAAAGATTCAGATGCCTCTCCTTTTTGACACATCACATTGTAAGGTCACAGACTGAGCTGAAGATGCAACTTGAGGAATGGAAATGTCTGGGTTGATGTAAACTGGTTTTAACCCCCCCAGTATTTCGAGATAAATAGTGTTGACTTGGAGAAGGCATATCCTCACTTTGCATTCAACCTCTCTGCTTCCTGTAAAACATTTTAAATCTTAGGGGCCTGAGCCAGCCACAAATTAGGGAATAATGGGGGTATCAATAAGGTTGTTTCATGGCTCTTAAAATTAAAGGAATTCTTAGTGAGCTACCAGCAGCTTGCTTTTTTTTTTTCCCTTTCTTGCCAGCTCTTCACTGTATTCACTTTAAAATTCTTCAATGGAGATTGGCGTGGTAAGATCAAAATCGGTGCTGTGTAAAAAGCAAGTTTTTACAGTTCAGTCCTTTTTTTTTTCTTGTACCTGGTAAGAAAAGATGTCATTAGGAGGACTGGCGATTTTCACCTCAAATGAAATGTCAGATCTAATATTCCCTATGAGTCTCGGTGTCTTTGTTAAGGTCTCATTATCTTGTGAACATGTGGACCAAGTCCAAAAGAATTATATCTTTAATATTTGTCTTTCAGTCTCATGTCCTTTTTGCTTCTAACAGAGCTGAGACAGGGAGGGTTTGTTAGTGCAGGGATTACTTCATTAGTTTGATTCGGCATGTCTTGGATTCACAGTGCTTTCAAGAGACATCACGAAATAAATTCAAAATGTGTTATGAGGATGCCCACAGAGCAAATAACATGGGCAAATTACCTCACTGCTAAAGGGAAAATAAAAATCACATATCTACTGCAGACAATATGACAAAATAGAGCAGCATGCAGGGGGGAAATCTCCTGTAAATACTGCACATTCATATTCATGTGTTTTACATTAAAGCAGTAGAATCCAGATAAAACTGCACTTATTAAAATAAAACATTTCTAAGAAACAAAACAAATAGCTAAGTGCTGGGGAAGCAAAGTGAAGCTTTTAAAGTACTGTTTCCTAAAAAAAATAATCTTCTTATGTAACTTAGAGTGGCTTTTAATTATCTACACAGCTCCAGCAAGCAGAGCAGTGGTGAACTTGGGAATGTGTGGCACCATTTAGATTTTAAGTGTTACTCATTTTGCAGCCACAGTGGTTTAAGGGAGACAGCACCTTTGTGAATTTTACTACAAGGAATTAATTTGGAAATTCTCCTTTGCACTGGTAGCTGTTTTGAAAATGTATCCACATGGATTAGCACGGGGTAGAGCAGCCTCCAAAATCAGTTGTTTTAAATAACATTTATGTGTGTGTGTGTGTGTGTGTGTGCATTTTGAAAGGAACTGATGAAATCATCATTTCTGGAAGGATGGATTTGGGTATCCATAGCTTGAAGAAACTGACAGTGAATTTGGAGTTTGAGAAATGTTATCCTGCAATGAAAAGACTGTAATATGATGTTATGACAAATTCAGAGCATAATAAGATTTATAGAGATGTTGCTGTTGACATCAGCAATGTCGAGATTAGGTCTTCACAAGTTTCTGTGGGAATAATCTCTATGGATAGCTCATTTACAAACATGAGTGGATCATTTAGACTCATGGGACATGTTTATTATTCACATGTAAGTAATTAATATTCAAACATAGGGGAATCTATTCCTCTTACTTATTTGTCTTACAGGAACTGACCTTTTTCCCCATCCAAAAGGTTCCCTTCCCACGTGTCCTGGCAAAGGTGGCACACGGGGTGCAGTGGGCAAGAGGGGCTCGAAGGGAAGGGCTTTTGGCAGGATGCAACTTGCAAACTTCATTTAGACCAATTATGCACATCAATTCCTGCCTAAAGAGTTCCATTTGATGAGTTTTCATGCAAGTTAGATACAGCCCCTAATTATATATGAGTAAACATGGCTAAACACATCCCTTTGGTTATTTTATCATTGAAATAAACTCCAAATCAAAGCAGGACACAATCATCTATAGCAAGGTTACCTCCTCCTATTGCAGGCACTGAGCATTCATATATTAGAAAGCATTTATTTAAATATTCAATTAAAACCAGGCATCATTGTACTGTAAATAACATTTAAATTGACAGAAAATGGAAAGTATTTAACTACATGCAAATTATGGAGGATGGTTTTAGGGGCATAAATTTCATTCGGCGCCTTGCTTTGGGAAGGAGCATTTTTATGCATATCTTCTAAGTGACAGAATCTCAGGAGGAAGAACATCAGGCACCCCAACTGCTGGTGTTTTTGAAAAGCTCTCCAAAGACTTGAATTCTTCGAATTAAGATGTTAAAATCCTGCACTCGTTAATATGGGGATTAGTTAAATGTGAGCCAGCATGTATACACGTACCGTAATTAGGGATTTTATTTGATCTTTATATATTTGATGAAAGCAGTGTGAGAAAAAGAGTCATCTCAAAAAAAAAAAAAAATAAAACCCACTTCAGTTTTGCAGTGATTGTTCCTCTGATGGTGCTTTCTGGAAACCTTTGCTGCTGCAGCTGGGGCAGCGATGGCCATTGCTGAGCTCTTACAGGCGCGTGGGCTCGCTTCTGCCGGGATGTGAGGGGGCTGGCGGCAATATTCCTGCTCACATTCCCACCGGGATTCTTCTTCCTTCCCCCTTCTCACCAGGGAGAAAGAAAGAACCAGGAATTCCTCTGTAGCCAAGTCCCCAGTGTGGATGTGAGGGGGCGGGTGCCGCCCACCCGGGGGTGGATGTCTCTCATTTGCTTTTCTAGACCAAATATTCCTCAGAGAAAATTGTTTGGAATGGCTGAAGGCTTTGCTGTTCATGCTGGGAAGGGCTGTTCCACTGCTCTGGATTTTTTACTTCTCTCTTCTGGGCTTTGGGTCTCTATCAAGTCCTTCTCTTAAGATACCATTCTGCTTTTTCTGCCTTCATATAAGGAGAAGAACACAAAGTCAATGTTTACCCCAGCTCAGAATGTACCTGTGCCTCAGCTCTGCCTCCACATGTGCTGGAAACTGGGTATTTGCAAATCCTCACTTTGCAGGTGCAAGAAGAAATGTGCTAACGTTTTGACATTTTTGGCAACCCTTTAAATAGCCTCACACCTACATGGCCCAGAATTTCCTCCTGGCACACAGTTTCTGCAGCTTTCTGTGCTTATTTTGGGGCTCCTCCACAGGTTGGTGTCACTGGATGTGGGAACACAGGTGCAGGTGTGTGCACACTGGGGCTGAGGAGTGAAAATCCATCCCTTCTGCAGAATAAAGTCTTTTATTTCCTCCAGACCACATTTGAATGTAATACAAAACATAATGGGACTTTGCACTTCTGGAAGCCAGTCCATACCACCCACTTTGCTTTTTGTTACAGTGTGAGGGAAACACGAGCAAAATCATATTGCATGAGGTGCAAAAGAAGCTGCAATGTCCTGACACCCACATACCAGGAGGAAAAAAAAAATAGTCTAGATCTGTAATTTTGCCCACCTAAAAACTTAAAGAAAGAAAAACCACTCCACCACGCTTCCTTCCAGTGTATTTTGTGGGCTTATATTCAGTGTAGTTGGGAGAGAAATTCAGAAATTAATTCTTTGTCCTGTTTGGTGGCAAGGTCCCATTGACATAAGGGTTGTCAAAGGGTCACCCTGAATTTAGGTCACCCCCTTTTCCACAGGTGCTTTGTGGGGAGAGTGGGAGAATGTGCCTTATTGCCCCATACTCACAGATTCTCTCTGTAGATGTTCCATTGCCATTTTTGCTGGCACATCTTTTGTTCTGTACCACGCAGTGGAATGGGAGATATAATTTTGTGTGAGTTACCTACAGATCCTGTGCACTGCCACTAAGTAGCTCTGTGCAGTGAGGATTTTCTTTTGCTGACAAACTGAATAATGGGTCTTCTCTGAAATTTAAAGAAAATAATAGTAAATTAAAAATCTGATGCAGTGGAATATAGTTAAATTGGGAGGTGGCAAAATAGATGAGCTATTTCTCTGTCTCTCTGTATATATATTTTTCTTTCTCCTGCCCTGTGTTTATTTATGTATATAGACTTCTGATGTTAATTGGACCCAATCAGTAAAAAGATGTCTGAGCATCTTTTAAAATTTGGGTACAAATGCCCCTGAAGTGGGGAGACCCATTTGCAAACATCCCTTAACTGCTGCCTGAGTGGCACTAGGCACAGAGCTCAGGCTTGTGCCAAGAGGAGTGTTGTCCATGAATATACAGGAGCTGACTGCTCTGTGTACACGGCACTGAACGCATGGAAGGGCTGAATCCATTAAAACTGAAACAACAGTTACCTAAAAAAAGGCAGGTTGTTCTTCCATTAAAGCATATGGTGAACTTGTAAATTCCAAGGGCTGGGTGAAAGAATGGACGTTAAAATAATCAGATTTGTCATCTTGTCCCTGCTGCAGTGTAAGAGAGTCACTGGAGCTGAAAGCGTTCCTGCCGTGGGTCCAACCGGCTGCAAAACGGCTCCAGAGCCGCTGCTTCCCCCGGGATCCCCCTGGGATCCCCTGGGATCCCCCTGGGACACGGCCTGGGAGCTCCAGCTCCATCCTGGACCCACCAAGAGGGGCCAGAGCAGGGGATGCTGAGCTGGTGGTGGGATGGGGATTTGGGAGCTCCCCAGCACTGGGAGCTGCTGTGAGTGCTGAGGTGCACAAAGGGGCAGAAGGCTCCCAGCATCTCACGGGTGTGGGGTGAAATCACCCCCAGCACTCCAGCGTGGCACTGGCAAGCCCAGAGTTGGAAGGGATCTGTGTAAAGAGCAGGGTCAGCACTGCCAGGGCGGAGTGTGACCCTCCAGGATGTCCCAGTGTCACACCAGTGTCCCTCCAGGACCGTGTGCCTGGCCAGGACTCCAGCCGGCATCCGAGCCTTTGCAGGGCAGTGGAAGATGCTGCTGCCGTGGTACAGCACTTCCAGGTGTCCAGATGTTATCTGAGACTGCCAGAACGGTGCTGACAAAGGGAGAGAACAAAATGGAGATTTTCGAATCATTACCCCTCAAATCTGAAACAAATTTCATGGACCAAGGAAAAGGCTTCAGGGCCTTTTCTGAGTTTCCAAGGCTAGCTGCAAAAAAAACAGTGTTAAGAACTCAAAAAAGGTCACAATAATATTTTATAATAGCAAGTGTTCGCCTAAATGCAAAGGTTGGAGCCAGTGCTCCCCATAAATAATGCATACAAACAGAAAAGAGCAGAATCCAAGGGGTCTGTGTTATTCCTGCTAACATGCAGCAGTATCATTTTACAGGAGAAAAATACATATAGAAATTACAGAAAATGTTGAATACTTTTGCAAGCTGATTTTGAGAGACTGAGTGTCTTTGTATAAAGATGGGAATGACAGCTCATAGTACATTAAAGTGAATAGAGTTCCCAAGTCATTCAGCAATTGCAGAAATTCACTTAATCTCAGTTTTATACAGGGCAATTTTTTTTTTCTCCACCAGAACGATTGTCTGGGTTTGTGTGTCTGCTCTTTCTCTCTCTGCTCCCTCACCAGCTAAGGTGGGAACATGCAAGGAAATGTTACAGCTAATTTCACTTGTTCTATTCAAATTTACCTGTTTTAAACACAGTCCAAAAATGATATAAGTAGACAGTTATGAAAAGCTCATGTTTACCATTACCCAAACCAAAAAAGGGAAGAAGGTGAAGACACTGTCTCAGTTACTTAGTTTGATTTTATTAAGTCCCTGATAGAATTATAGAAAGTTTTGGGTTGGAAGGGACCTTAGAGATTATTTATTCCAACACCTTGCCATGGGCAGGGACACCTTCCACTAGACCAGGATGCTCCTGGCCTTGAACACTTATTTCTGATTAAAGTAGCTGATAAAAACAGCATGGATAAGATGTGGTTAACTGTTAAATGAGTGTTCAAAATGGTAATGAAGCCTGACAGATAGCATGAGCCTGAAAAATCTTTTCCTTCTAGCTGTAGGACAAGGAAAGCTGCTGGGAAGAATGGACATTTTGTAGATTCTTCATTATTTTTTCAACCACAGCAAGAGATGTGGAACCTCATGAGATGCTGTTGTAGGCAGACACACTTTCTGCCTTTCAAATTCTGCTTAATCTTGAATGTAGAATCTGTGGCTGCCCTATTTGCATTTGCAGAAAGCCAGCTGGAATAAATTCAACTCCGTTACAATAAAAATTTGTAGGCAAGACTCCTCTCCAATAACATTCCTGCTGCACTTCCCTAAATAAAACCTTGGCAATCCATAAGCTGGAGAGGGGCTAAACCTGAGTGTAGGATTTGAGGCCTGGTGTGTTAAATGACTTTGGGTCATGAGCTGGCCTCTGTAATTAGCCCTGCCCCAGGTTTGTGTGGTTTGGGTGTCCAGGTGTGGGGATTGCACAGGAACAGGTGCAAGTACAAAGCACACGATGACTAATTTGTAGGATGCCCCTGTAATTTCATGCATATTAAGGCAGTTATGCAGAACAGTTTCAGTACATTTGGAAGCACAGATCTTGCACATTCAAGTTGATCAGTGAAAATGAAGCTTGTAGCTGTTTGTGCTGATTAGCATTTGAATACCAACCTACCCAGTTTTGGGGCAGAAAGGGAACTATCCCATGGGATTACTCATAAAAGTAATCCCAGGTGGTTATTTATAAAACTCCAGTGTCAGTAAGTTATTTCAGAAACAAAGTATTTCTATTTTAATGGTGAACAAAACTGCATTCACGTTCTGTTGCTCAGTTTTCAGTATCCTGCAGAATTCATTTGCCAATTGCTTTTAAACATCAGCAGCTCTTATCCATTCCAACATCAGAGGAATTTGAAAGAGAGCTCCATGCAGAATTGATCTGATCCAGCAACATCAGGATTATGTTTTGTGTGAGGGTTTTTTTCAGGTGTAAGTAGACCAGAATGTTCCCAAATCATAATTTTTCTATTTTTTTCTTTGCCAAGATCAAGGAGAGCTTGCCAGTTTTTACTGGAAGAATAAGAATTTTCAGAAAACTCCTGTAGATCTCCAAACTGTTCATAAATTTATTGACAGTTGGCAGCCCTGCTGTGTGTGCTGTACTGTTATATATCTGCCTTCTTCACATCTGCTTTGTCGGGGTATGAGACAGCGAGGCAAAAGTAGCTTAAGGAGGCTTAGCAGTGTCTGTAAATAAAATGGGGAAAAAAGCTTTATTTTTTTTCCCTTCCTCAAAAGATTTTCCATTTTTTTAACGTGAAGGGATTTTAACGAAATCCTTGAGTTTAAGAACAGCAAGTGCAAAACAAAGGGGTCTAGCTCTTGTGTTTCCTGTGAGTAATTCCCTCAGACAGGAGATGAGGGAGTGGAAAAGAACATCCTCCAATTGCAAAAAGCAAAGTCTCCTTTGCTTTTACTGCTGATTAAAATCTCAGTGCAGTATTAGTGCTCGGATCCCTCTGTACACAGGTGATGTTTAGTTTATAACAGCATCCTGGCTATTTTCCTGCCTTGTTCCATAAAAAGGCTCCCAGTCACAGCATGGCAGCTCAGGGTGTCAGTGCACATCCAAACCTTTCATTCTGCAAGGAAAACAGGCTGCTCTGGTTTTTCCCCTGCAGAGCCAAGCCCAGGGCTGCTCCTGGCACTGCAGCTCACCTGTGATGCATCGCGCCCTGCTTTGTGCTGACCGCGCTCTACGGATTGCACCCCTCCTGCCCAGTCCTGCAAAGTCAAATTTAACTGGGAAAATTGAAGTACAGTGTCTGGGGCTTAGTGAAGCACAGCAAATCCTTTCTATAAGCTATAGAGGTGACCTTTTAAACCACCTCCCACACCAAGCCTCCTACTTTTATTTTTGACAGTGAATATAAACCATAGGAAGGGCTACTGAGAGGGCTGTAATACTTGTGCTCTGCTTGTGACTTCTAAAAGAATTTCAGGAGGGCCTAGGAATCTCTCCTGTTTGTGATTTGACACAGTTAGAGGGACTTCAGTGCCATGACAAATGACAGTATTAACTCAACACCCTAATTCAGGTGAACAGAGCCACTGGCCAGATTTGATCCTTCCATAGGCAATGGATAAGCACAGAGACAGAGCTGCTGAATCAGACAGTAGTTTAAACATCTACTTCATTTTAATTGAGCCTAAGAAGTATTTTTAGGGAATGTTTAAAGTACAAAGGAAAATTTTGTTTAAAAATAGATTTTTGACAATGTAAAATAGGTTAGTGCTTCCTTTGAGGCAAACAAACAACCCACTTAAGAATTAAAAATTTCCAAGCAAATGATTTGGAAATCCTTCCTTCTTGAAGCGTGATCAAAGTAAAGTCTTGACAGGTAGCATTTATCACAGGTAGTACCTTCTGCTCAGTAAGTACCTGATGAGGCAAAAAGAAAAATTAAAATGGGGGTTCATGGTTACATGAGCGTCTATTGTACTTAAAGCATAAAAATCCTCCTTTTAGGAAAAACTTCAGTTTTCACAGAAGCCACAGCTCTGTTTTGAAACTGTGAGTTTGTCATTACATAACAATTTGGGATTTGGGGATGGAAGAAGCAGAAATGGAGAAGAGGGGCTGGATTGCTCTTTCCAGATTGCAGAGCAGGATTGGCTGGGCACCCTGGTGCCTTTATCAGGATGCTGGTCCTTGGAAATGTTTCACATGGTGGAACTTCAGCCTTGCCATAATCCTATGCAAAGCACTTGAGTGCTTAATTTTCAGCCTGGAAATGGACCAAGTGAAGTGAATAAGGATTAGTTAGGGTCTGAGGAGAAAACTTCCAAAAGGCATAGAGGACAGTTAGAGCATCTAATTCTTTTCAAAAGCCAGAGGAAGTCAAGCACCTCGTACACACATTCAGAGATTGTAAATCTTTCCATAAGGTAAAAAGCATGCATTGAAGTGATGTGCTGCATTAAGAAGCTCCTCTATGACGAATTTCTCCTCCATCTCAATGTTCAGCCTCAATTTCCTTTCATTACTTGAATCCCTTCTCTCCTAGGTACAGCAGCTGACACCCCTCTCTATAGTCACTTTCTTCTTTCTCACTTTCCTTCAGGTCTGGCTTTGAACCAGTGTGTTGTGCTGTAGGTGATGAAATGATTATTTTTTTCCCCCAAAAATAAGATCTTTAAAAGAGAAATTTTTGTATCCTCCTTCTTTAACTTGATATAGATGTCACGACATTCCCTATTCACAGAACAATTCTTCCTCATTTGAATGGTTAAGAAGCAGAAACATTGACACTGATTGTGGAGATAACATGGTAACTGAGATTTGATGGGAATGCAAAGAAGTGGTTCAGGCTGTGTTTTTGAATATTTCTGGATTGCCATCATGCCTAGAACTTTAAACTCTCTTTCCATAAGAGTTCCAGTGCAGTAGCAACAGATTTCAGATCTTGCTTATAATGCACTCAGCCTGATACCTCTTGAGTGGGTAGAAGGTGCACAGTTAATTATTCCCCCCATGAAAAGTGTGTTTTCAAGAGCAGCCATGTCAAAATTCACTGAGCGCTGCAAGTGGTTATGAAATATAGCTGCAGTGTGTGGAAGGCATCCAAATATATCCTATTTCAGCTTCTCAGATCCACCATTCTGGATTTATGGGCACTCTTTCTGTGCATGAAGGACAGGATCTTAGAGCAAGGAATGCTGATTCTGTTTTCCTGAGGAGAAGTGATCCTTCTCTGTATTTTACTGAACAGCTGATTCTTAAAATAAACTGACTAAATGGGGAGGGGAAAATTTATTAAGCCTATCTGACAGCTCCCAGCCCCACCCCAAATACAGTAAGAATATACAGCCTAAGCGAGCTCCAGCCTAATGGATCCAGCTTAAAAGAATTTATTTAAAGAAATATTTAGCTGCTTCTCCATCCTGCACAGCAAGTGGCCCTCAGTCAGCAGCACTCCCTGCAGTGCAAGGACAGAGCTGCCTGGTGCTGGGATCCCATGGGACACCACAGCACAGGAGGCACACGTTCCTCGGGTACCTATGCCTACAACTGATGTCAAACCTTTAAAATATTTAGGAAGGTACAACTGCAAACTGCAAATAGGAGCATTACCCGTGCAAGGCTTTTAGTATTTTTTTGCTGGAGGCTGCAAGACTTTGCAGGGAAGGTGTTGAGGCTGTTGTCTGCACTCAGACACCCCAGCTTGCACTTGCAGTGGAAATGAAGCCTGTGAGCCAGCTGTTTTCTTTTGCAGATGTAGACACTTAACTACAAGCCACCTGATTGTCAGCAGTGGTGAGCAATCACAGCTCCCATTCATCTTTTTGAGAGCCTTGGTGCTTGCTGCTGTTGGAAATAAGACCACTTGTGCTCAGGTGCCTGACAGAAAGTGAGTTTGAAATTGTTTTGCCTTGAACAGGAATTACAATGATTTGCCTTCTTCAGGATGACTGAGCCAGGCTAACACACTTTGCCTTGACTCTGGAATCTGAGTTGTTCCTGAAAGGCTTTGCAGGTGACTTCATAGGATTTGGCATTCTTCAGGAGATGATGCTGCTTTTCTCTTTGTCACATTTACTTTGCATTTCTCTTTGACACTGATGCTCTGGTCAAATCTTGGCTGTTGTCTGAGCAGATGAAATGTCCCCTGGTTGTGTCAGGTGAGGTGTTGACAGTTCTCCAGGCAGGCAGTGTGTGCTGGTTCCTGCCTCTGGCACATCCCTGAAGTTGCTGTGGTTCCTGCTGTGTGCAGGCACCCTGTGCTCGGGGAGTGGCTGGCTTTTCCAGCTGCTGCCCTGGTGTTCAGGGATGAACACATGCAAAACAGACATGATCTGGCATGGAAATGAGCTCAGTTCTCAGAGAAAAGCATCCACAGAGTTTTGGCTTTCTGAAGGCACAAAACTTCCAGGTTTGTGGTACCAACATTTCATCTTCAGCCTTTTGTGAGCTCAGAACCCTTCCAGGGATGGATTACAGCCCTTCATGTTTTCTGATAAGTGCAGATCAGACACTTCCCTCAGCACACAGAAACTCTTCCTTATCTACTTCAGACATCTGTACCTCATGGCAAAAGTTCCATTTTTAAAGTTTTTCTCTGTACAAGAGATGTTACTAAAGCCATATTTTACAACTGTTTAGTGTAAAAGCTTCTTTGAGTCAGATGAAGGACTGAGCACTACGAATTCCACAGGGAAGTTTGGATCAGATTATGGATAGATATGTGTATTTTCAGGAAGCTGCTATCCCTGTTTATAACATAAATCAATCAGCAGCCTGGCTTTAAATCCAGTCAGTGAATGAATGTTGACTGAAACCATGTATGGAAGTGATGCCCCAGCTCAGGAGCCCTTTGGCTGACTCAGGCTCTCAGAGATGAAAAGTGTCTAAAAGATCCCTTCCAACACAATCTCTTCTGTGTTTTTGGAACAAGTTGCGTTCACAGGGGGCCACAGTCTGATGGGTTTGTGTTTTTTTGGCCCCTGATTGCTGGGTCTGCAAAGACAGCTCTCTAACTGGAAACATGAGGTGTGGAGACTCAGGTGGAATTTTGGGTGTCTAAGTCCAGGCTCTAGTGCCTTCATTTTGCAGTTTTTGAGATAGGCAGCAGAAAAGTAAATCGGTGGTAACACATGTAAAATAGCACAATTGCTTTTTAATTACTTGTCTAAATGGGAAACGATCAGGAGAGCAGGCAGGAGGCTAAACAAATGTCTAAATAGTAATTGACAAAAATTTTTGGTTTTATCCAGTGCTTTTTCCAGAACATTCCATGTTCTTTGAGACAAGGCTGCAGTTAGAAATGAACATCTCTCTTTCTCTGCAGCACACAGCAATGGGATTTCCAGAGCCCAAAATCTGTTAGACATTGAGCCAGACCATGCAGACAATTTTCCAAACGAAAGATACTGAGAGCTACTTTCAATTATCTAAAGCTGTGCCATTTGCCTGTTGAAATTTCCTCCTCTCCCACCCTTTTTCTCATCAGGCTGTAAAAGGCTGGTTGTTGACTGTCTTTTGTACTTTACACCACCAGCCTGTGCATTCACTAGGATGAAATCACCCACGTATTTCAGAGACGAGTCATTTACTGTGACCTTTAGCAATCTGAACGTACCTAATTACCTTGTTCCAGTTTGCTGGGCTTCCCTTGCCTCTCTCTGGCCAGGATCCTTCCTTCCCCCAACTTCTAAAATCCCAGGCAAGTAACCTGGATGGAAGTTAGCAGTGCTGAGATACAGAATTCCCACCGACAGCAAAGTGCTGACATGTCCAAATAAGTGTAAATAAGCTGAACGTTGTTTTTGAGAAACAACCATAATGCAAAAAAAATAAAAAAAAAAAAATACCCGTCTGGTTAAGGCTATCAAAGGGCTTGGCCTCAGATTTGCTGAGAGTAAAGAAGATTCCCACTTGCTTGAGCAGACTGTGGAGCAGCCATAGGCTTTTCAGTGGGTTTTTTTAGACTCACTAGACCAACAACACAAAGTGAGAGAAGAAAGTCTAAGGGAGAAAGTATTAGAACAGAAGGAAATGAAATGCAGCTAAAGAAAATTGATTCTGTTTCATCAAATACTTTTTGAAGTTATGAAGTTGCGGTATTTATCTCAGAAATACTTATTTTCTGCATGGATTTCAGAGCTATAAAAATATACATTCTCCTTTGTCAACATTTTTTCCTAAAAAAAGCTCAGTTTAGATAGCTGGACATGCACTAATCCCTTTTCATTCTACAAAAGAAGGAACAAGAAGGAGAGAAAACAAAATTATTTTGAGTCCTTATGAACTCAAACAATTTGTTTAAATGTATTTTATGCCAAATTTGCATTCTGAGCTGGAAAGCTTTTGGAATGATTCCTATGGACTTCAGAAGCCCAAGCATTCAAGTGGCACAAAGGACAAGAAATGTGAAAAAGCATGTCTAGTTGCAGAGTTTGGTATAATTCCTTCTGTAATTTTCACTTGGACTGCCCTTTCTATAAAGGGTTGTAGCCTGAGCAGGGTTAGAAACTTGGGTTGCTCAGGGTTGAGCTTTGCCTGGGACAAACAGGGACATGAGGGGACATTCCAGTCCAGAATTCTGCCTGTCCCTGGGCTTCTGCCTCTCCCTCTCGTGCTGGCATTTCCCATATGCTGTAGCAAAGAGTTCATTGCCACAAGATGTCACTGACACGAAGAATTTAGTGAGCATCTTCGATGGGAAATATGGCATTGAAGTGGCTGTGAAGCATTCACAGCTTCCAAATACCACACTTGCTAAATAAAAGACAGCTTGAAACTGCTTGGAACTGAGCTGATCTGCAGTTCCTAGGGTCAGGATGAATTCCCCACTGTTTTCCCCCTGTCTTCCTCTGCCCCAGGTAGGGAGCAGCATGCTGGGAGAGATTCCTGCCAGTTCTGATCTCATGCAGCAACTCCCAACATCCCATTCCCAGTTCAGTTTAGTCAGTGACTGGTTTTTGCCAGATCCTCAGTCTGTTAGATGGAAGTGACAATAATTACTTGTTTCCCAGGCATGGTGAAATGTTTAATTGCCTGAAATTGTAGTCTTGAGATGAAAATACTTGGAAACAAAAGCATTATTGCAATACTGAATTGCTGTTAAAACAGCTTTCCCCGTCATTAATACATCCACCATATTCTGGAAAGAAATTCATATAAAACACAACAGAAATGACAAATAATGCCAAACATTGTAAATAGTGGATCTGTGCTGTGTTCAGTGCTAGATCATGGTGAGTCATAGTGGAAAATAAGGCAGTAGCTGCTCTAGTTGGAGCACAGTAGATTTAGGGAGGGATAAATGTCCCAGCCTTCTGTGCTGAGGGTCCCCATTGCCTCTGGCTAAACCCTCACAGCTGCTGGTGTGGGCTAGTGGAGATTTTACCAAAGTGTTTTTAAACTGTTTTTCAGTCATTTTGGAATTTCACTCCCAGAAAAGGAACAGAAATACCTTGCGTGATTGCACGTCTGAAAACTTGCAGCTGGAAATGTTTAAATATTCCCTCTGTAAGGTTTTATTTTAATGAAGTCAAAATGTTTTGTGGCAGCTTTGTCACACATTTATTCTTCAGGTTCTTTCAGAATTTTTCAGGGCAGCTTTACCTGTTGTGGTGGTTTGTAGCTGAATCTCCTCTGTAACACGTTGTGATGGCAGCTACTGGAAGGTTAATAGGAAACTCTGTGTGGCACTTGCAGCAAGTTACAACTTTTTGATTGGAATTTAGGATGTGTCAGAAGAGAGCCTTCTCTGTGAGTTAAATTTTGCAGAGGAAACTTTAACTCCTCCAAATGCGCCTGCTAAATAAAAGAGTAGTGAGTCAAAAACACAAGACAGGATCAAGTGCAGCTTGATGAAACATTCCCCAGCATCCAGAGAATGCTCCAACATCCCTGCCTGCAGGGTTCTTCCTCTCAAAGGCACTGCCAGGAGTCTTGTATGATCTTCACAGACACTTTTTCTCTGGAGCCAAACCTTCTGCACACCCTGGGTTTATCCAGGTGTGGTGGGTCAGGTGAAACGGGCAGAATCCCACTGAAGATGCAGCAGGGTCTCCCTGTGATTGCCAGCTGGCCTCTGTTGAGAAATGTCCCTAATTCCCATAATAGTGTGCCTATTTCATGGTGCTTTAAAGTGAGAACTCTCGGGTGGCTGGCCACATAAGCAGCTTTCACATAAACACTTCAGTTCTGCTGCAAATGGCTTAGGTGCTGATAACACCCTTGAACACGGCACAGAGCTCGGTGTTTGTGTGCTACACTTAAATTGTCTCAGGCACATTAGACCCACCTGGTGTGCACATCCCATACAGCTGCCTTTCCAAAGAACTCCTCAATCATCTCCTGGTGCTTTGTTCTCTCTGTCTGTTTAGGTAGAAACACAACTACACACCATGGGCAAAGCGCTGAGGGTGCTTATTTAAACTCTGCTTTTTTGTAAGGTGTGTGTGCAAATTTGCAGTTGGAAGTCACTGTGTGCAAATGGCAGACTGATGCCCAGAACAGTTGTTCTGGCACAAACACACTGAGCCTACATGAGCATCTGTCATTAGATTTATACATCAGTCAAATTCCTGCTTGGTTGTTTGACCTTTGTAAGATGGAGTGCGTGAAGATTTAATACAGGCTTAATAAGTCTGAGGCTTGAACAGATTTTGCTTAAAAGACATTTTATACAAGTTTCTTACTACTTTCTCTAGGGCTAAGTCGAGTGGGATTTGTTCCAAACTCCAATTCCAGACATTCCAGATTTAGTAAGGAGGTACCTCAGCAGGCAGCTGTATTGTGAGGTCTCACCCTTTGCTTCCCATGTACCAGTCACAGGGTGGTCAGAGCCTCTTGGACCTTGCAGAATACACAAGTATTGTCATTGGGTGATAATAAGACATGGATTTAGCAGATGTTTTCTGTCAATTCAAGTTCTTTTGAACTGACCATGGTCCTGTCTGTTGGTACTCCTGAAATGTTGTGCTTCCTTTCCTGAAAAGGACGGCAGAGCTCCATCCTGAAGAGCTTGGCTGAGCAGGTGATCACCTTCAGACCTTGTGTGCCTTCTTTCTCAAGCTCATGGTGAGCAAAGGGTTCAGGGGCTTGGTGGCTCAGTACCAAATTCCCCACAGTGGGACTCCCAAGGGAGGTGTGGTTTTGGTGTCCCTTTTTACTAGTGCACCTTTGACACCTTTGGTAGCCCAATGATTATTCTTGCCAGATGGTCCTGGGACCTGGAAATTAGGAAGGGAAGAAGGGAATGAAAGTGCAGCATTTTCCATTCTCCAAACCATTGGAGATGGTTTTGCTTAAGGTAGAGTTGCAGCAGAGCTACAAGGCTTGAGCTGTCAGTCAGCTGGCACAGGGGGACCAGACGTTTTTGCTGGAGAGCCTGCTGTCCGTGGTTTATTCCCAATATCCTGTGTGTGCTGTAGGGCACAGCTCACAGGCGCTGCCAGGGCTTCTCCTCAGCCAGATTTCCCCAAAGCAGATGGACTGTGAAGGGTACATGTGTTGAGGTACTGACAGAGGGGAGTTAACACCAAGCTGTGAGAGGTTGTGACTGAATGTTGTTGCTGAGAGAGGCCCCCTGGTACAGTGAACGTGGTTTAGAGTTCTACATTCATATGAAATCATGGTGTAGGTATTTTTGCATGTTAATTATTGCATTAATAAGTGCAAAGAGTCAAACATAGACCAAAACTTGCTTTATCATGGGGGGGAAAAGGCATGGGCATTAGTGAGAGTGGGATGCTGCTGTTCCACAAGCACAAATGGAGTCTGAGGAACATTTCAAAGTTCTTTGATTCATTCATGCTTCTCTGTGAATGAATCACAGAGCATCTCTCTGCATCTCTCTCCTTCAAGACCTCAGGTAGACTTAGAGTTGGTGCAGACACTTTCCTACCAGCCTGATTTGACATCAGGAGATTTTGAGGCTTCAGCAGGCTCTGCTGTGGCTGATCATTGCAGGTTTATGTGACTGTGTAGTGTGGTGGTTGGTAAGTGGGCATGCCAGGATTTCATCAGCATAGCTACCTAGAGTAGGGATATTTACAGAGCAAAATTATTAATATGGCTAAAATAAGTGACATTCTGTTCATTTGTTACAGGTATCACTTACATTATAAATCTGTCTTGAGAGATAGTGGTTGGTCTCTTTGAGAGTTTGGTTTCTTTGGCTTTTTATTCCTGATAGAATTAAGCTGGAAGACTGGAAGACTTCATCCAAAACATGGGTTTGGCTTTATTATGAAATGCAGCTTTTCAGCTATTTAGTGTGTTGCACTATGAAGCCAGATTCTCTCATATGGGTGCCAATATAAGCATAAAATAGTTTAGCAGTAATAACAAATTGGAGGAAGTGATTGATAGTCCCTTGTCAAAATAAATTTCATATCATACTTTTTCTGCCCAGGGAGTGGGGGGGGAGGCAGGGTATTATTCTGTTTCATTTTATTGTTTTCCTGTTGCTCTTGGCAAATGCCTCACCTACTGCCTGCTTCTGCTGTATTAGGTTGCAGAGGGAGAAAAATAAATAGTGAATCTTTAAAAAACCCAATCTTTTATTAATAGGGAAGGGATTAAAAACAAGCAAAAATCCATATTTTCATTAAATGTTTCATGAAGTGTCCTTGTTTTGTGGAAGCATTTTTAAAATATTTGTCAGAGAACCAGGTTCTTGCAGACTGAACTGCTCCTGTTAAACACCAAAATATTCAAGCATGGTGGGAAGAGAAGTTGTAAAATCACCCCATGCATGCATTTCTTGAGGCACTTCAAAAGTGTTCTTTCAAAATGTACCTCCAAAATGTACCCCTGTGCCGGCGAGGGGATTAATTCTGTTTGCTGTGAGACAGGGCTGTGTCCTGAGGCTGCTGAGGAGCCACAGGTGCCACCACTGCTGGGGGACGTGGGGGACGCAAAACCCTTCCCCAGCTGGTACCCGGCGGGGCTGGCGCTCCGCGGCAACACAAAACCCACTGGGAGGAAGGAGATTTTCCATGAGGGAAAAACAGCCTACCTAAAGCAAACAAACAGAGCTGAAAGCGCTCCAGAAGCGGCTTTTTGAAGGCTCCCTTTGCTGGCTGGGAAATGCAGCGGGAACATCCGCTCCGTGCGGGAGCCGGGCGCGTCCCCTTAAGGATTTACCACCCAACTTCTCAGTTCTTTAAAGGCAAGATTAATGAGCACTTTATCCAGCGCATATGAGCTGCCTATCAAGAATATTTTCAACAGTGCACCAGTGATACACTGCAGATAGTGCTGACAGAAGCTAAAGTGAAATGTCATACTTTGAGATCTGACGCCGTGTGCAGTTGGAAGAGGGCCTGTACTGCCTTCAGAGACTGACAGCTAAATCCTTCATTCTTTCAGCTTCCAACATATGGCATGAAGTAGGGTGTGAAAGATAAATTTCTTTGGATAGGTGCAGAAAATATGTGCAACATTTCTACTGGTTGGCTGCATAGAAAGATCAAAACAGACGTGTTTTGTGAGAGCAGGAATTTCAGGCTTTGAAATCGTACATCCAGATTGCCCATATTAATGATGGGTACCTGCCTGGAGGAATTAATGGAATTCTCCATAAGCCTGGCAGAGTCTGCTTGGGAGAAGATGGGTCAGTGAGGCCACGAGGGCTCCCTGTCTGCCCTCAGCTGCCTTGTGCCATATTTGCTGTTAAAACAGAGAGTTGGGAGAAAGTTCCAAATATGACTCAACTTTTCTTTACATCACTGGAAGGTGTCCATGAAGCCACGCTGTCTGTCTGTATAAGCATCCCCTGTGTAGCTGTGTGTGCCTTTAATAGATTCAGAGTTATTTCAGGATGTTGGGATGGGATTGGCTGTGAAGCATTCAGTCAGGCTTCATCATCTATTACCTTGATACAACCCTGTCAGAAAGTTGGTATATACTTAATATTATGTTGCTTAAAGATTTCATCCTTACAGCTGAAGCAAATTGCTTCATATAGGTGGGTGTTTTAGCCAGACAGAAGATAAAATATTAATCTTGATTAACTCAAAGTAAACAGATGTTCTCTGATGCCAGTATTGCTAAAAACTATATTCATAATGATACATTTTAGGATCAATGCAATTTATTCTCTCAGGAGATCTGTGCTATTGTAAGTTTAGAGGCAAAGTAACCAGGCAGACATGGAAACCAGTATATAAATATGCAATGAAAATCCAGAGAACATGAAAATGTAGAATTTAGGAATGGGAAAAAAACCAACACTTTTATATTGTTGTTCAGTAAGAACTAAGGGGGAAAAAAAAGACAAACTGATAAAAATATACCTTCTTTTCCAAGGCTCTTCCCTTACCCACCTCTCCCTGCCCATCTGCAGTCTGTTCTCTTAATTTTGTACTCAGCAGGACAGGACTGACCTTTTGCTCTACCTTTGAGCCATCCCCCAAGTAACAGCTCCCCTCACCCAGCACTGTGAGAATGGGACAAAAGATATTGTTTGTTTCTGGCACAGGGTTTAAGGAAAATTCTCTGACACAGAAAGTCAAGTCTTTATTTTAACTCCTCTAATTGTTACCCAGAACAAGTTAAATACGTAATGTTCCCTTTTTACCTGCAAGTTGGTGACAGAAGCACCCAATGGGAAAATTCCCAATAGGAAATGGAAATGTGAAAGGCCTCATTCCATCAGTGAGTGTGGAAATCAGCTGCCTGTGGAAGTAAGATTGCTATTTAAAATGTCATATTCTGAAAGTATGGCCAGAAGATTCTACACATCACAGAATACTGGAAGATGATTGTATTTATGTTTTTGTATTTACATTTCGTGTGTGCTCATTGCAGTATGTAAGAGCGAGGTATTTGGATTTTAACAGGAAATGTGGTCATCTGGGACACACTTTGGCCTGTTCAGTGATTTTCCTTGCTGATTGACTGTTCCATGCTTCCACAAAGGTTACTCAGGATGCAGGCAGAGGAGCACATGGCACAGCCAAAGAATTTACAGGAATAAGAGAATATGGAGAAGCTCAGATTAAGAAAATGTGTAGAGCATTCAAATCCTGATGTCCTCCTGCACTAATACATATTTTAATGACAACAAATCTGGCCCCTTACGTTAATAGCTGTGCCATGGGTAGTGATAAGGTTGGAAAGAGTCAGGAAGTTAACTTGCTTTCATTGCAGCTTGGAGATTTATTCTGCTTTTCTTCTGGGCTCACACATTTCCAGCAATTGAGGGAAGAGTTTGAATGGTGAATATTCCATCTAACTGTTTACATTTTAAAATAAACTTCAGATTTATTAAGGTGGCCTCTCTGCAGGATGAAATCTAATTCAGAGGCTAACAATAATAGCAATGATTTATACACAGAGATTGTTTCTAACACGGGCAATCCTCGAGCATTCCCCAAATGCTTTTCTCCTTGGTCTTGTAGCACTGCTTGTACAAAAAGATAGATGATCTATCAACAGAGAGACTGCTTTAAATTGCCAGCTTTAGGGACAAATGTGTCCTTTCCTCTCCTCCCCGTGTGAGAGCAGCTCTGCCCTGGGGCCGTGGTACATATGGATCATACGGATCACAGCCTGTGCTTTAGGCAAGCATCCATTTCCCCAGGTGTGGAGAAGGGACTGACCCAGGAATTGCAGCCTCTGCAGGGATTTTTGGAACCCCAGACCTGTGGTAACTCTGCTCCTGGAGGGAGGCAGAGAATGGAGATGGCACAATTTACTGGAATGTAAATTGGGAGACGTGCCAGTGAAATCTGTGAATGTGCTATTATTTAAAACACGACTGAAATTAGACTCCAGCTGCATTTATGGATACGTGCCCTGGCTATTTGCTGGAATAACCCAAAGGCACAGGCACCTTTGAGCGAATTCCTCCTTTTATTCCTCCTTTTTGCTTAAAACCCATCTCATTTATGTGTAGTTGATTCATATTATTTCTCTGCTTAGCACGTTATGAGCAAATGAAACTGCCTGCAAAGTTGCCAGTGAGTTCCAGCCGAGCCTGGCCGCCCGCCCGTCGCAGCCAGCTGGAATTCCATGTTGGCAGCCACCATCAAAGGGGACTCGCCCAGCACCAGCTTCCAGCCCCTGCTGATCCAGCCTGGCTCTCACTGGGCAGATAAAGTAGGAAAATGTTTTCTCCCCACACCAATTTTTGCAACCTGATCCCTACCTTAATGTTTAGTTGAACAAATCAGGTGTAAGCCACATTAGCATCCTATATCCATTTTCTTACCTGTGATAAAACCTTCCTCTCTTTCAGCCTGCATCCCATCTGTTTGGAAATGGTTTAACACAGAGCTTTTTCTTAAAAAAAAAATAAAAATAAAAATTTAAAAAAAAAAAAAAAAACAACAAAAAAACAGAGGCAGCCCCATAATATTCCTTAAAAACCTTTCATGATGTGCCTACACCTTACTCTGGGATCCAGTCTTTGATTCTTTTTTAAATCGTGGTCAGGAGAAGGAGTAGAAAATCAATATTGGATAAAAGTGAATTACAGCCTGATCCTGCTGTCCTGTAACAGTGATATATAAATGTCAGTACTTTTGTGTGGCAGAAAGGGTGTGGTGGTGGCAAACCTGGAGTCACATGTGCCTAGGGAAGTTTGTAGGCAATAGGGGAGTTGGGAATCTGGTGAAATGCTTCAGGCATCAGTGGAGCAGCACTGGATTGGCTCCATTCTCCTGGTCGTGGCTCCAAGCATCTGGCAACCTGGAGAAACTGGAGAGCTGCTCCAAAAGAGGATCAGATGATGTGCTTGTTACCCTGCCTAGAAAGTGAGATAAACAGCATTTCATTCTCTTTTCTTGCTCAGCTGTAACTTTAAGAACTGATGTAACCAACAATTAAAACTAGAATTTTCAAAAGATGCTAAGCCAATTAGACTCAAAATACAATGGAAAGTCAAGGTGAGTTAGGCTTCTAATTCCCTTAGGGGCTAATTTCCAACAAAGTCTAAGGGATTTATGTTAAGCCTATTAATGCAATATGAAATTATGAATTTTTTATAAAAAATTATCTTGTGTAGCTATCAGTTTACTTCAACTCAGCAGTGCTGATTCTTTTCAGTAAGGGGGAAAGATGAGCAAAAGAAAGGAACAGAAATTGTCTGTCTGCCAGACCTGTTTGGCAAGAGAGAGGAGATTTAGTCATCCTCCTTTGGAAGACAGAGGTCTTGGTGGAAGAAGTTTATGATGGCTGTTATGGCTCAAAGTAATTTGTAGTTTTTCAGTCCTGGGTTGCTCTGGGGCTTGAGAGCATCTCAGCCTGCAAGATACAGCCCAAGCATCTCTTTGTTGTACAGTATTCTGTGTTTCTAAAATGCAGGAGGTTTTTTATTTAAATACAGAACTCTGAAATCATCCCTCTGTATTTTCTCATAGCATGGAGAGCTGCATTTGAGCATAATCACTTCTCATGTCAAAGCTTCAATTACATGATTTACTCTTCTAAAATTAAACATGCAAGTACCAACAATAATAAAAAAGTGTTCTGCTTAATTCTAAAATTATTTCGGTTACCAAACAGATTAGTGTGTTCTTTCTTCAAATCTGGGAAATATTTTGCATAGAGCAGCTAAGGGTGAAGAATGTCATCTGTAATTTTGTTCCTGAATTGTCTGTTGGGTCTATGTGTATTTAAACATCCTGTGACTTTAGTCTTAAAATGAAGCATAATTGTGCATTAATTAGAGGCACTGATGCATTTATGCCAACACATGGATGCAGACATGGGCTGCATTTGAGATGCAGCAAGTCTTGCATTGTTGTAGCTCCGGGTGTAGATTAGGATCTGTTTTGCAGATGCTGACGAGGTGAATTCCTCTTTGATGGGGAAGCAGAGAGTGGAGCACAGGGTGTGATCTGCACTGCAGCATCCCTGCTGTCTCCTCCTCACTCAGGCAACCTGTTTGTGCAACGTGGGTGCTTTTGGGAAGGTGAATTTGCTTTCCAAAGTCTCCTTTAGAGCTCTCCCCCAAAACAGAGGGTTGGGGATTTGGAGGAAGCTGGTGCTGCTTCCCCAAGATCCTGTGGCTGGAAATGACCTGTTTTGGTTCTGCAGGCTTCAGGGATCCTGCTGCAGATGCACAGCCTGGCTACCTGGAAGGGCTCTGTGCATGCTCTTCACCTGGATGAAATTGCAGGATTAAGGCTTCTGTTTGTATGTTTGTATTTCTCTGTGATGAGAAAAGTAAAGATGAGAATTTAATGAATCTGGATAGAGATTATATGAGAGATGTAGACACCACAATCCCTACCCTGAGTTGGCTGGCAAAGCAGCTTCATCAAGTGCTTCTGACTACTTTCCATTTTTGTCTTTTACTTTTTAACTTTGTAGACATTCCAATTTTGCAGTTATTTATTCCAATGTACGCAAAACTCTGAGTAGATTTGTGCTGCTGAAATTAAAGAGGGAAACAAAACAACTATGGGTAATTAGGCACATTCCATGTATCTGTGTACGCATCTTAAAACAAGAGAAACTGTCTATATTTGCACTGGAGCCTCAGATTTCATGGCATTCACTAAATCTAATTATAGGCTGCAGGAATTTGGAAAAGTCCCTGAATGTTTATGTAGAGTTTACTATTTTTCCCCGCAGTACTTCGACGGATTTTGCAATTAATCTTCAGATTCGTTTGATTGGAATTTAGAATTCTTGGGTTGCATCTGCTGCTGGTTGTGTGGTATGGGTTTACCCTACACCACTTAGTGTAGGGTGTTCTTTGCATAGTGTTGTACATATGGTTTTCCTTACATACCAATAATATTGCTCATGTAAGTTTCAAATGAAAATGGAATCAAAGAAATGGAACTTTCTTAAGTCCCAGGAGATTTTAAGTACTGCAGGCATTGCTGAGGTGCTGAAGATAACAAGAGAACAAAAAAATCCAATTAAAATAACGTTTCTTTTTAGCCTCCTCTCTTACCTGTTTTCTGTGAAATATGCAGTCTTGTTAATTTTCTACTACATCATCAGGACCCATAAAATCTGAGTCACTCCAGTTCTAGGCATGTCCTTTAGTACAGAGGAAGTTTTTTCTGGAAAAAGTATTACCTTTGTGTTTGTTCTCAGCACTCACTGCTGGCTGGTGTTGCTGAATCTAGAGCTACTTCTGGAAGGAGGAATTGCAGAATAAAATATGCCCCGAGGCAAAGAAGCCTGGAAATTCCTGTGTCTTCTGCCGGTCTGGAAATGCAGGACAGAGGTTGATGGGGGAGCTGGACATCTCTCTGTCCTGGTTTGTTATGCTCAGTTCTTCCCAAGCTGCAGCACATTCCATGTTCTGGTGCTGCTGCTGGGAGCTGGAGGGATCTGAGCCTCAGCTGGGCATCCTCGAGCCCCAAGGACAGCTCTCCAATCCCTGCCCTGCCTCCCACAGCTGCAATTTCTTCTTCCTCGGTTTTTTTTGGATCTGGCAGCATCCCTTTACTGATTTTTCACAAAGACCTGTCCAGCTGTCTCCTGGCAGATAAAGTTTTCCCCAGTCCTTCACCTGGCTCCAGCTGCATCCCTGGCTGGGGGAGCAGCGAGTGGCCAGGGGAGGTCACTGCGTGCTCTGATGGCAAATTTGTGAGCATCACAGAGCTCCAGAGCCGCATTCCCGACACGTTCCCGCATTCCTGGCACACTGAGCCACCAGGGCTGTTCCCAGGGACTGCCTTTGCTGCTGGCACTGCTGACTCCTGGGATGACCTCCTGCATTTGAACTCGGTTAGAAAGGCACTTGTGAGTGTCTGTATAAACCCATGACAGACTGCACTTAGCAGGAACAGCAGGCACCGAGTGGCCTTTGAGACACTGCAAAGGGATACTCTGACACCTTCTCCATCAGCCACGGGAAGTCACTTGGGAGGTGCTTTTGTATCACTGCAGGGGAGTGCAAGGAGCTGCAGAATAAAAGGTGGGTTTAATCAGACTTACTTGGTGATATCCTCTCACCTCACCCTCCTGATTGTATCTGCGCAGCGAGGAGCTAGTTAATTTTAATGACAAAAATGGAGAATCTCCTTATTGAAATTTAAATTAGGTTAATGACTAGTGATATGGCTAAAGGGTATAATTTACAAAACACAAATCCCTAATGCAAAAGTGTGTGTTCAGTATCACACATAGAAATCCCTTAATTTTGATTTGACTGGTGTAAAGGCAAAAATCAAACACAAAATCTTGTTAGCATTTCCAAGACTGAAAAGCATCCCACTTGAGCATGTGCCTCCCTCTTCCAAAGGGGACTCTGCCTCTGAGCAAGCTGAACTCCTGCCAGAACCCTTCCCCTCTCCTTTCCTCCCCAGGATAATACCTGGATTGTGAGGAGGGATCAACCTCCATTTCCCAAGGTGCTGGGGTCGGCTGCTCTGTTGTGGCCTTCTCATAGCTGAAACCAGAGTTTTAAGGATGGAACCACCTTCGAACCACCTGATGAAGTTGCCAGGTTTAGGGCAAGGTTTGAGTCAGTGGGGGATGACCATCTGTCTGTGAATTGGAATGGGAATGGAGCATCTCTCATACCATGCCCTTAAGGGTTTTTTGACCCCTGTTTCAGCAGGAGCTGCTGAGATTCTGGTCTCTCCTGGCAGTCTGGCCCTGTGTGTTTGCACTGGGCTTTTACAGCATTGCTTGGTAGGAGGAGCTGGAAAATGTGATATATCCTTGTTGTGCTGGCAGTATCCAGCTTAAATCACAGTGCAGGGTAGTTATACTCTGCCAAGCTCATCTCAGTGCAATTAGTACACCCCAAAATTTTAGGAACGAGTGGAGCAGCGAAGGAACAAAGAATCACTGGCCTCAGCACTCCTTTCTCTTCTACTTGCAGTCACCCACTGTAACCCAAATGAGTTTCCCACCTCTCCTCACCTCCCAGCTGTCTGTGCATTCCGAGTTACACTTCTGTTGAGTAGACAGAGTGAAATGAAGGATGTGGAGGCGAGGGAAAGACGTTGTGGGACTCATGGCTTTGTGGGGGAATACAGTGAGCAGGAGTTTCTCTGACTGATGGAGTGACAGTGTCACAGGACACGAGACTTTACGCAGTGTTTTTGAGGAGAATGTGAATTTCTCTTCCCTTGGCACTTGAAACAACACAGAACTGAAGCTGTGTCTGTGCTGTGCTGGTCAGCTGGTGTGTGGGGCTGCTCAGACTGGCAGCAGAACATCGCTCAGACAGGTACTAATGGGCACCACGGTGCTGAAAGGAACATCAGTTTCCCATTAGAACCAAATGTTTCCTGTGTCTCTACAAGCTGTGGTGTGCATGAAATAAAAACCTCTGACATTTATGAGGTTCTTTACAGCAAGGGAGCAAACATTTACTTTTAGTGTCTTAATTTCATATGGGCATTTTACTTGCCTGGTGCATTCAGTGACATCCATGAAGAACAGGAATGACATTAAAGCGCCGCACTGAATTGCTGGTAATTTGTAGAACAGAACTCATTCTTTTCTTATCATTTCCCATTTTGTGAACATGACTTTGTGAATTGATTTGACTTCAGAGTGCACTTAGGAGATGGCATTGCATGCAGGCTCTTCCAAGTCATCTCAGAGTAGAGCCATGCTGCTTTCTATCCAGTAGAAGTCTGAGAAAAAATATTTTGAAATAAATTAACTAGAAGATGCTGCAGCTTAAATGAGTACAACAGCAAAAGCAAAGGCAGGTACTCTCAAATCTTCAGCAGATAATTGCTGTATAAATAAATGGCAGCAGAGGAGGGGAAATTTGAGGTATTTCAGAAATAGAAATGGAAATGGGTCAGTTAAAGGAAGAATGTTTAAAAGCTGAAACAACACCAGGTCCTTGGACTGAGAGCAAAGACTGACTTATCCATGCCCCTAGGAAAGTTACAAAATGGATGAGAAAGAGTTGGTGTTAGAAGATGGTGTAGTCACACTTTTAATCATAACCATCTGTACTAGGTAAATTTATGAAAGTTTTAAAGACAGCAGGTGAGTCAGCATAGCAGTAGCTCAAATCAGAAAGTACAAATCAGAAAAAAAAAAAAAAACCTAGAAAGTACAGGGTTTGTTTTTGATTTTTTTTTAATGAGTTACACCACAAGATTTTGTTGGGAGTGGTGACTACTCAATTAAAAAAATGCTTTCAACTGCTGCTATCTCTTCCCTCACTCACCTGTCCTGGTTTCAAGTCACATATGAGTAGAGAGAGCAGTTTTGCAGGTATTAAAACACACAACAGGTAAGAGAGTAAGGACTCTGCATCTGTGTATTTGCAGCTGCAGGTTTCCATGCTAGGATTCCAAGGTGAGCACAGGATGTGTTTTGTATTTTAATCTTCTCCAGGTGTCAGGCTGTTTGGGGCACAGCCTGGATCTTGTATTCTACCTTGGGGTCTGTTACCAGCATCTAACAAAGTAATGATAAACCATTAAATAATAAACAAAATACAGCATTTGTTGACCTGCTTGCTGCTCAGGTCTGTTTTGGAGCTCTATGTACAAAATGCTGTTGAGGAAAGTCCCAGGTTTCCCTGGCAGCTGGGAGGGAATGAGATCTGGCTGCCTTTTTATCTGTGGGAGTAATACAGGAGCAGTCCATGGATGGAAGGGCACTAGAAATGGCAGTGGCAGAGGCAGCAGCATTCCAGCATTCTGTCATCATTCCACCCCATGGAATCAGCAGTTGCCCACTGAACATTTTTTGCTTTCACTTAATATGAAGTGAAACCCATTGACAGAAGAGTGCAGGCCTCAGAGAGAGGAGCTGGATGGCACATGGAGGGTATTTCACACCAGTGCCTGCTGTGGGAGACATGGGAGTGAACTTGGGGAAGGAAGCAGCTTCTCTGAGCCTTTCTGGTCCTGGTGTCCAGCAAATGTCTGTGTAAGGTGGGCTCCCCTCTCAGCCCTCCTGCCTGGGTTTCCTCTTTCTTACCCGAGCTTGTGCAGTGCTGTTTAACCTGCTTTTCATTCCGTGTGCAAATGACCCTTTTGCAGCAATAATGACAAATCTCTGCCCGTGCTGTGGGAGTGCTGTGAAAACAAGCAAGGACAGCCTGCAAGACCAGCCTGCCTAGTCACTTCCCATTTTTATGGAGGCTGAGGGATAGAAGTTCTGCACCCTCAGCATGTTTAAGTGCCTCCAGGGGATGTTGTACAAAATCAGGTGAAATCCAGTCCTGGATGCTGATCATTTTTCCTGTTTTCCCTCTAAGGCACTCATCTGTATTGGCTGTTCCTTGCTGGATGCTGAGGGCATCCATTCCCCGGCTGCTGCAGCGCTGTGCCCCTGCTGCCGGGGAGCCCGGGCATGCAGCACTGCACCTGCAAGGACAAAGCTCAGCTCACCACTAAACTCGGACTAGAAAGACCTGGGAAGTGTGACCCTGTCAGATGTAACAGTGAGGGTACAGTTCCTACTGCCATCACTTGTGAGTGAGCTGTGAGACTCCATCATGCACCAGCACTCGTTAGCGGGGCTGAAAACTGGGTAAAATTGATGTTTTAGCTAAGTATGTTCCAACATACTTCAAAATCTTAAGAATTAATCAGTGAGTTGTCAGAGAGCTTCAGACTTATTACTTTTTAATAGCATTTTTTATTACTTGCTAATTATAAGGTGGAAAAGGTGTGAGGCACTGCTAGTATTATAGTTCCTTAAGTAAATTGGAGCAGAAGGTCACAATAAATTGAAAAGTTATTAAGTATGTACTTTGCTGAAGACATAATGCTTATCATTATAAAACACAGGAATACAGACACACTGGGTTTTTTTAATGTCCACAGATGGCACAAGCTAATTATTCTCATTTGTATAGCACCTTACACCTCTGTAGATTTTTTTCAGAATGTTGAAAAACAGATGATCACGTCTGTTTTTGTAGCTGTGTGAGAGTTTTTCATTAACAAGATCAGGCAGGACCATCTGTGTGTTCTAGTAAAAAGTTTACCACCAACAGTGAATTCAAAACTTTCAAACAATGGATGAATTCATAATTTGTCATGTGTAGATACAGAGCCTTGGCTGACAGCCCGTGCAGCTTAGGCACAGGTTCCTGAATTCATTTTCTTAGGGAGAAAATGCCAGTCATGTTCTGCTTTGCATTATTGACCAAAGGAGGTTTTTAGGTTTGTGCTTTTCATGTCAGTGCAGGCACTCTCCTGCTCCACCCACAGGCACCTCATTCAGCATTGTCACCAGAGAGGAGAGACCCCAAAGGATGCAGGTGGAGCATCTTTCCCTCCCCTCTGTGCACAGAAATGTGGGAAGCAGCCAGGAAATCGAAGGGAGGGTGCAGAGGTAGGTTTTTACAGGGATTGTGTGATTTCTGCTCTCCCACAGAGCCCAGCAGGACAGGCAGGTCCACACCCAGCCTGCCCTGCACAGTGTAACTTCATCCTCGAGGAGCTGATGGAACACAGCAGTGCTGGATACAGCTGATGATGGGACACAGTAGAGTTTGGGATTGTGTGCTGAGTGACTGAGTGTGGCCCTTCTACTCTTCTCATGCCATTTCACTCTGCCTCAGCCTTCTTACAGTGCCTGGCTGCCTCCCCCAGTTCCCTTCCCTTGGGCTCAGTGCTTGGAGGCAGCCTCACAACTGCATGCAGGGCTTTGTGCAACACAGATCCCAGCTGCTCTCCATTCCACTGCCCCCAAAATGTGGCAAATGCCCTAAAAACAAGGCACTGGTGAAGCAAACCCCTGGTCCAGAGTTGTTCTGCAGAAGGGGTGGTTCCATGGGGCACAGCCAGGCTGGGGAGATGGAGCTCAACACAGGAAGTTGTTTGGAAAGGACGAAATGTTGAAAACAGATGGGGGCAGAAATGTCTGGGTATTTAAATTTAATTTTGTCACTTGTAATTTCTGTTGGACACAGCCTGGAGCATGGAATGGGTGCTTGACAAGCACTCAGGAAATCAGTGATTTCTAACCCTGAGCACTATCAACTTTCCCAGTGTAAGCTCTGGCTCGTGTGCCTCCCATGTGAAGTTGTCAGCGCTCGCTCGGAGGTTGTGAGGCTCGTTAGCTATGGATGGATATCGCTCGTTAGAGGTAGAAATGCATCTTGTCTTTCCAAGGGAAACATTAACAATTCCACTCTGCAAATTAAGGGGTTCATTTAAGTCTCTTCCAACATTCCCATGAAAAATTGTGGCTGGTACACGTGTCCTCAGCCAGCCCTGTTTTCGCTGGAGCGCACCAGTCAGAGAGGGCTTCATCTCGGAGTGTGGTTCTTTTAATGAGACTTTGCCTTTGTGTCTGACATAATTCATGTACCTGGGAGCCCGCTCAGGTGGGATTTTCAGAATTCACTGCTTGGGCTAATTTCAGGTTTAGTTTTACTGAGAAACTTAAAACCTACCCCAGGCTAAAGTGGGGAGCTGCTGGCATCCCCACAGCCAGTGTGGGAAGAATAATCTGATGCTGCTTGCAGTGTTTTGCAGTTTGTCAGCTGTTTTTTTCTTGGATGATCCATTAAACTTTCCCCCTTCTCAAGTTCCCAATTTTGCAGAGAAGGAATGGTGATGCTTTTGTATCACAGAAAAGCTTTTCCGAGTTGTAATTAATGACTGACATGTTTGGGTGTTCGGGGAGGAAATCTCCCTTGAATTATTGCTTTGTGAGATTATTGTTTTTAGAATGGCATGTGAAAAATTTCTTCAAATATATTTCATCTTCTCCTGGTATCTTTCATCTTCCTTGTTCTTATGTCCAAAATGTAATTATAAAATGTTCCCTTAGGAAATAAAAATTTTAAGTGGACTCTTTCAAGCCATATTTTAAATTTCGGAGGGAGGGGTAGGGGATGCAACTGTTGCTTCTTTTATTTCCTGATTTGTGCTGCAGTGCTATTGAGCAGCTGCAGTTATAGACACCAGAGAAGTAGGAGCTGTACCAAATAAACATTTTAAATATAGTAGATTGTAATACATTTTACTACTCCAGCACCCAACCCCAAAACAATGATGAAATGATTCATTTATTGGCTGGCACATGCTTCTGTTTTAAAAAACAAAACCTCTAAAAATAATAACCAGAACATTTAGATGCATTATTCTCCAAGCATGGAGGATACAAGAGCTCATTTTCAGATTCTGCCATATTTGAAATACACAACCAACAAAACTTCAGGCTATAATAATGCTTCCTACAGCTTGGGATTTTTAGATCCATATACAAAAGGTGCTTTGCTACACATTTTTGTCTCGCCCTGTGTCTGCATTTTTAATGATAGGTGTATTTCCAGCTAGCACTCAGCTTCCTGCTTTCTCATTAAAAGCAAACCAAGGACAGACCAAGGGTTATGGTGAGGAGAGGTGTCACAGGAAGAAACTGAGAGAAACCCATCCCAATTTGATACTTCTCTGTTACAGCCTGAAAGGTGTTTTTAACCAAAGTATCATTCCTGTAGTTACACTGAAGCATAATTGAGAATTGTTTTGGGGACTATGATCTTTGGTATTTTAAATTAATTAAAGGAAAGCTGTTTATCTGTGCCTGTATCCTCACTGGACAAAAGACCTCTGGTTCTTTCTAAGTGAGGTTCCCAAGCCTCACACTTGTGCTGTAAATGATCAATAGCCTGGTAATGAGCGAGCTCTGTGCCTCCACTAGAGCTGGGAACATTGCTATGGGTGGGATGGCTTTAACTCAGTATTGTGGGATGATAAACTACCTTTTAATAGAACATTAACATTAATCTAAACAAGATTAGTGGAGCAAAGCATTGCACGAATAAGCTTGCTCAATTAAAACAGATGGTCTTCCATGCTGAATCCCATTATGTTCCCCAAGCCTCCCTTGCATTCCCACACACTCGGGCGTGAGCTCCCTCCTTCCAGTGGCTCCCAGTGTGGCACATACAAATGTGCTCAGCTTTGTGCCACAGCACTCGTTCTATCATCTTCTACTCCGAGAGCTCCTCAGGATTTCATATTTATCAAGTTATTTCTGAATGATTAACACAAGATCTTTACATTTTCTTCTAATTACACATCTGTCATTAATCTTCACTATTTCTTTTGCCCCCAGCGTTTTAGAGAAGGTGGAGAGTGATAGGATTCAGCAATTAGGATCAGCTGTAAGCATGATTAAGGCTGTCTAAAACCTTAGAAAGGAGAAGAAAAAAAAATCTAAGACTGTGGCAACACTAATGTGTAGTGTTAGCCAAAATTAATGATCAAACATTGCATCTTAGCATCTTAATATTGTCTCAAGCAAAATGGCTTTACATTTGGAAGTAACACACATTCACAATCTAATCACTGTTTTTTCCCCCAGACAAGCTTTTACTGTTCATTACTAGAAGAAACAGAGTTTTGTTGCTTCCATAATTATTTTTTTTCCAGGGTAGAAGCACAGCAAACTATTCACATGTATTAGGAGGCCTTAAGCTTTTCAAATTTTTCTTAAAATTAATTGCTTTAAAGAAACCTCTTAAGGAGTAATTCATCTCTAGAGCAAACCTTTCAGTTCAAACCAGCCAAATTAAAAGGTGGCGTAAACAGGCATGATTTGACCTTGTGTACCCACACACACCCTGCCTTGCTGCTAAGACAGAAGAGAATGTTTTAGTAATCTAGCTAGAACCAAGCAGAATAAATCACTAAATACAGTGTAAAGGCTTGGAGCAAGCAGGATGTAACAACAGGGTTACCTCTCTGTCCTTTGCTTACCCGAGAGTATTCTTTGTAGACCTGATCCTCCTTTGGCCCTCATTTGCCAGATGAAGAGTGCCAGAAAAATGGCCTGAATTCCAAATTAATGGAGATGAACCCTGCTTAGGAGGCTGCAGTGTAGCTGCCTGAGAGTCCTCTGGATGTTCATGGTTTAGAGTGGCCCTGAATCAACCAGGGCTGGGCTGGCTCCTCTCTGTTCTCTGGCAGAGCAGGTAGACTTTCAAAAGATCAGTAATGCTTTGCTTGCCAAATGATGTGAGTCCATAACAAGTACGATTTAGGCCAGCCCAGGACCTTCATCTCCCTTTTAAATATTGACTTGAAATCCAGACAATGGATAATGCCCAATGGAACCAAGATTTTCAAGACAGTCACAACCAAACATTGGGATGAGAGGCTGGAGAGGGCACAAGCACTTTCTGTGGCTGTTCTGTGGGGTGCTGCGCAGTAGGTAAATAAAATTCATTAATCCTTTAGTTGATTTCCTGCCTTGTCTGAGGTACTTAGCACTGCTCATTTCGAAGCTCCCTTTCAAAACCAGAGTGGTTTTCCTCTGCCCAGAATCAGAGGCGTGACTTTTGGGAAGGAACTAAACCATTGCCAAAGGAATGGCTGTCTGTGCTGAGTTTCAGGTGTGAATTAGTTTTTGTGGAAATACTGTCTGGAGAGCCAGTCTGCCTGGTGGATGTCAATCTGAATTTGGAAATCACCCCCACAGGGTGAACAGAGGCTGTTAATTATTGGTAGAGACTGGAAGCTGGTTGATGGATATGTACACCACTGCTTAGTCACTGTGACTTAAATGTAAATGAAATTTAATGTGAAATTATATATGATTGACAAGCCATTAACTGTGGTCTTAAACCAGTTAATATGCTGGTAGGAGTGTCAGCTTTTCATTTTTTGGGTTTCCATGGCTGGATTTTCCAGAAACAAGAGCCTCAGGTGTCTCTAGCCTGTACACCAGCTTTCCAGTAAAGATAAATGAACAGTAAATCACAGGAGAAAGGAGGAGGTGTTTCAGCCAGGAAAGTCTGTTCCAGAGGATAAGCTTTCTACCCTAAAAGCTCATAAAGTTTGCGTGATAAGGGGCAGCTCATGAAGAAAAACCCATTTGGTTCCTGGTAACAGGGGCTTGGTGCATGCCATCAATCACTGCCAAAAGGCAGCGGTGCCACGTGAGGACGAGGTGTGGGAAGCGAGCAGCAGAGCCATCCCTCACCGATCCCTCCTGCACCAACTGAGCAGAGCAGAGCAGGATATTGATCCTTTGCTCCTTAAGCATCCAGAAATAACAGAAATAATGTAATATTCCCCTCCACAGGGGCATTGTGTGGCGCAGACGCCCAAGCGGCCGCCTCAGCACGGGACAGTGTTTTAAAGAAGACATTCTGTATTTTTCATTCCGAAGCTGCTGGTTGGGTGGATCTTGCCCAGATGGCTGCATTGCTCCCCTGTACCTTTCCATTTCACACCTCCAGTCCCTTTGGCGCTGCAGGGAGTGGTTTGCAAGCCAGGGCAGCTGCAGGTGGGTGCCAGGCAGGTGTCCTGGCCAGGGGCACACTGACCATGTCAGCACTGTGCCCATCCCTGGGCAGCGCTGGACGCTCCTGGGGCACTGCCAGGACCTCATCTTCACCACGTGGGAGCAATGTCCACAGAGTTTTGGGAGGTGCATCCACAGGGAGAGTCCTGCAGAGAGAAAGGATGTGCCTGTGGCAAGCAGGTTCAACATGGTCACTTCTGTTTGATTTTTTATAGACATTTAGGAAAACATAAAGTTAACTGATACAGGTCAGGTGTGGCTGGTTCAGTGGAGCTCAGTGTCTGTCCCTCCTTCTGTGTAATGACCTGGTTGGGAGTGGCTGGTGAAGTTTTGATGGCATTTTATTTTTTATGGAGTAGAAATGTTGTTGTATTGGAACTGCAGAGGATTCCTCATGGGTAGTTTCTCTTTTCTTTGCTGGCTTTTCTTGTTACTTTTCCTATTTGCCCAGTGGTCTGGGTGAGCTATTCATGCTTTTTGCTTTAAAGGTCAGAAATACCATTAAAACTGCATGAATTATGGACCCTATATTATACTTTTGTTTCTTACTTCAACTTCCCCCAGGTTTTCTGTTGAAAAAAGGTAGTAGGTGGTTAATTTTAGCAGACATTTAGGGGGCTGAAAGCTTTTGTTTTGATTAATTCAGGTATAGCACCAGTTCATAGACATGGAATTGCTGCTTGATGTACCATTTATTGCCAATATCCACATAGAACAAGAGGAAAATTTAGGACAATTTCATATTTCCAGGACAGTTTCAGGAAACCTGTGCCAGTCTCCATCATACAATCTGTTATGAGGTCAATTCACTGGTAATATTGCGGACATTAAAGGCAAAAAAGAAGAAAAATTTCCCATGTAGGCTGAGTCAATAATATGAGCCATCCCTATAAATGAGTATTTTAATTGGTTTATTGGAGTCTATTCATGCAAGTAGATTTTGTAGAATATCCTACTTCTTATATAAAGGAACTCTTTTTTTTTTGTTCTTTGGATGGTTGCTGGTCATTTTTTTCTTCCTTATCACATTGTAGAAAAGTAATGTGATTACTGAACAACTTGAATTAATTGGAAAAACTGAGATAAACAAGTGCCCATTCTCTCTCATCTTTGCATATTAGCTTAAATTGAGACCTGATCCAGGATGAATAATTAAATAGTAAAAATTAAAACTTGTGGACATTGCACTACAGTACAAATGAGCACTTGTTCTGTGCCAAGACTTATTTTAGTATTTAGAATAAACCTGAGGGTGTAATTTCGTTCCTAACGAAGTGTTTACACTGAGCTAGACATCCCTGACAGTGGTAGCTGACAGTCCTTACTGAGGCCTGCTCTGGAAAAAACTGCAAATGTGTGACTGCAAAGTGTTGAAGTGCTGCTCCCTGTGTTGGTAACAGGACACAAGAGCCAGGGCTGTGTCCTCGTGGGGTCGGTGCCAGCTCTGCCCTTCACATCTGCACAGCAATTTTCAGGATCACCTCATTCTAATCCCACTGCCCCGAGCAGAGACACCTCCCAGCTTGCTCAAAAAACCCCACCCAGTCCAGCCCTGATATCTGTGTAGGTCATAAAAAAAGTGGGGATTAAGGTTTGGTAGGAATTCCTTCAATACCCTATTTCATCTCATTTGGTTAACCTTTAAAAGATACCAGCCAGTCCATGTTTCTTTTACAACCCATCAATCAATAAACAAAAAATAAAATTGCAGCCCTCATAACTGACTTTTGTCTCTTCAAATGGCCTGACTTTTTGTTTTCAGCTTAAAGCTCTCACAGCTGAGCTGGTGTGAAAGGGGAGCAGACGGCCTGATGACGGGCACTTCTGAGATCACTTCCATGGAATATGGGATTTTTAATCATGTTTCCCCTAGCACTCGCCTCAGAATGATAAGTAGTGGATGTCAGTGTGGATTTGGAAGAAGAGAAGGTATCTGTTTACATGCAAAACTTTTTAATTAAAAAACAGATATGGAGCCAAGATATTTCTCGCATTCCTATTGCTCTACCTGGAGGGTTTGTTGGTCTGCAGATGGTTCAGCACAGAAGTCGTGCTCTGTGCTGACACTGGGGGAGGGAAAACACAGCTATCAGCCCTTTTTGCCTTCCAATTTCAGCAGTTCAGACATCTGGGGCAATTTCTGGTTTTCATCATATTCCCAAAACTCCTTTGCTGTGAGTTGGACAGGATTCTGCCTAAATGCTTGGACCTGAGGTGCCCAGTGGGTGTCTTGGGCTGGCAGAGATGACATCTGCTGGTCCTCCTGGACAGTCTGTGTAGGACCACTGAACACTTTGAGAAGCCTCAGCCATTCAATAGAAACATTAGGACATTTCCAGAAATAGTTTCCAGCCTTTTTGTAAACTGGGGAGAAAGGTGGGTTGGGTTTGTCACATCCATTTTTTTTTATTATTTTTTTTTACAAAATTAGTTTTGATGGGTGATGTGGAGGCAGAGAAATCTGAAGTTTGCAAGTGGTATTTATTTTTTTATTGCACTCTGTGTTGTGGTGGTAGTTGTTCAATTGCAGAAATTTAAAAGTCATTTCTGAATCAACTTATTCACAGAAAGATCAAGAATTTTCTCAGAAAAAAAAAAAAAAGATAAAAAACCCAAAAAATCCCCAAACAAAACAAAGAACCAAACACAAACCACCAGAAAATATAGCAAAAAAAAAAAAAAGTCTGAGTATGAAAGCTTTGAACAATTGCATTCCTGACTGTGTTATTCTTACCCAGGGGAGGAACAGTGTTTTATTCTTCAGGTGCTGAGGAAGTGCCACCCCAGGGGGGTGCTTTAAAATGAGGGCACCTGACCACTGGAACTGGCTCAGCACCCCCAAAGAGCCCCTGGGGGTACTGAGGGGGCTGCAGTAATGAGGGATTTTTTCCTGTTGCCACACTGGTTTGCATTAAGAGCAGCAGTCAGTTTTATACTCTTATTTTCTTTAGGAGTTTATTGTTATAAAAAGAAACTTCTTAATTTCATACTGTTCATGAAATCAGGTGCAGGCTTGCCTGCTAATCAGTGGTTTCAGTGGTGCTTTTACTTCATCTAAGATTTCATTATAGGGATTTCCTTAATAAAGGCCATATGCATATTTTAAGTATGTTTTTGTACTATTTTTAGAAAGAGCTTTCAGTTTGTAGTTAATAGTGCAGAAAAATATCTAGGTGGATAAAACATACAAATATAATAGTTACAAGATCTACTCATAATTAAAACCCAAGGGGAGTGAAGACAAGCAATAAATCAGTGTTTGTATGAAGCAGATGTTGTCTATTTTGGGCAGTGGGGGAACTCCATGTGGCCCTCAGAGGTGAGGCTGAGACTGTGGACAGTAAAATCTGCTTTTCCAGCAGCAGCTGTTTGTGTCGTGTGCCAGAGCTCAGACACTTGTGCCATTTGCTGCTCTCCAGCCTGAAGGTGGGCTCACTTCAGCTGTCTGCAGCTGGATGGTTTATGGGGCTTGGGTGTTTTAGAAGGTTTAAAATGGAGAAAGAAAGGGTTTTTAAGGGAGAATCCACCCAGACTGTGGGATGCTGCTGAAGAATCACATCTGCATCAAAGCACA
Source organism: Poecile atricapillus (assembly GCF_030490865.1). Taxonomy (NCBI): domain Eukaryota; kingdom Metazoa; phylum Chordata; class Aves; order Passeriformes; family Paridae; genus Poecile; species Poecile atricapillus. Next base: position 4,604,188 of record NC_081263.1, read on the forward strand.
ATGTGTGTTGTAAGCATTTTGCAAAACCAAATATGCTTTAAAAGCAAAATGGGGAAAAAAGCCATGATATAGCCAGGCTGATGCTATCTGCTCTCAGGAGCAATTTGATCATAACCCTCTTTATATCAGCCTCTTCCGCTGCTGAAGTTCCCAACCTTAAAATGAATTTGTTCTGAGACTACTCACTGGGGGATCTAAGCCAGTCCTCACTATCACTGACACGTGTTTAATGACCTTTTGCTGCTGGTCTTACCCAGAACATCTGAGGAATCCTACTGCTAATTGTTGTATTATTATTGTTGTTGTTTGCTTCCCCTGCAGCTCTGGGGCAAGTGGCACTGGCACTGCTGGGGCTGGAGCTGGCTCATCCATCCCACATCAGCTCCCTGCTCTCCATTCCCTCTCAAAATTTGGGAGGAATGTGAGGCAAGGTGGGCTCAGCCCGACCGCCGGCTTCGCACGCGGGCTGCTGCCCATAGGTGGTAAAATGCAAATTTTATTGTGGCAAGACAATATTTTCCTTTTGGATTCTGGGTTTTGTGTGCTTTTGGAAAGCATTTGGCAGCCACAGCAAGTATGTTTACAAAAAGAGCAGAACTGGTAAAGTTCAGGTTCGTGTTTGGATTCAGCCCCAGCAAACTGAAGCTGAAGCTGTGCCAGACGTTTGAAGCTGCCAGACGACAGTTCATCTCAAACAGAAAGCTGAAGAGGGGGAAAGAAATTTGTCAAATGTATTCCATGTGGAATTTCAGGCAATTTAATTTGATTCACTACACTCTGAAATGTCTTGGACTTCCCTATTGTTTCTTTACTTTAACACTAAATTTGATACCTTCTGGGATCTTCAGTGCTTTGTGCTGCATTTGTCACGTTCTCTAATGTACGGGCTTCAGTCTCTCTCGGTTTTAATTGAAGGGATTGAAGGGACTGAGCCCTGCAAAAGTGCTCCATGAAATTTAAGGTTGCTAGTTTAATCTTGAAAATTGTTTTTCAGGCAAGGGGACAACTTTTCTTTTGGACACCACTGTGGTAAGAAGGTCCAGAGGGGATGAATGTAAAAGAGAAAAGGGAGAGTTTCAGTAAACCTCATCCCTGTGACTCCATCAGTGGCAGCAGCAGCAGCAGCCAAGCTCTGGCTGTGGGGATGCTGTGGTCAGGACATGTTCCAGGGTGGCTGCAGAGGCCAGAAGATTCTGTTTGGGTCAGTGATGACCACCACCAAACTGCCTGGATCCGTGTTTTATTGTGGTTTTGCTTTTCCAGTTAATTTCCTGCTCTGTGGGTGAAATTCCTGTGGAGTCAGTGGACTGGGAGCCCAGCCCTGGGCAGGATCCTCTGGCTCTCTGCAGCCTGGCAGCCCTGACACTGGCCAGTGTTTGTTACCCCCACAAGTGCAGTTTGGGCACCAAGGCCACTTGCTCTCCTCCTGCTCCCTCTGATCAAGTGCCAGAAACAGAACCCAGAGCCTCCATCTGTAAATAAAACTCCCTGTATTTGTCCAAATGTCAAAGCACTTGAGCCCACCAGGAACCAAACAGTGTTTTATTTTACATAGTATTAATTTTTCTTGAAACCTGCAGATGTGTGTAGGTTGTAGCTGAAGGGAAAGGACTGCTCCTGCTTTTTGTGCTGGCAGAAGAGCAGAGGTGCACAGCAGCTGCAAGTTAAATATAGCTACCCTGCCTTGACTCTTCCAGATAACAAAGTCTTCCATTTCTAATATTCTTGCCTGAAACATCTGTTCATTTACTGCATTGAGATCTGACTCCCTGGATCAGCGTGTGTTCACACTCGAGCCAGGCTGAGGAAGATGAGAACACTCAGCCCCAAAGTTGACAGTGTTTACACACAAGTCAAGTCCCTGAGGAGTTCAGTGTCTTTACTGCTGTGTCTGATTTTTATTTTTTTTTCCCCTGACATGTGCAGCCTCTGTTTCTAGGTGTTGAGAGTTTGTTTGTTTGAAGAGTGTGAGCAGAGAGAAGCCCGAGGCTGTCTGACACAGCTGCAGTTGGAGCATCTCTTTCAACTCCTTTTCCTAGGCTGCAAATGGCCTCTGCTCACTTTTTTTTTTCCCTTGCTAAAAATCTTCCTGCAGCTCTCGATGTCTTCCTAGTACACTTCTGGCAAGTTGAAAAGAGATCTGTGACAGAGAGGAAAGCCCCCCAAGGCCAGCAGGTCGCTGGCAGTGGTGGCTGTGGCTGTGCAGGAGCTGTGTGTCCCTGCCCACTTCCCACCAGTGCTCCCAGTGTGGGAAGGTGCCTGTTACCAGCAGGGCTGGGCTCTCTACTCTGCCCAGGAGGGCTCCAAGCCTCACATGGGGATTGTCTCCAGCACAGTCCCAGCCTCCCAATGGCTCCTTCCAGGGATGCTCCTGCCCACAGGTGTGATGGGTGAGCAGCTGTTAGAGCCCAGAGATTGCCCTACCATTACACTGACTCCACCCTTTGTAATTAGCACACCAAGCTTCCATAAAACCTGCACTTCTTCCTCAAGAAATGCATAGTGGTGTTTAAAGTCTTTTCCCACACAGGTAGTTTGACAAACATGAGAGTGTTGTGGAGATCATTAGTGCTAAGAGTAAAACCTCGAAATAAAGTGCCCTGGGATTTATGTACTCTGTGCTGGTAATAATAATTAGAACATATCCTACTGCACGTAACTCCCACAACTTGCACTTTGCTCTGAAGCTGGGAAACTCATTGATTAATCCATGGGGTCAATCAGTCCATCTTGTTTGGAGAGTTAGTCTCTGGTGTGTACCAGGACCAAGAGTGAAACAGGTTTATTTACTGCTGCTTAATCAGAGAACCCAAAGTCTCCTGTAGAGTGGTGAGAGGTTTGTTTCTACTTAGCCTTTAATTGCAAAATGATCTCATTAGTGCCATAGTGAATCTCAGTACTATCCTACAGACGTGTGAAATTTCAAGAACAAAGAACAAAAATGGTTGCCTGTAAAAACTCAGCATCTGCCACAAAGTGTGGTGCAGTTGGTATTGGCAGGATAACCCAAACCAGGCTTCTCTTTGTTGGCCTTTTAATCTGGAGCTGGAGCATCAGCTGCACATCCCAGTGGCTTTCTGTCTACATTGCTGTTAAAAACAGAGGAGAATGTCCTGCTGAGACTGTTAGGAAAGGTTTTAATCCAAAGATAAAGATGCTGATAACAACATGGAAATCAACAGCAGAGTTACTGTGGTGTTTACCAAAAACCGCAATCCTCCGAGTTATCCCAGCAGAGAACTTTGGACCTTGTAAGTGTCCTTCTGTCTTCAGGCCCTGGCCTGTGTGATAATTAACTGTTCCTGAGATGCCTCAGTAAGGCCAAGGCACAGTGAGTGGATCTCAAGTGGGCAGTGAAATCCCAAATAAAGCAATCCTTGCCAAAGCAGGTGCTGGAAACCTGGAGGTGAGGCTGCGTGGTCACAGCAAAGCCCTGAGCAGGAGAATGTGGAAAGCAATGAGAAAGGTCTTTAACATGAGCACCAACAGATGCTGGTTCATGTTTCTGTGCTGAAGAAAATGCTTGAATGTGAGTCCACATCCTGCAAATCCAATTCAAACTCGCTGCCCTTTGAAAGCTGGGTAGCATCTCTACACCTTTTTGGCAGGAATCTGCTGGATTGAATGTAGAAAATCGGGGATAAAAAGACTCCTCTTAAACCAATGCTAAATACCAGAAAGAGAATAGAAGGGAATATTCCCTTTACTAATACTTGTTTCTAATCAGATAAAAATAAGTGACAGTGTAGGAAGAATCTCTCTACTAACTGCCAGAACATGTCGATTTATCAAATTTTTCTACCGTTGCTCTTTTTTTGAGCTCGCCTCGGAGCTGACAGTGTATGTTTTACAGTGCAGCAAGGTAGATTGATTGATCCTAAATAGAAAAGCCTTTGGGGTCTCAAGCTGATGTTTTAGCTTCAGAAAAAAACTGAGTAAAGCATGTTAATGTAGAGAAAGGAGCCTGGCTTAATTGGACCAACTCCTGGCTTGCTGAAAATTAATGGCTGGCTGGCTGTTGCCAGAGTGATTCATCTTTTCTATCATGTTCTATAGTCCTTCTCCCCAGGGGTCTGTACTCCCCTCCAATTCCAAACCAAAAGTGAAATACACTTCTTCATTTTTTTCTTCCTTAAAAACATGTATTTTAGTTGAATTGGCTTCCAGTAAATGAAAAATGGCACAGGTGGGAATATGAAGAAGGCACTCGGTGTCTAGGATTTAGATTTTTGTTTTGTTTGAATGGGATTTAGATTTTTTTAATGTACCCTTAACTCCTCATTGCCACTGGCTGTCTGCACACGTGACAGAGTGACTTTTTAAAGGATCCCGATTTGTCTGTTGAAATGTCTTGTTCCTTTTCTTTTTCTCTGACCATGGAAACAGAAATTCTGTGTAAGCAAGAGCTGATAAAAGTGAATATAAAGCTGGAAAAGGTATTGAAAGCATTTAGGTGGCTCTGGAAATGAAAAGATGACTTTTCCATGTAGTTCCATCAAGCCCACAGAAGTATTTCATATTTTTTAAATAAATGACTTGTGCACGAAAAAGCCTTTCCATTTTCCCCGTAAAACCTCCAGTCCTGGCTTTGTGGAAGCAAACCAGCTGCAGATGAACACGAGGCAGTCAGGAATTCAGTGGTGTGTGCCTAAAACCCACACGGATAATCTGATCGTGGAGGGGGTTGAGCTTTGGAACTTAGAGAGGGCAAATTCAAAATGTGCCTTTAAACATAAAATATTTCTGTGTCCCTTTTGAAATCTCTCTGAGTTTCTGCTGGAGGCAGATTGCTGCTCGTTTGCTGGTTCCAAGGTGTCACCAGTGGAGTGGCACGTGGAGCCATTTCCAACAAGCATGGAATAGGTTGGGAATGTCATGAATGTTGTATTATTGCATATTCTGAATAGGAGGATTCACTGCAACTGAAGATTACAAGAAGATAAATAAAGAAAGATTTTGTTTAACATAATTACATACGGTAAATTGTTATGGTAATTTGCTATGATTCCAGTAAGGCAAATATTAGCAGTCATAGCTCAGAGATCATAAATAATGCGCTGGAAAATTGGATGTAATGTTTCACATTGACCTGAGATTTAGGAAATGGGTAGAATTGCAGCAGATTTCTGTGCCATTAATTGCAAGAAAATAACATTAAGGACATGCTAAATCATGCTAAATGTTTTCGGCAGATGATAGACTGTGGGATACTTCATTAATTCTCCAAACTCATTCATTATATTTGTTTTTTACTCCAAGAAAACTTAATAAATAATCAATGCTTTGTGAAGCTGAGGGTGTGAGCATGCACATTTTTATATACATTCATATACCAACCAACATCCATCTATTTATTTCCTACAGTTTTTTGTATCAAAGCATTTTTTTAAACTGTATACTCTTAATCACTAGGGATGTGTTTATTAGTCTTTGAAACAGCTGTTTGAATTGCTGTTTTTACCTTTTACCAGAAGAGGTTGGTTCTCCCACGGTGCTATAAATATTAAATAAAGACACTAAGAGTTTATTAGTGTGATATCCTTTATGGGGACATGGTGGAAAATGTAACCTATAAAACTAGTAATGAGAGGATGAAAATTACACATTGTCTCCATCAGGTTTTACAGCCATCATTTTTTCCTATTTATGTGTTGTTTTTCTTGTAGAGGAGGAGAAGGGCTCCGAGCGTTTAATGAACTGCAGGAAGCAAATCTGGCTGTGTATTGTGTGATAGTGTGGGATTTACTGTAAGCAGGAGTGGGATAGAAACAGGAGACCAGGCTTAGATGTAGCATTGTGTGTAAGTGTGATGGCTCAAGTCAGTTTTAATTTCCACAAAACATTGAAACACCATCTCTGAGTTGTTCCAGAGTGGTTAAAATGCCTGTGATACCTGGATACATCCATCCTTTTAATGCAGAGAAACAAAACAGGACAAGAGGGAATGGCCTCAAGTTGCACCAGGGTTAGATATGAGAAGAAATTTCTTCATTGAAAGGATTGTCAAGCAGTAGAGCAGGCTACCCAGGGTAGTGATGGCATCCCCATCCCTGGAAATGCTCAAATAACATGCAGATGTGGTACTTGACATGGTTTAGGGGTGGACTCTGTGATCTGAGAGGTGATCTCTTCCAACCTTCATGATTCTACAATTCTGTTAAAATCCTCTTGCCTCCATTTCAGCATTTGCCTTTTGAGACAAGCTATCTCAGGCACAGAATAATTCCACCATGTATTTACATGTGCTCATGAGACTCCATTTCACACAACTGCAATAATTTGTGTGAGATCCCTTAAATTTTTCACCCTGTACTAATTTGGAAATGCCCAGTCATTTATAGGGATAAAGATCTGCCTCTGTTTGCTTTTTGAAAGTCCATCCTTCTAATTTTTCTGTCTTGTTCACTTGTATCTGGGTGGTGGAGGCAGTTTCCTGGCTGTTTGAATTCCAGGACTCAGATCCCAGCTTTTCTCCAGGTTTCCAGCGTGGCCATGGGGAATTCACTCAGCTGCAGTTGGTTCCCACTGCTGTAAAACAGTTTTCTCACAGAACCACACAGGGATTGCACAAACGTAAAGAAGGATGCCTCCAAAATGTAGCTGTGTAAAATTTTATGCTGTGTACTTATTTTGCCAAATAAATGCAGCTTCCCAACAAGGCACAGCACGCTCTGCTTCACATTAGCACTTAATGGAGAGCTCACTTTGCGAGGCTGTAATGTGCCCGTGCGTTTTTGTGGTTAACTGAATGGTTTCATGCCTGTTCTTGGGCAGCAGGAGCCTCTCCACACAGGACATGTTTGGGATTTTTTAATTTCTGGTGTGGTGACAGGCAGGGAGTGCTGGCCAGGACTGGACCCCCTGCAGAAGCCGGAGGAGATGGATGAGTGCAGACATTTGGGAGCGTCGGGCCAGAAGCGCCAGGGCAGGAATTCAAGTGATTTGCTCATGATCACACAGTGGGGACATTTCCGTGCATGCCGAGGGCTCTGCAGGTTACCCAGACATTTGAAATTCCCAAAGCCTGCAGTTAAGCCATCCTCACCTTAATGATGTTCACAGAAGGGCTGTGAGGGGCGGATTTGGCAGCTTAGGTTTGTCCCAGTGCAGCGGGTGAAAGGGAGCTGGTCAAGAGACACAACTTGAAAAGCAGATGGATCCTGCTGGAAATAGTGCTGTGTGTTTGCTGCTTTAAAGTTCATCAGGAAAGAAACATCTTTTTGCAGAGATAATCCTCAAAACCATGGGGAAAAACAGAGTCCTGAAGGGACACATATCCTGAACTGTAGGATGATGTCCTGCCAGGGGGTTTATCCTAATAAACGAGTATTATCCCTCCTGCTCTTGCAGCCCTATGCTGCTTGCCAGAGGGGGCACTTTTTAATGGACTAGGAGAAGTCAAAGGAAAATCCAGAAGGATAAGGCTAAAAGCAAATTCTTTGGTTTATACCATTTATAGTCCTATTAAATTCAGTATTTCTCTCAGACATTTGAGGGGCAAGAAGTTCAGTGTATTCAAACATCTTTCAAGATCCTGGCTTGAACATCTGACTCTGTCCAGCCAGCTTAACAAGCTAAATAATAAAAGGGAACAATGCAAAACTTGTTGAATTTTTTTTTCACCCTGTATCTTTTTTGAAGTAAAATAGCATTTTTTTTTTTTTCTCAGATGCCCAGCAGTTTGCTGCAGACTCCTGCAGCTTCTCTGCCCGCTGCTCGGTACCTGTTTCAGTTTATCAAATTGTTGTACTTCCTCCTTTCATAGAGAAGCAATTAAAAATGATGAGGGTAAAGGGTTAAACCTAAAAGCTTGCTAATGAGGGTGCCTTCTTGGTTTTCCTTTCATCAGGCATTAGATGCTGTTTTTAGCATAAGCTTTCGATAAGCTTCACTGAACATTTTTCCAGTGTATTTTTTTAAAAGTTGGGGTTTTTTTTTACCATCCTGTAAAAATGATAGATGTGTGACTCCGCTGTTTATCCAAAATCCTAATTACAGATGCTGCAGCTTTTGAATGTTAAATTTGTGCAGTGTTCTTTAGGCTTCAGACTGGTCAAAGAAAGATTGATTTGTGTCCACGGAGAGTTCTAAGTCTAGTAAACACAGACAATGTTTGTTTATTTATTTATTGCATTGTTTGAAAGTCAAGAGTTGCATCAACTGAAAATTACATAGATTTAGAGATTTCTAAAGGAGAAAAAGGGGAAAAAAACCCCAAAAGTTGTGTGCCATTGAATGAAATTTTAATTTCTGTCTCTACAAGAGCAAAGAGTAGGGGTAAGAGGTAGAATTTGAAAATATGGATGAGATTTCCTTTCCTTGAGTTATGCTATTCATAACTCAAGGAAATAACATATGTTATTCATAGAACAAAAGCGTTTTTGGTGTTTTTTTTCCTAAGCCTGTACACATATATTTGGGGAAAGTATTTAATATATAAATATACCTAAATGATATGTATAGATTATGTGGATCTTTGTGTGTGTATATGTGTGTGTGTGTATATATATATATATATAAAAGAGTGCAGCTCAGTAGTCTTGTAACATCCCAAGGACTCATTTTGAAAGGGCAGCAAAGAGGATGATTTTAGGATTTCTAATCACAGGAACATTTGGGTTAGAAAACACCTCCAAGATGCTGGAAGTGGGAGCAGCTCAGTTGCATTTCCAGTGTTTGCTGTGCTGTGTATGAGCAGTGTCTGCAGCTCCTCTGCCCAACAGAACCGAGCAGGGTCATCCCTGTGGGGCTGAAATCTCCTGCAGGGCTGCCCAGGTGAGCCAGGGCTCATTGCTGCTGTGCAGACTGACTGAAAACTGTGGAATCTTTGTGTCCTTGAAGCCTTTCTTGCAGTTCCTAAAGGCTCTTAGGAGAGGAGCTGGCTGTGCTCATGCCTTGCTGAGCATCCACCTACCTGTGCCACCTGAGAGGAACAATGTGGGACAGAGACGGTGCTTGTTTAAAAAAAAAACCAACAAAATCAGACTATTTCTCCCAGGATTTTCTCCGTCTCTAGTCAAGTTTGTTTTAAACTAATGGAAGTAATTAGCAAGTCACAGAGGGACTTTGTCTACGAGGTAGCCATTTTTAGATAATGGAGCATAAAAGTCGACACAGTGACATATGACACCAGAGCAGCATCTTGGAGCCACGAGCTGGGTCTTAAGCAGATGTTTAAGTACTTTGAATACTGAAATCACTGCATACACATATAGAAAGGGTTTGTTGTTTTTTTCTGCAGACTACCGGTACACTGTAGGGCTTTCTTTTAATCTCAATAAAATCAAAGTAAGCTCTGAAATATATATTTTTTTTTAATGTGCAGTCATTATCACTCCTTTCTCTCTTCTTTAAATGTCTTTCAGTGTGTGATGTGTGGGTACTTGGGGAGTAGGGATGGAACTTGAGTTTTACATGACCATTACACGGCAGCACTACAGGAGCTACAGGAGTACCGAGGTTCTAACACTGACCACGGTATTGAGCTGAAAATAAATAACATTTAGAAGTGAAGATGCACTTGATGTGTTCACATATATTTATTGTAGCTGTGAATGCAGAGGAGATTTGCAGAAGTTCCAGAGAAGTGAAGGTGATCTCCCAGCTGGGTGGTCCCAGAGGTCCAGGGTATCTCCCCACACAGGTCCCTGAGATTGTCCCAGTTCTTGTAGGTGCCAGCAAATTGTGTGTGTGCTTACCCTCATCCAGGGCTCTCAGGTTGTATCTATGTACTAGATAACTTTATCCATCTTATTTTTTATAAATCAATGTGTGACATTCACTGTTTGTGCCCAGCAGTTGCTGCAGCATTTGGTAGCACTTCCCACCACACACATAAAAATGTACCAGTGTGGTCTAAATAAATGCACAGCACAGAAAGCCTCTGTAGATGTACAGCTATGACACCATCACAGCACCCCTGTTATTGAGGGGTGCAGTTTGGTGAAGGAGGGGAAGTATTTTCCCTTTCTCTGCCACAGCCTGCTCCTCATTTCTCTGTACTTTGATGTGGCCAGGGGCTTTGACAGCCAGATGGGTTGAGCCATTTCCTGCCTGCTCTTTTCTTTCACCTGTGCCAGGGTTGGGATTTTTAAATTTAAATCCAAATTAGTCCTTGATTCAGCTCAGAGCAGCACTGCAGAGCTGTGGTTGGTACAGGAGGAAGGGACAGCTGGGGTACAAGTGTCCCAGAAGCTCCTCTCAGCCGGAGTGCTCTGCATCCCTTCTCCCAGCAGTCAGTCTGGGTCGGATCCATCTGACCCAGCCCTTCTGCAGGAATCAGGAGCCCACTGAGGCCCACCAGGGCTGGCCCAGCAGGTTCTCCTCATCTCGAGGTGGGCTGGAGCACCTCAGCATGAGAACCCATCTAACAGCCCAGGCTGGAGCGCTGTGCATCCATTCTCACTCACTTGAGATGTTTTTACGGGCACAATTTGTTTTCCTTCACCACATGTGTGTTCCGCCCCGTGGATTACTCAAATGGCAGAAAGTGCTTTGTTTCCTGTGTTATTAGCTGCAGGTTCAATTTCTATCAGATTTGTCAATTCTGTCATATAATAGGGTTGGGATTTTTTTCTGGTCTAATGTATGTGACATGTTTCATAATGCCAATAAAAATAGTTTTCAAACTAGACTGTGAAAGACTTTGACCAAAAAAAGGGTGAAAATAGAAATATCAGCGACTGGGGTGCTTCGATCTGACAAAGTAGGCTTTCAAATGACACGTTATGGTTTATGAAGCACAGTTTTATATTTCCTTTCTGCAGTAGCTGTAATATGTGAGGGGTTGGCCAAGGTGGGAATGCAGCTCAGGATGGGGGGTCCAGTTCCAGCAGCAGATGCATGCTCCAAAATGGCTTGAACTTTTATTTCTGTGTTAATTTTTTTTGTTGTTTTTATATTTCTGATAATGGAATTGTTATGGGCTTTTGAATTTCAGTTAAGAATGTGCAAATAGGCTATCTGGTAAGTAGGTTATTGAAGGGTTAGGGAAATGGAGAACATTTCCTGAAAAAAAATACCCACAGTGTGGGTAATAGACTCCAGTTGAATTTAAAAGATAATGGTGACAAGGGAGAAATCCACTTGTAGAAATGGGGAACAGCTGTGTTTGAGATCTAATGAAACTGTATCAAATACTTTAAAAATGGCTTACAACTTCTTCCCTGGGGAACAGAGATAAAGCACGAGAGCACTCCTGAAAGGTCGAAGAAACAGTTAAATCATTTCCTTGATGGTTATTAGAGATATAGAAGACATCAGTGAAAATTAAATGTCTGAAACTTGTATTTGATTGCTTTCCTTATCACTCCAATCTCACACATTTCTCCCATCTCTTCCTCTCTGTTCTAGTAAAATTTAATAACTGTGCCGGTAACAAGGGCGTGCGGTACGAAACCAACAGCCTGGACTTCAAGGTGAGGGCGGACGGGACCCTGTACGCTGCCCACCACCTGCAGGTGCCCTCCAAGCAGCTGATCCTGGTGGTGACCGCCTGGGACCCCCAGACCCTGGGCAGATGGGAGGCCATGGTCAGGTTTCTGGTGGCAGAGAAGTCCCAACACAACGGACACAAGGTCAGAGTTTTTTCAAAGCTCTTTTCCCTGCTTTGTTCTTCCTTTGCCCCAAAGTGTTTGTGTTGTCTGGTCTGTGCTTCATAAGGAATTGTCCAAGAAGGAGGTACCGTAAGCAACATCAAATTCCTTACAAACGATCCTTGAACATCTCTGACAGAAATTATTTAAGGTCTCCAGTGAGGGAAGTGTTCTCTACGTTCATATTCTGTATTTTTAACTGCACTTGTCTCTATCATACACTGCAGGTCATGTACATCACATTTGCACCTCAATGCTGATAATCTCTCTTGACTCCAAGTCAAACCAGCAGATGAAGGGTGAAGAGTCAAAGTCAACCATCTTCTTGATGGTTAAGTTCAGATTTCTTTTGTGACAGCGCAGGCCCGGAGTCACGCGCTGGCAGCTCTGCCCTGCTCCTCATCTCCCTGGTTTTCAGAGTTACTCTTGCGAGCAATCTGCACGGCCCTGCAGCTTCCAGAGCAGAGATTTGGGCTTCTTCCTTCCCTTGCAAGGACAGGGAGCGTTGCTGCTGCCTGATAAGGGACACGTGCCCACACACGGGGCAGGCTGCGGTGCCAACGTCCCCTCTGCTCGGTGCCAGCATCTTCCCTCGCCCACCCCGACAGAGAAAAGCCAGAGCCAGCCTTTCACTCCAAAGGGTACAGATGGTTTCTTTCTGCTTTAGTTCTGTACACACAGCTGAAAAGCAGGAGGGCTCCGTCCCTGCCCAGCAGTCTGAGAGCAGTGTTCCTTCAGTGAAATGTGCAGAGCCGCTGCAATTGGGGGCTGCTCCATGAAAACTCTCTGCTCTGCCCCTGGAGGAGCTGTCACTTTCCCACCTCTTCCGTATTTTTGGCAGCAGCCAAAATTTTCATTTTCAGTGTTAGTGTGGGATGAGGATCCTTTGCTACATGGAGTAAATGCAGTTATTTTCTCTGGTGCTGGCTCAAACAACGCAGTGCTGGGCTGTGTGGTGACATTTGGGCAGGTTTTGGCAGGGAATTGTTTCAAGAGCCTGATTTACTGCTGGATCTTGCAGAGTAAGGATGAAGGTGTGTGTCCTGGGAGCTGCCATGGCTCCTTCAGGGACAGGTGGGGTCTCTTGGCCATGGCTGTAATTTGCTTTAATGCACCACAGGAATGGTGCAGACAGCAAGAATCTATCATCCTCTGCTATCACCCTTTCTGCAGTGCTTGGACAGAGAGTGCAGGGCAGGATGGGGAAAGAAGGAGAGACTTCCTGTGTCAAGTTGTTAGAATTCCACCATGTAAATCTGTGCTATTTGGAAAAACTTTTGCCACATGTGAGACAAAAAGGAAAAAACTTGGACAGACTTAAATCTCTCACTTGCCCAGTGGGTTGACCCCTAAGGTTTTGCAGGGCTTAGGGTCGTATGAATACACTTCTGCTGCTCTTCAGTATAGCTTGGGCTTGTGCAAAATGTAATTAAGTCCTGTTTGTTATTGTGAACTCTATTTGCCATTTCTAACCAAAGAAATACTGCTGCCTTCTAAAAGTAATTAAATATTGAAGGAACAAAGTAAGATGTCTTATATAGTGCTTTAAATTTCTTCTCAGTCTAGCAGAAAAAAAACCTGAATAAGCACGCATTTCTGTTCTAGTAGAATATTTGGTCGGAAATTCATCTAATGTTAATGTAATCTGAACTCTGGATGAAAACAGAGAGAGCTAAGCTTCTTAAAATTCATATCTCTCCTTTCTAAAAGCCTTATTAGTTGTAGTTTGAGGCTGGAAAAATACAGAAAACAAGACTAATGACAAGGTCATAAGCAGTTTTATTGTGGGTCCCTATAGCAGGCATCTGACTTGTGTTTTATTTAAATGCCTGTGGTTTTTGCAAGCAAAATAATCCTTTGTTTACTAAAGAAATAAATATGATTATGAGATTATTTTTTAAAAATAATAGTGTTTGTGCTGAAAAAAGAACCCCAAACCTTACAATATCCATTTCAATATGTTTCAGGCCATGACCCTTATACATTTTGTGGCTTTTACTAGAAGCAGATTTCACATTTGGTTTTGTGTAGAATAATATGACTCAAGCAGAACTGTATATATATGTTTTTTAAAGACACTTCAGACTGTTTTGTTATACTCAGGATACAGAGATGGCAAACGTGGGAGAGAAAGGAGAAGGTGACCTGAGAGAGGGAGTGAGACCAGTTTTCTTCTGGTGCATCCATTTATTTCCATTTTACTTTGTAAATTTGTGACTGATTTTGCGAAAATGCTGAACAGCTCCCAGACATTATAACTGGCATGAAATTCAGTTACTGCACCTGCTGATCACTGTTTGCTGGCACCTACAGCACAAAATTTATTTTACCTTGTTCCTCCTCAGCTCCATGAGCAGCAGCCCTCAGCAGGAGCAGCCCCTCGTGACGGGGGGCTTGGTGCCCCTCAGAACCCTCTCTGAAAGGATGAATCAGAATTTAGTTTGTGATTATCCAGGGATTAAAACTGCATCAAAACCAGCCCTCCTAGAATGGCCATTATTAGACATTTGGTTTATTGTGGAGGTTATAATACATCAATGTTACAGGAATAAATGTTATAGGGGAAATCAATGGCTTTGGGATACTGGCTGAGGTTTTGGGGGGCCAGGAGTGAGCCTGCCTGCACAGTGGGGACCGTGGCTTGCTTTCCAGGAGAGCAGAGAGGATTAATCCATCAATAAATGATCCTTTGGGTCTGTGATCCTTTCTTGTCACAGGATGTGTGACTGAAAATCTGTGTAACAGGCTGGGAGAGCTTTGGTAGCAGCCAAGGGCTTCCAGGGCAGCAGATCATTTCTGCTTGGGACAGTCCTCCCCTGTGTGCTTCCACTGCAAAACCAGAAGGTTTTGTGTCCATACCTCAGCTCCCCCAGCTGAGCCTTGCTCCTGACACAACCTGACATTTTAATGGGGAGAGACCCAACACAGTGACAATTTCCCCTCTTTCAGTGCTGGCCTTACAAATGTGCTGATTGCTTTAGATGACTGAATAACCTGCCAGTTTTCAGTGAAAACCACTGTAATGAAAGAGTTCTAACTACAACATTAAAGTGTCATGCTAGTAGGGTGAAATGATAGAAAAGAAGGCATATACTTCAAAAATGTATTTTATGATACACGAAGCATACATTTCCCCTCCTCCCCAGTTAACACTTGAATGGAAACTTTTTTTCTGGTTACTACAAGTGATGTTAGTAACTCAAGGAAATTTTTTGTTCAGTCTTGCAGGAAACCTGATAGCAATTCAATTAGAAGATGCAAATGAGGTCACACATTTCCCACAAGAGTGCTGAATTACCCTATAGGAAACTGAGTGATATTCCAGCATAACAATAAATACTTAAGATAAAGTTTCTTCTACTGTTCTTGTCTGGCTGCCTGTTGTTCCAATTGAAAGTATCAGTCGGGGCTGTGGGTGTAGTTTGGGAGGAAGGAAAAAGAAAATAAAAGAAAAAAGAAAAGAGAAGAAAATAAAGGAGAAAATGAAAAAGGATGCTATTTTATGAAATAATAAAGTCTTTGTGGCTTGTGTCAGCATTTGTGAAAGATGAACTTGAGTGGGATAATGCTCCAGAAGAAAAAGTAAAGCCAGGCTTTACTTATCTGGAATTAGCAATGTAATGTCTTCTTTTCTAAGAATGCTTTCTATTATTTTGAAAAATTGGATATTGATTCAACCAAAAGTCTAAAAATTAAAGTTATGTTTGTGAACAGTGACATTGCTGAGGACTGTAGTCTTCAGAGTGTCCTGTTTTTTAGTTACTGAAACTCAAATCTTCCCAATTACAAGTAGAAATATTGTGCCATTTGTCCTTCCCACCCCACACCTGCCCTCTGTGCCCCAGCTCCTCCTCATCATTCCTTGAAAATCAGCTTCCTCCACCCCCTGTGTTGGCTCATCCCATGTGAAGTTCTGACCTTCTCATTTATATTGATTATTTTCTTTCATTTCCAGTCCTTTCATGTGTCTAATGCACATCTGGCATATTTTCTTCTGTATTTATTTAGCCATCTATTTTTGTGTAGTTCTCACCTCACAAGTTAAAATCCAGGTTGTAGAAATATAGCACAGAAAGGAATTCACAACAAAAGAGCTTAGAGATACAGGATATATTCAGCACATGTAAGATGTCAGTCATCTGCTGCCAGTGACTTTGTTTGGGGAAAAAAATAACTGTTTTCTTTGAACCATGTTTATGTCAACCAAAGTTTCTCATTGCTTGAGCTTTTCAAATTATGAGCATGGAAATATGTAAATGTTTGTAAAGTTACATCACTGGGAATTGTGAAATTAAATTTGGAAATATATGAGGTCTGCAGCTAGAGTTTAAAACATTGAGAGCTGCTGTCAGAAATCAGTTCTTGCTTAAGCCCAGCTTGTGTTTTATTATGTCTCATCTTATTTTGGGCTGCTTTCATAACCCAGCTATGAGTCCACAGCCATACAATGTGAATGTGAAAAGCTGATTCTTACAGACAGAAGGTTGTGGGTTTTTTATTATTATTTAAAGCCTTTAAATAATCATCTGTGGTATTTTACCTGGCTCAGGTTTTTAAATTCCAAGAACTGCCTTTTATTGCTAATCACAAGCACAAAGGTCTCTGGGCAAGGAAAGGCTTATTCAGCACTGCTCTTTTTCATGACCTGGGTTATTGTGCAGCCAGGATGCTCTGCATGAAGCTGGGGAGCCCTAACTTGAGAGAGGAAAATCAGATTTTAACTGGGATCTGTGCTTCCTTCCCGTGACTCCAATCTCCCTGACACTCTTGAGCAGGTGCACCTGGAGGAAACCAAAAAAATGTGTTCACTTTCTTTCTTCTTTATTTTCCCTGCACTGCGGTGAGATGTTATCTGTGACATCAGGGTGATGAGAGTTTGCCCCATCAAACTGTTTTAGCACTAGAGAAGGGCTGAAAAAAATGAGGTTTTAGTTGTCATCTGGCCTTTTTCTGACAATACTGGTGCATATTTTAAGTACTGGGTCATTATACTGGCACTGTCCTCTTTCACTACCTCTGTGGGGGATCCAAGGCAGTAACTAAACCCAGGAAAATGACAGCTGGAATAATTTTATTTCTGTATCTCATCAGCAAAGCGAGGCCTGGATTTGCCCATCAGGCAGGGTACATACAGAAATTTCTGTTTCCTTCAGACAACTCGTGAGACATTGTTTGGTGTTTTAACAGATCAGATCTGTGGAAAAGATGAGAAAGAGGATGATTAATAAATTAATATCATATAATTGTTACCAGTGAGACCGCTCATGGTACTTGTGCAAGTCTAATGAAGAAGCATCTGCTGACCCTGCCTGACCTGGTGCTTCAGCGAATTTGAACATCTCACATGTAATCATTGCAGGAGGAGAGGGTGGTGTCTGTGAAAACACGTGAACTTCCCTGGCCTGATTTTCAGGTGTGCTGAATCCCATTGCCTGGTGCTGAAGCCAAGATAAGATGTGACACACAGGTGCTCATTGCCGTGGAAAATCAGCCCACTACGGGAAGTTTCCAAGCACTGCACTTGCTGCATTTAGTTCTTAAGCAGTCAGCATCATACCAAGGGTCAGGCTCAAAGCTGGGCTCCAAAGACCATCTCTAAGTGAAATTCACTCCAGATCTGTCTTCCTTCAAACAAAAAGAAGTCCTAAGGATTGAACTGCCTACACGGAAATAAGTTTTTTTCTGATAAAACCAACCCCTTGGACTGCTGCGTGCTCCTGCCTGTGATGTGTTCCTTGCCCTTGCCAGATCAAAGCTTTTGACCTCCCGTTTCATGTTCTTTGTTGGTAACTGCTGAAGTCTGACTGCCACTTCAAAAAAAATATTTTGGACTGGACAGCCTAAAAATACCTCCATTGCTGTGATAATCTGATGACAGCTGCTTGTAAACATGAGTTTGAGTACAGACAAAAATTGCTTTATACAGGCACATCCATTAAAATAAGCTTTTCTTTAGGGGCTGTTGAGTGTCCAGGATTTTTCCTTTGGCAAGCTGAGACAGATTGGTGCAAGCCCGGTGTGAGGAGGGTTTTGGTTCCTCCCAGCCTCTGGAGGCCGGTCCTGGATTGTTGGGTGAGTGGTGACCCTCTGGCATGTCCAGCTGGAGGAGTGAGGAGAGGAGCCAGGGATGGGTGTCCAGCAGAGCAGGGTGGCCTGGGGGCCTCCAGTCCCAGCAAGGAGTGGGATCTCAAACACTGTCCCTACCCAGCAAAGTATTTCAACTCAGGCTTAAATTTCATCTTGCAAATGGAGATAAATTGAATGTGTCCTCACGGTCAACTTTGAGCATTTCTTAGGTGCACTCTGGAATTGGAGAAAAAAAAAAAGAAGAACAGTCTTTTCTCAAGAGCCTCTTGAAATAACCAAAGGATAACTTGAAAGGGCAAATTCTCATGCTAGCACTGAGGAGAAGTACCAGACTGAATTACTTTGCTTTGTGCTAAAGTAGCAGCAGCGCCTGTGATCTTTTAAATCTCTTGTGATCTTTTTACTTGCAAACATTATGAAGAGGAGGAGTTATTGTTACATTTAATTCATTATGAATATTTTAATTCATGTATCTTTTGAACCTCATGGCTTTAGAAAAATAAAATGAGATTACAATTTTTCACAGGCTTTTAAACTTGCTCCCACTTCTTTCCTTGATAAAGAGCACTTGTAGTAGCCTGAGTTTTAGAAGCAAAAGAAATGTGTTTTGGAAGCATGTTTTCAATTATTTGTTAGAAGTTTTACTGGGGAGGAAGAACTCAGATTGCTAGCCCAGATATTTCATACATTTTTCTCAAGATTAGGTGCAGGATGAGAGAGGTAATTCCAGGCTGCAATAGAGGTTTTCACTGTGTAATATGTGACAAGATCTACCACCTTTATTCCCAAC
Source organism: Poecile atricapillus (assembly GCF_030490865.1). Lineage (NCBI taxonomy): Eukaryota > Metazoa > Chordata > Aves > Passeriformes > Paridae > Poecile > Poecile atricapillus. Next base: position 4,622,659 of record NC_081263.1, read on the forward strand.
CTACAGGTAACGAGTATGAGTATTTTGTGATTTAATAGCCCTGCTCTTGAGAAGTACTTGTACTTCTGAAGCCATTGTGTATGGCTTCTGCCAATTATGAGAATGACATTAACTTGAAGATAGAAGTGTCTCTTTGTAAACACTAGAAGGTAGAGTACAACAGTAATTTATATGTTTCTTAAACAATCCTACCTGAGAAGCACTGTGAGATTAGATCTTACAAAGGGAGTGTGAAAAGGTCAAGTTGATGTGGGGAGCTTTGCAAGGAAACAACCTCATCAGAACATTTCTTGTTGGGATAAGATGTTGAAGCCTTAAAGTGAGGAGGAAAAAGTACATCCAGAGCTGTACTTTGGAGGTGATGTCATCTTCTGTCCATTGACAGCTCTTGCAATATTCAAAGCCTGACAATGACAAGAAAAGCATCACAGATGCTGGAAACCTGTGGGAACCATAAAAGATTCCACCAAAGGCAGACAGATTTCTAATGTACCTGCTTTGGTACGTGATTCTTCCAGAGAATGGAAGAGGAAGATCATTTGAAACCCTGAGAGAGTGCACTGGCCAGGAGGTGCCTCTAATCATCCGTGTGGTACCACAGAATAAGTCTGAGCACAGCTCTGCCTCTCCTTCCCAGCTGAAACTCCCATCCCTTAGAGATCCCGTGGGCATTTTGTGTCTGCTCAGTAACGAACTGAGCGCGCTGCCCGCGCCCGTCCTGACGCTGCAGCACAAAAGCAAAGCCTCTTGAAGTGCTCTGGTGACTGCCTGGATTTCAGCTTAAATTGGTGATAACTCACCCAACAGAAGGTGTGGGTGAGTTCAGGAGATTTCTGAATTTCAGTTAAATCCTACTGGGAAATCAACACCTGCAGTCCCAGCCTGGCCATCAGGCACCCGGAAAGCCCCAGGGGCATTGGCTGCAGCCTGTGTCCATGGGGCCCTTGCCAGCCTTGTTAGGTTTTCTGATCAAAGAGAGTAACATGTACTTGGGGTTTTTTAAATAAGAGCCTGTGGTAACCACATGGGCTATGCCCAGAGCTGGTGCATCTCTTCTCTAGAGTCCAGACTCAACTCAGTATTTAATTACAGAAACCCACAAAGGGCACCTTTTGCAAGGAAAGGATCTTCTCTCTGACTCACAAGCCAAGTATGTCGTGTTCTCCCTATTAAAAAATTACCTCGTTTTTCCTGTTACTCTTCTTCAGCTTTTTTCTTGCTTTGCAGCCCTGCAACACCAAGGAACATTTTGATTCCTCTGTCACGCTGATCACATTTTACTGCTTCTATCGGGTAAAATTTTCCAAAGCCTGCAAAGCCAGCCAGATACCCAATAACCTTAAATTTGCATGCATGCCTCATTTTTCAGCTCTCAAGCCACGGGGCATGTAAAGCTTTGACACTGACTCCTCGGGAACGAGGGGTTTTGGCATGGCTGATGCATTTGTGTGTGTTACGTGGCTCATTCTCCTCCTCTGAGGGCAGTAACTTGGTTAGCTTTTAGTCAAACTTTTTCTTTCCTGTCAGCTGATGTGTTCTGGAAGCTCATGCACTTGCCAAATCTGACAATTTTTCTTACTAATTGACTCTAATGCGAACTGCTCTATGCAGCCCCACTGCTAGCTGATAAAAACAAAAAGTAATGAATTTTTGCTTAACTAGCTGATTTAATTAAAATGTTTTATACTGTACTTGTATGGTTTCTATAAATGGAGAGGTAATTTTGTTTAATGAGTTCCTAACCAAACATAACATTCCTGACTGTATGTAGCCAGATTTGATAAAGGTCACAAGCGCTGAAATTCCACTGTTTGCTTTTGGAAGTCGTGATGATCAAACAGCTTGCTTGGGTACTGGAAATATCCTGTCAGGATTGGTTTATACCTGAAATTATTACTACAGTTTTAGGAGCAGAAGGGGTTCTTCTCTGTATTTGAACACTGTTCATTATCTTTAAAGTGGAAGTGTACTGCCAAAATCCCATCTCATTGTCAATTAGTGGCTTCTCTGCAAACACATTAATTTAATGCCCCTGATGAAGAGCTGCGCGTGTTGGAACATCTTGCTGCTAAAACAATAGTTTTCAGAGCTCTTTGACACAAATCATTCATGAATGGCAATTTATGCTGTGATGGTAATGGGATGTGACAAGAAGCTATCTTTGATTAAATTTACCACAGCTTACAACTATTAGTAAATAAAGCTAATACAGACAGTCATCGCAGAGTTCTAGAGGGTGGATAAGGAGAAAAACAGATTATGGATTCCTTACCTGTGCAGTTCCTAAATAATAGCTTCACATAGCACAGCTATAATAAATTAAAGTCTAAAATAAAAAGTCTGATCTTTTTAAAACTACTTTTTTTTTTCCTGTCTCCAACTTCAGCGAATTCAGCAATGACCTAAATAAAAAGGGAATCAATTACTGTAAAATAAATAAATTTGCTGTTTGTTCTGCAACCCTTTCATTCTACCGTGTGAGAACACAAAATGGAATATCTTTCTATACTGGAAGATCAAAAACTGGAGAAATGGTGCATTTTGGGAAAAAAGGGTTCATTCGTCCTCCACTGCCATCCCTGATGTCAGCAAAATGTTGTTTCCTTAGAACAGAATTAATGCAAATGTTTATTTTGCAAGCAGTCTCATGTTCCTTTTGTTAAAGAACTAAGCTCTATTTTCATTGTCTTATTTTCTGTTTGGTAAATATCATTTTCTCCTGTCCTTTCTGCAGCTACCATGGAAACAAGCAAAAATGCTTCAGATTAAATATTTTTAACTAGATTCTTTTTTTCTCTGGGAGAAAATGGTACCAGTTTCCAAAATGTATATTGATATAGGAGATGAAGGGAAATATGTTTGAGCAATGGACTAAAGGTGGCTTTGTAGCCCCTTGTATTGACAAAAATATATTAAAAACACATTGCCTCAGTTAAACCCTATGAGTGACACTAGAAAGAGAGCAACCCAAGTATTATTTCTTTTCTGAAAAATGTCTAGTGTGAAGCGTTAAAGATCCTACGAAAATAATAAGACTGGCATATAAATAAAACAGGTTATATCATAAATAATTTTGATACCTGGGAAGTAAAGGCCTTATTTCCTTTCCTCCAGTTGCAGGTAGTTCTTATTGCAAGTGCAAATATAATATATTTTAGTGCCGAATCTGGAGCATTTCATTTTTCGGGTTGAGCCCTATGAAATTATTAATCTCCAACAAACATACCCTAAGACTCACTCGTTATTTATATGCAGGGAATGGCGGCTTATTTACCCAAACATTAGAGTGATCCAAAATGTTCAGCTAAGCAGGAACACAAAATATGATATTATATTATGTAAATGGGTTTGTGATACGCTCTGCTGGATAATAACTTCCAGATGTCTCCGTAGCCAGAGGCTGACGGATATCAAAGGCAGGTTGGCTGGGAGGGGAGACAAGCCAGCTGGCGAGACTGGCTACTGCGAAGTGTAGCGGAAGGTGGAAGCTGGTGTTTCTTCACACTCACTGCTTTTATTTGTGGACTAGTGAAAAGTCAGTGCTTTGTGGCCTTCTTGTCACGAGCAGGATAGGGCTGGAGGGGCTGCTGGGATCCCACGTGTTCTGTTCTGTCACGGGATTATTTTTCAACCTCTTTTACGAGTAGAGGTTGGGTTTAGTCTGAGTCTCCCAATAAATGGAAGGCTGATGAGCCACAGACCAACGCTGACAGGAGATTATAACTCACTAAATGGCTTTTCCAACTTATCCTTTATTCCCAGTGCCAGGTGCAGACAAGGAATGTCCCTGAGCTCTCAGCACTGGGGTGTAAATGGAGTTAGGTGAAGCACCCTACAGCCTCACCAGTTTGGAGTAAGGTGTCCTGAGGCTGTTGGGTTTTGAAGTCTGACAGTCCCTTTGGGATTTAGCTGCGTCCTCTTCTGAAGGCAGCCAATTGTGTTCACCATCCTTAAAGGCAATTCTAGACTGAAAAGGGACTGGAAATGACTCCTGGGAGAGGCCATTGAAGCTGCTGATATGGACTCCAAGACACCCCTACACCTTCTGTGAAGCAGCCTGGGAGAAGAAAGTTCTTTTCACAATCCTTATAGATTGTGAAAAATTAGGATTGTGATTGAGGCTGCACCTCCTCCAACCTCGCATTGCTTTCTGAAAGCTTGATCTGCCATCTCAGTGAAAGATTTCTGATTGATTCCTATATGTTTTTACTTGATGTCAACTAATAGCCAAACAAAAAAACCCCAAACCAAAAGAGTGGCAAGGGAAATTGCAGGGCAGTTTCTGCCACTCTGAGCTGCAGCTGATCCTCAGCTCTTCAGCTGCCTTATCAAAGGCAGGGAGGATGGTCTCCAAGAGGCTTTTCCTCTTCCCTGCAACTGCTCATAACAAATATTTGAGTTGCACATTCCAGAGAAAGAAGCATTTATCAGCAGAAGATGCAAGGGCTGCGTTATGATTTGCCAGCACTGGCGTTGTCCATGTGTGTCACAGTTATGGGCCAGAAGCCCACTGGAAGAGACGTGGGATAACTCTGAGCCAAGTGTCAATCCCAGACTTGCAGAATTTGGGCTTTAAATAATACAGCCAGCACAGCACTGCTCAGCTTCTTCAGCAAGCTCTGAAAGATTCTGCCCCAATACAAATGCTAAGGCATTAAATCCTATTGAATCCAAACTCTCCTAACAAGTTTACATCCCAGCATGGGCTCTTCTCCTGTTGTTTTTCTTCATCCCACACTTTGTAATTACTTCTTCCTCTTGATCTTGAAGGTTTTCATCTGTTTTGGCTCAGCTGTATTTCTCTAGCTTATCAGTGTCACAAAGTGATAGACAGACATAATTACTGAATTACCTGACTATTTTATATCCTCCTGTAATTATCTCTGTATTACCAAAGACCGTGCTCACATGTTCCATGTTTAAGAGTTTGATCCTGTTGTAACAAGTTATAAATGTCACTGTATAATTTTTGGAATGGAGAGTGGATTTGACTTTCCCCTGGGCATGTGTTTCATGGATTGCCTTCTCTGGTGCTGCACACCATCACCCTCGTGCTGTATGTAAGAGAGTCACAAAAACAGTGAAGGGAAACCACCCCAAAGCAGCAGCACTAGAAGTGCTTGATTTGATTTTGTGAAGGAGTATGGACAGTTTGTGTTCTGGTGGCACTGCAAAAGGGTAGAGGAATATTTTATCTTTTGAAAATGATTCTAAGATTCATAAAGCATGTGGCCAGTGAGGCCATGAGAGAAGAAGCAGTTGTCATCTCAGTAAAAACTGTTATTCAGGAAAACCAGAACTGGAAGCTGTATTTTAGAATTAATTGAATTTGGTGTCACATTCTGCTTTTGAGTTGAACTTTAGATTCTTGCAAACTCAAAGACACAGGAGAGTTTTCTGGGGCTCACAGTTCAACGATGCTGTTATTCCATATATGTTCTGGGATGTTTCAGTCATAGATCTGAATAGTTCTGGCACTTATACTCACCAGACTTTGTTACTGCATTTGTCTCACAGCTTTTAAACAGCAGAAAACATGTACAACATATTTAAACAACACCAGAGAAATTAAGGTCATGAGAATGCATTGTCAACAAATGAAGATAAAAAAGAGCTGTTGTTTAAAAAAAGAAAAAAAAAATGTTGTTGCAAGATGCTTTTGAAATTCTACATATCAAATTCAGAGTCATGTTGATGATTTATTCTAATATAGGAAAACATCATGAAGAGTGACAAGCAAGCTAGTCACTGTCTAGTCACCTGCCAGCAAGTATTTCATACAGACTAAAAAGGCTGGTATTGCCTTGCTGAGCTGACACTAATTATTTCAGTATACACAGAGCTTTGGGACTTGTGTTAATTCTCAAGTCTGTCTTTAGTTCAGACTCATTCCACTGTGTAAACTCAGCAGAGCACAAATTATTTGACCATCCTTTCATAATCTATCCCCATGCTCAGTTGCCAATTATATAAAGTGATCCAAATACCTGCTCTCAAAGGATTCCCATTTGGGAATCACAAGCCAATTAAAAAAAATAGGGGATATCCACGATTCTGTGGCTCATGTCTCATACTCCTGTTTCACGTTGTCATGCATTTCTGGGTGTCTTCTTTAGATAACACTGTTTTCATCAGTGTTCAGAAAAGATACCTTTCTGGCAATAAAATCCTTTTTAAATGAAACCTCTTTTGGATATAGCATTGCATGCCATGGGAAGGAGGAGGTCAGGAGTGCCTACAGTATCCTGACTATCCCAAGAAAGTCTCCCACTGCCACACCATGATTCTGTTTCTTTGTTTATTGCACACTTCAGTAAGCATTCTAAGAGCAACATCTAAATATTGAACATGGTGCTGTGATTTTGCTGAAGGTGTGTAAACAGCACTTAGGTGAACACAACCCACATCGTGAGTGTGAGACAGGACCTGAGGAATGTGCCTCTGTGTGTGACTGAAAGGACCATATTTGTCTGTGCTGTGAAAATTTAGCTCTGAAACAGGCTTGTTTTTAAGGTTTGCAGTAAAAATATCTGCATTTTGGCACAAATGCTTCCCATCCTTGCAGCCAGTGGATGTCTGCCCTCCACAGGTAACAGAGATCAGAGCCATAACCAAGCTGTGAAAATGAGCTCCTTGCTGCTGTGCCCAGCTCTCAGCATCTCCAGCTTTTCTGGAGAAGGTTCACACAGCTCTGGAGCCACATCTCAGTTGAACTTGCTTACACTGTTTAGTTTCCATATACTGTGCAGTCTTGAGGTGACTGCCTGTTTCTTTAGCTCCCAGTCAAGAATTGAAATGTGCTAATAGATGGATTTACATCAAACTAGAAAGCCCAAAGCAATGATTCCCACTGAAATCAGTGCCTACAGATAACTGCTTGCAGGGTGTTTGGGTTTTTATGTTTGGAGTAAGACAAAAAGTGAATGTGGCTTAAAATGGCAGGAGCCTCAGAGAATGCTTTGATAGCTTTTCCTGCATTGTTCTTGTGTATTGGGGAATTTGGTTTGGGGGTGAGTGGGTTTTGGGTTTGGTTTTTTTTTTGAGAAAAATAACTGAAAATTGTAACATTCAGAGAACAGTATTCCCACTGGATCTTACCTCAAATGAAAAGAATGCAACGTGCATTCTTTGTGATTTATGAAAGTTTAAACATTTTCTGGTGGGAGTCTGGGTCACCATATGGTAACAAAAGGCCTTGCTTAGTTATCTTTTCTGCAGACTTTCAGAAGTAGTTGCTGGAATCCTAGAAGACCACAGAGTACTGAAGTTTTGGGACTGCATAACCTCTGAAGAGCCTTCCCAAATCTACATTTCATTGATTCATCATTCTATAAGGCATAAATTTTCTAATAGTGAGCCAGTCTCTCTAAGTCAAAACCATGGTCCCATCATTTCCATTTTTATTCATAGCACTGTAGCATTTCCAACAGCAAAGTATTCCATGCAGACAATCCATAGTTTAAAAAAAAAATCACAAAGAAGGACTCAAAGTCACACCAAATAATAAAAATTTACTGTGCCTGAGATGTATTACACTTCCCAGGCAGTGTGGGGGAGTTTATTTTGGGATTTGTGTTCAAAACCCAGCTCTCATATAAAGATCATTTGTTATGAAGAACTAAGAATCTGAACTAACACACTTTTGCAACCATGGTGCTGACTCTACCTCTGGCTGGGTTTGGGTTCGTGTGGCAGAATTTGCAGAACCACAGAGTGCAGGTTTTTCTAGCCCTGTTTATGCTTAGTACCAGACAATAAAGCTGGACCCATGAGATGGACTGTAAAGGAATCCTCTCCCATTTTTTGTGTTCTGGTAGATTGTACTTATGGGAAATTGGCAGAAACTTCTTCACTCCAGTGCTCTGCTGCATCTCCTTGCAGCTGCTGTAGTGAAGACGATATATTCTGGGAGGTGTCTTGACTTGGGAGTGACAGCTCCATACATTTGTGAATGGTTTAGTTGATGAGGTGGTGTTAGGTCACAGGTTGGACTTGATGATCTCCAATGTCTTTCCCAACCTATCTGATTCTCTGTTTCTGTGAAAACCAAGTGGCAGCAGAGCTGCCAGTAAAGCGCGTTGTGTCTTTGTTCCACATGGCCGTTTACGCCACTGTTGGGACAGGTCCTAAGAGGCGAGGAAGAAGCTAACTGGCTGTGCTTTCTTGTGTCCAAAACAGCCCAAAGGAAGGAAGGCACTGCCTGGAGAGCTGGTGCAGCAGCAGAGTGACACCCTGCTGCCGTGGCGGCAGCACCAGAGTGCCAACGGGCTGCGGCGGCAGAAGCGGGACTGGGTCATCCCACCCATCAACGTGCCAGAAAACTCCAGAGGGCCCTTCCCGCAGCAGCTGGTTCGGGTGAGTACAAAACAGGGATAACTGCTAATAGTAATGGTGATCTTGTCATGGCTCTGGTGAAGCAGGAGGTGTGGGAAGCCTGGCTCAAAGCACAGGCTCTCTGCTCTCCCCTCACCCTGCAGGAACAGTTTTCCTTTTCCATGCTGCTCCAAAGCTCCTCACCCCAGTTTCCCTCCCCAGCTGACGGCAGCCTAATCGCCTCCTTCCAGCCAGTCCCTCCCGAGACGCTGCCACTGCTGCCAGGGTGGCACTTTGCCCACGCTCTCATCCAGAAAGCGGCTGCAGGTGTAAAAGCTGTGCCTGGTGGCACCCAGCGATGAGGGTGCTGCATCCTTCCCTCGCCGTGCCCTCCTCCCGGGGGAGGTTGGCTGCCTGCCGCCGCTGCAGATGGATCCGGCAGCCTCCCCTGGGCTGCTGCTTTCTCTCTTCACAAGGATAATCTCTGGGATGAGGTTTACCCCTGTGGTTTTCTGTGATGGTTATGGGAGGACAGGAAAAGGAAGGGAAAAGGAGTGTTTTGCAGAGACGTTTGGTTGATTTATTGTTGCTGTTGATAAGTGTTAGCAAAATACAAATATGTGTTGCTATTGCTCTTGTGGGTGCTGGTTTTGGGTTTTTTTGAGCAGTCAAATTATTAGCTGGAAAGAAAAAAAAAAGAAAAAAAAAAGAAAAAGTAAAAAAAAAAGTAGAACTCCTTGGCAGACACTTCCAGCTCTTTCCTTGGAAGAAAATGGCAACAATTACAAAATTTCAGAAGTTATTTTGAGTAGCAGTGGTGTGTCATTGGCATCCCTTCTCAGGAAGTTCATTTAGTCCTTTAGAAGCAGTGCCTGGATTGACATGAGTTGCATCATTATGTGTTTCTAGGAGGAAGGGGCATGTTCCCAGTTCAGCCAGGGATTGGATAAACTTGGGTTGTTGGTGCCATTTCTCTGTGCAATTAGGGAGTACAAAAAAGTACCAGGTGGCAAATATTCTTACATCTGTTTATAAAACCAGGGAGGGAAGCCAGGGAGTCTTGGTGTGGTCAGCATTGTGGGGTATGGAGTGACCCATTAATGTGTTTTCCTACTAAGCTGAAGAAATAGCTGAAGAGGAGAATAACCTGATGTGTCAAAAAATGCCTTTCAAAATTAATAATTTAGATTAAATCTTGAATTCCTGTGAAAAATAAAGGGTGGTACTTGCAAAATGAACTTGTGCTCTCTTCCATTCCCTGCTGATTTCTTTTGAGTTTTGACTAGACAGCGAGAGGACAACTTGGCACCAGCTTACCATGGCAAATTTGTTGATGTATAAGGACTGAAATCTCTGTGGCACTTTTTACCCTACAGTCTGGAGATGAAACAGAAGGACTTGACTATGCAAAATTCTAATATTAATGGAAATGACAAATAATAAATTTTATATAGGTACAGAAGAATTTATATTCATCACTTAGGCTACCAGTAACCTTGGAAAGATAACCTGGCTTGTGAAAATACAGAACTCCCAGATTTTCAGCACTATATTCCATTGCCGTTTTCGAATACAAATGCTAGAGGAAACACTGAAAATGAAGCAAAAATGGGGTGGGAAATAAAAAGAAATAAACTGGCTTACAAAAGGCTGTTTTCCTCTTCATCTGACATACAGAAAGCATCATAATGACAGGAAGATCATACAAAGAGTGCAACTTGATTAAGCGTGAGACCCCTGATGTTTCAGGCTTGGGTTGAGCTGCTGCTCCTCTGCAGCATCTGGCCCTTTTGCCAACACCTGAATGTGAAGCTTGGGTGATTCCTCCCAGGAGTTACAGCTCCCTCCATTAGACTTTGCTCTAAATAGGACAAATCAACATCTTCAAAGACCAGCACTATCTGATTATTTCCATCCACATAATCTTCAGATTGCCCTGGAGCATTTTGCTGTCTCCTAGATCTAGGTAAGAGTTTTGATCTGATTTCCCATGCTTTTGCTTGCTGGGCACTGAATATTTTTGTGTCCATCTGCTCACAAGCTGGAACCAGAAGTGCACATGTGAAGTTGCAGCTCAGATCTCATTTGAACAGAAGCAGGTCTGTCACAGTTTTCTCTGCTATTTTATATAAAACATTCAAACCTACCGCTGGTTCTTGGACACTGAACTTCTTTTGGTCCAGAAAGGTCTGCCTGAGCTTGCATTTTGTAGGTATAACTGATGGAAACCAGTCCCTCCATAGTGCTGTCTGTGGTTCTGGCTTCTTCCAAGGAGAGGAAGGGATGGCATGAAAAATCTCATCACTAAAAACCAAAAAGCCCTACCAGAAATACATTTTCATTGAACCACTTGCTGTTTGCGTTTTTATAGGTCAGACTAATTTGAAATGCATAGGCAAATCTTTCAGGTTCCCTCCTACTCCTGCTTCCTATTGTGAACGTAAAAATTCCATTTTATGGAAGTTGATTAGTTACTTGTCAGTATTTTTAGCAAGGCTGTGCCTGAATGAAGTTTAAATCATAGCAAAGGTGAATGCAGCTTGATGGGAGCCGCATACCTCGAAAGGCAGCCCTATCTGGTTCAGCTGGGATCAACTATAATTCTCTGCTCATTAAACCATTTCATTCTGATAAAATACGTTAAATGAAAAAGTTTTTAGAGAAAAAAAGTAAAAAGGAACATTATCCCTGCCAAAAAAAAACCCTTCTGTTAATTACAGGGTTTTTTTTCTTTCAGAGGAACATCCGTATCTGTTCATATACATCAACCACACTAACTAGGAAATGTGTTTCAGAAAAATAATAGCTGAAAAAATAATAGGAATTTCTAATTAATTTTGTCTGCTGAAAAGATTTACTTACTCTTCGAAGAGCTTAAATGAACATCTGACATTTATAAGCTAAAAATAATTTGTTAGTACAAAAAAATGTTTTGTAAATTCTGCTTTTGTCTTTGACCTGAGAAAAAAGTTATCAAAATTTATTGATATATGCTTATTTATTTTGGAAATATTTATGAAAATCTTGGGTTTAATTTCCTTCTGCTTCACTTCCACCTTTGTACTAGGAATAATATTGTACATGCTGTGAAATATTTCACTGTAGTGAGGCTAATTTCATTACTAATTGTCAGGTACTCTCATTATTATAACTGAAGTCCATAAAAATGCCTATTAAAAATACAAAAAACAATATGAAATCCCCCTCCTTCTCCAAGCAAATGACTCATGCAGGCACACTGATCAGCTAAGATAATATATTAAATAGTTGCACCCTTGCTGAGCTCTGTCTATTTTCTCACTGACTCATCCCTTTTAGCCACACGCGTAGCTAATTCTTAATTATCTATTATCTAATTATCTATTAGCTTATCTTGTATTTCATCCTCTTTTGAACTTCAAAAAGAATCTCAGTTTTGGATCCACAAGCCAGTCTCCAGCTGCTTCGAATGGGAATCTTGACTCAGTTTTCAAGGCAAGTCTTGGTCCATCTCAATGGGCTATGTGAAAATAATTCATTTAAAAATCCAAGTCTTGTTTAGAATTGGCCTTTGGCCCTCTTTGACATGCTTAGATGATGGGCTCCCCTATCAACCACTGCAAATGTGTTCTTTGTGAGGCCTCCAAACTTTCAGTTCATCTCCAGGACCTTTGCAGAGCTCTTAGAGCCTCCCAGCTTGCATTTCATAGACCCTAATTTTCCCAGCTTGCCTTTATTAAACATGGAACTGAAAAATGTTTTATTTTCCTGTTAGCTCTTTTATGATAAACAAGATGCTCATTCTCATTACACCAGCATGAAAATCCCCTGAGGATGACCAAGGCAGGATCTTGGTGCTCTCACAAACTGCCTTGATTGCATGCTACAGGCACAGCATGGGCTCCCGTATGCGAGAGCCGGTGATCTCAGCCACAAGAATACTAGAAATAACCTGATGTGTGTAACAGGGAATAAGAGGGAAGGATGCATTTTATGTAAATTTAATCAGAAAGTCCTGAAGTGGCTTGGAAAGTTGGCAGAATATAATATACCTGAAGAATATAATATACCTGAGTTCTTGTGTTGCTGCTTAGCAGGGGTGTCACTGTCGGGCCGGGTTTCCGGCAGCATGGGGCACATTAAGGGAGCAGAGAGCTCCTCTTGACACGCTGCAAAATCCTGTGCTGGACTCATGGGTGGGTTTAGCTCATCTTAAGCTATCCTGTGACACTGAATATTTAATGTGAAAGAGGTTGATTGCACACTCTCCAGCTCAACAGCCTGGTTGTGAGCCACAGCCCGCCCTGGTGCAGGAAATGGGAGAGACACCTCTCCCAAAGTCTGAAATCCTGGTGCTGGATGCACACAAGGCACACTGAGCTGTGAAATTCCTGCCAGCTTGGACCATCAGCCCTCAATTCTGCCATCTCCTTTGCTCCTCATGGCTGTTTCAGTGTGTGCCTTTGTGCTGTGTAGGAAATCCCTGTTGCCTCCTCTATCACAGCGTTGCTCACTGCTGTGAAATTGGCAGAGCAGAATCCATTAGCCCCCAGCTGCAAGACAGATGACATCTGTCTGTGGTGAGAGAAGGTTTGTTGAGAAAAGGCCTTGCAAATGCTTCCCAGAGGACATCAGACCATACTTTTCCTGAGAGAGATGCAGACAGCCTTGATTACAAACAGACCTAGATCTTCCTTGTTCTCCACAGGAACAGGTGTTTCTTTTGCCTTACCAGGCACACACACACTCAAAGAAAAAAAAATGGCTAGTTCTGGTTCTCAGTGCACCTCTCCTTTCTGATGGCCTGTGAGCATCTTCAGCTGAAATTCAGAAATTAGGGGATTTGGTCTTTACTGTAGCACTCAGGCCAAGATAAGAAGGAGCAAGCCCAGGGAATGGAGAGGAAATGGGACACTGTGCAGGTTGTGGTGCTCGGGAGAGTCACAGCCTTTCTTTGAAAGCTGGTTCAAGGATGTAGATTGAGACAGCTCCTGGCTTGACTGCAATTTCACACCACAAACCAACCTGACATCAAAGAGGGAAAGATGAGCAGGAAAATGGTTCATTAAGTGTTTATCTTGCCATGGTCCTGGCTCTGGTATTGATCTCTCCTGTGTGTGTGTGTGTTACCAAACCAGGACTTACGTATGAGTCACAGAATGAACAGAGAAAGTGAAATATGACACAGTGCTGCTTGCTTGATGTGTCCATTTGAAATTCCTTTAAAACCTACAGTCTGAAACAAGTTCCTAAACATATTCCATGCTATATGTACTGCTGAAAGGACGTGCCTTGCTTTGCATTCTCCCTGATGAGACCATTCTCATTTTCCAGCATTCACTGTAAGAGAGGGGCAGATCCTGATGTAAATCACACATCTCTGCCAGAGCTGGTGGGGCTACCCCAGCGTGTGCCATTTGGGAATCTGGGTCAAAGGAAGCAGATGCCCAGTGCTTTATGGGCTTTCCATGCACACACACCCAGCATTATGGATTGAAAAGTGCAGCTACAGCATAAATGCTCCATTTAAAATTCTCTTACAACAGCATTCAAGCTTATACTGTAATTATACATATTGTATTTCCTTGTATTCAGACCCATGGGGAATTTATATTGTCCTTGCTAAAGCCAGAGGGACTGAAGGAAAGCAGTCATTTAATGATTCAGCTGTCTTGGGCTCTATGATTTAATCAATCATATGAAAGAAATTTTTAGATTCTTTGTGTTTAGAGTTCTCTTGTCTGAGCAGAAAATGTTCCCTTTTTGAATTGCTTTAATAGCTGTATTTATGCAGCTGAAAGTTCCTTAAGAAATGAAAGTAAAATCAAATTGCTGAGAATGCCTAGATAATTTATCAGAGAATATTCAATTAGAATATATTAATATTTTAGATTTCCATCATTAATTTAATATTCAGAGATTTAATTTAGTCGTTGAATTGCTGTAGTGCCATGCGTGGGTAGATTGTTAGGCTGAGTGCTTTAAAACACCTGCCACAAATGGGTGAATCTCACTTTGATTCCCAAGAGCACAAACGCCTTTCTACTGACATGAGTCTTGCAGCAAAAACTCAGACACTAAATCTTGCCTGTGCTCTGCATTTTTCCATAATTGCAGAAAGGAATAATACAATCTTCTAGCAGAAATAAATGCAAGAGCCTTATTTATTTATGCATTCAAATCCAGACTGAGGGGGAATTTGGTGCTCTGTGGTTCTGAGTTTGTCAATGTATTACTGAAGAATTTCATTTTGCCAGACTGGCCTTGTCACTTACTCAAGGAGAACCGTCGTAAGTGAGGTTGGGATTTAAAGGTGATTGACACTTTGCAGACAGATATCAAGGACTCCTATTGCCCAGTTCAGCTAAAAAAGCTGCCCTTGAGTTTTTGCCATTTTCCAGGATGCTTTGGGAATAGTAACGTGAGAGGAAAAATACCCCACTAAATCATAAAAAACCCACTAAATCATAAAATGCCATTTGATTTGGAAGTGATAAATCTCTTTTGAATGTTGCATCCCAGTTGCATGAAGGAAATGGAATTTTTAATTTCTCACACAACATAAAAACTGAGATTCTCAGAAGCCACTGGAAGCAGTGAGACTGCTCCCACTGATGGGGAAGTATCAGCATGACATTTCAGATGTCTCAAAAATCATTGATAACATTTATGATTAACCTCAAGTCGTTAATTTGGGGTACAGCAAGTCGGACTGGGAGGAGACTGGGATAAAAGGCCTGTGATCTGACCTTGTGGTTGATGTTTCAATCTGTTTTGCAGTCACTCAGCATCCCCTGAGGCAGTGGGGTGGGATGTACTAACAGGGATTTGTGACCCTACCACCAGTTACTACTGGTTAAATACAAATTGCAAGTGAGAGACACGGAATAATAGAATTGTTTAGGTTGGAAAGGACCTTTATGATCCCCAAGTCCAGCTGTGATCCATACA
The DNA here is from genome assembly GCF_030490865.1 of Poecile atricapillus. Lineage (NCBI taxonomy): Eukaryota > Metazoa > Chordata > Aves > Passeriformes > Paridae > Poecile > Poecile atricapillus. The sequence continues at coordinate 4,637,902 of NC_081263.1, forward strand.
GCCTTTGTTTAGGTATTTTTTCCATGCAGGATGTGATGTCTTCAGCCTGCTTGCATCGCTGGGGATGGTCTTTCTCTCACAGATAGAAGCCAAGGCAGGAAAGCTGTGAGGATTTGTTTGAGACCACAGAGCTGTTGCCATGGCCATGGGCAGCACTTTCCAGTTGTCAGCACCGTGTCCTGTCCTTGGGTTATTTGAAGAATCTCATAATGGACTCGGATTTTAATGGAGTGGTCAGAATCTTCTGTGTGGTTCTATCCAGTCACATTGTTCCACGTCTGAGTGCACTGCTACAGCTGTGCATCAGCTCTGTTGTGCACAGCTCTGTTTTCACAGCCATGCAGAGGTGCTTCTCTGCTCTCTGCTGGCTCTCCAACAATTCCTCCACCTTTTAGCTCCTCACCTTTCAGCTCCAGCTTCGCATCGGGAGCAAGAGATTCAGGAAGCACAGAAGGATAACTACCCCTCAAATTGTCATCACAGGCATACTGCAAAAGAGTTCATCAGTCACTCCAAAGAGTATTTAGCTATAATACCCCATTGCACATATTGGGACATATCATTACCTGCCATCCTCTCCAGAAAGTGAGATAACTGTAATAGCCACTCGGGCTGGCTCTCATTCCGTATACAGGCAGGAAGGCATAGTCAGAGCTAATGCACACAGCTCATGAAAGCTATTGAAAATCTGTAAAGACAGTGTACACAAAAACAGTGGGTTAATTTGCTTAGAAAAGGGCTTTGGTTTTGCTCCTGCCTTTTCCAGAGTAAAACAGTAATAATGAAAAAAGCTGAGCCAGAACAAAGAGCTCGCAATCTGCCTCTCTGCTGCAGGAGTTCATTCTTTAACACTCATCACCCACATTAGGTGGCTGTGGACTTGGCTTCCTTGATGAGTTGAAATGGAGTCCCGAAGATAGAGTGTGGTGTTGTGTGGGTGTGAGTTTGGATTTTCAGAATGATGGTGCAGATATAACCTTGACAGCTAGGCTGTTCCTGAAATGCACTGTAGCAGGCTGGAATGAGATAGGAAAAAAATAAAAAAATCTACAGTTTTTATTTCCTTACTATTGCGTATGTTCTTGATAGTCTGCACCAATGAAGAATTAAATACAGCACCCTGGAATTTCAGATGTCAGCTTTTAAGATTTTAGAGAATTTACTCTTGGGTTAATTTTAAGCTCTCACTGCTGTGGTTAATTATTTTTTTATAACAGCTGAGATCTTCAGTGATAAAGGTGTCACCATCCAAATCTTTTCTTGTCTGTAATGCAGGCTGATGAAAGATGTAAGCCATGGCTACATGATGGGGTAGCAAAGAGTGGATATGCAGTAGTTTACCAGTTCATTAAAGGCCCCTGCCTTTGCAGTTTGTCCTTTCCCATAATTTTTACCATATTTTTAATAATTACCATATTTATAATAACATTCATATTTGTTGCTAATTTCCTTAATTTAAAGGACATTTTCCTCCTATCCGAACAGTTAGACAACTTAAAAAGCAAACAAACAAAACCTTGGATTATATTAAGGGAAACATTTTGCCCAAGGCAATTTGGATATCTGCAGATGGTGGTACTGAACATTTTGGCCCTTGTTCAGCAGAGATTTTAAGAATGTGCTTAAATTTGAGCCTTTAAGTAACTCTGGTGGCTCTTTAGAATTTGTTTGTTGACTGGAAACTAAGGACACAAATAATGCCTTACTGGATTATTGTATCCAGCATTGTGCAGTACTAACCTCTTTGGCCATGTTTATAGTTTTTATTAGATTCCCAATTCTAATAACTTCTCTCAGTGTACTGGTAGTGTGCAGAGAGAACACTTTCAGATGTGCATGCACATCAGCCTTTGCACATGTCCTTTTTTTTTCCTAACAGGCACCAGAACCTCCCTTGAAAAAACACCCAGTAGAGCTTGATAGGATTTTTTTGGCACTGGGTAAAGAGAGCTGAATTCTTTTCCCTCCATGAACCAACTCATGCATCCCCTAAGAGCCCCTGCAGCTGCTGAACCTGCCACGTACTCACCCTTGGTGTCATAACCACCTGGCCCTGCCCTCCCCTTGCAAAGTTTTACCTGAGAAATTCCCTTTTAGGAATCAGGTTTTGGAAACCAGGACAATCCTCTATGACTCAAGTTGTAAACTCCTAAACCTAAAAGTTTCTCATGGAAATAATAACAGACCCCTAAATGCCACAGTGCTGGTGGCATTGCCAGGACATTCTCCTTCCTGACTCCTCCTTCCACTCATGATCTCTGCTCATTTTAATCAAAACACCATGACCTGAGGAGGGTTTTGCATCTGTGCTTGGGTTTGTAGCCCTTTTGGGCTGTTTTGCAGTTGACTTATTTGTTTGATTTGTGCTTCGAGGCTTTGTGAGCTGTAACATTTGTTTAGGCAAAGAACCCAATTTTCTTGTTAAAAGAGGGACAGTTTAAGGAAGAAGAAAAGCCATGTGGGCTTGTTGTTCCTGTCTAAGAAATGAAAGGCATGCATTGTGTTGTGAAAAGATTGGACATGGAGCCCATGGTTTGAACCTTTAGGGGAATTTGCAGTGCATGTGCCCCTCTGCTAGTTGAACTCCTCTGTGGAAAAGGCAGAGCTGCAGTGCCCCCATTAGTGCAGGACTATGAAAAATTCAGTGGGGATGGCAAATTTTCTGTATTTCCAAGTCACTGTAAAAGATATGGCAGCTAAAATGCAGAGTTTCTGACAACACTGTGAGATATTTGGAGTTATTTCTGAAGTAACATCACTGGAAGGGAACATATTAGTAGAGAGAGGAAAGGAAACTAAGATTAAGGATCTGCACTAAAAAGGTTTGCTAGTTAATCCAAGCCCTCGGAAGGGATTTGTGTGAGTTAGAAAACAAAAATAAATGTTTGGCCAGCTTACATTTTCAGTGGTGTGGTTTGCAGTGAAGTGATGACACAATTTACTTACCAGTAAGTGGCATTCAACTGCCTCTAACAAAAGGAAATTACAGGAGAAGAATCAGACATCATCAGAGCATAAATCTTTTATGGAAGATTATAGCAGTTATTTATTATTTGAAAGCAAAGAATTGAGAAGCAAGGTGGCAGTTTTCTTTCAGTCATGGGAAATGCACTCTGTAATGTCTCCATGGAAAAAAGGAAAATGCTACACCAAAGTGTTCCCATTCAGCTCAATGGCAGAAGCACTATTCGTTAGCATCTGGTTTTGCAGGGAAACTCCTGTTAAGAGAGGAATTTAAATATCGGAGGAAGCATTTCCAACAACTGTCTGGGTTTACCGAATATTTTTCAGACAGTGTTATGTTTATGGCACGGCTTTTTGTATGCTAAAGGAAAAGGCAATTCAGAATTTATGAAACAGCTGCTGTGTCTTTTGAGCACCTGAGGGACAGAGTGACACAACATATATGTATTTCTGAAGTCATTGGAAAGAAACAACCCAACAACTTTCTGTACTTCCTTTGGAACCATAACCCATGGTATCTGCAAGCATTAAAACATTTTCTTTTAATTTTTTTAATTAGACATGAATACAAAATTTAACATTCAGGTATAACATGCTGTTAGGAAATCATCTCTTTTCCTCCTCCTTCTGTATCCATTCAGTTGTTAAATGTCCCCCTCCCTTCCTTTTTTTTTAACCTCTTGTTCTTAATGAGACTTCCTCCTTCTCCCCATGAATCTTTATGTAGGCAACCTTAGCTCTTGATTAATCAGTAATTAGGGAAGGAGTCATACTGATTTCAAGTCTTCAGTATCATACTCTCCAGCTGAAATTCAAAACTAAAATCTGAAGGAAAGCCATAGTGTCAATATTATGCTCTGTCTAACCATATGATGACAAAAATCACATCAGAGTCAGACCAGGCATGTCTATTTATATAGGCACAAATCTGTCCTGCTTGATACCGAGTGTAACACAATCATAATTCTCTCCCACGGCTGCTTTCTCACACATTCCCTGCCTTTGTCACCATCAGCATTCAATATTTCGCCTTAAAGTTTACTACACCCTCTGTCATCTCATCTGACACGTACTGTATCACTTCACTCCGTGTTTGCTGAGCAGTTAGGGCTCAATTCAAAGTTTAATGAGCCCTCATTAACCTCCATGAGCTTTGGATCAAACCCTTGTAGTCTAATATGGAAATAATGCCGGGGTATTAGGGAGTTAAAAGCTGCCATGCAGTGGTCTGGGGATAAAGTCACTGCGGGCGGGCGGCTTAATGGGGTATTAATTGGATAGAGGGTATTCAGAAGCACTGAGCAGGGAGTGTGGATGCTGTTGAAAGAAGGGAGCAAATGCTGGATGGTATGATCCTAAACTAAGGAAAACTTGAGGTTCCCTTTGCATCAGTGCAGTAACTCTGCTTCAGCATTTGGGGAAGAGTTTTCTGGCCCAGGCTGAGGGGTGCTGTCACTCACAGGTCATCTCTCTCATGCTCCTGCTCTCAAGTCCTGCCTGCCTTGGCTCCATCAAAATTGTTCTTCCAGAAACCGCAAGCAAAAGGTGCTGTCGTTGGAAGGAAAGGAGATGCACATTCCACACCTCAGCTTTTGTATTTCCTCTTTTTCTTCTCTGGGGTAAGGTGCTTTCAACACAGCATTTAAAGTAACCCAAAATGTTGTGTTGCCCGAGCTCTTGGTGGCAGTCAGCCCCCCAGCAAGGCTGTCTTTCTATTCCTTGGGAGCTCTGCTGATGAAGACCTCCACCAAGTCAAGTCAAAGCAGCATATATTCAATATTTTAGTCCCTTCTTCCTTTGGGTTTACCCTTTTTGTACCCAAAATGCTGTTAATTCCTGGAGAAGCTCCATTTCTTCCTCAGTAGTGTGCAGAGGATGATCAGGAGCAGCAAAGAATTGGTCCTTGTTGACCCAGATTCCCTCAAGGTCTGAAGGGAACCTGGTCCCTTAGCAGGTCCTGCCACGTGCCCGGTGCCACCACGGCAGGGACACCGGGCTGCTGCTGCCCCTTCTGAGCTGTGTGGAGGGTTTGGGAACCAGGACATCATCTCTTCACCACAGAAGTGGGACTGACTCCTTTCATTTATTTATCTTAGATATTCTCTGTGCTTCTTGCCTTTTTTGAAGAGCTGTTCCTTTCCTTCTGTGAAGCCACAGATGCAACACATCCTGTCTTCCTCCATGCAGCCAAGTGCTTTTCCCTTTGGGCTGGTGACAAGTCACTTTTTTCCTCCATATAGCTAAGGAAAAAAAAGAACAATCACATATGTAATGTAACCATTACAGAAATGTTTTTCTTGAAACTCCCAGTCCATATCTCCAGAAGACATGTCCCCATTCTCTCTTATTTTTAAGCTGTGTAATGTCTCTGTACTGCCTGTGTGCCAGGCTGCAGTTCCTGCCTATCCTAATCCCATATGGGAACAAGGATTGAACATATATGCTAGGAAGGGTTAGGAAATTCTGCTTGATTTGGTGCTCTTCTTTTTATTCTTCAATTGGTTAAGCAGCTGCTAAAATAAGCCTTCCATTGGAGGAGTTCCATAATGCCCTCCCCTCTAGAGGAATACTGCAGCCCATCTACCTCCCTTCCTGTGTCTTCCCATTTCCAGTTCTTGTCTCCTCTTCCACCTTTTCGGGTCTTGCTTTCACATTTTCATTTTTGCTGTAGTGTGTTCCCAGGGGATCTTTCCATGTGTTTTCTCTGGCTCAGGTGGTCCCTGTGCTGCTGCTCAGCCATTCAGGATCAGGAGTCAATCACAATCCCTGGAAACTGTGAGCTTGGCTGAAGTCGTGGCTGTCTCTAGTTCTTGTACCGTCAGTTCCAAACTTTTCTTCTCAGCTGGAAATAGCTTTTAATAAAAAAAAACCAAAAAAACTACAAACACCTAGACTTGTGGTGTCTCCAGAAACTGAGAATGTAAATACAGAGCAATCTATGGTGAAACCTGGAGCATTCCCACCATTGTCTCTCCATGGATTTATGTACCAGTTAAATGTCACCACTCCAGTTTTCTTGAAAGGCTGCTGCATTTTCCTACAGGACAGTGTGGGTGGAAGTGTGGACATTTCACAGCCAAGGGTGTTGCTTTAAGGGCTGAATCAAAGTGTGGGAGATTTCATTAATCTTTTCCATTCAGTTTTTCTGATTGAGCTTTTTTTATTTATAATTATATGTCTGTCTGATTGAGACAGCTATTTATCCCTTCAGTGATGAATGATCAAGAAGAAAGGGTGGACAGGATGCTTTTAAAGCCTTTCAGTCCCATAGTTGTAGCCACTTATACTGATAGCTTGCACTGGAAAATGGAATGTGAATCATAGAAAACATGGCAAATAATAGAAGAAAAATTCAGAATCCATTTCTGATGAGTTATATTAAACCCAAAGATCTTCCACTTCATAGAGAAATTATTTAAGTTTTATGCAGCTTTTGAGATTATGACAAGCTGAACAACTTGTTCTGGCTTGGTGCTCAAGCGCCATATGGTACTACTTCAGCAATTTGATGTGATATTATGAATAAGAGTGCATGAGTAGTGAAATGTTTGGGGTTTTTATATCACATTGGCCTTCTGCAATAGACATTAAAAATGAATTCTGTTTAGAGTAAGGGAAGGGAAGAAAAAAACCCAGACCTGCAGGTTTCAATAGCATAATTGCAGCAAGCAAGGGGAAGATGAATCTGTGGTGATTAGGAATCCAATTGCTGACAGGATCTCTTGGACAGGTGGGGATAACCCATGTTCTACAGGCCCTGTTCTCCTTTTAGGTTTTCTGCAGTACAATGCTTGTATTATCTTTAAGGAGAAATCTTTATATGCTGTTTTCTATGTTTAGGGCTAGTGGTTTGCAGGTAATAATTATTATGCAAGTGGAAATTGACCCTGTGTGTAAAAATAAAATCTTAGGCTAAGTTTGTAATCTCAGGCAAGTGTATGAAAGCAATAGTCAGCAAAAGATAATGATAAAATCTCAATGTCCCTGTCTGAAGAAGGGCCATCACTCTTCCCTGTGTTACTTTCCCACTAGTATAGGAAGTTGCTTCCTCACATTTTGTTACTAAAAGCAGTTCATGATAGCAGGGTGTGACTGCCAGATTTTGGAGGATGAAGTAATGTGGAGATGGGAGGTCTGGTACAAGTCTCAGGCAGTGGTCTGCCTTAGAGTGTCAGTGTGTACTGAATTCTAAAGATAAAGCAAATCCCACCCCTACCAATATATATGTATATTTTTATATGTGTGATAGATTTGAGTGTGTTTAAATCATACATCTGGTGTGCCCAGAGAGGATGGGACTGCTCTAGCAGTACAGATCTCATGGGAGGAATCTCTGGGAGGCAGAGGGTGGCACAGGCCCTGCCTGAGGATTCACTGGAATAACCAGTGGGACCGAACACCTGCCTGGAAAATTTGGGTCAGTTTCTTACTCTGAATTACAGCTACATTAGTAGAGTTTTAAGGGACAAATGCTGCTTTGAATGCAAACTGTTCATATGGAAAAATATCTGATTTTTGTAGTAATTTTGGGATTTGTCTTGTCTGGATGTTTCCCTAAATTTGTTTTTCAAATGGCTTTTGGTTCAGAATGGAGCTTTAGTTTGTAGTGTGGATAGTCCCTCCATTCCACAGAGCTGACTGGTTTTCACTAGCTGTTTTGCATTGTTTTTTTTATACCCTGAGAATTTCTTTCTTCTTGTTCTTAATATATTCCCAGTTGGAATTTAGTTTCTGAAAAATAAAACAACCCAAACCCTTCATCGCTGCAGTGGTTTTTAGCAGTTGTATCCTTTTATGCATCATTCTCACACAGTGTGAACATTTTAACCTTTTCTTAATTATTAGCATTTCCATTCCTGCTGTTCATTAATCTGTGCTGGGCAAGGACCATGATGTGTTGCCCAAGGATGGAGCCGTGGAGCTGCTCAGCTCCTGCTCTGTGGAAACCTCAGCCTACAGAGATTTTCATGGAGCATCTCCCCTTTCGCTTTTGAAGTCTGAACTTAGAACTGATTTATTTATTTTGTAATGGATAGGTTGCCTCGCTGTCCTGCTGAGTTATCTGCTTTAGTTAGATACGTGAAAATGTTGGATAAATCCAAGCTGCTGTTAACTGTGCTCGGATAGTAAACGGTGCAGAGCGTGTTCTCACCACAAGTACACAAAACCAATTATTCCTGATACCTGGTAAAATCCTAAACAAGAAATTGATAGAAATTAAGCAGTAAATTACCCAACAAGGTTAAGATCCAGCTTCTCTTCCTCTGGCTCCAGTTCTCACTTACAAATGGAATTGTGGCTGAATCTACAGCTTTAGCTACCTGGATTTTCTCCTCAGATATTTAGTAGTACGTGCTCTCAGGCTTCAGTTCACAACTGAATTGCAGGCACAAATGCTGCTGATGCCAGGGGAGCCTAAATGACTCTGCAAAAGTCAGAAAGGAAATCCAAGGTATATTTGAGAACTGAGCAGACTCTCCCAAATCCCCCAAGTAATCCCTCCACCTTAGGTTTTTTGCATTTGCTCTGGAGTTGTTAAGATGCTGCTGGTGGTTACTTGAGCTGATAGATATTTCTGCAAAATCTCATTTTAAAAATAACATCCAGCCAAACTGAAACTTATTTCAAGTGCTCACATTCCATAATGTTATCAGTAGTATTATACTTCTCATAATCAGTAATGGCCCTGCTTTTCAAAATGTGACTCTATTTTGGCAAAATTAAGATTCTAATATTCATGTAGGCTTTGTTCTTCATTAATTTTCTGCAGATAAAGAAAAAAATCCCACTTTCTAAATGGCTTTTATCTAGATTACAGTTCAGTGGTGCTTCTGGAATATTGGTTTGTAATTCTCATATTCATTCAACCCCAGCTTTCCAAGCTATATGTAGTGAAAATATAACAACTTTCGCCTTGGTTAGACTACAGTACTTAGTGTTTTTTAAGTCTAGTACTGGGCAAACTGTGCTGGGTTTTATGTTGATGATAAAGCTTTAATTGCACTTCTGAAATCCTCATCATGTGTAAAACAGTACCGCTAAACTAAATGGGAACAGCATCCCATAAAAACCAGGCAGCCTGGAGTATGATTAAGAGACAGTAATTTTTCCTTATTCAGACCAGCATGGTTTCAGTTTTCATACTTTGCTTTCCAACACTTCACCACTGCTCAGACTCATGTATTCCCTACCACCGTCCAAAGATTTCCTTACGGCCTCCTCGATTTGTCCCGCTCCCTCCTGCACGGAAACAACAAAAACTCTACAAGAATTCAGTCAGTCTTTCATTTCCCCACGATTCCTCTGCAGCCAAGCCGTGTCTGAGCAGCTTGTTGGCTTCGTGTAGTGCCGTGTACGGGTGGCAGGAGGTGACGAGGAGGTGGCACCACGTGTCCTTTTCAGAGAGGAACAGCTTGACCCTCGGCTCCTTGTTTCCGTGCCTGATGTGGGGAGCTGTTGTACATACGGAATGATACCGGCTGCGTGGCAAAACCATCTTGAGAATTCTTAGTAAAGTGGGAAATGGGAAGAGAAAAAATGTGAATATTGTAAAAAAATCCAGTCTCTTCGGCAGGTGCTAAAGCTGCACCTGCCAGTGAGCGCTAATAGGGCTTAGTTCACTTGATTGAGCATTACTCAGGGGAGATTTTGGGCCAAGTTTCCATCCTTGCCAACAGTTTCTTTCTCCACTGTAATTCATTAATTAGCAGCTATACCTGTTTACATAATGAAGTGTTGCAGAGCTTTTGTCTGTGTGTTGCCATATGAAATGTCCAAGTGTTCTTTTGATGAGATTAGAAATGTCTGACCAGAAAGTCCCCAGCATTTCAGCCACTGTGTGTGACTCGTGAAAGGGAGCAGTTAATGATAGTGCCAGAGAAAAAGTCAGTCCATATTTTCTATGGTGTAATTTCCCAATGCTCAAATATTTGAAAGTTAAAAAAAAAAATTAATACTTTCATGTACACAGTGTGTAAGTTTAAACTTGTGCTCTCAAATGAGATGCTTTAACTCTGTTGTTCAGTTGTGCTTAGAAATAAAAAGCCAGCCCAGACTCCAGACCTGTTAGATCCCTAACCAGTTTATAATGAATGTGGAGATGCCAGGATTACCATCCCCACGTGTGGAGCACAGCATGTGGTACCTGTGTAGCAAAATACAGCTTGCACTGGGGTTTTGGTATTAAGTTTGTGTAGGTGTGTGCATATAGAGTCCTGCAGCACTGGTTGGAGAAAGATGCAGGGCTGCCAGCATGAAGTATATTTAGGTGGGTTTTTCCTTTTTTTTTTTTGTGAAGGGCCTGTGTCTGTTGTGATGTGATTGGAGATTAATTTTAGTGAATATTAGTATTTAAAAGGATTTTCCCCTCATCTTTCCCTTAATCCCTTTTTGCTGAATGTATGCTTCATTTCATTCTGTTCTGAGGTTTGTTGAAAGGGATGGAGAAGAGTTTGTATTTCCCTTTTTGGCAGCCTGAGCTCTACGTGGTTTGTGTGAATTCTTCTTTCAGGAGAGCACATTTAAAGGCAAGAACTCCTCTTTGTGCCTGTGGAAGGGTAAAATCAAGCTTCTCCTACAGTGCGTTTCAAAGCGTTTCACTAGGAAACAAGAGCGTTTTGCATTCACATATCCTAACCAGGATTCGTTTTGAAGAGGCTTGAAGGCAGTGACAAATAGAGGGATTTTATAATGTGTAACTCAGCTGAACTGCCAGGGTTCTGCAGAGAGGCATCCTTTGTGCAGAGCTAAAAATGTCATAGGCTAGAATGAAGTAATAGCATAAAGTAAATTTCTGAGATTTTCCTTTAAAAATATGCTTCAAGTATTCACAGCAGAGCTGTGCTTTTAAAGCAGTCAGACCTATCCCCTACAGATTAATTAGTAGTACAATGCTTGATTTTGAAAAGAAGATGGTAAAGGTGGCTACATTGAAAAACTTGTCAAATATCTTAAAAATGCATGGAGAGAATCAGCAGCAAGAACACTCTGCAAGGGAGCAGGAGGATGTCCAGAGACACAAAAACCCACTGTGCAGAAGGTGGCATCACCCTGTTGGGTTTAGCACAGGTTCTCTTGGGCACACAGCCTCTGCTCAGCCCCTCCATATCCTCCTTGGGACTCTCAAATCAAGGACTGCTTTGCTTTCAGTCTGGAGATTGTAGCATCCTTTGGCCATCACAGCAGAGCTGTAGGGGCGAGACACCAAATCCTCCCTGTGCTCCAACCTCTGCCATCCTGAGAAAACAGGTCATGATCTGATCCCAAAATATGTGGCTGTTGGACTTTGCTGTTAGTCTAGAAGGAGGAATATCAAACCAAACAGCTCAGCTGTGTGCAGGGTTTAACATGCTCTTACAGTGACCTCCTGTGGAACAGAGCAGACACCTTGGTGCCCTGCTCTGGGGCAGTGACGCCTTTCGTAAAGCTCACGGCCCCTCGCATCCTGCATGACTCTGCCAAAGACTCCAACACGTCTCCTTACTCTTCTCAGGCAAGACATGGATTTCTTTCTAGCTGAATGAACTCTCACCTTTAGAAAAGACATCTCTGATTAGTGTTTCAGAGCCACAGGCTGCTTAGCTTGAGCACATCTGCGAGGCCAGAGCCGGCACTTGCCTTAGTTGAACTGCTGTTCAACTACTCAACCTTGTTCTTTGCATGATGCTTTTAATAAATGTTATATCAGTTTTAATATCATGAGTATTTCATTTACAAGGTGATGATGTGTTTGTAGAGCATGCAATGCATTTCATTTAGCCCTTACATGCACTGAGGGATGCATTGAATAAAATATTACTTTAAAATTAGATGATTTCTTTAATTCTATATACAGCCTCTCTGGGTTAATACATATTGCATCTAACTCAAGCAGTTATGTAGCTTCTGTAACCTAGTTCTTCATGCATTGTAATTCCTTCCATTGTGTTGTCCAGTGAATTTTGAGTATTATTTGTTAATATGTTCATTCGATTTGAATAAGAAAGCAAGTCATTGCAGCGCAGTGACTGATCATGCTGTGAAATTAGATTTTGAGAGCAGCCTGTAAAGGGAAATAGTCTGTTTGCTTTTTTAGGGAACTGTTGCCCCTGTGGTGTTGGCTTTGCCTTTGTGAGAGTGTCTTGTAGTGCCAGAGCCACTCCAAGGGAGGTGGTGCTAAAGCAGTTCCCAGCCGTGGCTGGGCACGCGTGGCCTGAGGAACCCCTGTGCAGGGGACACTGCCCCAGGCGTGGGGACGAGGCAGGGGAGACCTCACATCACCCAAGAGAGATGAGTTCTTGGAGCAGTGCAGGGCAGGGGCAGGCACAGGGTCCCCTCTTTGCATGTTCTCCTGCTGCTGCCAGAGGCTGCAAGGGCTGCTCCAGTGGCTCCAGCTTCCCACAGCGTGGCATTCATCTCTCCAGCAGCCTTGCACGTTGAGCACACACTAAACTGTCAGTCAGCTGAGGGCTTCCCTTTTATCTTCTACCTTCTGCCTTGTTTGAGAGAGTAGGAAGACAAATTAAGGCTTTCAGCCTCTGTGCTACATCTTGAGTCACTTGTGGGGGAAGAAACCCATTCTGGGCTTTTTTGGGCTGTGCTGCTGAAGGAGTCCACAAGACCTCTCAAGTACCTCCAGGCACAGTTTCTAAACCCTTGAAAGTTTCATTGCAATGTTGTTTGATACGTTATCCAACAGAATAAAATATTTCCAGTTAATGTTTTAAACATGTGCAGCTCTAACCAGCAAGTGCAGAGAGACCAGCAGTGAGCAGAGATGAGAGCCTCCGTTTCAGCCTCTCCTGCATCACACTTACCAGTGAGGAACCGCTGGAAATTGCAGTCTCCTTGTCTCCTGCTTTCATGGAGGATGAGAAGAAGAAAGGGAAGGGAAGGAAAATCTTCTTGGGAGCTGGAGCCACCTGCCTCGTGCATATTTCTGTGTACAAAAGGGGAAGAGATGATTCAGCTGCCGTGCAACGAATATTTTGCTGGCATGAAGTCGAAATGATCAGAAGAGTGAATTCATCCTGCAGGTTCTATTTCATCAGTTTCATATCCAGAAAATGCCCTTCTCTCCATAAAATCCTGATTATTGTGCAGAGAGATGAGACCCAAGCCCAGCATGGACCCTGGGAGGCAAATGACTGTGATTGGGGTAGGCCATCAGATCTGAAGGCGAGGTCGGGGTCTCTCTCCCATCTGTGGCTGGGTCTGTGCTGGAGCCAAAACTGAAAACTGGGAGGGAGGTTCTCAGGGCTGTGGTCTGGCTGAGTTAAGTGTCCAGCTAAGCCTCAGAGATTTTCACATTTTTGTTATAATTCATTGGGGGAATCCAGCAGGACTCCACAAGCTGAAGCCATGCCCACTGTGTCCTGGAACTCCTTCTGTGCCCCAGTAGGTGCCTAAAGGCTCATTTTGGCAAGGTGACAGCATCTTAGATTTCAAACACAAAAACTTTATCTGAATAGTGGTAGATTGGCACGAGCAGATGATGCTTCTTCATGTCCTTGTAGCGAGATTTCTGCTGCAGTGTGAATGTGCACATGAACAGCAGCAGGTGTTCAGCAAGTGCCAAGCAGATCCCTGTTTTTTTTGTAATCAGCCTTGGCTGATGGAGTGGAGGGAGAGAGGAGGGAAAGAGGAGGGTGTTTAACCCTTTAGCTGGAAAGTTGACCTCAGTGAAGCTGTAGAGAAGGTGCATCTTCCAAAAATGGCTTTAATTATATTCTGAGGGATTTCTCATTTTCCTTGTATTTAGATGAGGCAGAACATGACTTTTCTTCCCCCATTCCATTTCCACCCTTTTTTTCTGGGCAGGACTGCTTATCTAATCAGGCACTAGTGTTTTCTCTGACAGTCTCGCAGCTGTAGTGACACTCAGTCTCAGTCACATCAAACAAGTAAATGACTTTCATTCACAGCACCTTTTGTCTGATCAAATAGGTAATTACTACGTGAAATTAAAGGCTTTAACAAAAAAATTCTTTATTGTTCCTGACTGACAGAAGCAATACAAAGAGAAAGTGCTGTGATTCAAATGCCATGGTGACACCAGCCCCATCATGGAAGCAATCAAAGGCATTACTTACACACTCCAGTGAGAATACAAACCAGGCAGAGGCAGACTGACAGACTGCCTTTAATCTTTGCTACCCCCCACAACTCTTTCCTTTTTTTAAAAAAAAAGAATATAATTTTATGGAAATAGTAAATATGACAGGAAGATCCAGATATTTGAAATGTTTTTGGAGGATCAGTGCAGTTCCCACCATCAGTAAGTAGGATACTGTCTTTGATTGCCAAGTGACATCAGGCTAATTCATGCCGTGGTTTCTGGGACTAGAGATCTAGATTTCCTTGAAGCAGAAAACAAAACAGTGAAAGTCCTTTGAAAATTAAGAATTTCAACATTTATCCTCAGCACCTTCTGTTGGAGCCAGCATTTCATCCTCTGTTATCTTGCTCTGTCCTTTAATCACTTCCTCTCTCCGCTGATGAGCATCATTCTCTGCACTTTGCATTTTACCTCTGGGAGAGGTAGATTCACCACCAAGGTCCTTTCAGTCCAGTTTTCACAGAGGTCTGATGATAGAAAATGGGATGGATGCAGTTTCTCAAAGAGCTGTTCTTTAATGAGGGCCACAGGGTTACTGCAGTGAGCAGAACTAATCGGGGAGCCTGGTTCTGAGCATCAGCCGTGCAAGGGGGGTAAAGAGAAAGGTAAACATCAAGTAAATATTCCTGTTTGTCTGTCAGTTATTAGTGACACAGAGCTGCCAGGAACTGAGTCAAGGTCATGTTTGAGCAGGTATCTGTGACAAGAGATTGCAGGTCTGAATTATGCCAACAGGGAGATATAGTATTTGCTGTCACCTTCCCCAGGTCGTAGGCCAGGTGGATAATCTGCTTTTTTTTACAAACTTTTAGGGTAATCTGCTTGTTTTTCACCTTAGCACATTCCAGGGAAACTTAAATTTATGGAGCTGGTTTTATGTTGGAGTGGGTGATGAGCTGAGGTCAGAACCCCACACAGATGCTCCCATGAGGGCATCCCATGGGTTCTGTGCAGCTGCTCGGGTACCTGTGCTGAGTCAGGCTGTAATCACAGAGCTGCTCCAGTGAAATTAGTCACGGAGCTGTGTATTAACCTGACACGCTCCCTGAACCCAGACATTTACAAATATGTAAGGAATACTAATAGCAGTGTGCTGTGAGAGTGTAATCTCTCCCAGCTCTGTGTGCCAAGGCAGAAGATGTGCTTTGTACCCGTGCTGGATACATCTGATCAAGTTCTAGAGGCGAGGTGACAGCACAGCCGAAGTTTCTCGTCAGCAATCACAGATATTGGAAAGAACAGGTTCCCCTCATCTGCAGGAGTAGCACAGCCCTGTACACTATCAGCAGGAATTGCTAGCCACAGACCACTTTGGAGCAAACTGTGGGTCATAAATCCAGCTGGTTCACAGACTCATTTGCCATTCTCCAAGCCTGCATCTTCCATGCCCTCCGCTCTTCACCGCTGTGTCCCCACTGAGTGCAGTTGAGTGGAGTTTTATTAGAAGCAGGGCTGCTTGTGGAAGATCAAGCAGCAATTGTAGCCAAAAATAGGATTTTTCCTCATCTGCCTCTAGCTAGGAATAGGAGACAAATCCTTTCTCTGCAGCCTGTGCTGTACATGAGGTTATTCATTAGGACCAGTCGGGAGCTAAATTAGAACACAGCTGCCACTCGTTGGGTGGTTCATCATGCAGAGCAGACCACTTTGTGGCTCCCACCATTGCAGGGGAGGCAAATGCACCTCAAGAGGCTGTTTTTAACCTACACATCACCAGATGGTTTAAGTACAGATTGCTCGAGGGGTGGAGAGCAATCTCCTTGCTCCTGGGGCTGCTCTATCCCAGGAATCCAGCAGCCTGCTCCTGCTGTTCCCAGCAGCCCTGCAGAGCAGCCCCATCTCACTGGGTGAGAGCACGGCTTAGCAGTGGAGGCAAAGTGGGATGTCATTATATGGTTATACAGGGTTTCTGAAGCTTTTGAGAGTCAATTCAATCATCTTGAAAGAACATATGCAAAATGTGTGCTTGGCATTGAAATACCTCCAAAGTCTGGGAAGAATTGCAGCCTGTGCATGAGGCTATCTCTATTCTTGCATGAAATTTATTGTAACTGATGTTTAGCAGTTTGGGGTATTTCTACCTGTAAACTGAAGCTGCTGCTTTTGCTGATTGACAAAGGCACCAACGCTGTTTGCAGGTCTATAGGAGAATGTAGGTTAAAAAGCATAAGAAAAAGATGTCTGGCACACTTCTGAATGGGTATTAGAGGGGAAAAAGAATGGTAAGTACCCAAAGCAGAAAACCACAAAAAATGACTTTATAATGTCCATTTAATGATGGCTTGGGAGTGGAATGGATAGATGAAGAGGCCACAGGGAATACAGACAGCAACACACTTGGAAGTGGCAAAGCTCCTGTTTGCATAGCTGCCGGTGTCAGAGCCCAGCCCGTTACCAGCAAATGTGCGCTCCAGCAAGGGAAAGTTTGATTTCTAACCTTAAAGATACAATCTGTTTTCTTGGATTTGTTTCAAACTCTGCAGTGCCAGCTGCATAAAATACCACTAAGCTTTTGCACAGAGACATTTATAATCACTTTACCCTGTAGCAGGAAAAAATGTCTCCATTTAGACACTCATTCTGAGTTCATGCACACATTAAGGACAAACTTTAGATCTTAATGAGGTGTAGGAGGGTTTTTTCCCCCCCCTTTAGCTCTGTTTTCTGTTCTCTTATAGATCATACTATATTTCAGAGCATTAGGAAGAGAGATGCTGAATCTTTAATGTGATGTGAAACAAAAGAAAAAGTCTGAACTGCAACAGAGATGAACTTCAGAATTGTAATCTCTTTAAATCCTGATCCAGCACTCACTGAAGTCAATGGAAAGGCTTCAATTGATTTCAGCTTCTAAAGCTCAGTGGGTTATGTTGGTTTTTGTCGTGTTAGTTTAACAACTTGCACTTCCTTCTTTGGAATTCTCTTCTGGTACCTTTATAAATATAAAAGCCTTCCAAAAGCCACTTAATACAGTCACATTCTGGTGGCTGTGCTTAGTGCTGGCTGGAGGTAGTGGCTTACAAAGAAGGTTAAATGGAGACCTCCTCTGCATTTCCAAGCCCCTCCTGGATCATTTTATCCCTCCACCCAGTTTTCCATCCATCTATGGCTGTGCCAAGAGCACTCCCAGTCTCAGCACAGGGGTTCAGAAATCTCCACAGGACGTGCCCAGCTCATTGTGCAGCCCTTCCTGAGGGCTGGACCTGTTCCCTGTGTCCTGCTACAGCCACCTTTTCCCAGGAGCAGGCTGCTGCTGGATCCCTGCATCCTTGCTTCCACCACAGCAAGAGTTTCCCGAGCTTCTGGATTTGTGTTTGCTTCATAATGGGAAGACAACAAACCACTTCAAATTGTTTTAGTTTGGGGAAGCCAAGCTGGGTGTGAATATTCATTTTTTTTAGTCAAGCAGCCAAGTTGTTCAGGGATTTTTTTGTTAGATTGGATTTTCTTTTCTCTCTGGCAAGAAGTGACTAAAGAGCTCAATTCTGTGGACACTTTCCTGTAAGCAAAATGCTGTAACTGTGGAATATTTTCATTTCACTTAACCTCATCTTTCAGCAGAGAGACCAATTGTGAAAAACATGATTATAATTTTGTCTTAAAGTGCAGATCTGATCAATTCTATTAGACTATCTGGAGCATGAACATAAATATTAACAAAAAGCTCTGTATAATTCAATATTTACTTGTCAGCCTGTGCCCCCTTGCCCAGCATTCATAGCTAGATACCAAAAGTTTAGGGTTTTTTCTTTTAGAATTTTGTACTTCAGATCCAAGAAGCTTGCTTTGATTATTAAAAAATACATATCTCAAACCTTTATTTGCATTTCAGCATTTTGGCTATTTCTTTGTGTGGCTGGTTGGCTTTGATTCTTGTTAAGTGTTTGCAAGTAAGAAGAGAATAAAGAACGTGAACAAAAGGCTTTTAAGGATATATCCTGCTGGAAAGCAACCTAGAAGTCATGACCATGAAGAAAAAACCTAGTGCAGTAACTTTTATGTATGCTGCCTTTTGCTTCTGCAGATCTTCTTATCTCAAATGTGATTTTTCATTGTGTTTCATGACAGATTTTACCATTGATGGTAGAAATAGAAAAGTTACACACCTGACACTTGTGTGCAAAATGTAAGATCTGAATGAAAAGGGTGTTCACCCCTAAAGCTGTACCATGACAACCTTACTAGGTATGACTGTATCTGGTTTATTTAGCAATGAGCCTTTTCAAATAAAAACAGTTCTTTCTGATATTCATAATACATTTCTTATCAAATAATATCCATTTAGGGCCATTGGAAAATTTCTACTGATTTCAGTAGTCTTAGAGCAGTTGTAGAATTGGAAAATCATTGGAAATTGCTATTAGGGGTGTATAAAAACCATGTTCTAATTGAATATAAGGGAACATTTGGTAAACTAAATAGGTTATGAAGATGTGTTAGTGTGCTGTGGGATGCTGAATAGTAGAAATAAACTTCTTAGCTACCGTGTGGACTTGTGGTTTTTGTTCTTGTGAACCCTCATGTGCAAGGGGGTGTAACTGTTGGATGAATTTGGTTGCCTGAGCGTGAAATGTTGTTTGTGATGCACAGCAGCACAGTGCTGGGTCACAGAGAGCAAATGGAGAGCATGGAAAGCCACATGGCCACATTTTTTTCCTGCACAGGTTAAAGTGCACAAAGCACAAGGCTGTAAAAATGTATTATCTTAATCTCTGGGAATGTAATCTTGACTCTGCCACTTATTTCCATTTGGTTTCTTATGCAGATAGCTTCAGCCTCTTGGTCAGTTTCCACCACGGAAGGAGAATTCATCCTATCGGAAAGTAATTTTAGATTTGGCTAAAGAATAAATCCCTTAAGCAATTTTTTTTCTTTCCCAAACAAATTCCTGTAAGGAGAATAGTAACCCAGAGCCAGCTCAGGGCTTCCCAAGACTGTGGATGCATTCAAGAGGCTGGGTGCTCCCTCACAGGAGGGAGGATGGAGCTGGGATGAGGATGGAGAGCCCACAAGGTGATGGGCTGTGGCCCTGCAGGCAGAGATGGATGTGAGTGGAATTGATTGTCCTGGGCTTTGGCATTACCATTTTGCAGTTCTGTTTTTTCAGTCTCTGCTATGGTAGCAGCGAGAGCAGCCAGGCTGGTTTTCCAAGGCTTAGAAATCTCTGAATGAGGCCAGAGGGAGCAGAGTTGATTTTGTCACAGCCTCCCAAACCAGTTCCCCACACAGCAGCCTTTGCTGAGAGACAGTCCTGTGTAAAACTGTCACAGGAATTTCATCTCCTCACTTACAATGCAAATACAGAGCAGCTCAGCTGCCCAAAGTGGATCTTTTTAAGATTGCCCAGGTGTTCCAGAGAGGAGAACATGGACTGTTACATGCACTTGGCATTGCCATCAGTTCCAGCATACCTGGCCTGTGTGGAATCTGTGCCAGGTGCTGTGTTTTGCAGGGTTGTGCTCAGATGTCCAGCTTGGAGCTGAGCCCTGCATGATCCCAGCACCACAGAGAGGGGCTGAGCTGAACAGGCAGTGCCAGGAAGGGACTTGGGAGCACCAAGGTCAGCTCAGACCTGAGCTCTGCTGAGACATGGACAGCTCAGCACTGATCCTGGAGCAACATCCTCAGCGTGGAGCTGGGCAGAGAAGCTGCTTGCCTATCAAAGAGAGAAAAGTGGATAAAAAAGTGTCACCTCCTGAGAGAGAGGAAAGCTTGCCAGGGGTGTGCTGTGGCCACCAAGTCCCCCACAATGCTGGTCTGGGGGACACGTGAGTTGCACTGACAGGTAATCAGTCCTTGTATCCTGGGAAATGATCTCCTGCCTGACTAATTATTCAGATGTGAAATGGCTGGATTAAATAAGGATTTGAACATGCTACTTCTCCTGTATCATGAGGGAGCAGGATTATTCTTCTGTGCCTGCTTGTTGGTGGCAGTGGTGCTTTTGGGGTGACCTCGTGGCCGTGGGGCATTTCTGTCCGAGTGGGAGTCTTGGAGAAAGGGAATAGTCTGCTTCTTGCAAGGCACATGAAAAGCAAAACCCTGTAACTCTGAATGTGGGCTGTAGTCACTCAAATCTTGTTTAGAAAGGGCATAATATCTTTGCCAAACACATTTGCAGTGTTGAAGCTGCTCATAATTATGACCTTCATGAATTTATAACACTGTATGCTCCAGCAATGGAAAAGGCTCCTACACTTGAGTGATGAGATTTTGATAAAATAGGATTTAAATATTCTATTAACAGAAATGTTATATTAAATGATGAGGAGGCATTCAAATACTGCCTGACTTTCACCGTGTGACTGTGAACTACATTATGCCTGGGTCAATTAAGCTATTTTAAACTCATGGCTTTCTTGCATTAATCCTTTTCACAGAAAGCCAGTGTTCCCTCTGAATTTCACCATTTCTCTCCTCTGGCCTCCCCCTAATACACAGCACTGTCTCCTACCACGTGCAGCAGGCTCTGCTGTTTTCCCTCCTCCTCTACTGTGATATGAGCTGCAGTGTGTGAGCCCTGGGAACGGGCTTAGCCTTGATCCAACTTGAAACAGGCTCCTCCAAGCAGATTCCCAACTCCAGCAGCCCCAAAATCAAGTTGTGTCATATTTGTCATAAGCCAGCCCCAGCTCACATGCAGCAGTGCAGGGTCCCAGGGAGCTTGGGCACAGGATGGTGCTCGTGGGGTGTGCAGAGGTGCTGGCACAGCTGGGCACCTGGGCAGGCTGGTCATTTCTCAAACGGACAGTGGCTGCTCCCAGGATTTTCTGTATTGTGTCCAAAAGCTTAACAGAGATCAAATGGGAGCGTGTGGTGAGATGGGGTGGGAATTTACTGCACCCTCATTATTTGCACACCAACACTCCTCAAGGAGTATTTCACTGGGAAAGTGGAATAAGCTGTCGCCTGCAGTGACAGTTCTAATGCAAACACCACCCCTGGGAGAGATAGCAGGAAATAGCCATGGAGGGAGTCGGGCATGCCCATGGATTGGCTCAGGGTGGAGGAGAGGTTTGCCCCAGGATTTATGGCTGATCACTAGATTGTTGCATTTGAGCTGACTAACATCTCCCTGTGTGCTTTTTGGGTTTTTTTCCCCTCTAGTGTTAATGGTCTTTTTCTTTTCTTTTTGTGTTCCGGTGGTTTCTAAAGCAAAGCTGACACAGATCTAAGTCACAGGCATGCTGCAATAATTGACATGCTCTGTCAATCCCTCTGCTCTTTCATGACCAAGAGATGACCCTCTCCCTCTCATATACCAGGTGTTTTCAGGGATTCAGTATTAAGACACAATCACTTCAGTGGATCTAAGAGATAAATCCCGTAATATTAAACTCTTAGTCAAATATTTTAAAATGTGCTGAGGTTCATAATTTTCTCTTTTTTTTTTTTTTTTTCCATTTTTCAACAAGAAAATAAAACCTGCAGGACCTAAAAGACCACTCAATGATCCTCTTCTCAGTGATGCTGTATGGCACAGTTGGCGAGTGTACAAAGGCATTGGATCAGAACCAAGTCAGAATTAAATTTAGGCTCATGAAACTTTGTTCTCAGATTTGATTCTCAAAGCTGCTAATCCTAAATTATCATGAGAAAACATGTAAAAAAAAGAGATATAAAGGCATCAGAGCAGCTGAGCTTTCAAATGGAAAGTCAAGCCAGACCTGCTGTCTGCACACTCTTTACTCACTGGAAATGGGATGTTGTAATTGCCTCGTGATCAGGCCTAATTGTGTTTACCTAAACCTGCAATGATTTTCCCCATTTACAGAAGTCTTAAGAAAGCTTCTCCTGTGAGCCATTGCAAGCAAACAAACAGAAAATTGAATAAATCATCCCACAAAAATCAATTTTTGGGGCAACAATTATTTCTGACTGTTTTTTCACATCTGGCTGTGGTTCGTGGTGTTTTTCAGTGTGAATACCAAAGACTGTAAACCATCCCACAGAACTCAAGTTTGGGTGCCAGCATTGAAAAGCAGAGTTGTAGCTCACCAGTGAGATCCAGGCAAACAGCAAGGAGGAAAATGAAAATAACACAAAGGGGGAGAAAAAGCATGAAAAAATTAGGAAACATTTTCATTATTCTTTCCCTTTTCTTATTGACATCTCAAGTAATTGTCTGGGACAGGCTTTCTGTAGCTCCCACTTAAGAAATAGTTAAAGGTCATGCGGTTTGGCCAGGCAAGAGTAGCCATCCTTACAGACTAATAAAATCAATGTTCAGACAACATCACAGCCTGCATTTAGATGTAGCATATTCCAGATACACGTTTTAGAACAGCCACGCTGCACAGAGTGCAAATTGATGATGAAAACTTTTCAAAGGTTGTTCCATTCTTACAGGAATGGAAAGAACATTGAGCTCTCCAGTTTGTAGAGCAGCCTGTTTCATTTGAGCAGAGCCTCTTTGCTTATCTGTCACTGCTTCTAGTCTAAACTTCAAAATCCCATTCAGGACAAATAATAATGAAGTAAATAAATTATATATCCAAGCAACAACAAAGCCCTCTTAAATTACTAATCCTGGACTCTGTATTTGTGTGAGTGGTCATGAGCAGACAGCAGCACTAAATATTAGTTTTCATCCCCATTAACATCTCAATGTGTAATTATTATTGTTTGTATTGCAGCAAACAAGAAATGTCAGCCCTGTTGCTAAAAATAAGAAGGTTGCCAGTAGGTCTCCTGAAAGTTCAAACATTTCATTAAATGGTTTTATGTGAGGTATGTAACTATGCTGGTGATAATATAGTGTAATGGTAATATAATAGAAGCTACAAATAATGTTTTATGACTGTTTTGTTCTCTATACTACAAGTCTAAATGGTTTCCCTTACAAGCCAAGCAGAAGGTGTTTTATAACAATGTCTTAAAACCTCCTAATTAGCGGCAGTTTTAAGATACACACTTCTTGGCAATCTTTTGGGGATCGATCGAGAATAACTGTAGCAGACTTTAAATCTTCTGCCTGGAAAGATTATCCTAATTCTTTTTCTAATTCCCCTGTCCCAAGGCACCATGACTGGAGATTTCTGAACAAAACACTGTTGTGCTGGCTCTGCTGACATGTAGGTCAGGCACTCCAGAACCACCATACAGCCTGTGCTGTGCTTTGAGGGGGAAAATTTCATCAAACCCATTTTCTTATCACACCCCAGAAGCTGTTGAGTCTCCACAGTTCAC
The DNA here is from genome assembly GCF_030490865.1 of Poecile atricapillus. NCBI lineage: Eukaryota > Metazoa > Chordata > Aves > Passeriformes > Paridae > Poecile > Poecile atricapillus. The sequence goes on from NC_081263.1 coordinate 4,661,150, forward strand.
CACACAATTAAAAAAATCTTTACAATACGTGGTACTCCAGTCCTTTGGCAATACATTATTTCCTCCAGAAAAAAAAAAAAATCTCCCCATGTGTTCAAATTTCGTGGGTTCTTTTGGCTCTCTGATTTATCCTGTGTCCTCAAAATACATCATTAATATGATCACATGCATTTTCAGAGGCAGCAGAGCCTTAGATGGAGCTCATTTTAGGATGACATTTTGGTCACTGTTTTCTAGGGCACTGTTTTGCCATGATTTAGTACTCTAGTGTATCAGTTATAGAAGTGTCGTATTTAATGTCCTCAGTGTTTCTTTTCCTCCTTTCTGTGCTAGTTGGTATAATTTATATGAATGTTTTAACACCCCCCCATGTGTGGTCTACTTGTAATGTACATATAATTACCAGCCATCTTCCAGCTTTTTTTGGCTGTGTTGAAGTATTTTTAAATCTATTTCAGTCCTGCCCGTGGATATATACCCACACACATGCACACACATTTGGGGAGCGTGGTTATTTGGGCTTTCTAACATACTGTGCCTCCCTGATAAGGGCTTCTCAAGAAGTGAACAAAATGTCTTGGAGATAACAGCATTCTGCAGCACAATGTACAGAAAGGAAAGTTGGTTTTTATTCCTGCTAGGCTGGCAGGCTGTCTCAAAGGAGACAGGCTAATTTGAATGGGGTTCAGGTTGCTGTAGCCTAAGTTTTTCTGTAGTTTCTGAAATTATGTTTTTAAGCTTACTGGGAGCAAAAAGTTCTCATCCTGATGTGCAGGTGAGCCATCCTTGGCAGGGAACAAACAGGCAGAATTCAGACAACTCCATCTCTTAAGGATGCAGAGATGGAGGAGTATCTGCAAATGCATCACACTGTGCAGTGAATCAGTTCTCTAAAGCAAGCAGCAAAATGTAAATAAAATACTTAATTTTTGACAGAGCCTCAAAGACTCCCATTGGCTTCGGTAGATTTGGTATTGGTACATATTAACAGTGTCATTGGGAGCTTGTGTGCTACAGGCTGTGCTTCTAAAACTCAGGGTCTGCTTGTGAAAATCGGATTCACAACATTCAGGCAGTCAAATCTCTTCAGCTTTCTCCTACTTAAAAAAAAAAAAAAAAAGGCTTAAAAATGAAGGAATTGGTGTCCTTCAGAATCTACTTTCAGCACTAGTTTATAGAGGATCAATATACAAATGTTGGAGCTCTATTTCTGTGTTTCAGGGCTACTCATTTCTTCAGCTGATAGTGCATCAGCCTTTAATCCCCCCAAGTGGCTTTCACTGCTGCATAAACTGCCAAATTTGCATTTGTTTTGAAGAGTTTGTTTGCGCACAGAGGTTTCAAAAGCTTGGAAATCAAAATGTAGCCACTGGTCTCTAGATATTATGAATCCTGTAGTTTGTTATTCCACTATGGAGACTAATAAGAAGCTGATTTCATTTGCAGTATAGTGAGCAGTTCCCATAAAGACCCTGAGCTCCGAGGAGCGGTGCCACGGCCAGCTCATCCGCATTGCCTGGCAGGACTCTCCGGGAGAGAGAGCAATCCGAGCTCAGAGCTGCTCCAGTGGGCTCTCCCCCTCCTTCCTGTTATTTTCCTTCTTTAAAAAAGGCATTTGCAAGCAACATCTGTCCCCCGAGCACGGCTGAGAAACGCGCACCTGTACGGAAACAGGAGACAGATGAATGGTCATGTCTCGCTTCTTCTGCGTAAAGATGCAAAACAAATGTTGGCCATCAGGACCATCAAGTTGCTGTGGACACTCCCTGGAGTACGTGTTCTCCAAAACCACGCAAAATCTGCTTGGCAGTTTGTGAAATATGTCATCTGCTTTCCATATGTTTCCTTTCCAAATTCATGGCGATGTCAGAAAATATAAAGTTGCTTCCCCGCACAAAGGGCCCGGCTCCCCTGGTGAAATTCCCTTCCCAACATGGCTTAAATTTGCACTTTTCCACAAGAAGTCTTGGGTTTTAAATGGATGTAGGGCTGTGGACTGTTGTTTTAATGCACATTATACATTGCTGCTGCAGAAAGAATGTGTTATACATCACTTCATTGCAGTTTGGTGCGGTCTGATTTTCATCCCATGCTTGATTTTCTTATGACAAAACCAAAACACAGTAGGAGGAGAACTCTGTGTTCTTCCTGTCAAGCTCTTCCTGCTCAACTTTATCTTCCCATGTTGTGTTCTCCCTGTTGAACTGAAGTCACTGGTGACTTCAGACGCCTCAGACACTTATTTGGGTTGTTTGGCCTTCCTGTTCATCTCCCGCAGGCACACGCTGTTGGCAGTTCTGGGTGACAACGGATGCAAATGGAGTCAGAAAAGAGGAAGGGATAAAACACAAGTTCTGTTTGCTAGTCAAATATACCAAGTTGTATTACCTGGTTCAGGATTACCTTATAAAAAACTTGGTGTATGTACAATAATATAGAGAGAACCTTGAGAGTGTGTTCAAGCAACAGCCTGATGCAGCTCTAGCCTGTGCACATGGGCTTGTGCTCCTGCTTGCAGACACGGCTGGGAAGGTGCCTGGGATAACTGAATGATCCCTGTAATAGTTTCTGTTGGATAAAATGCTGTGTGGGGTGGGCAGAGGCTGGGGATGTGATAATGTGACATTATTTTCCTCCTTTTTAATGGGAAAGTTGTCAGCATTGCTTTAAATCCTCATTAGAATTCAAAGAGCCCTAACATCACCAACACTGTTTCAGGATTAGAATTTGTTAATTAATTTAATCCTCTCCCCTTCTTCATCTTCGCGGATTCTGCAGCGACAGATGGTAAATCCTTAAGACTTCAGTAGGAATAAAGGGTTAAAATCCAAAGGCCTGGATTAGATGGGATTGCAAAAAGTGCATGAACAATTCTCAGTGTCTGTCTAATGATTTGCCAGTTTCTTGGGGACAGGGTGCTGAAGTGCAGAGCAGGCAGAGTCCCTGGCTATTAGCACTATTTAGTTACAGTAGATGAGATTTAGGGCTGTGTTTCCTGAGCATGTCAGTGTAATAATTTACTTGTTTGTTACAACTGTTTTCCAGAATCACAGGATTGTTCCCTAATGTGTTGGTGAATAATGTTTTTATTATTCCTGTCTGCAGTAAAGGGCATCTCAGTGCCTCCAAAATCACTCATGTAATAAAACCACTGCCATTTCATCATTTTAATAGAATAACAGTTTTGTATAATGTTGCAAATATTACCCTCCAATATACGATGGTGACAGTAACAGCAGAAGACAGGCACTTTTATAGCACAAAATTATTACCTTGTTTAGATTATCAGATAAAAATTTTACCATCACATTAAAATGAAAATGGAAATGAAGGCCAATAAAACACAGAAGGGCCCTGTCCAAGCAGGAGCCCTGGGAGGTTGGCTGCTGGCCACAGGGGCTGCCAACCTGCCTGGAGGGCACTTGGCCAAGGAGGCCACGCTGAGAGGTCGCCAGCTGATTTTACACAGAGAAATTCAGCCTCTCAAAATGCTGCTGCCAACCAAGGATCGCCTCTTGGAAAGGTTTCTAAGGTGTAGCAGTAAAAGGGAGGGGTACAGAGGAAGCCTCGAGCTCTCTCCTATTGCGTCGTTGGGAGCAAGTGTGAAAAATGAGGAGGATCAGGTCTTTTGAAAATGTTCTTCCTATGTAAGAGTCAAACCCTTGGGGGGATCAATATAGCTCTCACTGATTTGGATCGATACTAGCACAACCTGTTAAAAAAGGGAATATGCCATGAAACCACTGGGCTGTAGGAGAGCAAGCCAGCCGTGGCACATCCCTGTAACACATCCCTGCCTCCTGCAGTGCCCTGGGCTTTATCACTTTGCCCTGGCTCTGCCAGGAGCAGCTGAAAAACTCAGGAGGAGGTTGTCCCCTCGATCCCTTGTCTGCAGCACTGCTAAGAGGGAATGAGCAGGATTCTGCACTGTGAATGAGCACCAGCACTGCAGCCTGCTTATCTAAAATCAGATTTGTGGCTGCTTCTAGAAGGTCAGTGCAAATTAAATTGTTACTCGGTGTCCAAAAGATTCAAAACCCAGTTCAATCTCATTATTCTCTTACTGTGTGTTTTTTCTCTTTCATTATTTACATCTTTGGTATCTGCTTTTGATACCTCCTGTTAGATTTGTCTGATGCTCATTAATATCTTCCCTACTGGCTCATACAGGTTTAATACCTCAGACTGCAGATTCAGTGAGATCTTTCTCCTTTATCACACAGCTGCAAATTATTTCTTTCCCATCTCTTCTTCCTAATTTTTCCCTGCCACAGTATCACACAGATGTATAACCAGGTTCAGCACTGGATTCATGGTAGGGTCTTGCTCCTTCTTTTCTTACTCTTGGAGAATATCATGCAATGCCCATTCACCAGGAGCAAAGCACCTCTGGTTTTGAAATGCTGGCTGCTACATTTCAGTTCTTAATGTGTAACCTAAATCCTAAAACATTTCAAATCTAAAAAACTTTATTTCTTTGGATGATACCCCCAGTGCTTGGGATATCAGTGAGCTCATCAATCTGTTGAGAATACTATTTGTGTCTAACCTGTGTTGGCATCAGTGGTACTGCAGGTAACATTCTAAACTGGAGCTTTATTAGGAGTCCCAAAAGAGTGGGACAGGTGGGTTTTCCTTGCCAAAAGGAATTGGTAAGTTCAAGGTGAAGGTTTCCAAGTACAGTGTGATACTCTGTGCTGGCAATGTCTGACATATCTCCCAGCACATCCCCATCAATGCAGAATAAGGTCTACCCAGCACTGGTGAGAGCTGCATGTATAATATATATGCAGATATACTCTGAATAAATCAGTGTAAACAATGCTGAAACAGTGGGGCAATCCATTACCAGAAATAAATCAGCAGGGACCTGCTGCAGAGCTCCCAGCAGTGCCAGCTCTGCCCAGATCAAAGAGCCATGTCCTGCCTCCTCCAGGGGAGCTTGCAAAAGGTGTAGAGCAAGCTGGTAGCTCTGGGATGGGGTAAGTGGATGCAGCTTTGGAATGATGAAGCTCCTTTATCTGGTCAGAGCCTGTTGCACCCTGGCAGAGCTCGCTGCAGCACGGCTGGGGATACATCAGCAAAGGGGAGACAGCCGTGTCCTGTGAGCAGCCAGGACAGCCTGGCCAGCCCAGACCAGTGCCCTGCAGAGCTCCAGCCCTGCTCCAGCAGCCACACAGCTCCATTAGCCTGGCACTGTGCCCTGGCAAACACCCCCAGACCCTCAGCAGGACCAATTAGCCAGGGCAGGCACAGCCACGCAGCCCCTGGCGCTGGCACTGCTCGCTGTGCCCTGCAGACACTGCAGCCCCTGTGCCACACTGAGTGGCCAAGCTCTGCCCTCATGCACCTGATCCCTCAGTGTTTCCTTGGATCCAGCCTTTCCTGAACATTGGCTCCCTTTTTTCCCTGTTGTTCTCCTTGTACCAAGCAGTTCTGCAAGGGCAGGGAGCGGTACCAGCACCTCTGGCCATGCCCCAGTGGAAATTCCCCATCCTCAGATGTCCCAGCTGCCAGAGTTGACTCAATTTGCCTATCCCAGCACAAATGGAACAATATGGTCACTTATTTCTACCCTCTCTTTCCATGGCTTTGCTCTGCTAATTTCTTAAATTAGGAATTTTTCACATGAAGGGTTTCTTTCCGACTTCCATCGGCATTTGTCAGATTCTTAGGGCAGAGGGCAAAACTCAGAGCCTGTGTTGGGGAGTGCAGTTCCATTGATGTCAGCAGAAATGTGCCTGCTTACATCAGTCCGGAATTTAGCCCACAGTGGTTCCTTTGTAGCATCAGAAAGCTCTGTGTGCACCTGAGCTGAATGTCCACGCCGTAAGATCAGAGTGTGGCTGGGACAATTGGCATGTGGGTAATTGGTACATTTCTGGAAGAGAAAATGGTTCATGATCCTTATAAAGGAAAATAAAATAATGTAATGTTATTCCCCACTGACATATTAAGTGAATTGATAGTGTTTGAAAAGGCAGGTATTAAATCTGGAAGCAGCATGAGTGTTATGAAGTAGCTAGCAGTTTTATCCCAGCAATTTAAAATTCCTATCATTCAGCTCTTGCTGATTTGAAAGCCACACATTTATTTTAGATTGTAGCCATGAATTTCTTGGGAATTACCTGACATGAAAGCATGGAAGAGTCACTTGATATGAACTGACAAGACAATATCAAAGAAAACATCTTGATACACTTAATCCAGTTGTAAGTGACTTTATAAAAAGTTTTTTCATTCAGCCCTGTTATTCATTAGGAGCATCTTGGTATTTGGAAAGCCATTAAGTTGGCTACAAACTCTGGGCATCCTGTAGGGCAATAATCTAAAGCATCCCTGGAGATCTGATTTCAGACTCCAAATGGATTAGGGCTTTTTCTCTCCCTGTGTACATCATTTACTCATGAACATGAATCGTCTGGCTCTTTATTTCCTTGCTGTGCTGTTTATGTGGAAAATGCTACATAAACCTTCAGCATGTCAGGATAAGAAACTGTTACTGGGAGAGCCTGGGACTACACTGGTAGGTGTATTAGAAGATAGGACTCAAGTTTTTGCCTTTGGATTGTATCTGTTCTGTTCCACTGTGTTTGTTTAATGCTGCTAAAAATTCACCAGCTGATCTGTGCTTTGAATTAGTTCAGATTGAAGGTGTGGGAGATGAAGCAAACAAGGAGCCCAGATGCTTTTGGCACGATCTGACACCACCCCTGGTCTGATGGAGATGACCAGATGCTGCAGGACACGGGAGATGGCTGCCCTGCCTTTGCCTGTCCCGCCGCCCTGACGCGATGTCAGAGCGCGGAGATGTTCTGGCGCGTGCTGCTGGGGAGCTGTCTCCTCCCATTACTGCAGCAGATGATTTGGAAAGCGTGACCCTTTTCCCATGTGTGTGATCTGCAGACCATCAAGCACACAGGCTGTCACAGCCAGCTGTTGCCCTGAGGAAAGGACAGCGTGGTGCCAGAGGAGGGGCAGGCGCTGCCCAAGCACCTGCAGACGCTTCTGAGGATGCAGGATGTTCTGCTGGGCTTCTCTTAGCGCTGCCTCGCAGGGCAGCAGCTCTGCTCCAGGTCAGATAGTGATTAATAAAGAGTTCATTCCCTCACATTCTTAGTTAAAATAAGCCATCAAGCTCGGTTCTGGCTCCAGGGTTGCTCTCTGGTAGGAAACGGGGAGGAGCAGGATAGGGAAGGATGGATGTGTTTGCCTTCCCTCCCCTGAGAGGAGAAGAAAGAAATCTGCACTGGGCTTTTCTTTTGTGTTGGCTTTAACTTTATGGTCGGCATCTGTCGCTGATGAGCAGTGGGAGCTCTGAAGTGCTGACCAGCTCTTTTCACAACCCTTTAAATAACCAGAAAGACACACAAAGTAATAAAAAGAGAAGAGGAGATGAGAATCCATATTAAAAGCATTAATAACTTGAGCAGAAATCTCTATTTAAATAATGTTTTGAAACATACTGTCAAATATTTTTCTATTGTATGGGCTTTGCAATGCAGCCTTTTTCCCCCTAAAGACCTGAGGACTAAAGTGTGCCAAGTCACACAAGGGAGGTTCTGCATTCAATAGTTTTTTTTATTAAAATTCTCATAAGATGGTGGTGCTCTTCTGTCATGACTGTCAGTAGAAAGAAACATCAAGACTTTGTACAAGGAAGGATTTAATTGCTAACATCACAAGTGTTTTTCTTTTGCAAAACTTCCAGTGGATGCATTTCTTTGTCGGGACTAAATTAAAATAGGACTGAAAATCAGCGATGTTCTCATGAGAGATCCTGGATGTTTATGAACCTCGTACCCTTTCTTGAAAATTGTACTGTATCTGCAAAAAGATACTGCTTAAAGAATGAGCAATCAGATGTTTCCAAAGCATCTTCTAACTTCTTGCTTGTAAACAGAATTCTTTATTAAGTGAACGATTTTTAACAGCATTTTCTAGGAAAACAAATTTGAATTGCTCTGTGCTCTGGGTATGTCGCATCTCAGAGGCCTCACTGGGCAAATCAGTGTTTTGAAAGAATCTGCTTGTTAAAAGCAGGAGCCTGTGACTTCACAAGTGATAATTGTATATTCTCTGTACCATGCCAGTGTCTCTGTGTGTGCCTGTCTCTGCAGCACCCAGGAACCTCACGAGAACCTAATGTGGAACTACACTTTCCTTAATCAAATCCAGCTACCAGTTTCCAAGGAAAACAAACAATTTCCCCCCCATGTTTACTGTCATACTTTCACACATCATATACACAAAAAACCCGTTTCTGCTAATTTAAGAATTATGACAGTTCACCCCTTCTTTCCTTCACACTAGAGCAGCAATACATTTTGAGGCACATCAGTAGCATTCCCGCTGACCAAGATTATAGCTCAGCAGGAAAACAAGTCATTCCAAATTGTCTCCTGGCGTAAACATTTTGGATCATTTTTATATTGCAACTGAAAGGGGAAAAATCTTGGGTTTCAGAGTTTTTTGTGCTCTTGTCATGGGAAACATGACAGGGCTTTTATTTCTAAAATGAGCATTACTTTTGCTTCTTTTTACTGCTTTTTAAGGGGGAAAAAAAAAAATGCTGTTTTAGTCTGCTGTTTTTACACATGTAACAGATTAAAGACTCCCTAGGTACCTATTGACACAAAAGGCTGTAACAGCTCCTCTGGAGCCATGTCAAACTGTTATAATCAACCCTGTCAGTGATCCACAGATAATAGGACATTAAAAAGGGCTTGAACCATATCTTTCAGTCCCAGCTGGGAACCTCAAGTGATGTGGAGGTTGCAGCTCTTCAGCCCATGCTCCAGTCACACACTCGAGGTGACCACTGAGGTGACACTTGGTTGGGAGCAGCTGGAAGGGAAGGATGAGCAGCATCTCTCCTGCTGGAATGCTGTGGTTTGACCTGGAGAAAGGGCTCCCATCAGCTCCTGCTGTGCTCTGCACCTGTTCCCTCCCACAGGGTGAAGGGTTTGTCTGGAAAGCCTCGGGACTTTGGTGGACAGCTTTCCGTGTGGTTTTCTACCAAAGAGCTGTCAGTCAGGCCTCTGGTATCTGGGTATTTAATGGATGTTTGTACTCTTCTCTCACTGGTAACAGTGCTGCTGGAATTGTCATCCATTCAGATATATATATCTATATATCTATATCTATATATATGGATATCTGTATCTATATATCTTTATATATATATATCTACATATATCTATATGTATCTCTATATATGCAGATTCTGGTATTTATTCTGATACACTTTAAGAAAAACATCCCCTTTAGAGTTGATGGAGGAAAGAATTAGGCAGGATGGAGTATTTAATCCCAAAAACTTCCTTTAATACTGCCCCAAATTTTCTCAAGTACCATGCAGTCAAGAAGGTCATTGCAGCCTCCACTGCCATCCTGGATGGCACAAGTGGCCTCAAGTGGGATTTATGTTCACTTTCTAAGGCTGTTGAATGAATAAAAGAGAAGAAGAAGGCTGGTGCTGGGATTGACAACAATATGGTGCTGCTGGTCCTTACTAGCTATTTAAAATGCCATCTCAATTTGGCTTCTTAAATAGCAAAAAAAAAAACCCCTTATTTCATCCACTGTCTCAACACTTAATTACAGCAGCTCTGGGAAAAAATTAATATTATGAAGGTCAGTAAAGTTATGACCCTTCAGTATTCAGGCCTGGTTTTGTCCCTTACAAAATTAAAAGAAAAAATTCCTTTTGTATCTCATAGTCCTTAAGGTTTGTGGGTTTTAATGGCTGTCTGGCTGTCACATAAATATATAGCTTTAAAGACAACTAAATGTTCTAGGCAGTAAAAGAGGCTGCTTTAAACAAATTGCTTGTGTCATGATTTCGTATTCATCCCTCAGAGAAGATGATTAGGTCCTGTGAAGACAAAAGGACAAATGATACATTTGTAGCATGGAATTAAACACTGACATTTCCAGGGAAGAAGAAGAAAAAAAAAAAAACAACTTCTTCCTTCTTAGAGAAAATAAATTTGAGTGGAAAGTAAAACTAAATTAGTGTATATATCTAAACACACACGGAATTGCTGAGATTTTTTTCCTGTGTAAGTTAGTGAAGGTCTTCCAGAACTGTCACTAGAGCTGATACATCTGTCTGTGTGTCTCTGGTACCCTCAGCTGGCCACGCTTGCTGCTGTCAGACTTTCCTTATTTCTTGTAGCTTTTGCTGAATTTTTGACCATTTGAGGTGTTTGACATTTGTCTCGGGCAGAACAGTTTCAAAAAGTTCCAGCTGAAACAGTTCTTTCATCTCATGCAATTAGGGTGAGACTCAGATGCATTTTCTCATTTTGGTACTTGCTTGTTTTCGGTTACAGGCTGTTTCAGAGCCCTTTGAAGTCGATGGAAATGTGTCCATTAACTTCAGTAGACTCTAGTTTGTCCCTAATCGATAGTAATTTGATTAAAATAGCTCTGAATGTTCTGGATCCCAGTGGATGTTGCAGTTGTTCTTTATGTTGTAATAGCCCCCAGCTCTGCTGTGCACTGTCAGCTCTGTTTGCCAGGGTAAGGGAAAGCACAAGGAGACTTGGGAATCTCACGTTTCTCAGCTTGCCAAGGGCATCTTTTTCTCCTTGTAGCTACTTGAAGGAATCTTCACAGCCTCCCATGGCTGCTTACCCCAGACCAGTCTCTTCTCTCAGCTCCTGATTCTTTTAAACTCAACATTGAAGGCGAAGAGAGGAAAAACAGCCACAGAGCTCTGCATTGGAATTGAAGTCCTGACACAGATGCAGAGTTTTCCAAATCAAAGAGAATTGATGAGCCTTGCACTGGCAGGTGTCCCATCTTAATCACAACCTGAATAATCCTGAAATTAAGATTAGAGTCCATCAGTGCTGCCAGATGTAGCCACTGCCCAGTTCTGCCTCCTGTGCTGTATTGGAGAGCCCTGGCACGGAGGGGCTGGAGCAGCACTCCTCGTGGGGAGAGGCACATCTTGGAGCCCTGGGCATCAAAGAGACACAGAGGTGACAAGTGTTCCATGTCACTGTGCACCCCCTGCCAGGTGATTCAGGTCACAGTGGGGACAACCCCACACACCACCTCTTAATTAGAGGCAAAATGCCATTCCTCAGTTGTGGCCTCGAACCAAAAGGGATGAGCTAAGGGTGGGTGTCAACCTCTGGGTAAAGAGATGGGCCAGAGCACAAATCCCTGCAAACAGGGCCATGGAGGAAATGAATAAGATGCCCTCCCAAAGAAACTCTTTCTTTGTTAATCTGATTTTAAAAAAAAACATAGAAAGTAAGCTGTAACTTGTATGCTCATCACAACATTTTAAAAGTTCACATCGTTTTCTACCATGCCCTGCTAAGCACAAACTATGATTCATTTGGAATTTGCTAATTAAAACTGGCATGGCGTTGTCCCCTGCTGTTGCCCAAGTTCTTGCTTGAGAGAACTTTTTCTTTTTAAAGAAAAAAGAAAATATTTTATCTTGGAACAGTAAGGTGCCTCTTCAGATGTGAAGTCTGCCAAGATAGAAAAGAAAAGGGGGAGAAAAGGGGGGATTTTCCCTTTGCTTTTACTGAATTACTTTATTATCAGTAGCACAACCAACTCTTTAGTAAGGTGGTGACCAGAAATACCATTGCAAGAAATGCTGGCTCTTTTCTCATCCACATCTTTAAGTACTAAAAGCTGGGGAAAAGTAAATCGTCATTTAAACTGTGGGTATTGCAGCAGGAGAAATGATTTTGCCTCTTTTCTCTCTATGAACTAATGGATGTGGAATCTTTCAAAAAGTAAACCAACTCCTCTTAATAAAGCTCTGCATATAGATATTTAGCAGCTAAGCACTAAATCCACGGAATGGGGGAAAGTGCAGAAGTAGTGGATTAATATAAAAAGGATGCTTTTTCCCCTTCAAAGCCTCCTTAAGTGCTGACTGATGGAATAAACCCTGAAAACTTTCTCTGTGCTAATTGTCATGTTCCTTGGCTTGCATCCCATTTGCTGTCTGTCATCCTCTGCAGTTTAAGAAGTTTCACACAAGAGCTTTCTTCTTGTGTTTACAGGCATGCCATGTACTGTATTCAAACCCAGGGATAGTTCAGAGGGTCAGGAAATCTTCCTCCTGCTTCTTATTTAAAAAAAAAAAAAAAAAAAAAAAAAAGCCCTGAAGATTTAGAATTTGAAGAAACATCATTTCCCCACATACATCCAGCTCCTCAAAGGCACAAGAGCCAACTTTGAGCTTTCCTAGAAATAAACATGAAGCAATATCCCACTCCAATCACCACAGAAATACTGGGTCAGCGTGGCAGCCACTGGAAATGGGTGCAAAGCTGAACTTAAAGAAGCTGTGCTGGTTTACACCAGCTCAGAGAGCAAGGCATGGCTTATAAAGCAGCTGCATGGTTTGGGTATGTGGCAGAATGTTTTCTTTTAATTTCCTCTGATCAAAAACAAACAAACAAAAAAAAAAAATTTACCCCTGAATGAAATAAAATAATGTGTTCCTTTTTAGTATCACCTCTGGAGTGTGCACAGGATTGATGGAGGGAGATCACCTGTAATTCCATCCCAATTAAATGCCCAAAGTTGGCAGTTCACAATTCTTTTGCTGGTGGATTATTTTCAACCTTCCTGGTTCCCACAGGACCTATTCCCTGTGTCATTACCAACTTTTTTAAATTGAAAGCATTATGAAGGCAATTTCCTGCTACCAGCAACCAGCAACTTTCACATCACTTTCTCAGGGCCCTGCAGCCTGAGAACAACTGCTACAACTAAATCTATCAGCAACGGGGTATTGGATGGAGTGACCTGAATTACTGAAAATCAAAAAATGTGCTATAAGAAATGGGTTCTGCTTACTCACTGCTGATGGTTTTAGAGGTTGTTGGGGACCACTGTGTTTCAGGTCCATTCCTGCTGTCACCAGGCTCCAGCAGGGCTGTGGGAATGTGTGTGTGCTGGCTGGGATGGATCTGTAAGAGCCAGAGAAGATGTTTCTGACTCACAACTGAGCTATAAAATCTGACACGACAGTGAATGTAGTGAAGAGATCAAGGAGCAGGAGAAAACACTGAGATGTCGTAAGAGCTGATATTTCATTAGTGCTTCAAATAAAGAAACTGGAGCAGGGATTCCCAGCCCTGTTCCAGGAGGGCTGCTCATGGGAGCGAGGAGCAGGCTGGGTGCTGCTCAGCAAAGCCACCTGCAGTGCACCACCTTTTCTGACACTTGTTAAGGAATAATCCTTTCCAGGGCTCACAGGAGAGGCTGGAGCATCCTGTGGCTGCACTACAGGAGCCCATGGCCAGATATTCTGCATATCCATAGTAAGATGTGCAGGAAAACCTAGGAATAATTTGATTTAGGTTTAAGGTGTTTTGATAGGAAACACAGTTGAACTGGAGATCCGGTCCCAATTTCCCAATGTTGAATATCTTGAAATGTGTCATTGATGCTGTCAAATGCACAGAGGAAGCAACATCTCTTTCAGTCTGTTTTACTTGCTGGAGTAGCATGTGTTTGTTGTAGCTGTGCTTGACTGAGAGTAAAAGTGGCAGAAGCAGCACGATCTGGGGTGGGTAGTACCCCTCTAAATAAGCCCAATGTGCAGATTTCTGCTTTTCCTACATGATTTGTCTGTTCCCAGCTGGTCCTGATCCTCAGTATTGCCAGAAATATCTCTATTACACAGCTTGGGAAGCAAGCAGCAGGTCGGAGGGGTTCTCCATGCTCACAGTGGTTCTCTATTTCATTCCTCTGGCTGCAATTGATAGACTCAGCAGTGTAGGACAAATATTGTTCCCATAATTACCTGCTGCCTGTTAGATCCACAGGTAGCATGGGGTCAGGGGAGCTTTGGTGGCAGCCAGAACAGAGCAGTAGGTATGAGATGAACAGACACTGCCTTTTCCTCATGCAGGTCCCCTCATTGGAAGTATTGATGTGGTTATTGGGCATCTCTAGCTAAGAGAATGCAGTTTGTTGTCCCTGCCAGCTGCATTTACAGTGTTTTGCTAATCTATTCTTTTCGACACCACGGATGGTGCATTTCCTCGTGCTCCTTTACTGATCGAAGGGAAGATTCGATTTGACAGCAATTTCAGGAAAACCTTCAAGTTGTCCAAGATGCAGTAGAATTATTAACCACCCTGAGCTGACATATGGTAATTTAGCGTTTAATGTTTGCCCTGACACATTGAGGAGTCATCATACCAAGTTAGCAGCTGATGCCCACAAGTTTATGAGTACATAAAGAACAGCAGAAATAGTCTTCTGTTTAAACACCCAGCCCTTTATTCGCTGGGTGTTAAACTTCCTTTGGCAGGGAGGTGGGGGCTGGATCTCCCCTGCACTACCCACTACAGTTGGCATAAATTAATAGGATTTTGCAGCTTTTTGCAGCTGTATTTGTACAACTTCATCTTGAAATAATTTTAATTTCTGTGTCTAGGCTTATAATTTTTTCAAGCGCGTTACACAGTTGGCTGTACATAATTATGTCTTACAGCCATAAGCACTGACAATCTGCTTACCTAAACTATTCTGCTCTAAACTTGTCATTTCACTGATGGTGAATTCATATAATGCATGTAATTCGCCAGATCAAAAATTAAATTATCAATTAATAATACTGCGGGGGAAAAAAAAAATTAAACAAGAAATTTCGTATGTCTATCAAGAGTGTCTGCAGTTAAAAGGGGAGTTGAGAATAAACATCCCAGACCAGTCTGGACTCTAAAATCCTTGATGACTTGAATGCAGTTGTTGTTGTTGTTGCTGGGGTTTTTGGAGGGTGAGAAGCTTGTGTTTGTGATCTTTGAGAACTGTTACTTGCTTTGGAGAGTTAAATCCAGAACCAGAATGTGCCATAAATGGAAGTGAGATATGAAAAGGCTCTGTAACGTGGCAGAAATTACTGCTTTCTTTTTTTTTTTTTTTCTTTATAAATCTATGGCACCATGTCCTTAAGCTGGCCTGTCTGCCTCGTGCATTAAAAGTGTGTGGATGGGAAGCACATCAATAAGTCACATGGATAAGTCTAACATGAATTCAAGTCAAAGCAAGCAGGGGTCTCAGATCAAACCCACACAGAAATTGAGTTAACGAAAGAGAAAAACTTGCCAAAAATCCAGCCCTGTGAATTCATTCCAAGTGAGCAGAGTTCAGCCAGGTTTGAAGTTTCCTGGAAAGCAGTCTCCCATCCCTGATGCATGAGGCACATCTGCACAAACGATGGGGGTTTGAGTGAGGACACCCACACCAGGGGGAAAGGTACTCCTGGATCTTGGGGTGTTGGTGCAGGAGCTGCAGCTGCTGGGGGGCCTTGAACGTAGACAAGGGCTGCAGGAAGGTGATGGGAGGGCACAGGAGAGCTGGCTGGGGGAGAGGGAGTGTTGGCATGAGGCTTGCAGTGTGTCCTGCGCTGCTGTGTCCTGCATGCAGCTGTGCACCTGCACGCCAGATGTGTACGTGTGGGCACGGGCTGGATCCAGCTGTGCCTGATGTCAGCCTGTTTGCTGTCACCTTACTGAGCATTCCTGACCACAGAGCTCTTGTGGTGTCTTGCTCTGCAAGTTTATTGAAGGAAAAATGCAGCTCTTGAGTGTCCAGCACAGTTGTTGTGGAAGGAAGGATGTGTGTGCATCCATGGCAGAATTTGGCCATCAGGGAAAAGTTACGGAGGATTCAATATTTAGCCTGTGTAACGAAAGAGGATGAGTCCTAGGAACAAAGAGATCTCACACTGTCTTTGTTCACTGGTCAATAAATCACAGAATCATAGAATATCTCAGGTTGGACAGGATCCTTCAGGATCATCCAATCTAGACCTGCACTGGTGTCTTTTAGCATTGCTCCCGTAGTGCACAGAGAGAACTTGGTACCCTGGCTCCTCATATTGGTGTTTCCTTTTACTGACCATTGAAATAACTAATGTATATGCTGTGCCACGTAATCTACCCTACACAGCAAACAAATAGGTTTGCTTTTCCCATAATTAAACTTTTTTAGAGAGACTTTGAGATCTGCAGAGCTTTAAATCCTGCTCTGCTAGCATCCCAAAGTAGTGTCTCAAATACAAGCCTCAGCAGATTTTGTTCTCCAAAATAGACACACTGGAGGGTTTCATTGTTGTTTCCCATTGTTAGCTATTTGCAGGCAGGTCCAAAAGCTTTATTTTTTTGCTGAGAGCAGCACTCACAATCATGCCACAGCACCACTTCTCCATGATCAGTAATATCTGTAGGCATCATGCCATTGGGAGTTGATGCATGACTCTGGGAAAGCCAGAGCTCACTGCAGATGCAAAGGTCACACACACTAAGGCCAATTATATCCCTTGAGTCTGGGAAAAACTTTCTTCCTGAGGACACCAGTGTGTTTGTTCTCCCCTGAATGCTTGTCCCCTGTGTCCGAGCTCACTGTCCTGCCAAGAGGAATGCTGCTTGTGGTAAATCGCTGTGGGTTGACTGAAGATCATTCTTCACTTGTTCTTCTGCTGTGCAGCTAAATTTTCAAATGCCATGGGCTGGATTTTCAGCTGAAATAACTTAGTGTGCCTCTGTTTGAAGCTACTGAGTCTGCACCGATTTATACCAGCTGAGGGCCTCAATCATTAGTTACAGTGATCAGGTTACTCCTGTGGAGGTCAATATTTGCTACCCTTATTTGTCTTCCACACTGAGCACTTGAGTTTCCTGCTCACTTTTACCCAGAAAGGTGCTGGATTCTCTTTTCCAGGCTTGCTTTATGTAATGACATAAGTCTTCAGGAGAGATACACTTCAAAAAGAAATGAGGACAAATTCCCACTGCCATGATTTGTTTTTCTTGACTTTGTCTTCATTTAGGCATAGCCATCACAGGCAGCAGAGGGGTCAGCTGCAAGAAGGGGCTGCAGGATGGTACCCTCTGCACAGAAACAGTGGGTAGCCCTTCTTAAATAGATTCTGAAGGATGATCTTCTCTTGCCTGTCACAACTCCTCTGTCAGAGGAGGAAGAACAGTGTGTTTTGAGCTCTCAGAGGTATTTCCTCTCGCCTTTTGTCATGGAGCATCCTCTGCAGCAGAGGAGAGTTTGTGCATCTGGTTCAAATCCCAGTCAGGCAGTATCAGCCCCTTGCATCTTGCACAGTATGAACCAGCTTCAGTTCTTCAGGGCCAAAATTCACCTGATAGCAGCACATCAGCTCCACTGGGATGCCTTCAGTCACTGCAGTGAGGAATCTGCTCTCTTGCAAGAGAGATAAGGGAAAGAGTAGTAAAAATTACTTTTGTTGCTTCTGCTATCAAGGTTCTGGCAGTGATAAGATGTTGGTCACGTGGAGGTGTTCTGTAATCTTCTTTTCCCATCAGAGCTGCTCTCCTCCCTCTCTCTTGCCTTGCTAGTCTGAAGCATTTCCACAGTGAAGTTCTCAGGCTACAAAAGGCCCGAAGAAAGGCACATATTGCTTTAGAAATGACTCTGCCATATCAATTACTGTTAGATATGGAAGATCCATTAGCATTGCCCAGTTCCTGATATGGGGACCTTGGCTTTTTGACCTTTATAATAGCAAGTAATGAAAGTTACTTAATTATTTAATCACAAAGACCATGCAACAAATTGCAGTTTGCTGAGTTTTTTTCAGAGACCTGGCAGGAGCTTCTGGCAGTCCCAGGTCACCACTCAGAAACTTTGACCATCTGCAGAGTTACACAGAGCAGACTGGCCCCATGAGCCCTGCAGACCTCAGTCTTTTTGTGTCAGGACAACTCAAGCTAAAACATCAATTCTTTGCTGTTTCAGCAGGTAGGAAAGTAGAATTAAGCTGCAGCAGATCCTTGGCCTGGATGCACTGCTGCACACCAGGTATTCTGTGCTTGTAATGTGTCCTCTCATCATGTAGAGAATTTGGTTTCCTAGGCAAAAGGATTGTTATTTCACTTCTATCCCAAGCAGAATAATGGTAGGTTTGAATTAGACTGTGAGTCTGACAAGTTCAATTTCATCCTTATGCGTGGGGTCACACACAGTTACTGGCCAGAGTTTCAGGCAGAAATTCTCTCCCACTGCATTACCAGCTCCTTATTGAGCCTGATTGATATGCTGTTCTCCATCTGCTCAGTGTCACATTTTCATCCAGGTAGAGGAGGAAAATCCTGGTAAACACTTCAAAAAAAAATGTGGAAGCCAGAGGAGGAGTGAAAACTACCAAAGCTACCCGTGGACATAAGGAAGGCTCCAGAGGAGTGTGTCCATGTGGATGTAATTGGTCTGAAGGGAGCAGCAGGGCTGGAGAGGAGCCCTTGGACAGAGGGAGCAGTGTGGGAGCCAAATGACCTGTGAAATGCTGGGAGCTGTCAGCAGCTGAACATTTGGTGCAGCACCTTAGCCAAGCACACACAGGGTGCGTGCAGAGGAAGCAAATCCTCCTGGTAAGGAGCAGGAGAGCTGGATGGGAAAGGCTGGATGGGAATTGCTGGATGGAAAAGGCTGGATGGGAATTGCTGGATGGGAATTGCTGGATAGGGATGGACTCCTCTGCAGGTACCACAGAACAAGCCAGGCACACAGGAGAGGTTCTTCTCTTCTGGGTTCAAACATCTCATAGCTTCGTTTCTTTAATGCAGGCTGCATCATCAGTTACATCAATGGCTTAAATGACAGCTTTAATCTCTCTGGAGCACTACTTGTGCTCTGTCTTATCATCAAAATAAATAACATTAGAAATCATTTTGTACAGATTGCAGCTGGAAGATTTAAGCTGACATGGGAGAGATCCAGCCATTGAGGCAAAGGGAATGTTTAATAGTTTGGCTTTGGATTTGTATTTTAAAGAAGAGGAAGAAACCTAAGCTCTCAGCAGTGAATCTCAACTGTGTGAAAATTTGGTCTCTAGTCTAGGTGTAGTCTTTGGTTCTCTCTTTCTCTTGGTGGAAAGAGAAAACCAGTTCTTCCAGGAAATGTGATGTATACTTAAGTCTCCAGGAGGATGGATTTCACACTGGAGAGATTTGCTTCTCTTCTTTTTATCTGAGACCAGATACAAAATTTTTGGAAAATCATGTGTGACATGAAGTCAGTCCAAGTTGAGGATAGAAAGAAATGCCCAAATAAAAATGTGTGATTCCATCCCTTCTTTCTTTGCCAGTAGAGGTCTTTCCCTACTTAACCTTCTTTGTAAATGCTACCACCATGGACACTTGGCTCAGTCAATGGTCATTTTGTCCAGGGGTGGATGATCGTTTAAGGGTAAGCTGCTGTCAAACCCAGGGCTGGAGTTACAGAAAAATTCTGGGTTTATACAAACTGCCCTTGCCATGTTGGAACAGCCTCTTTGCAAGGCACAGAAGAGACAGCTTTCTCTGAAGACAAAAGTGTTTTAGAGGATCTCCTGGGTTTTTGGCTTGTTTTGTGTTTTTTTTTTCATTTCCTTCTAGGACATAGCTTGGGATCTTTGGCAAGTATGATAAAATGAGACAGAAGTTAAATGTTACCTTCACCTGGTTGGGTCTCCAAATCTGTCTTAATTTTTCTCTGCTTGACTTTTGCATCTTTTTATTGAAACCATATGTGATTCTTTCAGCAACAAGCAGTAATTTGTTTGGAAATACAGGGCTAGAGATGTGCCTCTTTACTGGCTTCTAAAACAACTGTGAAATAAGAGTTAAGAACTTTTATACAAATGAGTCCTAAACATATTGCAAATTCAGTTAAAAATAAATAAGTCCTTAGCAAAGATTTCAATAAACAGTAAGAGTAGTTGAATTAAAATATTTCCACTAAAATTAATGAGCCAATCCTGGAATGCTTAGACTGACTCTTAAGTGTGCTCTTTTAAAGGCTTTGAATACGTTTGCCTGTCTGAATTTCTATGGAGCATTTTGAATGCATGACAGATTATAATCTTCAATTATTTTAATTTGGTTTTCTTAATGGGCAAAATAGCTAAGAGCTTAATAATAAAAGACACTTACTGCTTATCATTTACATTATTTTATGTGTTCATTAATAATTATAATGGGTTTTATAAAACAAAAAAATCAAGTCTGAGTATCCCCAGGTCATGTTAGTGCAAATGTTGCATACTATTCTGTGGGAGATTTGGTAAACTAAGTGTTTTTTGAAGGGCATTTTTGACTCCATATGTTGTAGAGCAAGACAAAGAACTTCAAAGGAAATTTATTTTCTGGTTCATTCTGTGGAATGAAAATATAACAGAGGATAAATGTCCTGCTTTGCTTTCTCCAGATACATTTCCAGGCACAAGTGCAGGGATGGGCAGAACCCAGACCACAGACACCTTATGAAATTCTCTAAATATGGTTTATTAGGTACAGGAGTACTGTTGCTACAGTCACATCTTCTTTTCTGTAGGTTCAGTTGTCCTTGTTTGTTCAGCTTTTCCTTACACACTCCATTTCCTGAGTCTCCAGGCATTTTCTTTGCTGCTCTCTAAGCAGTCTCCATTGGAACACTTCTTTTTTTCTGGCAATGTCGTGCTCCAAAAACTGTATAATTTATGGTCTCACTCCAATCTGCTGACCACACAGCTTTCCTTGCTCTGTACCAGCCCTGCTCCTGGCATGGGAGCACTGCAGGGTCTCTGGTGGCTCCTGCCACTGCCAGGACAAGGGAGGGGGGCTTGTGAATTCAAAACCCCTGCAGCAAGAAAGGGCAGTGCACAAGGGTGTGGATCAACAGAAGAAAACCGGTGATAAAATCTGGCACCTTAGAGGAGCTCACTGCTTGAAATTCTGTTCACCAGTAGAATTTGTGGGAATGGTTTAGCTACCCAGTAAATCCTGATGGAGATGCACGAGCCCGCAGATGGTACCTGTAAAAAGCAGGATGCAATCCTGAGCTACAAACACTGCTTTTCTGTCTAAATGTGACCTTGCTGCAGAGGTAGGCCTTAGCCCTGTATTGTCTCAATGGTTGCAATATTCACTTTCAAACATTTTAGTTATTATATCTGAACCTGCGGTAGAAAATACCCATCTTGTGAAATTGCACCATTTCTCCTGTTTCTGGGATTGCTTTGTAGAAACAAGGGCTGAGCCAGATTCCAGATGTTCTGCTTCTGAGTTGCAAACATTGCTGTGTTTTGGATGATGCCTCAATGATTGGAGCTCCAGCCTCTCCCTGCTGGGCTGCAAGGCCACCCTGTCCTTGCTGGCCACAGCCAAGCAGAGGGAGGCAACTCCAGTGCAGTGCCTGGCTCTGCTGCAGGTTCCCTCTGGGGCTTTGGTGGCTCATCCCACAGGTTCCAGATGGTCCATTTGTATCTGTCAGGGTTGCTGAGGGTTCCTGCATGGAAAATGCTACCTGTGTTCATGAGGTAGGATAGGAGCAAGGGATTGCATCTTCCAACATAAATTGTTTTTTTGATCTGGGACATTTTCCCTCACCAGTGTATCAATCCACTCCAAGCTCCGTCCCAGAGGGGTTTTTTAGAGCATAAAAGCTGCTTTGCAAGCAAATTCATTTTATGACAGTCATCAGCCATCATCATTCATCCTGCTCACATCATCATATGCAGAGTTGTATCATGCCAGGCACCAGAGAAGCTCAAAGCTCCAAGGGTTCTCTGAGTAAAAAATGTATAAATGCAGCTAAGGAAAACCATTCCTCTGCCATCTGCTCTGTAACCCAGAGCCCTGCATACCTCTTGACTGCATTATAAAAGGAGAGATAAATGAAAGGAAAATTCATGTGTATGTTCTTCAGTCAGAAGATTATCATATGGATCTGTTACCATCTTCACACTTCTCAGGCTAAATGAAGGGAAAAGTAACTCCCCTCTGAACCAGTAAATTCTCCCAACCAGTAGTTTTTACTCCTGATTTAGTGAGCTCCTTGGGAATAGAGAGGGGTTTATAATCATCATTATTATTATTATTGTTGTTATTATTATTGTTATTACTATTACTATTATTATTCTTATTGTTAACTGCTCCAGGAACAGTTTCAACAAAAGAAGTAAACCTTGCATTGTGTTCAGATAATGTTCTTAACTTCTCAACAAGATTTACTAAATTGCACCCTGGGAATTAGGCAAATGAAACCTTTGGTCAAAATGTTACAGTATTACTGAAAAAAATCCTTGTGGTTGTTTTTTTTTAAATCTCATTAAGAGTGCTAAAATTATATGTTCAAATATAAAAAGCATGTGTGAGATAAATATCTCCCTGTAGTAAAATGTACTATGCCTCATTGTCAATGATCTTTGCAACTTTCTGTGACAAGTGCTACTTCTTGCATTATTTTTTTCCTGAACACTTCACACCCTTGTATTTTTACTGGAAATGGATTTAAGTATAGGTAGCAGGCAAACCCTTGTGCTATGATTGCAATTAACAGCAAATAATGAGTCTTTGCTGAATATTTGCAATATATTTCCCCAATCTTCGTTTTGCTAAATGCAGTGTAATTAGCATGGATTTCTCTCAGTATAATTGGGTGAGTCGTGTAGCTCTTATGATATATTTCATCTCCTAGATCTGCAATGATTTACATACAGACAGCTTAGACCCTATTAATGCTAATAAAAGTGCTGCAAGGACATCCTATAGCATGCACTTTATTAAACTGTACATAGCTTTCTTCGAGAGCTTCTGTTTATCTGCATTTCCCAAAAATAAAATATAATGCCTTTAGCACTGAGTATTTAAATCCAGGCTCCTTTTCCCTGTTTCTGTCTCTCTCTATGCATTTCTAATGCTTCTATCACAATGGGATCTGGGTACTATAAGCAACAGGAAATAGAGCAGAAAAATGTCCACTAACAGGCTCTTCCCTTCTGTGGTTTGGGTTAAAACTGCTCCCATTTTGGTTCCCTGGAGTGCCTGCTTAGCTCTTTGGTGTTTGCACTCAAGCACAGCCATAGCTGGGACAGGCTGGGGCTGGGTAGAAGTGCAAAATAGCTTTGTTGGGTTGTTGTGGGGTTTTTCCACCTTTGTTAAGGGAAAACTTACATCACAGTTTGTCTGGAGCTGTGCAGATACACACTGATAAAGACACACAGCTGTGTTCCACATCACCCTTTTCAATTTGTAATGTGGGAACCCCACCCTGCCTCAAAGCTGGAGGTCCAGCAGTGTCCTCCTGTTTTCACTTATCTTAAGCCTGGCTCCAGATGTGGATGTGATGGGTTGGACCTTGAACCCCCTGACGTGAGCTGTGCATCTGCACAGATATTGCCACCAGCTCCATTTCCAGCCCTTCCCTCTGGCAGGGCAGAGCTCACCTTCTGAAAATGGGGACTGTGGTCTTCAGGTATCAAACTGGTGAGTTGGCTGCTGTCACTGAAACCACGGTTGTGCAAGCAATGCTTGATTTTAGTATACCCTTCCTTACCCACAGATTTACTAATGAAAGTCGGATTCGTGGCTGCCTACTTGGGTCTCTCTTCCAAATACCCGCTAGCCCCGTATAAAGCTGGACAAATCCTCCTGTGCAGCATGAGGGCACTTGCAGTGTCCCCAGGCCCTCTTTTAAGTGGCTATACCAGTGTAAGTCCAATCAGTTTTCTCAATACTAACAGTGTAACAAGCAGTGAATCCTTTGGAGAGAAGACAAATGGAACTGTGTCTATTCCCTGACCTGCAGCTCCAGCGGCGCAGATGCCGCGCGGATCAATCCTGGCGGTGTCTGTAATAACTGACGTGATTAGCCATTAGCTGGAGCCAACAGTTTGGTGGGGGAAGTACAAAGAAAACAGTGCACAAACTTGGTAATGATCTGGACAAAGGTATCAAAGGACATTCTGGGAGCCGGGGATCTGATATTGCCCTGCACCGACACGTTCAGTGTCTTGTCAGCCTCCTGTGTCAGGAGAGGAAGGAACAGCAGTAGGTCACATATGGGAGGAGCGTGGAGCAGCCCACAGCCCCATCTCGATTCCTTTGCCTGACAAGCAAAGCCTCCTCTTCCCTTGGGAAATGACCTTCTCTCCCCAAATCGAGGCTGTTTGAGGGACACAGAATCCCACTAAGCTCGCTCAGGCCCCTCCAAGGGTGCAGCTGCTGTAGCAGAGATGCCAACGTGCACTCAGCTACGAGGGCTCTATTATCTTCCCACTACTTCGTTGTATTCATAGACCTGTTAGGGAAAAATTTATGCACATCGCTTTCTACAGTGCCAAGACACTTTGTGATGGTGTGGGGGGTGGTAATTTATTTGTACCTTGCACTTCCTTTCAGGAACAGTCATGCTGTTGCAAGAACTTCTTTCAGCATTTGATCAGAAAATTAAATTTGTGTTTAAAGAGATAGTCAGGGTTGCTAGGACAACATATTAACCTCCCTTCTTTTTTTCCTCAGCTCTGTATCCAAGGTTCATGGAACTTACTGTGCTGTAGTCAGCTTGCAGTGTTGTTCTCCAGGTGCAGGAGGGAAGAGCTTTCAAAAACAGCGTCCAAAACATGCTTTTCCTCAACAAATAATCACATGAAATGATAACATCCCCTGTGCATTCCCAGCCTGGCCTTCTCAAGCCAGCAGGGTTGGACAAAGAGGAGCAAACAGCCTCATTCTTTGAATTTCATGGGAGTATTTATGTGCACAGTCACTGGGACTGAGAATACGATGGGGGAGCTTGCAGACAGCATTTTTAGAAATGATTAATGGCCGGGACACTCTGGGCATGGCTGAAAATTTTGGATACTAAGGAGACCAGGGTTTCAGTAATATGTAAACAGTGGGGTTTGTGCATTTTAGGCTCTTCCACATCTTAGTTGAAAAGTCACAATTTCAATGATTTCTCATGAATTAAAGAGGAGTGAAATAGCTGAAACTAAGTGGAGTGTTCTTTTCATGGCTTTTTGCCAAATCATTGGCGTTCAGCTCCCTTGTCAGGACTGACAGTGGTATTACATCTCTGCAGCCTTCAGGCTCAGATCTTTAAAGCTGTTCGAACATCTGTATGGCTTTTGTGCAGAACTGACGGATTCTTGTCTCTGTTGTTTCCCCCAGATCCGTTCCGATAAGGACAAAGAGATCCATATCAGATACAGCATCACGGGAGTGGGAGCCGACCAGCCGCCCATGGAGGTCTTCAACATCGACCCTGTGTCTGGCAGGATGTACGTGACACGCCCGATGGACAGGGAGGAAAGAGCTTCCTACCACGTGAGCATCAAACATCCTGACTTTCAGCTGGGCCCACAGGCTCAGAGCAGAATTGCTGGGTCCAAGAAGGGACACGTTAAATCAGCCAAACCAATGCAGAGTGGCAGCTGAACGTGAGCCAGCGTGTGCCCAGGAGGGCCAGTGGCACCTGGCCTGTATCAGCAGTAGGGTGGCCAGCAGGACCAGGACAGTGATTGTCCCCCTGTGCAGGGCACTGGTGAGGCCACACCTGAAATCTGGGGACAGTTTTGGGCCCCTCACCACAAGAAAAACATTGAACATGTCCAGGGAAGGGCAGTGGAGCCAAGGAAGGGTAGAGACAGTGAGTTTGATGAGCTGAAGGAGCTGGGGGGGCTCAGCCTGGAGAAGAGGAGGCTCAGGGGAGACCTTGTCACTCTTTGAGTACCTGGACCCACACAGGGGTCGGTCTCTTCTCACAGGTAACAAGTGACAGAACTAGGGGAAATGGCCTCAGGTTGTGCCAGGAGAGAGTTAGGTTGGATATCAGGAAATATTTGTTCACTCAAAGAGTTGTCCAGCCCTGGCACAGGGCAGTGGTGAAGTTACCATCCCCAGAGAGATTTAAAAGCCATGTAGATGTGGCACTTGGGGACACGGTTGAGTGACAGGCTTGGCAGTGCTGGGGGAACAGTTGGACTTGATCTGAGAGGGCTTTTCCAACCTAAACAATTCTGTGATTATATGAAAGTGGAGATAAACTGATGTCTCTTTCAGACACAGAGTCATTTGTTTAAAATGGTGAAACTTCACACTGCTTGTTAAATCCATGCAAATTTATGTGTAGACTGAACCACCCAAAACCATGAGAAGCCAGTCACTACATTAGCATGTCTTGGGAAATTACTAATTTAAGAATCATTACTGCATCTAAACATGCAATAATTGCTATAGTCATTTTTCATTTTAATTCACCAGGAGATGTTCAGGCAGTATGATGGGGGTGTGTCAGATAGGTTTTTAAATACACAGATAGGCTAATATTAAATATCAGGAAATTAATTAAGATTAATTACACTCAAAAGTGATGGTGCCTCATGCTATCCTAGTTCATAAAATGCTCTACCTGCAGAATGCTCACAGTGTAATTGATTGCTGTGTTTTGATACAAATCCCAGCTCCTCTATTGCACAGTGGAATTGCACAGCAGATCCAGTCCCACAAATTGCTAAAAGAATAGATTGTCCCTTGCATGATAGCCGTGCAAAAAAAAATTTCAAACATTTTCTGCATCTGTGCTCTAGTTGTCTCCTGGAGTGGTTGTGAAAGGTTGTTCCATGGATTGCTATCAGCCTTAGCCCCATCTCCTGGCATGGTAATAGCCCTTCCCAGGGATGCTGTAATGTCAGCCGAGCTCACGGGTCACTTCCACTGACACCACATCCCAAACTGCCGTCAGAGATGCACATTCTGTCAGCTTTATCAGGTATCCAGTTAACCATGTTGACACAGCTTCTGGGCTGGGGTGGAAGGATAAAGAAAATAGATTACCTCTTTAGTTGGGTGGAAAAAGAGATTTCCCCTGGGTAAAAGGAGATCTGAAGAAAAATTATTTTATCCTCTGTGAACAAGAACAATTATTTTGTTTGTTGTGCCTAGGAAAATATGAAGAGAGGCTGTTTTGGAGAAAAAAATATTTGATATAAAGTGTGTGTCATCTCAGCGTTGTTGATATTGTTTCAGCAGTGCCAGGTTATTATAACAGTCTAGTCAATAATAAAAAAGTTAAGACTTTTGATGGAGCCGCTGTGATGTCTGTGATCAGACACTCACAGTCAAAAACATGAGATGAAACAGATTTTGTCTTCCATCATAAGAAACCCTGTGCTCCTTAAAAACAAACTGAATCTACCAGTCACAGTGAATTCAGCAAATTGAATTCTTGCCTTGTCAAAGGTGAAGGGATGAGTCTGCCTTGTACATACCACAGGATTTCCAGCCTTTTCTGTTCCTCTCAGAAACCTTGAACTAGTGGCATCCATATGTAAATAAG
This sequence comes from Poecile atricapillus, assembly GCF_030490865.1. NCBI lineage: Eukaryota > Metazoa > Chordata > Aves > Passeriformes > Paridae > Poecile > Poecile atricapillus. The sequence goes on from NC_081263.1 coordinate 4,688,255, forward strand.
CATATTCATACTCTGAAGGTTACAGGAAGATGTATTTTATAGACAGAATAGCTGATAAGGATGTTATGAGACCTTATAGACAGGAATACTGAATGATAGAAAAATCTTTGTTAAGAGAACAGTAGAAGGTGATGAAGAACATTTTAGGTTGTGTCTGTAAATGACCTTTAGATCCTTCAGCCTCAGTAGCAATGGATTGATGATTTCTTGAACCATCAGTTGTTCATTTACAAACCCTTTATAAAGCCTTTATAAATACACCGTGTACAAAGCAATGACCCAAACACTGGAGCAGAAACTTACAGTAGGAGTGAACAGTGCTGGAAATCAGAAAAAGTCTGTCCAATTTCCAGAAAAAAGATGAAGTCCAAAGTCTTGGCTAGTGGAGGTTTTGATGAAGTCAGTGAATTTATGCCACTTCATAGAGCCCAGACTCTAACTGATAGGAAAAGCAACATGGAGCTAGGTTTGAACTGAATGCTGGAAGAGCAGTGACTGAGGTCTAGGCTTGGATGTGAACTGGAGAGATTGACCACCTTTAAATTTGTTTGAGATCTGCTGTAGTTTCCTTTACCTTGAATTAGTAGCTTTGCTCTCCAGCTGGGGTGGAGAATGTCCATGGAGCTGCAAGGCACCACCCTGGGTCCCTCTGACCCAACAGGACACAATCTCTGTGTCTGATGCAGCCTTGTGCTCCTGATGAAGGTGGGTGCATTTACACAGCTTCAGGTTTCTGCAGCTCCAGAAGCAGAGTCTTTTCAGCATCTCTGTCACTCTCAAGTGTTGTCCTTGCTGCTTTTGTTCCCAGGTAATCTAAAAACTAATTATAAAAGAAAGAACAATAATTTGCAAGTGTTTCTGAGGCTACGTATAAGAGTTCTGTTTCATTAACTCCCACATTTTCAACACATATTTTCTTATGCATAATTATCTGTATTGCTTCAGGACTACCATTTTTAAAATACTAGTGTTTTAACACCAGTATTGCATTCAGCAAGCCATTTGTCTGATGAAACCTGCCTCATTCCCTAAGGTGAAACAGATTTTTTTCTAATTAGATCAGGAGTTCTGCAGCAGAACTTCCCCTGTTTTTGTGATCATTCTTGAACTTTTAGGGAGGATCATTTGGAGCTTGAGGTATGTAAAGATGTATGTGCCTCTGGGACTCCCAGGGCCTGCCCAGGTGCTGTGTGAGCTGGCACTCCCACTGATTGCAACTTCAGCTGTATTTTGGCCTCATCTGTTTTTGTCGGCACTGCAAACCAGAGCACAAACCCTCCAGGGACCTCGCAGGCATCCCAGGCTCAGAGTCAGCTGAAAATACAAGAAGAGGAAAATGAAAAGGTTCTGCAGCCACTTAACCAACCCCACATTGTGGTGTGGAACTGCACAAGTGGCAGTGATGACCTGAGTGATGCCCTGGGAGCCACCCCAGCATCATTAGTGCCATGGGGCACACAGCCCTGGGACACACAGCCATGGGGCACACAGCTATGGGACACACAGCCATGGGACACACAGCCATGGGACACACAGCCATAGGACACACAGCCATGGGGCACACATCTATGGGACACACAGCCATGGGACACACAGCCATGGGACACACAGCCATGGGGCACACAGCCATGGGACACACAGTCCTGGGACACACAGCCATGGGGCACATTCCCCACATTTTTCTGCCATCTCACTGTGGCAGGCACGTGCTGCATCTCCCCTTGCAGTCAGCCCCTAAAATGTTCACTGCATGCCAAGTAAGTTTCAGCAGGTAGTATTATTTAATATGCATGAGTTCTCTTGGCCTTATTTAGCTGCGCTCCCCAAGTCCCGTTTGTGCTGCTGACAGAATTAGTGGCTCTGAGTGTCTTTTCTGATCCAGACACCAGTTTCATATTAAGCTGCAGTTAGGCCTGGCAAGTACGAGGGATAGAAAATTGGTAGCTTAGTTTTCCAAGACGTTTTTCAAGCTCTGTTTTCAAAAGACATCAGCATAAACATGTCAGTAAGTAATCATTGCTTATGATACTCAAGTAATATGCATTATAGGGAAACTTTGAAGCAAGTCCTAATCCAGTTCCAGACACGTGTGTGCACTGTCAGCATCAGGCTGATGAAATATTCCCTGAGCAATGGCTGGAGCAGAACAGGTGGGTTATAGACTGACAGAGTTGTTTTAAATGCAAAGGAACAAAACAATTTTACTACAAATTAAGGGGTACAAAAGCTAATTTCAGTATTTTGAACTATGTTGAATAATGCCAGCCGTTTGTGTCACAATGCTCTAAATTGAACTTTTAATCACAATTAAGAGCACACAAATTAGGCATGACATTGTATGCTTATTGCTTAAAGGCTCTGTCACTGACTGATAATGTATATTTGTATTAGTAGTATTAGTGCCTAAGTAATATTCATATTTAACACAATTCACTGTGTTGACTTTGACTAACTACCTTCAGATACCACCAGCCTCCAGTGTAATCAATAATCATGATACCAAATCATTTGTATGCCAACAGCTACATTTACACTGGAAGCTGTCAGTAGGAAAACCTCAGAGACCTATGGTAGCTGCTGCTGAATATGATAGCAATAATTGTCACACTTTTAAACAATATTTGTTAAAGAATATCGAGCCAGCTCCTTGGCTGGTACAGCAGAGTGATGCATCAGCTAGAGATTAGTTGGCTACATGTATTAATTTTTCAGAATCCTTTGCAAGGTATTTCATTTGATTTTATTCCTTCTTCACTCCTGTCATGTTCTCCCTCTTGGGGAAAATGTAAATATTTTAAACTAACTTTATAAATGTTTCTTAACTCTCTTCAGCCGCCCACCAGCTCCCATTTGAATACTTGTGCATGCCCCATGTCTGGCCTGTCTCCTGTGGTGATGTCCCCTGACCTTCCACTGGTGTGTTTTCCAGCTCAGAATGATGTGTGTGTCTGGTGGAGCTCAACCATCACCTTTTACACCTTGCCCAGTGCTACCAAGCACTCCCATTCATCTGCTTTTCATCTCCTCCATCCCTCCACCACCAAAATAGAGGTGGCAGAGGTGGCTTGGTCACAGGTGGCCACGGAGCACCACGTGGGCTCCAGCTGTGCCTCACAGAAATGAGCTGCACCTTGGCCATTGAGGAATGGCTCCAGAACAAAGTGTGCTGTCCAGCTTGAGGATGCCTCATGAATACCTAAAGTAGGACAAGAGAACGAGGGAGAAGATGAATTAAGGAAGGGAAACGTAGTATAGGTCTGCCTTGGAGATCCAGCCAATTTCCCAGCAGACAGATTGACCCCCTGGAGTCCCTCCTTCCTTGGTTCTCTCTGCTGAGGATGGTCTCTAATGAGGAATTTTCTCCTAACAAGGATTAGTTTTTATCAGGAAGAGCTCCCATTGAGTTGAAATTCAACCCTCTGTCTCAGGTCTCCCTTCTCCCTCTGCCACATCTGGCACTGACCACAGAGAAGCAACGTGTTGTGGGAGATATGGAGGCATTGGCACATGAGAGTTGTGCAGGGAGGACGGGCAGAGAAAACAAATGCAAACAAGCACAAAAGGAGAAGAGTAGAAATATTCACTGAAGCCAGCCCACACAAAGGAGCAGGAGAGAGGGTTCCATGTTCCTGAGTCAGGACACCAGTGACCACACCAGCGTGTCCAGCACAGCCCTGCCTCCCAAAGCTTAGCCCAGAGCTGGTGCTGGGCTCAGGACACTTGAGCATGTCACCACAGCTTTGATGAGATTCCTGCAGTCTTGCTTATTGAATTATTTTTGCCTTGAGTGCAGGCAGTAACGCGCTGATGGGTACATGTGCTCAGTGAGTGCAACAAGCAGATAGATGTGCATTGCTGAGAAATCCCTTACTCCTGGAGATTTCAAACAAAAGCCATCGAATGTAATTAAAAATTTGCAGGGGGAGAGTCAGATCTGAGGGGGGAGATACCAGCTTTGCTCTCTGCTTTATCTCTGAATGGAACCATTTCCGCTGCTGGAAATGCTGTAAGAGAGAGCCCAGTGCTGCCTCAGTTTGAAGATAATAACTTTAATTTTAGCTCTGAATTACTTTTTTTCAAAGACAGTCTGACCTCTGACTGTAAAGTTATTGAATTGCTACATCTGACATGATGAAGGATAACTCAACAGGTGGGAGCCAAAGCAGTTCCTATGTAGGAAAGAAATGCAGATATTAAGAGCATTGCAAGTCATGAAACACAAATGGTACACCCTGCATTGAAAGCAAAGCTGGACTTCTTCAGGCTTTAAAGAGAACGTGCCACTTAATTTCCTTCTTTTTAAAAAAATAAAGTGTTTTTCTCCCAGCTCATTTCACGTGGCAGTTTGTTCTCTTTGCTTGATTAAACGTTAATCCAGCCCATCCTAATGGTGTGCAGTTCCTTTTGTTAAGCTCTGGACTTCTGAGCACCATACATGAAGGGGAAAGTTGTATCAATCACCAGCACAGTCAGAGTGAAAGGCAGGAACCAGGGCTAATGCAATTAGCACATTTATTTGTCATGCATCAGAGGAGCTGGAGACCTCCCTGTCACGTCAGCTCTGACTCCCAGAGCATCCTGATGGTGAAGGGAACTGCTGGGAGGGACCAGAGGCCTCCATCCCGCTGGATGGCACAGGCTGGTGTGTCCCCTGTCCTTCAGCCCCACTCTCCAGCCAGCCCTGGCACGAGCAGGTTGCCCAGAGAAGCTGTGGCTGCCCCATCCCTGCAGGTGTTCAAGCACAGGTTGGATGGAGCTTGGAGCAGCCTGGTCTGGTGGAAGGTTCCCTGCCTGTGACAGAGGGTTGGAGCTAGATGAGCTTGAAGGTTTTTCCAGCCCATTGTGTGATTCTGTGACTCTGTGGAGCTGGCATCCTCTGAAGCCTCGGTTCCTCAGCCCACCAGCCCTGTGGGATGTCACACGGCCATCCCGAGTGCCGTCCCCAGCTCTCATGGCAGGGTGGAGGATCAGCAGTGCTCACAGGGGCTGAGATGAAGAGGGATGGTGGCCAAAATCTGCAGCACTCGCAGCCAGGCAGTGCCACCCCTCTGGCAGCCGGGTCGGGGGCCGTGCAGCTCTTCCCTCGCTGTTGGAGTTCTCCCGACGCCGGCATCGGCAGCGCGTTCAGCCACACACCATTTAGAGTAGCCATCTGTTCCCTTTAATGAGAAAGCTATCCATTTTTTTCACCTGGTTACTGATTGTTCCAGACTATTGTGATTGCTTTGTTTTATTAATTACTCATTTTGACATGCTGTATCTGTCTCTTTTGTTCAGAAAACAGATGCTCTTGTTTCTGGGCATTATTACTGATGGTTATTGCTAATAAGATAAAGCTGCAGTTTCAGTTTAACTGAGGGCTTAACACTGTGGCTCTGGTTATTGAAATGCCTCAGCACTGGGTATTTTATTCAAGCCTGAGGAAATTGCATTCTTAGTGCCATGGGGGCTCCCATTATTTGAAGGAATGGGAGTTTTTAAATGTCTTTTGGTGCACAGAGCAATGGGGTCGGAAGCTGTTGCTGTTCCTGGAGACCATGATTAAATAAAGAATAAACATTACTAAGATCATCCTGAAATCTCTTCACTTACTAATCCCTAGTATTATGGGTGTGAAATGCTGCAGGTTTCCATAAGAAACCTCCCACGCAAAATAATTTCCTCACTTTATTTGGAACTAAGCAAAATTTGCTTTTCAGATTGTCAGACAAGGTTCAATATGTCTTAAAAATTAAAATAGAGTGGTCTGTGAGCTGCGAAGGGGATAGGATAGCATCACTACACCAGAGTTGAATGTTTCCACTGACAATCACTGTTTAAAATATTATTTCAATATTCTATTAAGCTCTGAAAAACTGTCTGTGAATCAAGTGTAGATGGAAACCATGTCAGTGCTTTCTGCTGGAATTAAATACTGGCTCCATTCAATTTTGAGAAGGTATTTATGATGTAAAGTCAATCCTTGCAAAACAGTCTATCAATCTGCAACAAATCCAGCTGCTGATCTTGTGCTTTTCATTGTGCTCATTCCCAGCTCCGGGCTCATGCCGTGGATATGAATGGAAACAAGGTGGAGAATCCTATTGACCTTTACATCTATGTGATTGATATGAATGACAACAGGCCCGAGTTCATCAACCAAGTCTATAATGGATCTGTTGACGAAGGCTCTAAACCAGGTACAGTTGAAAAAAAAGTCTCAAAGTTTCAGAGATTTTCAGCCACTGATCTGCTCTGGTGGCTTGGGCTCTGCTGGGAGCACAGTGATTGAGGGAGAGGTTTGCTCTTGGTGTAAGAGTGATGGAGGTGGGAACAATCTGGTGTTTTTTCTGGGTGAGGAGAAAGTGCAGACTTGGGATGGAGGGAACCTGGTGTTCCCTGGTGGCTGTGGAATTTGTAAAAGCAGCAGTTTTGTACAGTAATGCTCTGTCATGCCAGTCTCATGCACTCATTGCACACGTACAGGGCTGTTACTCTAATTACAGAGCACTGAAAGCCAGCCTGGCAGTGGCCTTTCACTGACCCTGTGTCTCAGATGCTCAATATCCTCCTCCTTGATATTTAATTCAGTCATTTGCCAGCTCAATATCTGGCATCCAGTCAGACTCCAAAGAAAACACTTTCTTACTTGGGACCTGGTGCAAACCTGCAGAAGTGGGAATATTTGTATTGAAATTGCAGGCTCATCCTCTGTCCCCAGAGACTTTTCCAACAAAGGGTACAATGGGGAAGTTGAATATCTGAAGTTTTTGAAGAATTTCAGGACATAAATGGGTAAAAAATAAGTGAGTGTGTAAGTTGTATGGGGAAAAATGATTATTTTTACATGAGCACATTTATATGCTTGGAAAAAACAGAGCTGTAAAGATCTTTAATGTTCTCTTTCCAACTCTATTGTTGATTTGTTACTTAGGTGTGGTGTAACCCTGCAGTTTCCAATATGGGAGCAGGGTTGGTTTAGCTCATTGCTGAGTGTAACTAAAATGAATGTATCCATTCTTTGAACATAAATTGTTGTGTGTCACCAGTACAATTGGAAGTCTCCTGATATCAGAGGGAGTTTTTTCCTGGATTCTCTCCTTGGTTATTTGCCAGCTGAGGGGTTAAATACCCCGTGACTTTGGTTTGTGTCAGCAGACATTTATCACGGCTCCACTGCCGGAGGTGTGAGAGGGAGGTCTCCGGTGGGCACTGTTTTTAACAAGGTGATTCACAGTCGTGATTGATTGTCTTCCAGCACTGTGAGGGATGGGCAGCTGTGGGGGGACAGAACGTGACATTATTTCTGAGCAAAGAATAGGTACAGCTCGCTTTCTGATTCCTTTGGGTGGTGATGTCCCAGCTTCAAAGTCCTGACCCTGGTCCTGCTTGGAGGAGGGAGTGTGAGAAGTCCCTGAGCTGATGGCTCTAATGACATCTTCCCAGAGAATTTTTCCAGCTTTCATTTGAAGGCCACTTTGGGGCATATAAAGGTTTGAAGATTGATACAACATTTCCATAGCAAATCAAATTTCTTACATCTTATTCGAGGACAGATCAATATTCAAAGTGTTCCCAAATGTTTTAACTAGCTCTGCTCATCTGTCAAAGAAGCAGTAAATTGCATCCTCTTTTTGTCTGAAATCCAGATAAGCCTTTGAGCTATTAAATAGAACAGGATAATTTTGCCTACAAAATACTTGTGCCTCTGCTTCTAGCAGTGTTTTTTGGTGTTCTCTATCCCAGGCTGGAGTGCTTGCCTTTAAGGCAGGAAGGTAGAAAGCAATCTGTTTTTATTCAAAAGCAATTACATTTGTCTTTGATGTATTTGTCAGGGTTTTTTTCTTCTCTCTTTCCTGTTTAATCGGTATTCTTTTAAAGGTTTATATTAGTATTGAATTTCTCTTCCTTGCTTTTTGTACAGCCTCCTAGGAATTTGGGTATTGGAGGCCCTCATTCCGTGTGCTTGGCGAGAAACATGATCTTGTGCCTTTGAGAAAGCGATAGAGAGGTCATGGAGTTAAAGGGAATACCTCCTCCTTTGCCTCAAAATTAGGTCCCTCTTTTGTGCAGAGACAAGTGGAGACAATGTATTTAGCTAAGTGTAGATCTTGCAAATATTTAGAAAGTTTTTATTTGTTCAGTATGTCTCAGAATATTGTAACAATTTAGGATAACACACTAGCCATTGCAAGAGAAGAAATACATGACCAGAATTCACGATTATTTCTGGCAGCAGTTGGGAAATGAAAGACACTGCATATTCTTTGAGGTAACAGCAAAATTTTTTCAGTACTGATTCAACAGTAAGTTAGATATGGATCTAGAAAATATATCTGCATATGTGTGAATATCCATGCTTCAAGCAAACCAAAAAATCTTGTTAGATGTTACAGGAGTTCAGCATTCATTTTCCTCTGCTCAGTGCTGCTGAACTATGCCTGAGGACTGAAAATGCTTCCCTGGATATCCCATGCAATTGTTATTTCTCACATCTTCCATATGCCCATTTATAATGGCTGTGATTAAAAATGCAGGATTACTTGATTACGACAGTATCTGCAATGTTCTTAATTCTGCACACCTCTGATGAGAAGGGTGTTCTAGAGTATCCCAAATAAATGCTGACTCTGAGGGCAGCTAGAATGAGCAGCCAAAGGCTCTTTACCCAGATTTAATAATAATAAAAAAAAACCAAAAAAACAAACACCAGATAAAAAAGGATATCTGGAGCTTGAGCTCTACCCATGGAAATTTTGCAGAGCAAGACCATCAAATGTGTGCTGTTGAGCAGAGGCTGAGCAGTGACCTTGAGCTGCAGGGAAAGCCCCAGTAAGGCTTGAGCAGGACCAGTAGAGCAGATCCAGTCCTGGGAGCAGGGAGGGGAGCAGGAAGGGGCCCTGTGGAGCTGTCCCAGCACTCCTGGGCTCCAGGCTGGAGCAGAGGCAGAGCTGTGTGTGCACACCAGGCAGGGCTGTGCCCAAACACAGCCTGGTCCCTGCTCGGGCTGGGGTGTGGTGACCTGGAACAGAGTGTGGAGCCTCATCCCTGAGCCTGGCAGGGAGCTGCAGTGTGTGCCAGGCCAGGGCAGGACATGGAGGGTGGCCAAGATGTGACCTCCTGAACAGTGAAGAAGCCAGAAGAGAGTGGAGTGACCCAAGGAAATGGGAATGAAGAAGGAGGCGTGCTCCAGCCTGCAGCATGGTGTGACACTGCTGGGCACTCAGCCTCCTGCAGAAGCAAGTTTGCTTTAGCCTGGAATACAAATTTGTACGGAATACAAAATTGTCCAAAAGCTGGATGAGTTGGCAGCGCTGTGAAGATACTCATTAGACAGTCTGATGGGGTTTAAGGGGCTTCCCAGCCTGCAGAGCACTCAGCCTGGGTTCCCAAGGAGCGTGCTCTCTGCAAGTCACCTTGAAGCAATCCTTGGCAGGAATAGAAAAGAAATCGTCAAGTACTATTAATTATAATAGGTTGTTGTTGCTGGTTAAGATTATAATACCTTAATTGAAATAGTGTCTTGAGCCATGGCATAGTGTTCTTGAAAGCAGGAGCTCACTCTTGGTGAAGTTCTCTGTAGTGAGAACTGGCCCCTGGACATCCTCTGATGTGCTGGCTCTTAAACTGAATTGCATCTCTTTCCTTCTCTGATACTCTCTGGAAGAACAGTTTATTGCATTTCTGGCTTATCTATCCTCAGGTCAAGTAGCTGGGCAATTTAAATGTGTAAAAGCAGGCCCTTCAGAAATGCAGAACACTAGTGATGCAGGACTTCCTTTTCCACAGGACCATCTTTCTTCCTCACTCTCCCCCTCCACAAGTTGTTTTGATTTAACGTGCCACTGTTTGAAAGTGTATCTTAAAAGACCATGTTTTACTCATGTTGAATAATGTTCTGCCTCTTTGAACTTTGCCTCTGTGTGAAGAACACAGCCAAGTTTTAAAAATGCAGCTGCAAGCTGGAGCTGAAATTCCCCTGCTCCCTCTGGCAGCCTTAATCAGCAGAGCTCTCCCGGAGCTGCGCGCTGCCTTTCAAGCGCTGACAAAGCGGGAGGAGTGCAGAGCTCAGCTGCCCTGCAAGGGTTCTGCTGCCTTTTCCATGCCCACATCTCCGAGGTGCATCACACCAGCTCCTTGCAGCAGGAAGGAACTGGAGCTTGGAGTGGGATTTTCCCCTCTGTACAGCAGCAGTTGCTGCCTGCCATGAGCACAGCCCCTGAACTTCCTCTGCTGGGCGTGCAGGATCCCAGCAGCATCCTTGGGGAGGGCTCTTCCAGGAGAAACTTACAGTTTAAAGAAAAATTAATAAGATGGCATGAGAATGCTTAAATATGAAAGAAGAAAGGGAATTCAATCACAAAACAATAGTGTGATGGAGAAGGACTATTTCCATCTCTGCAGAAGCTTAGTTTTGCTATAAGCACCACAAACCCTTCCTGGCAGAAGGATGTGGATGTCTTACTTAACTGAAGCGTTCAGTTCTGAAAAGGTCAATGTGAAATGCTCTGCAGTGACTTGAGTGCTTTGCTCTGGGTTGTATCTATTTTGTTTTAACAGAAAGATTGTCAAAAATTAACTTGTCTCTCCAAAACAATTTGTTCCTGTCAGACTGGCCTTTTCCATTCCCGTTCATCCTTTCCACTTCACTAACTCTGGATACATCTTGGTCCCTTTCAAGTTAATACCACAAGTCCAAGTGACTTCTTTTAAACTCTCTCCAGCCCCTTCATTCTCCTGGAGTTCTGTATGACAGTTTACTCCTACCATCCTTCTTGGGAGTGGTGTGAATGAGTGCTGAGTATAGAGAGTCCCCCAAAATAAAGGAATATTAGTATTTCTTACATGAGAAATGTTGTAATTTAAAATTTCTCCATCTCCTCCTGAGTCCATGGAACTCTGATAGAATAATTGTTGATAACATGCCACGTGAAAAAATGAAATAGCTGGAAGCCAAATCTATATGTGGCAAATTGAGTTAAAGAAATTTCATAAAAAATAAGCAGTATATAAAAAAACCCAAGGATTTTAAAAGCTGATTATTCTACTAGTGTCCCAGTTTGTTTATTTTATTTCTATGCCAGCAGAGATTCCCTCAGAGATTAACACCATGGACTAATGCACAGATAGGGCCAGAAACTCGAAAGTCATCTGAATATTAAGAATTTAAATCTTTAGCCTCAGTGATTTGAACAGAAAGTCAATTATGAGGCTGAATTAGTTTTCAAATTAAACTGCAATTTAAGGCTTGTGAAATTAATCTTTTAAGGCATATAGTTTCATTCATATATATATTCATGGGGAGAATTTGGATTCTGCAGTTCTGGCTTGTTCCTCTTCTCCAGCCTGACAGTGGAATTCATGAGGAGATGCCTGGTGTGCCTGGTTGTTTGTTCATTGAAGGAAAAGAGCAGGTGTTGCTGGGTGGCAGGGCCTGAGAGCTGAAGAGAAGATGTTTCATTTTAAAAAATGAATAGGACACAGAGTGAATCCCTCTTCTGCTACTGCAACCCATTCCAAAAACACCATCGTGCTGCTCATAGTCAAAACATTCAATATGTCTTTTCCAGCTTGGAGATAATTTTAGAACTCTTCATTTAGGAAGGTGCCGGTTCAAGAGAGCACCTGAAGAGGTTCATGGATGGGGCTGCCACAGGTTCTGGTTTGTAGCACTAGAAACTAAAAATAGTGCAAATGCTGAAGGTTTCAGAGAGATCATGCACAGGTAAAACATTCCAGAGGGTCTGAGTAGGACTCAATGGATTCTTCCATTCATCCCAGAGGTATTCACAGGTTGTGTGAATTACTTCTGGATCCATCCCAAGTTTGAATATATTCATCTATGGCAGTACCATCTTCTGCACCCTGGGCAGGTGCTCCTCTTATCCTTGCACTTCATATGCTATTAAAAATGGCTTTGTCCAACCTGATTCTATTCTCTCGCACATTACACACAGACTTAGGATACACAATATTCTTTTTCAAGTTCTTTTGCTCAGCCAAGCACAATTTTAAGATAAGGAATTGTTTTTCTGCAAACTCATGTGGTAGTGCTTTCCATTTTCTTTCGAGGTGAGTGGTTATGAAATCTGTGCTCTTAATTTCCTTTTCAGAAGCATCCAGTCCCAAGAGCAAGGAAGTGAATTATAGGACTGCAAGTGAGAAAAAAATGCAAATCTCGAGACTGATGGGTTTTCCCTCCAAAAACAAAAAAAAAAAAAAAAAAAAAAAATGGCCAAGTTGATGTAAAGGAAAAAAATGCAGAAATCAAGGTTTGACACCAATGTAGGAGGGAGTTACAACTGAACACTGTAATAGCCTACACTCTGCCTCCTTTTAACCAGCAGTTACAAATAGCATAGTATGATATATATAAAATACCATTTATATTATATTACACCACTTTGTATTGTATTGTATTCTCATGTCAAAATTCAGGGATTGGATCCCTGTGGAGGATGTGGTGAGTGTCAGGTTGTGTGCAGCTGGGGCTGCCTGGTTTCTGGAGTCACACCTACCTTCAGTGCAGCATGAAACCTGGCTGTGCTGCTCAGCACAATTCAGTGGGGATATTCAGGATACCTTGTCTGAAGTAGTCATGCTTTCCCCCTTCTTCAAATTAGCCCTGGAAATGGAGAGGATGCACGTGCAGGAGCTCAGCTGAGCTGAACCTCGTGAATTTATGCAGCCAGAACCATTTGCTCAGAGGCTGGATGTGCCTTTGCCCATCCTGATGTTCGACTGGTGGGATTTCTCTGGGGTAAGGGGGTCTCAGCGGGCTGCAGGCTGCTGGAGGGGAGTGATCTTCAAATCTGGCAAGGGCCATGTGTGTGCTGCAGTCAGTGCATCTGCTCCTTGGCTCTCCGGAGGTATTTATTCCATTTTTAACAATAAGGAGATCTTATTTCCGTTCTGGGTGACAGCAGCCTCTTCAGCTCTCTCTGTTGTCTCTCCAGACCTGCTCACTCTCTTTATTCTCATTAGGTTGGCTCTTGCCCTGTCTGAAGCTGAGAATCCAATGTCTCTGCTAATTAGGAAGTGGCATCCGTTATGAATTAGGTTAGCTGCTTGAAAGGTCAAAATTTGCCAATGATTACAAAAATTATGTTGAAGGAGAATGACAGCAGCTATCAGTTACGACAGAAAGAATACCATTCAGAAGGAAAGTGCTGCTTCTACTTTGTTTTTTTATCCAGAGCATGTAGGATGCAGTTTAATTTAAGTATATTTGCAATTTATTACACCTGCAGTACTTGCACTCACTTCTGTCATCTTGATGTGTTGTCCACGTTCCTGCTCACCTCTGTGACTCCACTCAGCACTGTTGCTGGGTCAGCTGCCTAACTTCATTTAAAACCCTGAGCAATGAGTATGTGAAATTGTTTCCCATCACCCACTGAACACATTTCATTTTTTGACTTGAGGATGCAGGTTTGTTAGATGAAATGATTTAGTCTTTAACGCTACAGAAAGTTCAGTTGTACTTTTTCAGGATCCCATCATACTTGTCTTGGAACTTGGTTTTGATGCCTTTGCTTTTGTTGTGGTTCTTTTTGTCCCTGAGACCTCCTTGCAATGGGTGAAATCACCTGAAGTGTGAATTTCCCTGTTATGAGCAGGGGCTTGAGCTTCCCATCCTCTGTGGGGAAGGAAACTAATATCAGGAAACTCTTCTGAGTTGGAAATGTTGGCTTCAGGAAATGTTGTAAATTTTACACTGTTGCTCAGTATTTAATCTTCCCACAACTCTTACTGTCATCTCTAGCATCAGATGCAGAAGCTCCACTAAGTGAGCATTCCAATTTGGGGGTAAAAAATGAGGAGTAAGGGGAAGCTTCCATTAGTACAAAGCCATCATTAACTTGGGTTAATGAAGATCTAATGTAATATGGCTATCACCACATGTCTGCACATAATGATTCCGTCCTTTTCCATGTGGGAATGATTAAATTAAGTATCTTGTAGGTCAGAATTAGACTAAGAAGGTTAACCAACCTTTAATGATTCTGCAGCCATTTACCAGCCATTTAAAAACATAAACTGTAAGATAAAGCTAGATAGAGAAACAGTATTATCAGTAAAAAGTGGGTGAAGTTTTAGTGTTTTCTGTTTATATCATAGAAGATTGAGAGGGTTATGTGCTTCTGTAGAGACATGTGGGATAAAGGGCAAAGTGAAAGGAGTTTTTATTTTTCTATTTTATTGGCTTCCCAGTAAGTGTCCATTACCTCTTTATTTTAACATGCATTAAATCTAACTAATGGATATCAAACCAGCTTAGAAAAATGGCAATTATAAAGCAATTGTAACAAAGACTTCAGGAACACAACTGTGCCAAAATATTGTTTGTGTGCCTTAAGATCCTGAAAGCTCCATCTTTATGGAGAAATGAAGTTGCATAGATGGGAAGGCAGAGATTGCAGACACCGTGAGGGGAATTAGCAGCCCTCAGCATGCTTTGGGATTGTCTGAGCTACAAAGAACCAAGCTGATGCTCAGATTCCACGGTGATTTGAGGGGGATATTTGTTTATGACTGTGCTTATCTGCTTACCCATGCTCAGGGCAGCTATCTCTCTTGCTTTGCTTTTCTTTTTCCTTAACATATATAGATGGAATGAGATATGGTGAATCTAACAAAATCTCTTTGCAATTACAAGGAGATGCAATTCATTTTAAAACTGACAAACAAAACTGAATGTACAGGTATAAATTATCTCCCTTTGCTTCCATTCCCCCAGGTTCTGTAAAGCATTTTTTTCCCTATCCTGTAGAAACTTTAATTAATCCAATGGGAATATTTTCCATAAGGTTTGCTTTCAAACATTTCTCTCTTGTGTCTTATCCATGGTTAGAAACAAAACCATCTCATTTGACAAAATAACATCTGGGAGGTTATGGGCTCTGGGAAACCAAAGGGAATGCACTGGCAAGTTACAGATTCTGGAGATCTGCCTTTTATTGATAGATGTCCTTTGTCATGCCATCCATTAATTTTGACTCAGGTGATATATGAACTCTGCACATTAATTAATGGAGGCTAATGCACAGTAATCTTGTCATCACTAGATGTGCATGGTAATTCAATCTGCTGCTCAGAAGAGCTGTTCAACATGCAGAAAATTTGATTTAATATTGACATGATGTACTAGGTTTGGTATTTTATTTAATGCACCATGTGCCTTATTTGATGAGAAATTGTTTTCTTTCAACAGGTTACGTACCTGAGTTAGGCCAGGTGTGTAGTTTAATGCAGTTATATCAGATATATATCTGATATATCTGCACTGGGTATTCATCTTGTGATACACTGCACAGGCTGGGGCAAATTTCTGAGTTTGGGCACTTTATGCATTCAATTAATGTTGTCAGTGTGCTTGAGTGCAGAGCAGAAAAATAAAGGTGATGCTTTTCTCAGGCACTGAAAGTATAAAGTCTCTCTTGCTCTGTTTACACTCATTCGACTTACTCTTGTAGTTTCATCACCACCAGAAGGATCTGGTACAAAATTGGCAGAGTACAGGTTTGGGGTCTTGAGTGGAGTTTTCTCAGTGTTTCTGGTCTGTAGTAGCTGCTCCTTGCCTCTGTTTGGGTATAATACAGGGCTGTAAATATGGTGTGGTTAATATTTTATTTCCACAAAACGCACACATCCTGTGGGTGTCCAGATTGGGCAGTCAGTGCTTTGTCACTTAAAACCAAACAATACCAGCTTCAATCCTCGAGTGTGTTAGAGCTGTGCTCTCTGCCACTGTATATTTGCCTAATTTGTGTAGGATTAGGGGCTGGATACAGGGATATATTGCTTTTATTTTAATATAAAGTACATGAAGATGTATCTCCATGCAAAGGACATAGAAGCATGACATTATTTACTTTTATTGCAGGTAGATCATCACCAACCATCTGAGTATAGTGCAGGAGTTAATACAGCACCCAGAGGATGTCAGGCACTTTATCTGTGTATAACTCTGTTGAATACTCTTGTGCACAGATCTATGTTTGTGTCATTCACTGCAGCACGCAGGTATCTGGAGGATACATCTTGTTAAAGACAGCCTAAATGCAGAGCAAGCCAAGTGGAACAGAGGCAGGGGTGTGGGTTACTCCAGCTGATCCCTCGGGATGGTGCCCTGGGCTGGGGGAACGGGAGATGCTGTCGGTCAGCACTGCCAGGTGGGAAAAGTGTGAGCACAGAGAAAGGAGAGGAGATACCAGCCCCTGTCCAGACTGTGGAGAGGGAGAAGCAATTTGCAGCCAGTTTACAGCAGACTGTGGTCAGACAGGCAGCTCCAGGGAGAGCCAGGAAGGAAGTGGCTGCTGTAACTCCATCATGTGCTGCAGCCACACAGGGCCCTTTGCAGAGGGTGTTTGATTAAGTTACAAGATAGTAATTAATGGCAAATTCCTCTCTTTATTTTCTCTGTGGTTGGGTTTCATAATCAAAATTAAAGATAGGAGATAGGGAGCAGATTGCCTCTTGAAATACAGCTCCCTGGTGCTCAGTTCATGACTTTAGAGACATTTCTCCTACCCCATCTCCCTTTATGGAGATGTAGGTCAAATGCTATTGAAATAGTCCTTTTTCTCTAGAGCAGACGTGTTCAGTGCAGGGCTACACTGCAGGAGAGAAGCAAAAGGGTCAGAGAAAGAGTGGAGGAGACCTTCCATGCTCTTCATCCATGGTACAGCTGCTGTCCCCCCATCCCCTCCCACCACAGTTGCAGCCTGTCAGGTTCCCCTGCCAAGCTGGGAACCCATAATTTCACACGTGTTCTGGGTAATTTTGGAAACTACAGTACAGTTTGAGACATCCCACACGAGGAGGGACCACAATTGTGGGGTGCCCTTGTGTGAACCTGGAAGTCCAAATGACTTTCAGAGCTGTTTTTTGAGCTAGAAGTGCATCATGAAATACCACCTCTTTTTTGGAACACATCCTAGGACTTTACATGTCCTAAAATAGATTATGTTTTCCTCTTCCGCTTCTGTTTTCATTAGCCCCAGGTTTTGACATTCTGTTCAGAGATATTTTCAGTATTGAATGCATTAAGATAACATAAATTCCAAATCAAACATCTCATTCAGCATATTTCCTATTTAAATTTCTCCTGTACATTTTCCCTGTAGTTATCTAAGGGTTGATTTCGTTATTTGTATCAGCTGTCTCGTGATAACTGGTTTTGCAAAAGAGCAAAAAACGAATGCTTGTAGAGAAAATAGAGAAAATTTGTTGCTTGCACAGCCTTGTTTCAATTCAGTGTTCCTTCCGTCTTCTGAAGTTTATTGATCAGGAGAATGTTAAAGTTGTTGAATAGTTTGTTTTCATTTCACAAATGTGAATCAGGATTATTGCAGAAAAACAGGAATGTATTCATCATTAAGATTTGCTTTACACATTCATTTATTTTTTAATCTATAATTCTTATTGAACTAAGAAAACTCACAGGAATATATGTATCTCCACCAAGAACAAAAAGAGCCTGATTGAGGCAGATGGAAGATCAGCCAAGCACTTCACACAAGTGCAAAAACACAAACTTCTTGCTAATACTGAGAAACACTGTTTTCCCAGATTTGGGAAAGGTACTGGGGGGATTTCCTACATGCTGAGTAGCTTAAAGACACTTGGCTAAGGTATAAAATGGTGCAGCCATTTAGAGCATGGGGTATTTTTCAAGTCCTTTGCAAACACATACAAGCTCTCCAGCTGTCTGGTCTCCCTGCATGAAGAGTGTGGTGGCTCCCAGTGTGACCAGGCTGGGGACCTGGGTGTGCCAGAGGATGCAGCCACACATCCTCAAGTTTGCCCATGGCTCACATCTAACCCAGAGACCAGAACAAGCTCAGCTCTTTTTGTAAAGCCACGTGTGGCTCCATCTCGAGTCAGCTCAGGCTCTTGCCAGGACCACTTTGCATCTCTCCAGCATGGCAGGCTCCTAAGCTGGTCCGTGTGCTCAGACTTCCCAAATGCGCAGTGTTGGAGCGGCACCTTCCCTCTTTTCATGGATGCCGTTGGGTTTGGTGATCACAAAATGAGGTTCTGTCTGGTTTTGCTGTCTCTCTTTGCCTCCCACTCCTCCTCTCAGGTCTCATATCATTATATTCATCCACTGTTGCAGATTGCCTTGTGTGAGCAGTGTGTGCCTGCCCTTCCACTCATTCCCTTCCATCAATATAAGAAGTGTAAAGCTGGGCCCTACAAGCTCTGGGGGGTCACAGGACCATGCAGCTGCAGGAGTCCATCCAATCAAGTAACATCTTTTACGCTCATAATGATAATTTCCCACTTTAACAAAACACCCTGCTGCCAAACTCCAGTGCTAATGAGCCTGTCAGTGCATCAGTGCGCTCCCGACAGCATCGAGAATGTAGGGATTGTTTTTTGCAAGGCAAATGAAGACACTGATGATTAGCAAGAAACAAACCAACAATTCAATACATCACTGGCCACACATACCAAATCATTGATTTTCTGTCCTGCTGGGCAGCAGCTGTTGTATTTGCTCTGCAGAAATGGATTTTTTAATCCTGGAGGGACAGGAAAGGTGGATGTTTCTCCAAGAACTGGAAGCAGCAGGCAGTTGCTTCCTGTACTGGGCATGGGCATGTTGGTGGTGTCCTTCTGAAGCTGCTGAGAAGTCTGATGGGCTTTTCCACTATTAAATTCTACTTCTGAATGCACATGAATGCGGTGATTGGATGGAAAAAAAACTCCTGTGAGTATCTATGAAATTGCAGGACAAAAAAATGCTGCCCTAAAACTTACAATCACTGAAAGAATTAGAAGTTAATCATAGATACCCTTACATGACTTCTCTCTGTCTACCAGTTACGTGCAATCAGCATCCTTCCAGATCATCTATCTCAGCAGTGTTGCTATTTCCATAATCCTCGCCTTGCCTGGCTGGCTGGATTGAAGTGAGATGTCTGTTCCATAGCATTTCTGAACCAAATGCATGACCCTGGGTCAATGGGACCACAATCTGCTCAGCAATGAGGTAGCACTGATAATTCCTCTTGGCTCGTTCCCAGGGACCTACGTGATGACGGTGACGGCGAACGACGCGGACGACGGCACCACGGCCAACGGGATGGTGAGATACAGGATCGTCACCCAGACCCCGCAGAGCCCCTCACAAAACATGTTCACTATCAACAGTGAGACAGGGGACATTGTCACCGTGGCTGCTGGGCTCGACAGGGAGGTGAGTTTGAATCCGTCTTACCAGGTGCTGTTGAGGGTTGCTGATGCGAAAAGCCCAAACCCTGTCTTTAATCCCAAGCCTCTAAAAGCTTGAGGTGAGGTGTGGAGATCACAGTCTTTGCTTCTGCAACAACTGTGGGGCATCGTGGCTTTGATGTGATATTTTTGTCTTAATCCATAGCAGTCGATGAAACCCTGTGAGCATCTTCAAACTCCTGGAGCTGATGTTTTCCTTTCCTAAGTTTGTTAAAGTCAAAGATATAGAAAATACTCCAGGAGGCATAAGGGGATGAATAAATGGTCATTTGTCCCCGCTTCTGTTGGGGGGCAATAAAGTGCCAGACATCTATAGCGCTTTCTAGACCTTAGTTCTTTGCATGTTACCCCTGGAAAAGGAACACAGCCTGCACTCAGCACACTTTGTGTCCTTGTGTCATTTCCAAACTAGTAAAATGTCATCCAGTGATTTTGGGTTTGTGTGATGTTCTGCCTTTAGTGCCTCTTCTTTCTGGCGTTTTACAATGTGCAGCTTTTTCAAATGCAGCAGAAATTTCACTTTTACTGACAAAAAAATACTTTGCCAGTGTAAACTATATAATGTGATTCTCAGAGCTCTGCTTCCTCTGGTTGTGGGTGTAGCTCAAGGACAAAGCATTTATACCTCAGATGTAAAACAAAAATCAATGCAGTGTCAGTGGTGGGATGGAGTGAGTGGGGAAGGAGGGGATGGGGTCAGTGGGTGTAAAGGGAGAGAACCCCAGAACTTCAGTTCTGTTTTTAATTCCCCATCGGACTGTGCAGGTCATGCAGCTCAGTGCAGCTGGGGGAGCCCCAGTAATTGAGCTAATTGAAGGAAGGATCATTTGTCCATGGAACAATGGGCCACAGAGAGTATGGAAGGAAGGACTTGCTTAGTCTGAGGCTCAGACATTTATGTTCAGGCAGTACCCAGACTTAACACATCCAGTGGGAGAGTCCAATTTGGGAGAGCCCAGTGTTCTGTGTTCCTGGGAGAAGGCACCAGAAACCAGTTTTGTTCTTCTTTCCCTCCTTTCTTCCCCTGTGGGCAGGGGCAGAGCAAGCAGGAGTCCCCACATGTGGGCCTGGGACCTAAACTTTGAGAGGTGAAGCCTCCAGCACCTTGCAGATTTTTCCCGTGCCCCTCTGGCCAGCAGCACACTTTGTCCCCACTGCTGAGCGCTGGTCCAGGCTCCAGTCAGGAGACATTCCCTGCCAGGGATTGTGCCCGTGTCATTCCCGTGTCTGGGGCTGCTTTTCAGCTTCAGAGCAGCTCGGGGAGGAATCCCAAAGGCAACTGCTGGGAGCAGATAAAAGCTCCAGCAGCAGCTCAGCAGCACATGTGGAGCTGCAGGGCAGCCTCTGGGACACTCAGGATGGGATGGGAATGTGGCTGGGAATGCTGGCTGGGAATGTGGCTGGGAATGTGGCTGGGAATGCTGGCTGGGAATGTGGCTGGGAATGTGGCTGGGAATGCTGGCTGGGAATGTGGCTGGGAATGTGGCTGGGAATGTGGCTGGGAATGTGGCTGGGAGCAGCACAGGGCTCACCCTCAGCACTGTTTCAGGGTGAGCTGGCTCAGGGGGGACACAGTGTGTGAAACAGCTTTCCAAGGAGAAGGGCAGGAGAGCAGAGAGCTTTCCAGATTCCAGATTTCCAGGTGAAGACAGGAAGCAGAGCTGGGGGAGTACAAGGAGTTCCAGCACTCCTTCCCACCTGACGTGGCAGACTCTGCAAGCACAACCTAGGGCAGATTTGACCTTTCCCTACTCCTTGTATTCTGAGAGCTGGGAAGTTGGCTGAATCTTAAGCAGGCAGATTATCCCAGGCAGTGCTGGAGCCTGCGGCAGGCTCGCAGTGGAGGAGGAGAAACGAGTGCTGGAGAGCTTGCTGGCAGCCCCCAGGGGGATGGTAGCAGAGTACTCAGAGAAGAAATTGGAATTCTGGCAGGAAAATGCTGATTTTATGGAAATGAAAGAACTATTATTGCCCCCCTGACATCAGCATTTTAATGCAGGGCTCTATGGGCAGAGAAAGGTCGTCGTTTTATATTAATTTCAGAAACACAGATTGGGATAACTTGGTGGGAGAGAGGTTTTAATCTCAGCAAATCAGCTCAGGAAAGAGGCAGGTGATAATTAGGGGGAAAGGATAAGGCAGGATGGTTGTCTTTTTCAGTGTTTCTCTCATTGCATCTGAAGTATTTTAAAAACTTGCAGGGGAACCATGTGCTTCATGGGAGTTCCCTTGTGCACAGGGTCCAGGAAATGACAGCTGGCACATTGTGTGTGGAAATCTGGTGTTGAGTGTCCCAGGCTGAGTACAAGGTTGGGCAAGGGACACTTGGATCGAGGCAGAACAACCAGCTCTGGGCATAATCCTGGGGCTGCCCTGAAGCTACGGAGCATGCTTATTCCCAGCACTCTCTCCTACATTCAGGATTGCATCTGGAACTGGCAAAACTTCCCAGTTCATTAACATAAAGTTATATTGTGTCTAAGTTGAAAACTGTGTTCAAACACCCCCATTACTGTACCACAGACTGGTTTTTTGTTTTTGTTTGTTTTTCCTGAAAACTTGAGGAAGCTATTAGAGGAGTGAATTTGGGTTTGCTGCTGACATTTCCTTGTCATTAGGAAAAGGAGACGAAGAGCAATATTTGGAATGCAGATTTGTGTAAATTAAAATGTTAACAAATCTGACCTATTCAGCTGAAACTCCTATAACCAAGATAAATTCCCTGGATACCAGTTATTTCTCCAAATACTTATTGACACATTTATCAGTGCCTGAGAAATGATTAAGGTAAGCTGTGGTGATACAGAACCAGGTTTTCAGTCTCCATTGGACCCTTCTCCCTTGCTTCTGCAATGCAAAGCAGGTGTAAAAATAACTTCTGGAGCTATTCCACATCTGAGAGACAGGTCCATGTTCCAGATCCAGCATTTGTCTTTCAAAAGGGAGAAAAGTCACTTCAGAACTGGTGTTCCCAGCTCAGCATTTCTGTTGCATGCTCATTAAATGAGATTTCCTGATGTTCTCAGCATCGCCACTTAAATGTTGGTTCTTTGTTGGTTTCCTAACAATCCATGAAAGAATGAACTGGATGAAGTTTTAGCTTATTTTGTGTCAGGACAAGTGTTTTGTTTGACCTGCAACAATACTATTTTAAGACAAAGTAATGTATTTTTGCTGCTGTTTCTAAACTCTCATTTCCACAAACCATAGAGGAAATTAAAAACTCAGCCTCTCAAACTGTGCTGGTCTCTCCTAAACGTGTCTGACACTGAAGATAGCACAATCAAAAGCCAAAGTATTAAAATACTGATGGCTTTAAAGTTATCTTACCTGGTTCCCCTTAATCTGGATGTAAATATGGTGACAATGCTCTGTGTCCACTCACTCATTATGACTGCACTTAATTGAATGGATCCCCAAGGAAGATAAAGTTAATTGGACTGCACTTCATAAAAATTATTAAAGGAAGACACTTTAGCAACAGCCTGATGTAAGCCTGGATGCCTGAGGGTGAGAAATGCCAAGGGTGGAACAAAGGAACACCTATTCCTTGAACTAACAGGGAAAATGATAGGGATTTAAGGTCATCAGAGTTTCACAAGTACATTCAGACAGCAAGGTTTTGATGAAAAAGTTAAAAGCAGATGCTTGCTGCAGGAAAACCTTAGAAAAAATCTGCAGCTGATTTAATGAAATTAGGAGGAAAAAATCATGTGATGGTGGGAGCACAAAATGTGTGGATTTTAGGGAAGGCTGTGAATGCAGGAGATGAACAGGTTGTGGCAGAGGTCAGGGGCAGGAAGGGACCATGGCAGCTGATTTAATTTATGGCAGGCTGCTGCAGAAGTGGGTGGTACTACACGAGATGCTGCCAGACTGACGGCTTCATTTAGCAGCAGATCTGAATTCCACATCTCATTAAACTGGGGTTTTCTCCCACCGGGAAGAAAATTGCAAGAGGTAAGAAAGGGTCAGGTGAGTTTCAGACACAAGCAGAACATTCATATTTTTGTTTTCCATCCTGAAAAGTAACATTTCTCTGTATAACCTTGTAAAAGCGACCAGCTCTGTTCCACATGTTACTTTGTTCCTCCCACTCAGCCCAGTGTCCCAGGTGGGATCAAGCCCAGACTGTCAGGCTGATGATGCTCCTGGTGCAGTAACTCAACCCCATCACCAATTTTGATTTCTCTGGTGGCAGAATATCTGTCTCAGTAGCACAGTAAACCTGCACTGGGGCTATAGTAGAGGCAATATCATCCTCTGAAAAGCTTCCCCTAAATATTTTATGAACACAGACTTTGAGCAAGCAGGAGGGAAAAAAAAAAAAAAAAGGAATGAGAGAAAAGGAGGTGGTTGATCCCAGGCTCTGCTGGCAGGCCAATAAATGTAGAGACATCTCAAATGTCACCCAGGTTTATTTGAGATAATAAGTATTTCAGCACTGTGGTGCTTGTAGTGTAATGTTGCTAACTTTTTGAGATGTCCCCTAGAAAGGAGTCCCTTCCCAGCACATTCATCTGGTGCTGGAGAAACGAAGGCAGTCAGGAGCACTGAGTTGCCTCTTCCAAATTTCTGTATGTTTGTATTTCTTTTAAAAGTGATTGGATCTCTGCTGCTGCAAATGCTTTTAAAAATACATGAAATCCGATTCTATGATTACTGCACTTGGCTTTCTGAAAACGTGATGTTGCTGGTCCTTCTCAAGTGAGTGAAAGATAAAAGAGAGAGCCTGCCAACAACTGAGTTAGAGGTTTATTTTATTTATGAATGAAATGGCAGAATTTTTATGGGGAAGAGGAGAAGTTCTTCTTATTAGCAGAGACAGTTGATTTCTTTTCGAACACTCTGGGTTTGGTGCAGTAGACATTTCTGATAGTGCAGAATTTGAAATGTTAGGTTAAAAAAAACAAAAATAACAACAACTGTAAACTGCTCCAAACATTGAGCAGGGATGGTTTTTACTATCTGCAGTAACTTATATTTATCTCCAGGTCATTGCAACAGCTTTACAAAACCTCCTTGTTCTTTCAAATGCTGGCTGGGAGTAAACAAGGCATTGTCCTGGTACAGGAATGACTTTAGCCATTGAGACTGCTGTGAAACATTCTCATAGATAGGCATCCACTAATCTGAGATTACCCAAATACAGTTTGGGTTTAATCTGGGTTTGTCTTTTCCAGCCAGACAATCATCCAGGTGTAGCCAACAGGCAACTCAGGCTGAGCCTGGCCAGTGTAGTCCAGCAGCTTTCAATCCTTTATCCACCCCTGGAATACAGCAAAAGGAGTTGATTTTGTTCTAAATTACTGTGGCCATGCTAATTATTTCCCTCACTGCATATCAATGTGATGTTCTGCAGAGCTGCCTCTCCTCCTTGGGGCAGGGCTGGAGGAGCATCTGCTGCAGCGTGAGGCTCAGGGATCCCACACCATACAAGTGATGGATGAGTTTACCTGGGCAGATTGTCACTTGTGTGTGTGTGTACTGACAGAATACAAAGAACAAGGGAAAGTGACATCTAAACAGCCTGAATGCATCCTGAGAGCTTCTGTTTCCATTTTCCTCAGTCAGATTAGCCTTCTCCAAGGAGCAGAGAGGAGTTATGCACAATTGCTACAAGCATGTCACCTTCTGACATGCACAATCCAGCATCCACACTGTTTGCTATTTGTATCTATTACAGGAGTTCTTTAAAGTGAGAGGGATTCTGCTTTTCATGTTCTTTTCCAGAGAAGAACTAAAACAAAGTTGTTAGACTGCAGAACCACAAGTTCATCTTTTCAAGATGAACTTCCCATATCACTTCATCAAAACATGCAGAAAAATGCCTCCACAGCTGAACTCACAGGTGGAGAACCACAGTGAGGGATTATTAATTATTTTTCCAGCAAGGCACATCCATTTCTATGAATTTGGACCACGAGTCCTTGTATTTAGCTCCCAGACTTGCAGGCTCCCCAGGTGACTGGGATGATGAAGGACTGTTACAGACTTCCAGGGTTAAGTGTCTTTTCCACTTCTCACAGCATTCAAATAGTGATTAGGAGTCCTTGTGGAACATGTCTTCAAGCCAGACATAAACTACCAGAGTCTTAGCAGGGATAAGCAGGTAAAATACTTCAGCATCCTCTGTCAGACTGTGCTTTACTTGTCCCTCCCAGCCTTGGCCTGTTTCTGACACTGCCACTGAGGAGCAGTTTGTCCCTGTGCTGGCACACACCAGGCTCTGCCCTCGCTGTCTGCCTGGCAGCCACCTGCCATCCCAGGGATTTGTGGAGCACAAAGTCACTCTGAGGGATGAAATCCACTCTGTGCACATCATTTATCGTGAATGCTACGTTATCCCTGATACCTTGTAATTTTTCAGGGCCGTGTAACGAAAATGTAAATACTGAAGCTTTATGTATTAATATGCCTGAAATAATTACTTAAAGATAAAACTGGTTAAATTATTCAGTTATAAAATTATCCCATTTCCACAGCAGCATATCCTGTCAAAGGAAGAGCTGATTAGCCATAAGCTGAATTTAGCCAGCAGATTTATGCTGGATTCTGGTTTATGTTTCTACATTGTACATAGGACTGATCTGAGTTTGCTCCACCATTCCAGTGCATTTCCTTTTCTCATTACAGACAAGAATGACCTTTCTCAGAAAATTATGGTGAGGAGCACTACCACTCATCAGTGAAGAAGATTCATTTTATTAACCCTGTGGAAGTGTGTTGTGCACCCAGTGGAGGGCCACTTG
Organism: Poecile atricapillus; assembly: GCF_030490865.1. Lineage (NCBI taxonomy): Eukaryota > Metazoa > Chordata > Aves > Passeriformes > Paridae > Poecile > Poecile atricapillus. The sequence continues at coordinate 4,714,228 of NC_081263.1, forward strand.
CAGTAATTTGAGATACCAGAAGTTAGCAGAGGGGAAGGGCTCGAATCTGTTCCGAGCACTGTTGGTCCAGCACTGCTTAAGGGATCCCTCATAACCTTTGTTATGAGGGTTGGGAAAGATGTGAGCAAATCCTTGTCACAGGAATCACACTATTTGTTTTAATTGAGAAGGGAACAATGCCAGTGGCTCTGAAGCCTTGTCACAATTCCCAGAAGGAATATGTCTCCCTGTTTGAGCTCCTCAAATTGCAGTGCCTGTGTGTCTTTCTGGTGGGTGTTTCTGGAAGGATCTGTACCTTTCCCTCTTCTGCATGATTGCTGCAACTCTAAACAAGAAGCTGACAATCAGTTTTAGAGCTCCTGTGTATGGAAAGGGTTTTTTGATTACTTTTCCTTTAAAAAAGCCTGATAGCTAGATAGACTAGTAAAACTGATAGAGGAAGGGCTCTGAGCCATGGCCTTGGAAGAAAATAGCATGAGTATGGGGAAAAAAAAAAAAAAAGGTGGATATGATAGGAGACACTTTTAAAGAATAAAAGAGCTTTCCAAAGAAAGAGGCTGGTAAATAGCTTGAAACCTGTGGGAGTCCTATGAGCAGGCAGCAAAACAGCCATGGTATTTATCTCCCACAAGGGTACACCAGGAGGATGATCAGGACACAAGGGTAACAGGCTGGAGATCATCTGGCTGTACAAAGTGAGAATATATCGGCACAGTTTGGCTGTGAGTTTGTGTCAGCTCAGCCTGGCTGTGTGATCTGCTTGCACTCACCTTGGCCCGTCCTGTCCTAAGGCCTTTCATTCCCTATCAGATTACATTTTTAATAAAGAGGGTCAAACAGAGCAGTAGGGCTGGTTTTATTGGTCTGCTTGTTCTGTGCAGGTTCTCAGCTCTGGTCCCAGTGCACTGTGTGTCCTTCTGAGGATGTGCACAGGAGGATGCTCCAGCCTCAGAACTGGGCTGTACATGGAAACTGCAGCCAGTTTACACCTCCCGTGGAGCCCATTCCACCAAGAGCGAGTCCTGCCCTTTGGCTGAAATGAAGAGTTTCCTCCCGCTCTGGCAGTGCCTCTGACACCATTTACTGCCTGCCAAAGTAGCTCACTGTTTGGTTTTTTAATTCTTTCACCCATTTGGTTTAGATTCTCTTCATACACCTGGCTTGCTTTCGGTGTCACCAGCATTTAGAGGTTGGAGCCTCTGGAGGAGGTTGTACTGACTCACATGTGGAATTGTAATGAGTTTTTTCATATTTGGGTGAGCTATTGAAGAGATATTACTAAATTGAAAAGCAGCATGATTTGAGGTTGAACTATTCAGATAAAACAAAGCTTTGAGTTTAATTGGATCCAATTATAGAGTCCGAGCAAGAATAGGACTGATACCCCACCTAATCAGTTCCCTTCTTTTAAATATGGAAATCTTCAGAGCCTCTCCTATAAGAAAATTCCACATATACTAATAGTCTGTAGATCCTTTTCTTTCTTCACACACATTTAATATGTTCAGAGAGTTCTGGTACAGTCTGGTTGCACTTGTTTCAAGTTGCTCATGAAATCCCACCTCTGACTACAGTGGGTTGGTTTATACATTATTCAGTAGTAAAATCCCAGCTGAATAGGGAGGAGGAAAAAAAAAGTTAAGTATCGGAGTGGAAAGCTCACCAGGTCCTTAGCATAATCTCTCTAGTTCAGACCTGCATTTCTTTTTCTATTTGAGCTTGTCTTACAGTGGAGAACAGTGTATCATTCCAATTTCAGATAGAAGACTACCTGCTCAGCTCAGGCAGATTTAAAGTTTTTCTTTTGGTACATCACATACTTTCCAACAGCCCCTTCCCCTCTCTAAAGGGATTATTGTCTAAATCTGCACGAGGTCAAGTGAAATAATTAAACACAAGCTGGCTCCACTAATTAACTTATCCACAGACCATTGTCTGTTATTAGCATTTTAAAGAGAGACTTTGTTAACTCCTTCTTCCTAGACCTAGTACTACTTTTTTAATAGCAGAATTCCTTCCTGTGAGCATCTTTGGCTCCAATTCTTGCTTAAATATTGTCTTCAACACATTTGCCAGAGCATGAGTGAGTTTATGGGATGTTTCACCCTGCATCAGTTACTTTTCTTATCTGGGCATAAGAAGAAGGCAGCTCGAATACAAAGGACTGTGTCTGTCAGAAGACCAAATACAGAGTCTTCTGAAATATTCTTAAAATAGAGTTTTCTCAGTGTAAATAGCAGAGAGGCTGTTACATGCTTTGTAAAGTATAATTTAAATTGTGATGTATCTAGTGGTTTTATAGTACATCTCATCTGGAACAGTGTCAGGATCATGGCATTTGTATTTGCAGAGGATGTAATTCTTCCAAAAATACAGGATGTGTGCACAGGGACCAAAATGTGGGTGTTTGCTGTTCTGTATCACAAATACTGTCTATTTCCTTGAGTTCTGTACTAATTAGTACCCAGAAAGGTGGCAGAAGGTGGCTCTTTGAAGGGGAGGGCGGTTCTTGTTAGACACTTGTGAGCATCGCTAGGCTGGCTATAAATAATCACAACATCAGGTACTGAGGTTTGGGCTGTTCTCCATTCACTGCAGGCTGAGAGAGGGCTCGTGGATAAGGCCAGCAAGGTGCCACGTGCAGGCAGGATGGAGCTGTGTGTTATTCTTCCCAAAAATGCACATTAAAGTATCTAGGAGCTTGTACTAGCAGAGCTGAAGCAGTGAGGCAGTTTTGTTCTTTTGTCATGGTAACCTCACCATTTTTCTTCTAATTTTTAGGCTAAATATTTTCCTTTCATTGTTGTTCTGTTATTCCAGTTTCTAAAAAATTCTCAGGACTTTGTGCAAGAAATCCTCATTAAATAGAGTACATGTCAGTACAATCATGTTTTATTCAAGCTATTCATTTTCTTTTTGCACTTAAAATGCTTTCTGTTCCAAATGCCTTTCCAGAAAAATAAATGTAGTTTTCAGTTAAAGTAAACAGGTCACATACTCAGTGACCTCAAATCTGATGGCTCAAATTGAGAAGGGGAACTAATTGCATAAAAATGCAGTGACTCCTATTATCCAGATGTTCAATAAGTTGGTCTTTCCAGTCTTATTTATACATGCCTGAAAAATAAATAGATTGTAGTTTCCTATTCATACTGACATGGAATTCACCTCAGTTTGTAGAGAAGGATCTTGTTTTAATGGTTCAGGGTTTGGGCAGATGCCCAAGGAACTGACCAGACTGACTGCAGCTGCCTGAGGATGGGAACTGGGGTTTGTAAGTCAACAGCAAATGACTCTTGTAGAAGTGGGAAGCTTTCCTGCCAGGTGTCTGCTATTCTAAAGTGAGGGCTTGATGCCACCCAAGCAGGAGCTTGCCAAATAAAATGCCTACTTAGGAATCATTGTGGTCCCCTTCTGAAGGTGAATTTCAGAGAGGTCAGAAGATCCTTGTCTCTTGAACTCGGGGCCAACCCTGCAGTTTGCTTGCAGCAGAGTAGAGCTGGCCCAGCCTCAGAGATCTGCTGTGATCAAAACACCCTACCCTATACTGGGTGTGTTTTGCTCACAGGAGAGCCTGTGCTGATGTGAAGTAGTAGATGAGAGGATACTCCACGCATTACTCATTCTGGAAGTGGTTTGTTTTGGAGATGTGTATGCTTCTGCAATTATTTTAGCCATTAAACTTCAGCCCTGAAAATGCTTTCATCTTAGCTGATTCCATCTTTTTGTGACCATGGCAATGCAGAGGAGGGAGATGGGAAATGCATTACTAGATTTGTAAATGATGTGGCCCCCGTATGTTTGATATCAGAACACGATGTTTGACAGAAAAGGGAATGAACAGTATTTGCTGGTAAATCAGCAGCTAGATGAGGTTTGAAAGAAAGCATATTTGAGCATAAAGAGACAATCTGGAAGGGTTACCAGTGCTGTGCACTATCAGAAAATCTGTCCTACAGATGAGCAGCCAAGCAGCTTCCACCCCTGAGTGCTGGAGAGGAGCTGGGTGGCTTCATGACTTCAGGGTATCAGCTCTTGACAAAACAATTGAGCAAACTTCCCTAGAAAAATAACCTGCAGGGAAACCTGCAAGGTATCAGATGGTTCTTAGGGTAGGTAGCCCACCCTCAGCTCCTTTGGGCATAGCCACATCCCTGAGAATCCCTAAAGCAAAAAGTGGGAGACTCTCTCAGATCTATCCATCACATTAGAAATTGAAGCACCAGAATCATTTATGTAGATCATCCTGATTAGGCAGGAAATGCCCCCACAATATTTTCCCCACCCCCAATTAGGACAAAGTAATGATTTTTTTTTTTAATTGTAATTACCAGTCAAAAAAGAAAATCTGGAGAGATTTAGCATTTTTGTTCTAATAACTGCAAAAATGTCGCATTGATATTGGTCTTTCAAAATTATGTTTGACATTTTGAAAGATCAATTTTTGTCAAAGTTAGCTCAGACCATTAAAACCATTTCAAAAAAGGACTCTTTTGCAATATAAAAATAAATTCCAAGTGAGGGAGAGCTTTCAAGTGCTCGTCCTTGGGAGCAGCTTCACTCTTAGCGTCTTGTGATGAAAAACCATTTTGTCATAATGTCCTCCACCAGTTTTCATCCTCAGGCCCCTTCTGCTCTCTATATGGTCTCTGCCACTACTGTCATCCAACCATATAAAAATGGGTATTTAGGGATGTTCTTCTGAAAACTAATTCCAGTGTTTGCAGTAAGAGCTGCTAATGTAACTCGGAGTGACCATTGCCTGCAGTATCAGCATCTTCAAAGGATGACTGACACATTTGAGAAATGGATTTTGTGTTACTCTGCTGACCCAAGACTCTGTGCCAGGGCAGTTCAGAGAAGGGCACAGGCACAGTCCTTTCCACACAGCTTCCACAGGGAATAAGGAAAGCTAAATTACAGACTTCATATCCAGATGTGCAGAGGAGCGTTCAAGGAAAATGCATTAGAACATCTTGCAAAAACTCATTTAAAGTTACATAAATTATTGTTTGCATTTTCACATGCAGTTATTTTCAAGTCTAACCAGCTGTATCTGATTGAAGTGGCCCTAAATAAATAGATCGTTACATAAACACAACATTTGTTTAGGGATTTTTTCCCAATAAGGTCTGGGCCCTGTTTGCTTCGCAGTGTTGCACAGACTGTGAGAAGGAGGTGTCTGAATTTCAATGGGACATTTTGACACAGAAAATCCCATTCTTAGTATGTTTGGAGTTTCTAAGTCATATGGTGACAGCTACCTTAAAAGAAGACACAGTAAATAATATGGCACATATTTTGCAGAGAAATTGGAACACGAGAAGAAAGTCCAAACAGGTGATGACATTTCATTTCACGTTTTTCACCCCATTTTGGTAGATCAAGGCAAAGTCTGGTGTGTGCTGATGCACTGAGCAGCAGTTCTGCTGGCAGGCTCCCCAGCAGCATCTTGGGTTGCTGTTTGCTGGGAAGGGCTGGTGTTTGCCATTCCAGGAGAGCCCTCTGTCAGGATCCAAGGTGGTAACACCTCACTCCCTCTGCCCCTGTTACCATCTCACAGATCAATTATCTGATAGAGGGTGCCCCTGAGCCAGGCCTTGGTTATTCACTCCTGCAGGTCCAGTCCATGAAGTTCAGAAGTCCTTAAGCACCACTGAAGTGCTTTCTAGCGGGTCCCAATATATTCATTCTATAAATGAGGAAATAAACCAAGTGACTGGAGGTGCAGAGATGCTCGTCTGTGCTGTCTTTGTTCTGAGCCAGAATAAAACATGAAAGAATAATCTGAAAGATGTGACGGTTTTTATTGAAGAAATAATCAGAGTCGCTTATCAGAATCAGGAAACCTGCTTTATCCTTTGTTGCATTATAAATAAGAATTATATTTGTTCTTGGGAAACAAGCCTGAAGTACGCTGCAAGATGTTATTATGAGTGATGCACAGGGAGGAACTGAATAAATACTGCCTGTCTGCCCCATTAGGTGGTTTTGTTTCTTACGTTTCTCTGATTCCTTTACCAGGAACGAGTTGTTTTATCATTTCAGAGGTGAGCCACTATTGGTTTGCTTGTGGGGGCCTGAATTCCAAGCTGACAAAAGGGAGGATGCCAGGCAAGGAGTGTGGTGGTGGGGAGGAGGCAGGGGCTGGGGTCTCCAGGTGTGCCCCAGCTGCTCACTGCCCACTCTCCTGCTGCAGGGAGAGCACTGTTGGCCAGGGCAGCCCATGATAGTGTGGAGGTAACAAGAAGAAACAGGAAGATAAAAGAGAGAAACAGAAATGGAAGGAAGAGACATTTGTAGGGGTTGAAGATTAAGGAGGGTGGAAGAGAGGAGTTTACTTTTTCTACTCTGGTAAACTCTTGCAAAGGGTGTAAGCTCTGGATTTGAAGGGTTGTAGAGAATGCCATCCTAGATAGAACAACACACATAGTGCAGCATCCTCTCGTGATCCAGGCATCTGTCAGAGCTGCAGGCACGAGCTCTTGGAGCTGTGTGTGCCGGTTATGTCTCGCGCTAGGTGATTAGATGTAAAATTACACACTATCATCTGAACTTGGAACATAAAACCACTTCCATGCTCTGTCTTGACTGTTCATAATGTTTCTTGGCAGAAGTTGTTGCAGACACCAGCTTTCAATCCTTCCAAATTAAATGTCAGTTGATGGCAGCGCCGTCATCAGCGGGAGCGTCCTGCTCATCCCACTTCCCCCGGCGCTGGGAGCGGCTCTGCACCTCCTCAGCTGCCTGATGAGCAGCTCAGCTGGGAGCAGTTTCGAAGGAGATCTTTGACTTTCTTTGGCTTCCCAGAGGAATTCATAATTATTTCCTCCTTTATCATGGAGTGCAGCTGGAGTCTTCAGCTCCATTAGAACTGCCCTGGTAATTTCACAGTGTGAAATTTACAGCAAACTAGGGACATTAACGTTAAATAAATTTATGCAACAGCAACCCTCGCCCAAGTCATTAAAAGTGTGTGCAGTTTTAAATGGATGCTTCAGCATGGCATTTGATAAGTTTGTTCATTTCTTTTCCCAGTCTGTTAATTATACATACACACACGCATTCTTCTGCCAGAGGTAGTGGTGGAAGCTGTGGCCGTGGATGTCACCTCCTTGCAAACACTTGAAGCATGGCTGTAATCCCAGCCTCGCTGGAGTGAGGAGAGGCTGTCACCAAGAGCAGATTTGGGCGGGGGGGAAGTGTGAGAGTGTGGGTCTGTGTGCAACTCCAGTAATCCAATTGAACTATGTAGTGATTCTGAATCACGTCTATTTGAAAAGACAGGGTATCATAAAGGCTGCTAATATGGTGGAAAATTGTATTAAGCTGAGACAAGACAATGTTGATTATGTGCAGGAGTAGTGCAGATGTGCCTGGCACTGGTCGTTTCTGCATGTTGATTGATCTTAAATACAGCAGAGCAGGGGACAGGATGGGGTCTCTATGGTTATTGATTTTGTTTCAGCTCCTTGGGCTGGATCAGAGGCTTTCAGATCCAGCTGCCTTGACCAATACAAGCCCTGATCAGAGAGCTTGATAAGAAAGCAGGCACAGGACTGATGTCCTGGCCAGGAAAACATGCTGGGTATGTCCTTTGAGAAGCAGATATTCAGGAACACTGCTGCTCTTCAGCTCCGTGGAGCCAGAGAGTGGAATTCACTGGGAGGCTGCAGTTGGGTTTTTGGGTTTTTGGGCTGCCTTGCTGGATGTTCCCAGCGTGGGCTGTGCAGGAACAGCCTAGAGTGCTCACGAGGGTCAGTTTGCTGCGTGATCTGCTTCATTTCAGTTTGCTGAAGGAGGAGACTTGGTTTCCTAATTGTTTAATTTTGGCTTCTATAAACCTGCTGGAGCAGAACTGTTGTTTTTCCACCTCTCCCACGTTCCAAGCAGTGAAGCTGGAAACAGGAGGTTTTCATCCTGTTCTTTGGCTGTTATCTCATTCCTCATGAGTCTTTATTAAGACAATTTTCTTTAGTCCTGCTCTGCCTAGAGCCACTGACCTCTGCAGCCTGGCTTCCAAGGGCTCTGTGACTCTGCTGGCATGAGCCATTTAATGGCTTCCAGCTGAAAGAGAGCAGGTTTAGATTAGATATTAGGAAAAAACTCTTCCCTGTAAGGGTGAGGAGGCCCTGGCACAGGGTACTTAGAGAAGCTGTGGCTTCTCCATCTCTGGAAGTGCCCAAGGGCAGGTTGGATGGAGCTTGGAGCAACCTGGGATAGTGGAAGGTGTCCCAGGTAGGAGATGAGCTTTAGGGTCCTTCCAACCCAGGCTGTTCCATGATTCCATGATCACTGTTTCAGTGGAGCTCGAAACACGATGTGGGAGTCAAATAAGATGCTGGCTTTCTAATAAACAAAATATTTAGGAGTAAAGATAATTAAGCATCTAGCAGTCAGTAAAAAGGATTTGTGGATGTTTGTCCTGGGAATTCTCTAATGTCCCAGTCCTGGGGGGTTTTTTATGTACGGGCATCTCCACCTACCTTGTCTGCAGCCTGAGCTCTGTGCAGGTGAGTCTGCTGACACAGGTGAGTTTTCATGATTGTGGTTTAGTTCTGAAAGAGGAATTTGTAAGCACATTGAATTGAGTGATATAACTTACTTTGATTTATATTTGAGCCGAGGTGAAAGAACTCTTATCTGTGATTATGGACATCAAAGACAATATATTGAAATTCAGTTTTCTAATGTACACATCATTTATCAAATCTCTGCCCAATAATGCCAGCATTTGCTGCACAGAAATACAACGTGATGGATTACCTGCTTCCCACCAGCTTTCTGAAGGCCAAGGAAGATAAACACAGGATTCTTGTAGAAATGTCAAGTTCACGCTGGGGACAGGGACTGAAATCAAAAACCCCAGGACGGTTGGCAAAATTTATAAGCAGGGTGAGAATTTCAGGGACCTTACAGTCCTCAAAGGAAACAAGTTTCTTTGTTTCTTGCTGTCACCAAGAGCACAAGTGGCAGAACGTGTCACCTTTTGCAGAATTTGGCTTGGTTTAGTGTCTGCTCTTGAGATGCTGATGATCTAAAAAAAGCACATTTTTTACATCTCAAGCAGCAGCGATCTGGACTTGGATCCATAACAGCCAGTTCTTGCCTGGAATCTGAAAAGGAAAGAGCTTAGAAATATGAATTTCAAATTAAAACCGGGAAAAAATAAATAGCAGAAAACACTTTTATTTCTTACTGAGCTTCTATTCAGTTCCTGCTTCCTGTGTTGACAGTGTAAGTTATACTTGGGCAGGAAAAAAGGAAGCCCACAAACATAATTGCAACCATGTCTAATTAGGCAGAGCTATGTAAATTTAGCGTTTCTACATGATTATAAATGTCAGGAGAGCCTTAGATAAGACATGAGAGTTTTGAGTATCTCTTGTGTACCTAGTCTAAAATGTCCTTATTGCTAATCCTATTCATCTGGAGTTGCTTCCTAATTAGAATATTTATGGGCTAATAAGGAGGTGAACAAGACACTCCAGTTCAGTTCCAAAGGTGAGAGTAGGGATTCATTAGACTCGGCGTCTCTGTTTTGATTGCTGTACAATGTAATTAACATTGTGCTAGACAATCATTTTAGATTCACCTTAACAACAAATGTTTAAGAAGATTCCTGTTGTTCTGTCTTTGTGCCTCCATCTGCTGAAACCAAAAGCGGTGATGTCAGTGGCTTTGAGAGATTTGGGTTTTTCCTGGATAGTTTTTTTTCCTTGTTTTATTTTCTGAACGGTTTTGACCTCAGTCTGTCAGTTACTGATGTTTCTGAGTTTTGGCCATGCCAGCTAAAAGTGAATCTGGTTTGCATATTTTATGAATTCATGTTTTATAAATTTTATGTCACTGGGACCTGCTTTATAGAAAGTGCTTATTTTGATATTTTGGTGGGTTTTTTCAGAATTTTCACTCACCTGTCTATGGCCAGTGACCTGATATAAAACAGAATTTTCAAAGTCAGGTAGAGTTTAGCTGGTTTTAGATTATACTACCATGAAAGCACTGGGAGTGCCTGACTCTATTTTTTCTTCTGGAAGGTTCTTCCCTACCAGGAGTTCCACTGAACCCAGGCAGAGCAGCAGCAGGAAAAATACCTCCTGCATCCATGTGAGAGCCAGGCAGTCCCGAGTTCCACCCTCAGGGTTATAGACCTTACTGATCCACACACTGTGAGGATTTGGGTGCTTCCTTAGTGGGATCATCCCCTCTCTTTCTCACTGAGGGAGGGTCCCATCCTTGCCCACCCATCCAGCCCAGGAGCTGGCAGAAGATTCCAGATTTCCTCCTGCTGCCTCTCTGGCTTTTGCAAGATGTTTCTCCCATCTTGCTGCCACAGTCCCCACTGTGAGAGGCTCCTGTGAGGAGAGGAGCTCTTTCCCTGAGTGCTGTGGGGAGCTGGCAGGGCTGGCAGCCCCAAACCCTGCGGGGGTGCTGCTCAGGCCAGGGAACACGGGGACAGCTCCTGGGGGATTTTAGAAAGGACACCACACAGAGTTCCTGTTCTCCCTCCCACATCTCTCTTTAAGCCACACTTCTGTCTGCAGTCCACATCTGGGTTCTGCCAAGCGATGGCCATAATTAATACAAATGCTAAATTGTCTCTTTATTTTTGCCAGTGCTGGGGCCAGTCTCAAAGTCAACTCCTTCCCAAGGGCAAGCTGATCAAAACAAAACCTGGGGGGCTTGATCTCTTCTCTTTCCTTTCCATACTGATCTGGTTGTCTGAGGAAACAATGTTCTGTGGCTTTAAAGGTGTGATCAGAAAAGTTGTTAAGCTGTCAAGTCACGTTACTTCAAGTCTTCTCTGTATAAATTACAGTGAGGTACGGTGATCTCATAAATAATGATAAATATAGCAACATTCTACTGCTGATGGAAATCATTATCAGCCATTATCAACTTTAATTAATATATTCACATTATTCAAATCCAGGTAGAAAATGTTCTTTGGCATCAAGTCTAGAGGAATATGGATTGTGGCTTTTGTGCAGTTTGAAAAGCAGCTGGCAACAGGAAAGCAGCTCTGGGGAAATACTTTGTTTAGGGTCCAGCACCTAGATTGTCCCATAAATGTCCCCCCCTTTCCATGCCTGTGTGCAAGGGCTGTTAGATATCATGTTTTCCAGGGTTATTTCTTTCCTTGGAGCACTGCTCCTGCACCAGAAGAGCTTTCTGTTGTTTGTGGCATCTTGTCTCCATAGCAACCAGGGTAATGCTGGGGAATACACAATTGAAGATGCTGGAGATGAGTACTGGTAGCAAATGTTCTTTAACATGAAAAATGAGTGAAAACAAACAGAAAATATGGGCTAAATAAACCTCTGCTAGTTCTAAATGGAATGGTTCTTGAAAATTTCCATTAGGACTTAACAGCTCTTTAAATAAATAACCAGTATGTCCCCTTCCATCTGAGGGTTTCCATCTGTTGATTTGGTTTGTTTGCTTTTCTCCCATTTTGTGAAAATCCCGAGGCCCAGTCCTGCTGCACACCCAGCCCCTGGGTACAGGCCTGAACATTCCCTTCCCTCTGGAAAAGGAGCTGAAAAACAACATCAGACAAATGTACCCCAGCTGCCACTCCAGGAGCTAACCCATCAAACCCTGCACCCACACCTCCTGTTGCCCTGAGCCCAAAGGCCTGTTTGCAGCTTTCCAGGAGAGAGAGGAGGGTTTGGTAAAGCAGGAATTCCCTGTTTATCCACTGTGTTCAGCCTGCACCATGCAGCCAAGCCAGAGGGTTCTGCTCTGTGCACACAGCAGAGCAGGTGGGAAAACTTCCTGAAGAGATGCTCCTGCATCCATCTCATCCCTCTGTGCCTTCCCTCCCAGCGTGCCAGGAGCCTGGCTCATGGCATCTCTCCACAGGCAGTGCAGAATCTCTGGGATAATCCCTGTCCCTCAGACATGCACCCTCTAAGATTTAGACTAAAGAAGGTTCCAGGCTAGGATGGTATTTTCTGTTCCAGACAGAGCTGTGAAAATGGGATCTCAGTGGTGTGTGCTGTGTTTTCCTTGGGAAGGGCTCCCATCAGTGATTCCATGGGCTAATGGCTTAGTTAGAGACCTTAATGACTCAAAGTGAGGACCTGTTCCAGCTGGTGTGAGGTAGCACTTTGTTTCTGCTGTCAGATAATACATCTCTAAACCTGGACTGTTCTGACATTTCCTGTGAGAAAAAAAGAAATAAAAAATCCATACAGCTCCCATTAACCAAGAGAGACAGGTAAACACTGCTGTTAATGGGGTGAGATAAAACCTTTTCACTCTGAGACACAAATGTGAGTTCAACTTATGATAAAATTAAATACATTTCATGGTCTCACCTTACTCCCCACAGGGAGTCAATCCATCTCACAAAATTCTTGACACTCACTTATCACAGCCTCCAGCTTCTTCTGACAGGGACCAAGGAGCAGAGTCCTAAATCCCTTTGCATTCTGCCTGAAAAGGATGGTCCCACCAGCTCCACATGGAGCCTGCTCCCTGCTCTTACAGCCCTGCTTCTTTCTTGCAGTAAAGAAATTCAGCTTCTTGTTCTTCTACTTTCCCAGCATGGTTTTGTCTGAGAAGTGAAGGAAATACAGCAACACATACAACATTTATAGTGTAAGTTCATACACCTGAACCCGAGGTGAGCAGCTCCACAGAAGCTTGATGCTGCTGTAGGAGTAGGAAAAATGCTAATTTGCTTTTCCAAAAGTACATGTCTCACCAGTATTTTGGAGAGTATTAAACTTAGAATCTCATCAGCTCCTCCTAAATCTGCTGCAGGGCTAGGATGTTCAGCTGGATTCTGAAGAAAAGAGGGACGCAGTTTTGGGGATGTTTCTCTTGCATTGTACAGGCAGCTGAGATTTTGGAGTGTGGACCACAGATAAGATGGTTTCATTTGAATTCCATATCACAGCCAAAGCAAAAACCTTTCATTTGAGGGAGCTCTTTATCCCACAGTGTCCATTTTCCTTTGTAATTGCCAGAAATTATCAGTACTGGAATAAGGGCTATTTTCTGCAGTTGACATAGCCTGAACAAATTCCAGCTCACACGTGGTACCCTTAAATGGGATAAGACACCCCAGGTTTATGGCAGGTGATGGGTGGCATGAGGCAGATCCTAAAGCACTGTAAATCTACACCCCAGCTTCTCACAATTTTTTATGTACCAGTATCCTCAGTCTGCTGTTACATTTTTGGACTGGTTCTGTCACTGAGCACTAAGTGATGAATTGCTGCCCAGAACTCACAGTCAGTTTATTTACATGTGCAAGAAGTTTCTTTTTGGAATAATTCTGCTCAGGGAACTGATGCAACTCAGCAAAAGGACTGTCTTGCACATAGAAACAGGTCTGAGCTGAGGGTGGGGGAAAAGAAGTAACGTTGTGAGGGTGGATTTAATCAATACAGTTTTACTTCTGTGCATAAAAAAGGCTGAAAATTGCATTCAGCATCTCCAACTGGACTCTGCAAACCAATGAGTCCCCCTGAAAAAAGAGCCTTAATTCCTCTGCCTGCTCCCTATTTGAGGAACAGGAATAATTCTCAGCTTGCAGAAGTTTAATGAGTAGGAATTTGTCAATATTTATGCTTACAAAGAAAATAAAATATGCTGGCATTATTTATAGCATTTCAGTAAGCTTGTCAGAGCAGCATCATATATGATCAGGTCATGGGTTAACAAGGATTAATTATCTTGGCAGAATTATGCTTTGCAATTTTTCATTTCAGTCTGTTACTTTTGAGTATTTGATAATGTAGCCTACTAAATTCAGGGTCATTTTGCTTCTTGTATGAAATTCAGCACTTCCCTACATAAATGTTTTTTAAGCGGAAATGTAGCCAGAACTGGGGAGAGCTGAAGTGCTGAAATTCCCTCTTGCAGCTAATAGCCAAGAAACTGCTACATTCCTCCAATTTTGTAGCTGCAAGAATTGGATTTCATCACATAAAGGTGGTTGGCAAGTTCCTCTTTCATACCTCGTGGCAATGTGAAGTTAATTCCATATTACAGGAACCTGGGAGGTTTTCAATGGGGTCTCTACAGTGCCAATTCCTTTATAAAAATTTCCCCTGCTACGGTGGAACCTGCTCCTGGTCACCTAAAGGCCTTTGACACTTGCAAAGATCCTGCACATCCCTTAGATGACAAAAAGCATAGAAATTAAATGCTCTTTGATTAAGGCCCTGCTCTGGGAAAATTAAATTTTGCCTTCAATTATTGCAGTGGCTTATGGCTGCTGCTCCATGCTCTTGTCATACACAGTCACCAGAAAGGGCCCAAGGTAACCCTCCAAAGGTCTCCCTGTACAGCTGGGGAAATTTAGGATTATCAGAAATCCTTCTTGGTCTACTCCCTCCTCTTTCAAATTAATAAACAGGGCGTTTAATTTCACACTCCATATATCAGTCTGCTTTTCCTGGAGCTCTGCTCTGACCAGACCCTCTCCTGACATGGAGCAGTTTTGCAGAGCTGCTCTCTCTTTGCAGTCTCACCTGGGTGTACAGAGGCTCTGCTAAGGCAGATCTGATTAAGGCTGGCAGGTTCAGTATGGGAAGGAACACGTCCCTGCTCATCACAGCAGCTCTGGCAGTGGCACTCCGCCAGCCTGGCGTCTCAATCATTTCGTTTATCAGCAGTTTTTCAGTTTATCATGAAGTCATTTGTTCCTGTTCCTCGCTTGCCTGGTTTTATCTCGTGTCTGAAGCCCTCTGAGCAGGCAGGGTAGTGAGCTGTAGTCTAAAAACAGAGAGCAGGTACCTGCAGGGCGGTGCAGCCCCACTGCAGCAGGGCCATGGGTCCCTTTCAAAACCTCTGCAAAACCTCTGAGTCACCAGAGGTTGGGGTTCAGACCTCACTGTGCTGGTTCTCTGCTGAGTCTTTGGGTACAGTGGAACCCAAAATTAAGTTTCCCCAAATGCCCTGCAGCCACATCCTGTTGCAAACCCAGGATGGGCCAGTAGGGCAGTCGGTGTTTTCCTGGGATCACTGTGTCTCATGCCCCAAATGCTGTACCCCAGAGAGCACTGACAGCCATCAGGAATCTCCATGGGAAGCCCTGTGCTGTTAAGGCTGCTCTCTGGAAATAGTTCTTCATTTTGGTGCCCTTTCTTTTGTAAGAATACACATAAGTACCCATTCGTGACTTCTCTCAAATCCATTAATACAATGTTTAATAAAAAATCCTTCTTTCTTATTTGTCTAATACAACTGGATATAAACACCAGGATCATTAGCTTGTAAAAAAAAGCTGAGATGTCTCCTTCAGGAAAGTGTAGCACTTTATCCTCCATTAATCCTAGACCTTGCTCAGTGAATGATTTGTACCATTGAAGTAATTGTAGCTGTGTAGCATTTGGTAAGTTATGACAAACTTTATTACTGTATTTTGCTCTGGACCTACTTATTTTTTCCATCAGATTCAGTCTGAATTGTAGCCCTTCTACACCAAGACATAGTACAAGTCAGGTATTGAATCAACTACATGTCTTTATTTCCTGTGTGTTGCATCTTTAATGTTATTAATATATACAAAATTAGCAAGACCAAATATTGCTCATGTTCAAATGCCTTTGTTTCTTGTCATGGGTCAGAATTTCCAGCCAGAAAAAAAATCCTTCACTCACAAGATAAGCTTTCAGTTCATTTTCCCACGGCACTGTAGATCTTTTTCATTGCACCTGTTTTCATGTAGCCCTTTTCCAAGGCAGGAAAACAAAGCCTTTGCAGGCAGAGCAGGTTTTGACAAAAGCCCCCTTTACTATTTCCAACTCCACAACTAAACTGAATTTCTGTTCCAGAAGTTGTCAATCACATTCTCCCTCAGCAAATCGACGCCACATGACCCTGCCCACGCCGGGTGAAACAGCTTTGAAGAGAAATACAATAGGGAGCATCTCACATGAATCTCTTCTCTGTTATTGGACTGTTTTCCACTAACCTTTCCTTCTGCCAAATTTAATTAAATCAGCTGATTTTGTGGCTCTAACCTGTTCCCTCTCTGTTTGGACATTCCCTTCAAGTCATAAGGTACATATGATGTGCACCCAACAGGGACTTAGCCAAGCTATTTCCTTAAAATAATTCTCAGCAATGAAGAACGAAAGACACCAAATGAGTTTATTTTATCCAGACCATAAGGAGTCAACACAGTACAGATGCCCCAGACTTGTGTCATGCTCCTGACTGCAAATAACTTTAAAATCCAGAATCTCAGTGTTGTTCATACCACATGTATTACATATAGGATTAGACAAAATGGTTTGAATATAATACCTTGATTTTATTTTTTTTAGTTGCTGCACTGATAGATTTTTAAAAAAAACTCATGTTCCTCAGAATAAAAAGGTCTGGCTACATCAGTGGTGTCATGAGTGTGGAATTTCAAGCTTATCTGCAAAAAGGAGACCAAGTATAAATAATGAGCAATACTATGAATATTTATTCACCTACACTGATCCTCCTGATGATCTTTTTCAAGCTTCCAGCCTGACAGAGCCTAAAGAAGAAGACAGTTTTACCTGAATTGTGAAAGGTTTTTCTTCCTCCTTCTAATCAAGCGTGATATACCAGAAAACAAATCAGGCTGATAAAAACAGAAGTCAGACTTACAAGAAAAACAGCTGTAGCAGCTAAATGGCTTAAAGCAGAGAAAGTAGGAAAACAGCATGTGGGGCTAATGATGGGTGGTTTTCAGGTTTCAGAATACATTAAGGCATTCTCCCTGTTTATTAAATTGCTCTGGCAGCATTTGACAGCAAAGGTTTTGTGGATTATAAGAGTGCAATGGACATAACTAGGATATTTTTTTTATCCTAAAGCCTGGCCTTTGGGTAATCACCAAGAAGTTATGCGCTGCAGGAGGAATTTGCTTTGCACAAGTCCAAAGAAGGTTGTTTTTTACTTGAAAAAAAAAATGTTTCTGAGATTGTTGTTTACTTTCTCTGCCTTGAGATTTTGAGTTTTTTTCTGTCTCAGCACTCACTCCTTTTGTCAGTAAGTGGCAAAAACCACCTGGAAGCAGCATCAATTTACCTCTGGCATATTTACCAAAGGGCACCTCTCTGCAGCCCTGGGTGCTGTGTGACCACCCAGATTTTGAACTATTGCTCATCTCTCCCTGCCCAAGAAAAGCCAAATGTAATTTCATGGTTTTACAGAAATTGCCTCAGCCAAAAGTTAGAATGCTTATTATTCCTCAGGTGTCCTTTTAAGTGCTCTTTGTGAGATGGCCTGGAATCTCTGGGGCATAAAGGCTGGAAAGTGTTGATGGGAGTTGGGTCAGAGCTGGTTCCTGGCAGATGCAGATGGACACAGCTCTGTCCTGTGCAGAGGGGCTGGAGATGGGAGCTCTGCAGCCTCCCTCATCCCAGTGGCCAAGTGCTCCAGCCAACAAATGGATTTCTCTTCTCATGGTATCGCTGTTAGATAAGAAAGAGTTTTAATTTCATTTTGAAGTGTTATTTTTAATTTCTTTGATGCATGGAAAAATTAAACCACCTGCTAAAGGTCACTTGGGGAGGGTTTGGGAAAATGCTAAAGAAATCCAGAACTTCCAAGCTGCAGCCTGCAGCTGTCATCACAACCCTCCTCTGTTTTGGCACAGTGGCTGTAGTCAGAATCGAAATACATTATCCAAGATATTGATCACATCTCTTTTTTTTTTGTGAAATTTATCTGTCGCTCATGCCAGCTCACTGCTGTCCCTTTGCATGACTGTCAGAAGCAGGTAATTCAGTTTCCTTATTTCTCCCCTGCTTCCTTGTGGATTTATCTCTGATCTGGGGTTTGGATCACTGAGAAGAGAGATGCCCATTTCTAGTGATTCTGTGATTCTAATGTTGGTATAAATGAGAAGCTTATCGACTGACAGTCTTTCTAAGCAGAAAAGTTGATACTCTTCAAGGACAGGGATACTGTAACAATGGGGTTTCTGACAATATTGATAAAAATTCTGATAATAGTTTGGAAGTCAGCTTGTAGCTCCTGAGTCAGGTCATTTAAGTTTTGATAAATGCCTGTGCTCAAATATCAGATAAGAAATGTTGTGGCCTCTGTTGTCCATCCTCTGCAAGTCCAAATGTAGAACAAGTACGGGATTAATAACAAACCCTACTGTGCTGTTAACTGTGGGCACAGCACACTTGTAAACATCCTGCTGCCACCAGAGGTGCCCAGCTGGGGTCAGAGCCTGGCAAACCCTCTGAAGGTGTGTTTGGGTTACTTCACTGTTTTGGTGGATGAATTTTCCTGTATGCCCTTTTCTTTGGGCAGAAGTTGCCACATTGAAATTCCACCTTTTTCACTGCAGCTTGGGTGTGTTTTCAAAACCTTGATAGCCCAGGCTCAATGTCTAATCCCTTAGGGGTAAAACTCAAAAAAAGGAAGAAAAGAGTATCTATCTCGGATGAATGTGGTGGCAGTGTATTGCACTCGAAGCACCTCTGCTCCAGTTTAATACAGCCCTTCCTATGCACAGTATTGCTGGCACCAGCCATTGTTAAAAGAATCATTAAAATGATCTGTCAGGACCCCCAGTCTGTCTTACCATCTCCAGTTATTTGTCTGCCCTGGGTTGGTTTTGTTCCTTTTTTTCCTTCTTTTTTTTTTTTTTTTTTTTTTCCTGGTTTTGTCTCAGGGCTGTTTAGTGCTTGGAGTTTCTATTTCTGAGCATCCCTGTGTATCCCTGACAACTGGCAGATCCCTCTCAGAGCTGTTCAGCAGCGTCCTGGCACTCACCACGAGATGAGGTGGGTGAGCAATTCTGTTTGGTTCCCAGAGCTGCTGTCTGAGAGGCTCCAGGGAGATGTGGCCAGGATGCTGGGAGGTTTTTTGGGAGCCTGCTGGGGTCTGCTGTGTACACGGTTTCCACTTCAGCACTTCCCCACCTGAATGGCACAAGAAAAGGCAGCCGTGGGCAGCAGCCACTGAACTGTTTGGTCTCACGCTACTAAAAGGCCAAACAGAGTAGACTCCTGAAAGGCTTTCTGGCATTCTTTGATGTTGTAACCTCTGTGTGATAAAAAGATCATATTCACTTTCTTCCAGGTAACTTTTAAAGCACTTCCTCCTGCTGTCATAGGAAAGCTCAGCTTGCTATTGCTGCCGTGTTGTACCCACCACCAGAGGCTGTTTTGCTTTCAGAAGCTGCCACACAAAAGAGGAAAGAGCTGCTAAAAGCTGGATCAGGTCCCATTTACACTTCTGTGAGAGATTCAACACCCGCCCTGGGAGAAGCTGGAAAAGTTAATGGTGTGTCTGGTGGTTCCAAATGGGTCAAAAGGTGTAAATTGTAACACATTAATATACTATCATAAAGTGCAGTAGCTCAAGAGAGAATGGCTTGTATAAGGTGTGAGATCCCCCAGGTTATGGCTCTTAGGTGCTGAGAGGGAAAGTGTCAAGAAGAAGTTTAATTGCTGGTGGTTAATCAGGCTGCCAGGAGAAAGCTGTTAGAGGTGGATGTCAGTATAGCTCCAGTGCCAATGAGAATCCTGAGCTTGGCTGTGAACCTTCATTTGTATCAGACAAAATGGGTTTTGAAAGGGAATGGAACAGCTCCTCCAGACTGGAGGTGTGGATAAAACTGCAGTGGGTGGTGGGACTGAGGCTGTTCTTGGCACAGAGGAGTTTATTGGTGTTTGGGTGGTGGCAGGTTTGGAAGGAGGGTCACACAGGGTCTGGCCAGCACATCACAGGCCAGGGTGGCACAACAGCTTTGCTAGGAAGAAAAGCAGCCTGGGGAGCACAGGGCTGTTTCCAGCAGAGCAAACTGTGCCTTGCTGGACAGAGCCAGACCAGCACCACCCTTGCCTGGGGCTCTGCCATCACAGGCAGCTCATAAAATCAAATACATCAGAGGCTTGTGAAAGGAGAACACCTTGCCATGCTGGAGGAAAAGCCAATATAGCCCCAGCCAAAAGGAGAAAACAACCCTGGTGTTTGCTTCACTGTCTGTGGCTGCGCAGCACTGAGCAAGTGGCCCAGTTTGTTTTAAAAATAGCATTCCCTCCCTTGTTTTCTGCCTGTCTTAGCAGAAACATGAACACCTCAGGTAGGAGCTGGTCCTGCCTGTATAGCAAGGCTGTGATGGAGCAAAACTGAATCTTTTTAGCTCAGGCAGCAGCCTGTGCATTGGGATTTACAGGCCCAGGGTTTGATGTCTGCAGAGGACTCTGCAGCCCCAGTGTGATGCTGTTTTGTCTGAGAAATGAAAAAGTCAAGGTTTATCAAAGACTCTGCTCAACTCTGGCTCAGGGGTGAAGCTCACTCAGCACCACCATCGCTGGGGGGGCTGCAGATGTGCTGGGCTCTCGGGGTGTCTGTGAAAGCTGCCTTCTTCCCAGAGCTTCTAGAAGAGGCCTTCCTGCTGGAAATCTGGTTTTCTTTAACCAAGGCTAAGCAGGGAGTATTAAGGGATATATTCTTTAAAAGCTTCACCTGTGAGCTTTGTGTAAATGGTGTCTAGTTAGGTCTTTTTAGAAAAAGTACTTCTGCTTGAGTCAAGTGAATGTTTGGGGGGAGTTTGTTTATTTGTTTTTCAATTGCCTTTCCCGTTTCTGGTGCAGTATTTATTAATGGTGTGTTTGCCATCTCTGATACCCAAAAACATGAACATCAAATCTTCACTAGCATGCAAAAAAATGATTTAGAAAACAAATCACAAGAACATTTCATATTCATCTCATTGATGTTGCAAAATTAAGGGGAGATGAAAAAAACACAGATATAAAGAAGATGTGAGGATAACCACAGGAGGAAATAGAATTTAGATTTTTTTATCTCCTTCACCAGTAGATTCCTGCTAATACATCCTACATCCTGGTAACCTTATTTGCTTTACCAGACGTGATTCTAAAATTAGCTACTCATACATTTCTCAGGAAGTAGTAATTAATTGGACAATATTTGTACAGAGCTTTGAAAATGTAGGTCCTAATTTTGCAAACCCTTTGTCCATAATGCAGATTAATTTAATCACATAATTACTGCATTTCTGGACTTTGGTATACACAGTTCCCCAGCTCATCTGTGATGTATAATAATTGCCTGTGTAAACTGGCAATAGCCGCATTTCTCAAATACTGTGCATGCACGTTTGAAAATTGGGATCACAGGTAGCACTCCACTACTAGGACTTCATTTTAAACCACTTTGTTCTTTTCTAATCTGTCTCTGAATATGATTTACTCTTGTTTATGTCCTCTCTCAGCAAGACTGCGCTCAGCTCAGCCAGGGATTTGAGCCGGCGCTTTCCGTGCCAGCCTCTGTCTCGATGGGGAGAGCCACTTGCAATAACTGTAATTTTGTTTGGGGCACCTGGTCCTTTGTGTGTGCCAATGGAATGGGCTGGTTCAGTGATAATGATCAGTGTTAAGCCTTTTCACATGAACAGTCTGTGCTATTTGGCCTGAAAGGGGTTTACTTCTTTTTCTTTTTAGAAAGTTGTTTGTACACAGAGAGAGATCTGCCTTCTGCTTTAGCTCAATTTTTCATAATTTCTACCTAGACCAAGAGGATTTAGCCCTAATTTAATACATTGTTTTGAACGCTTTTGCTCCCCAGACCCTGTATTAGATTGCTCCAGCATTTCACTCCTTTAGTGGTGAAGGACCTACTAATTTCCAGCCTAAATTTATTCATGGCCGGTTTATACCCATTTGTTCTTGTGTCAACATTGTCCTTTAGTTTAAATTGCTTCTTTGCCTTCCTAGTGTTTATCCTCCTGATGTTATTTATAGACAGCAATCATATCTGCTATCAGCCTTCATTTTGCTAGACTAAACACGCCAGGCTCTTCCAGGCTCTTGTGCGGTGATGGGCTCTTCAGTGGCGGCACCTGGCTGGATCCGGGGGCTCAGCAGCGAGCACAAGGGCCTGGGTTGTGCTCAGCATCCCGATGAGCCCTGGCTGCTTGGCACAGGGAGCCAGAGCTGCCAGATGTGCAGTGCTGAGAGCTGCACACAGGATTTGTGCTTGCCTGGCAGCGGGTGGGACATGGGGACAGCCCTCCTTCCTCATGCCCAGTAAAACAACTTCCAGGAAAGTTTTGTTTTGTTGGTGCCTTGCTGCAGTTTCCTGTATTTTGTGCTATTAAATCACATCTTTCTATTATTCAGTTGCCCTTCTTCCAAGCTGCTGTTCCTCCTGTACAAGGCACCTTTTTAACCAAGCCCTTGACTAATTTGCCATTAACGAGCTTAAAACATTTCTTCAACTAATTCCCATCTTCTGGAATTTAGCTGGTGTATTTCTTTGGGGCACTGTATCAAGTGATTGACAGAAGAGCAGACAGATTAGATCTGCCACAGTTCCTTTAATTATTCCTTCTTTCATAATTTTTTTCCTTTAAAAGTCCCTCTTCGTTTTTAGGTCAGACTAAAAGCTCTGCACTTATTAAGACGAGTTTTTTCCTTGGCTGGAGCAGAAACAGCACGTTTGCATTGCTGTAGCTTGAAGATCTGTTGGATTTATTGGAAAAACTTGCCAGAAGACCTCCCACAGGCTTCAGTGGGGCTGGGTTTTTAGTCTAGACACCCTTGGGCCACAGGCAAGTTTCCTGAGTTCCACAGCATCACCATCAGGGCAAACATACAGTAAATGTTAGGACCATTTTGGTTTACCTCTATGCTGTAATTTCTGCCCTGTGCTATTTAAAATGTCATTTTTGCAAAGAAAGAGAATAGGAGAATTATTCTGTATGATCAAAATGCCATCGAGAAAATGTCTCTTGTGCTTGGGGGCATGAGGCTGCCTTTTTTTTTTTAATAGTTCTAACAATAATAATACTATTAGGACAACAAACTGAGATGCCCCTGGAGATGATGTGACAAATTGGAAGGACATGCTGAAATTGAAATTGATTGAATAGTTCAATAAAATCAGCTTAATGCACAAAAGCAAAAAGATTAGCTAGAGAAGAACAAAAAATCAGTAATTTGTTATCTGCTGAGGCCAATCTCACTGGAGATTGAATTAGTTATAAACTAAAACTAGGCACTTGAAGGGAGCACCCTTATATGCCCACAGTGCTGGAGCTCTTTGGATGGAGCTGGATGTGGATGGCAACCATGTGCCTGAAGGTTTGGCAGATCACATCTCACACTATTTTCATTTGGTGAACTTGGCAGTGTTGGCTTTATGGCTGGACTTGATCTTAAAGGTCTTTTCCAACCTAGATATTTTTATGATTTCGTATGTCTGAGTTCTATACAACTTCCCACACCATTCTCCATGTCAGAATCCACTTTTGCTCTAAACACAATAGTTTTGTGTTCAGTTGATGGAAATCAGTGCAGCTTTGGGGATGTCTCTAGGATTCCCCCAGCAGCTCATGATGTACCCATCAGCTGCCTCTGCTGTCCTGACATACAGCACCAGTCTCCAATGTCCATTCCCATCGAGATCCTGCCTGAGCACTCCATCCCTTTGAGATCTCCTGTAATTCCCCTCATTTTCTCACCAGGCTAGGACTGCCTGTGTTCCTTTGCCATCCTTCCCTTCTTTCCATCCTTCTACACCAGCTCTTTGTGCCTGGTACATTTGCATATTATAATAAATTCTGGCCATTGTCCTTCTCTTTTTCTGTGTGTGTGCAGTATGATCTGATCGAAATCTTTCTTTTAAATTTCTTTAATTTAGTGTTCTGAATTTGTGTGGGGGTTTTTTATTAACACTACAGAGCTCAGTGTACAGTGCTTTGTTAAATAAAACAACTCTGTTGTAAACCTGGGGTTTGTGAGTACACACACACAGATGTGTTTTTCTCATTTATGTGAAATCTGATTGCTGCTACTTTTTTTGAGTATCCTCCCCACTTCTATGATTTAAACCTTCTGTTATTTCAACCAAAGTGTTTGGCCTGTTAGGAAATACTTCCATCAGCCTCCCAGGTTGTCTGTAACAGAGATTAAAGAAGGAAAAGAGAAATATGAAATAGAAATTGCATTCACTAATAAGGACATTTCAGCCTTGTGCAGTGCTTTACAAATGGAGCAATGAACGGCACCTTCTTGCATGAGGCAAAACAAGGGCTAACAATAGTTTCTCCCTCATGTTTTATTATACAAGATAGGAAGAGATAATGAAAGTGCATTTCCATAATATATTCCAGTTGCAAGGTGCTGATGGATCCCTAAGTGTGATGTCTTGTCAATTTAGCAGGTCAATTAAAAGCTCTAGAATCAAGATAAAGCTAAAATGCAGATCTCTTACTCTGGCAGCTCAGAAGAATTAAAGATCTCAGCCAATTACAGCACTTCAAGGATGTTTATATGGGAATAAAGAGACCTAATTGACCTAATTCTTGCCCTTTGAAACTTCAGAGGACATTTGGCATTTTACACACGCCTGTAGCATTGGCACCTTGAAGGAGCAGCCCTGGGTACCTGAGCCGTGTTCTGGGGGTAGTTGGTCTTTCCTTCCATCAAAGTCCCTCCACTTGACTTCACAAAAAAGCCTTTCCTGCATAAAATTCTGCCTCCCCTTGGTTTACACACCTCTGGGGCTCTCTGCTGTGCCACCTGCAGCCTTAAGGAGCAGGGCTGTGTTGAGCTTTTGCTGGATCCTGGTTCTTGTGCATCCCTTTGCCCATGTTGCAGGAGAGGAGCTTTGCTTTCCTGTCTGCCTGTACAGATACACAGCACATAATCAATAGTAAAATCTGCAGATCTAAATGAAAATTCATTGTTGAGGCCAGTTGTAAAGATCAGGAGACTTGGTGCAGGCAGATATTCCTAAGTAAAGAGATCCCAGGAAGATGTGTGCACGTGCAACATCAGATGGCCTCTCCTATTTTATTCAGGTTTATTTTCCAGTTGTGTTGACTTACAGCATCCTTTAGAACTTCACTGTGTGATTTTTATGGCTGGCTCTGTGAGTTTTTTTTTCCTTTGAGAGCTGTGTTGTAGGGGGTGCTCAGGAATTTAAATTAGTTCTGCTGTACTGCTGTTTATTGCATTGAATTTTTTTTTTTCTCCCATACTGGACTGAAATTCTCCTTATTTACCAAGACTGTGTTAAGGATTGAAGCACGAAGAGCATTTTAATGCTTTTTGGGCATCAAACTGTGTGAGCAGAACGAGCTGGAGGGCTGCCAGGCAATGTTGATGTCAATTTTGGGGGTATAATGTTCTAAGCAATGTTTTCAGTGAAAACACATGAACAAAACTTCTACTGGTTTTCAGAAGACAGAAGCTAATGTTGCAGAAAATGCTTAAAAGTTAATAAAAATGTCAGCTTCAACCAGGGAATTTTGCCCATAAGACTTTTATTTTCCCATGAGACAGGTGATGTCCACCAATCTATGCAAAAATCACTTCAAAAGCGTTGCAGAAAAATTAATTGATTTTTTTTTTCTTTTTCTACTAACATTTTTAATCCAATTAACTTCTCAGTCTTCTTAAAGATCACACTTGTATATGGAAAATAAACCAAGGCATTTGTGGTTTTGTCTCTCATCTTTTCCTTTTCTTCTATTTCTTTTTTTTTTTGTTGTTTTCCAGAAAGTTCAGCAGTACATAGTCATTGTTCAAGCAACAGATATGGAAGGAAATCTTAACTACGGCCTCTCAAACACGGCCACAGCGATCATTACAGTGACAGATGTGAATGACAACCCCCCTGAATTCACTACCAGCACTGTGAGTATCCACACACCAGCGGGGTGATGCATGGGCACGGTGGTTTTAACTCATGGCTGTTGATATCTGCTGTCTCTCCGAGCTGGCTGGGCTGATGGGAGGAACTTTGATGGATAACTGTGGAATGAGACTTCCAGGGGAGAAAAAGGAAGAAGGAAAAGACTGGTTCATGAACCAGAAAAAGTATTTGGTGACCGATTTGGGTGAGGCACTGAAGGAGCTGAAATAAGGTGGCAAACAGCCCATGTCTGATTGCACCAAAGAGGATGCAGTTGTTTCATAGCAATTGGCTGTAGACATATCAGAGTTATTAATACTTACGAGTGAAATGCTGAGCAGTGAGAGAGATTTGGGGTTTATGGCTTGGATATGATTTCAAGAGGGCTGTAAGTACTCTAAATTGTTAACAGGTAGCTGGTAAAATCTGTATTTCACTGATAGCTCTAACAGATGTGTGTGCTGGCAGTAAACGTGTAGACATTCTTCAGTACATCTGGTTTTAATCAGTTAAAGATTTTTCTGATGTTTTATTAGCAAAGTCTTCTCTGTTCTGTTCTCATGTGTTCCAAGGTATTCCTGGAGGGCAAGGGAAAAAAAAATACAGAGATTGCAGATGACAAATTTTTAGAGCTGGTTAAGGTAAAAATGAAGAATTGGAAGGTGAAATGATGTGGCCTTGTTCATTCCAGCCTTCATAATCCATAAATGTGGAATATCTGAAATGTGCATAGTAAATTTAGAAATCACAGAGCAGTGCAGAGGTCTATATGCTAATAAATGAGAAATGCTTGTGTACCCCCTGTCTGTATTCATATGAGGGTCAACAAGGAGCAGTAAGTGATGTATCTTAAGTGGACATCAAATCTTTACAAATATGGAAGGTCTAACTTCTTTGTGCTCAAGTCACTGAACATCCTTGGAGGAATGTTTTTATTATTTATATTATTCTGAATTTTCATTCCATCCTAAAGGATCTCTGAATATTTATTAGCATAGGACCAAAGTTTCCCCTTAGTTACACTCTTACAAACTGCAGATATGTCACAAAACTCAAAGAAGTCATGCAGAGGCCAGTTTATGCCCCTGTGGACCCAAACTGGATTCATGTCAGTTCTGCAGTCTGGGTCCTTCCTTCCCATCCCCATCAGGAGCTGAGCTTGGGGCTGTGACATGCTCAGCTCCCTAACAGCATTGTCTCACAGTGACTTGGACCTAAATTCTAAGAAGAAAGGCACTAAATTCCTCCTGAGTGACAGCAAAATGGGCACCCAACACATTTTCAGGTCTGGGCATCAGCCCCCAGGCTGTGCTGCTGCTCCAGTGAATGTAACAGCACACATGTGCTTCCTGTCCATCATGGGTGCTCCAATCTTTCTGTTGTAAAGTTGTGGTTAAAGATCTCCTTCAGTATGGTACAGTTATGGAGAGCCATAAAAACACAGCACAGGTCTTGGGCTGTGTGGTCCTTTCTCCTGCCAGGACAGAATTATTCTCTCTGGAAGGACATTTATGTCTGTGGGGCCACAGGATCTTGCAGCACAGCACTGCCACAGCTCCCTGGTGTGTGAGGGGGATTTTATTGTGCCAGGTAAATACATCTCTGCCCTCCATTTGAGTGAAAAAGGAATGACATCTAGTGGCCATGTCACTTCAGCACAGGTTGTGCACATGACCCAGGCTGTGGCTCCCTGTCTCCAGATGCAAGTTGGGAGGTGAGGTTTTGGGGAGCAGGGTGAGCTGGGTCAGGGTTACTTGCATGAGCACATTGGTGCCTTCTACAGGGCAGCATCCCCTCCAGATGGGGTGGATTTTAATGGCTTTCCAAAGGGCTTCTCCAAGCTGATGGAAGGTGGGATAATGGAAATTTTCTTTCAGGTGAATTCTGAGTATTTAATGTCTCGGTGTGTGTTAAACGTGGAAGGAATAAAAGCCATCAAGAGAATTACCCACAGAGCTGTGTTAAATGGATTAGAAAATGCTACTCTTCCTCTAAGCAGAGTTGATGTGTACCATTATTTCTCTAATTTCAATCACCGAAGAAAGAGCGAGGGCCAAAGGGCTTTCCACAGTGGCACATGGGACTTCTCTATAAAGAGTTGAAAACCAAGGGTGTTTTACAATAATACTTTCTGATTCTATGGAAACAAATATCTTTGATATACTCCTGGGTATAGCCAGGCTGAATTTCATGTGAGTATGAAAGTATAATATGTTTTTTTCCATACTGGCAGAGGGAACAGCATCAGGCTGATGAGTTTCTTTAAGCCTGAGCTGAATCTCCTCGCTGTCCTCAAATAGTCTGATCTGCATTTTAACACCTCTAAAAAAAATAGCAAAAATCACTTTCCAGGAAATCTACGGCTCCTCAGAGAGTGAGAAAGCCCATGGTCTCTTTTAAGTCTGCGGACTGTTTGGAGAGATATTGTATATTTTTATTTTAAATAGTTGTATTGAGATGCTGCTGTAAAAACAAAAATAGGCTGAATAAGTGAAACTGTGGCTTGTTCTTTGGCAAGCTGCCAGATGAGAGGAACTCAGGAGCTGTATTCATCCCAGACAGATACAAAGGCCCACCCTATAGCGCTCTTAAATTACCTGTCATTCAGCCAGGGTGGTTTCAGACTTAATCGTTTCTGGATGGGAATGTAGCTCAGGAGGACACTGCACCACGCTGGTGTCACAGCTCATGTATTCAGCAGCAGGAATTAATGTTGCTGTGTAAAATTTAACAACGGGATGGGGGAGAGGAAAGCATCCACTGTGATGGTCGAGAGAGTCAGGGCACGTCTGTAGCCGAGCACAGTGCAGAGGGGAAGAGCATGGAGCACGTGGAGCTTCAGACACAGACACAGGAATGCCAAAATGACACATCCAGCAGAGGGGAAGAGCATGGAGCACGTGGAGCTTCAGACACAGCCACAGGAATGCCAAAATGACACATCCTGCAGAGGTGTGTTGGACATCCAAAATACCAGATGGGCTGGCATCAAAGTGTAGTGCTGGATGAGAAACGGTAAAAGAGCAACACAATTACAGAGGAGATCCTTAAAGGTACAAAATGAAGATACCTCAGTAAAACTCCAAAATGCCTGGGTGCCTCCACGGAAATTGGTGTCAGTGGGTTTCACACCCTTTGGTCCACCACCTGAAAGGCAGGGGAAGAAAGAGCCCCACCTTCTCAAGCAAAGGGTTCTGAAATCATGCAGGAGGAAGGAAATCAGAGTCCCTGGATGAAACCATTTGGAACTCAAGTCTGCTGTTAACTCTAAGGCCATTGTCCATCAGCATGGCCAGTCCTGACACTCATGAGGACTACATGTATTGAGCTTCAGCACAGCCAGGACCAGGTGCCTCCTCTGGTCCTTTCCAGCTCTTTTTTTGTGATGGTGAATGTTTTCTTCATCTGCAGTGCTACCTGTGCCTGTGCTGAGAAGCATCACAGAGCAGCCAGCAGTGGGGAAGTGTCTCCTGAGAGACACCACAAGAGAGGAGCATCTCCTGAAACACTGTAAACATCACAGGCAGCTGTTGGGGGCATTTTTAATGGTTTAGTGCAGGATTGTGACTCAGGGAATGTTCTCCTGGCTATCTGAGGGGCTTCAGCTTGTCCACAGTGTTGTGTTCTTCATGTGACATTGTTGCTTGCAAAAGTAAATGAAGGGAGGCAGCTCTTCCCTCTGCCAAAGAGGAGAGGTAGCACAGACTCCTCAATGTGCCCAACCAGCCCATGGCCACAGGCTCTGGGTCAGGTGCCATAGAAAATGGTATTTTAATCCCACCTGCCCAAGTTTTCTGTGACTCATTCATTTCTGTGGAATTTTTGGTGGATTTTGCACCTGCCAAGTCATCAGCTGTTGTAAAATATTGAGATTTTAACTGGACTGTGTAAGAATTTTTACTGGAAAACTGGCTCTCTTACTGTTGTAGGATAAAGGTATCACTGTCCTCCATTATCCAGAGTCCTTGTTACTTATAACAGGGTCGTGTCTTCCAACATGTCTTAATTATGGGGAAATTCCTCAGTCTCCCTTCAAATATTTATCTCCTGTGTGCAAGTGAGTTGTGGTTTTTCCATATTAATATGGATCCATAGCCTCTGGCCAGATGCTCACCAAAGATAGAGGGAGTGCAGTGAAATTAGAGTTGGTATTTCAGAGATTAAAAGTCAGCTGAGACAGAACAATGCTGGATAGTCTCAGGTGATGTTTTATGTAAGATTGAAGCATCTTTCTTGCTCACAGGAGGAACACCTTTAATTCCAGTGAAATCTTTAACTCCTCTCAGGCAAAATGCCCTTTCCAGTCTGACCCATGATACTGTTAATAGCCATCCAAGGATTTCCACTTTATCTGAGAAAATGCATAATCAGAGGGGAGGAGAAGTGAAAGAAATCCATGCCTACACTTGACTCATACAAAGTCTATTTTTATCATATTCAATCAGGAACAATCAGGCACAGAGAGGAGACGCAGATGAATTTGCATGATCAGACTTCTGTGTCTGAAATGTTAATTAAAAGTTATTTTAAATTTGCCTACTGTGCAGAACTTGTTTTTATAGTAGCCCATGTAAGTAAAATATTATTTCACAGGGCTAAAGTGCTCATGATTACTTGAGCTTGTCGATTCTTGGGAAAACCTGCCTGGCAATCAACCTCTCTCAAAAAAAAATTAAAAAAAAAATAAAAAAATAAAATAAAATAAAAATATTGGAGGGGTGCAGAAAGAAAGGGAAAAAAGAAACTGGGCTATTCAAGTTCTTTAAGCTCCTGAGCCTTAGGAGGTCTTATTTAAAGCTACTTTAAAATTTGCCCTTTGGCACTGCTTTGAGAATCTCCTCTTCCAAAGCTGAATCCAGTGGAGTCTGTCTTAAAGAGGCAGCTCTAGGACAGCATCCCCTTCCCTGCCTCACCAGCTCATCCTGACACTGACACCAGTTAGGAACAGCTCCAAAGGTTTAGGACTGCACTGTTGGAGATGGGTGGGTGCTTCCCAGCTCACAGGGTTTGCTGGCCTGGGAAAGGCTGCCTGGCCAAAGACTGGCTGACCTCAAAGCTGTGTGGAGTAACCTGAGTTCAGAGAGGTGTGCTGGAGCAGGAGGGATGTGTTCCTGGGTAAGGTGAAGCTGGTTACAACATGGGCCTGGCTAATCAGTGAAGGAGCAAGTCCTTGCTGCAAGCACATTGGGAAAAGCAGTTCCTGCCCATTTTAAACTGGCCTGTTTAATTAATATTGTCAGACCAGGCTCACCCCTGGCTGCTGCAGTGAGGCTGAGTTAACCTGGGCTGGATCAGGCAGTGCTGGGATCAGCAGAGAAGAGCTTGGTGCTTCCTGCACAAAAGAACACAGAGAGATACCCAAGTTAAAAGGGCTTCTTGGTTTTGGCACCACACGGCCAAAAGTGTCTGACCTTTGTGTGTGCAGGTGCTCTGGTTCCTCGAGTGCTGTGGGAGATGTTAATGAGCCCATTGCGAGACGTGCTCTGGAATTTGAGAGTGAAGATGCTCTCAGAGCATCGCTGCCCTGCTGGCATTGTCCTTTACCAGAAATAGTTCTTCCTTCTCCCATTCTGATGTTTCCTTCCCATTTTCTCTGCCCTGTGATTTACTGGTGTACATCATTCCATGAAGCAAAACAAGCCAAGATCCTCCAACCCTACAGCTTCCCTTCCCTGGTTATCTTGCTAACCCTGCTGTGTTCCGTGTTCTGCTCAGTTTTCATTCTTCTGACCCAGTTTGGATATAGTAATCCAGTTTTAGTGCCTTGAACAAAGGCATTAGTATTTCCTTTTTCACAGCCATGGTGTAGCTCTCACTTAGCCTCCTGCTCTGTGAACTTGCCAAAACTGAGGAAACAAAGCAAACAAGCACAACCTAAAATTGTATTCCCTGTTCTGAATGCGTTTGTTCTCACGTTTTCATTGTTTGTTTGAGGAGAGAATAGAGCTGTGCATCAACCTATGCAAGAGCAGCACTGCACAGAAATAGCTGATGTGAGCTGTAAAAATGTGACTTTTTGAAGTAGGGTGAATGCTTTGCCTGGGCTCCAGCCCCCTCAGTCAGATCCTGCTGAGCTCCATTTTTAACGGTGAGTTTCAGAATAGCAAAGTAGCAGGGAAAACCCTCAGCTCTTCCTTCAGGCTGAAGGATTGTGCCTTCCAAGTGACTGGGATGCAAAGATGCAAATAGGTCTGCCTCGGAGAAATGATATTTAATGGTCGTAGGAAACCAAAATCGGCATCCACGTCAGGCTGCCTTGGGGTTTCCTAAACACATTTGTAGGCAGATGTACCCAGAAGCATTCAGAACATGGGAGTGTTATGAGAAATCACTTTTACATGCATGCTCATGTTTTACAAATTAATCTTACACTGTGGAGGGAGAACCCAGCAGGAGTGGGATGTCACTGGGATTTCCTGCAGACAGAAAATTGGACCAGGATGCCTTCGAGAGCTCCCTAAAAAGAGATCTTAACAGGCTGATCCAAGAAAAACTAGTGAAAGTGGGTAGCTTGCTATCTCCCAGGACCTTGGCACGTGTCCATCTGCCTCTTCCCTGTCCCTAGACCCTGGAAAAGATCAAGGGCTTAAATCTTGAGCGCTGTGTACACGATTTGCCAGTGTACAGACTAAAGCTGCATGTGTAGCTGTCCATTCAGATCTCAGTGTCCCCGTCACCACACCTGTGCCATTCAGAAAGTCTGCAGTGACATTTGAGTGTAGATTAGCCTGGATCTTACAGCAGTTTTAAATCATCAAAACTATGCCTGTGGCATAATTTAGAGGCAGATGTCACGCAAGGCAGAATTTAAGTGGATTGCACAGGTCAGAGCTGGCAAGGGGAAGGAGCAGGTGCTGTGGTAAGGGAATGTACAGGACTGTGTTGTTTTACAGCTGAGGACAAACCCAGGAGTTCTGTACAGTCCTGCAGACACGCTTTATTGTTAAAAATCAATTATGCTTTCATGGAAATTCCCAGATGACTGTGTTCACTTACAATTTTCCAGTCAAAACGAGGCTCAGCCAAAGTACCCAGCAAAGCCTGGGCTGTTATAGAGCTGTCAACTTCTAACTGAAATAAATTATTAGATTCAAGTGAATCGAATATGCCCAGTAGCATTGGGGTATATGGGCATCTACCTAATTCTATGTACATTTCCATTAAATATATAGTCAGTGAAGTCTTAAAAACCACAAATCAGTCTAGTTTTCCTAAATAAGACCCCAGTGGTTCTAAATTGAAATGGGCTTTCTGCCTCTCATTGCATGTCCTGGTGACAGCCTTTGCCATGAACAATGAATTAGAATAAGGATGTTAGGCTGGGAGGCAGCAGTAACAAACAGTGCACAAGGAGAAGCAATATTCATTCTTCCCATCCTCTTTCAGCCTTGTGCTGAACTCAGCACAACAATTCCAGGCCTTTGCAGCTGTAGACACACAGGTTAGCCATGATAAGGAAATTATTTACATCTTGATCTGCCTTTGGAGTCAAACTGACTTTTGGAGATGGATCCCTACCTCAATGCAAAGCCTGTCCAGTGGAGCTGAGGGAGTTTGATGCCCACACAGTTTGATTCTGTTAGAGAATGAGGCTGATCCCCAGCTCCAAGTGCAGATTCCCTGGGAGCACTGGGGCTTTCCCAGGCACAGCATCTCCAAGTGCTGGAGGCCCTTCAGTGCCATGCTAGGGAACACAAGACACCCTTCGTACTCTCTTGTGGATGCTCAACTTTTGTTCTTTATTTTATCACCTCTTTCATCTAAAATGAAAGATATTTCTCACTTTATGAGAAAACAATAATTCCTCATGTCCTAATGAAGAAAGCATTCTTCATTCAGCCTCTTCTGTGATGTCTCTTAAGCCTTTACACCAGTGTAACACACGACAGAAAGGATGAAATACCTTTGAGACTGCAAAACAGAGATACAGAGAAGTATATGTATAAATACCAAATATAGATGTGCATAGAGCTGGATCCAAAGCATAGATAGATGGTGATGCCAGACAAACAGTCATCAATCATATCCAAGTCTCTACTCACAGATAAATTGTGGTTTATATGAGTTATTCCATTACATTGGGTTGCTATATATGAATTAATTTTTTTAAAAAAAAAGTCATCTCCTTGATAGAAGTATCTTCCTAATAAACCCCATTAATCAAAAATGTAAATTTACAGTGCCTTTTGTTTTGTTCATTTCCTTTCAGTACATTCATTTTCAAATTATCAGCAAATTAATCATGTCCAGAGCTTTAAACTGGCTGCCATGTGGTAAAGCTGTTCTGGTTCCTCTCCATTACACTGAGCATTAGTTATTTAGGCACAGTTCGAGGCTCAGTTTAGCCTGATTCTGCCCTGAACCTAATTGGAATCAGCTAAATTCTTCCTTGTAAATGGGTCAGTCACACAGAAAAAGCATCAAATGTAATCTCGAGATTGTGAAATAAAGCAGAGAAATAGAAAAAAGAAGATAATTTTATTTCTCCTCATTGATACCTGCCTGGTGGTTAAAAGAAGGATTAAAATGAGGTCATTAAACTTTCCTTGGAGACAAAACCCAGACCTCAGTGGTAATATGATTAATCAAATATAAAAGTGGATCTATTCTGAATGAATAACTCATTTTTATAGAATATCTAATTACTGAAATGTCATCTGCTGCAGAAAAAAAAAAGGGGGGGGGGAATTAATTGCAATAACAATTCAAGAAGATAAAGTTTTTCTGAATTAGGTCCACACAAGAAGCTAAATTGAGTTGATTAAGTAATTTTGGTTTCAGGAACGCCCTTGATGGAAGTTAGTGGTAATAAATTTTTCAGACCTCAGAGTTTAAAATTGCCAAAGACCAGTGATTAAAAAAAAAAAAAATCAGGAACGATAGTTTCATTACAAATTTCAATTTTCTGTCATAAAAAAAAAAAGCATGGGGGGGATATAAAAAAATGCTCTTTGGTCTCTCTCAGATTGGACACGTGTAGTACCTGGTGTAAAATCAAGAATGGTACAACCTCCTCTGCATGCTGGGGAGTGTAATCTGTGAGCTCCACACGGGAGGCAGAGCCAGGAGGAGCAACACAGATTCCATGTGCTTCCTGCATATGTTCCACTTGGAACATTCAGCACGAGGCTCTCCTGCCCCTGCAGAGCTTTCTGCACTCACGGGGTGAGTGGCACATCCACCCTCAGCACCGGGGAGATGTGTAACAATGCATCTTTGTGACACGTCAGTTGGTTTGACATTTGGCTTTCTAAACCTGCTGGTTTGATGGTTTGTGCAGCTGGGTTAATGTTATAATTATTATTATAATTATAATTATATTTGTAATAATATCATTTAAATTTTTTAATTAATATTAAATACCATCTAATGTTATCCCAGGCACAGACGACCCCTGGCCCACGACAGCGCCCATCAGCCATCGCTCACCGTCCCCCATTTGTCACGAGCCCTCTCATTTGCAGCATCTGGCAGAGCTGTCTCCTGCTGCAATGTCTCATTTAGCAGGGATTTCTCTCCTCCCCTGTTCAGCCTGTGCAGGATCCAGAGGGAGAAGCCACAGACCACATCCCCACCCCATGTTTTCCATGGAAATGTCCAGTGAGAAGGAGGCTCCAGGCAGGTGTGAGCTACCTGTGTGCAGCGAGGTGTGACAGGGACACGTGGCACTGACAGAATCTCTGCAGTCAAAGGAAATGCCAGAGGAAAATGCCCTTGTTACTCTGTGCTGTGCTGCCGTGGAAATTGCCCTGGGCTCCACCAGCAGATCCTTGTGTGTGGATCAGACACCGTTCCCATCATCTCTGGTGTGTCAGTCAGCCTAAAATTTCAAGGAGAAATCAGACATTGATGCTCCTGTATCACATATCTACCCACATCTCTTGTCTGACATTTCTCCACCTGTAGCATTTCCCTCAAATTTGAATTGTTTCTTGTAGATTTTGTGCCTCTTTCTGCTTTTGGTTATGTATGAAATATCCTAATTCTCGTCCTCAACCCAGAGCTGGCCTTGGAAAGCCTCATTCAGTTATTGGAATGTAGACACCCAGCACCATCGTGGTTAGGCTGGATGTCCACACAGCCCTGGCATGGTGTCTGCCACATGTCCCAGGCAAACACCCATTTGTGCTGGACTATTTCATTATCTTAAAATTCCACAACATCTCAGGCACTGGTGTGAGGCCGAGAAATTTAAATACATTCTGTAATTCCATTATTGAAATAAATCCTCTCCTGAGGTTGGCTAACTTCCTTGGGTCGGCAGGTTTTTAATTCTTCAGTATTCCGTTGCTTTAAAAACAGTTGCTTCCAAGGGCTGTCATTTTAAGAGGATATATATCTGGAATTTCATTAAGTACATTTCACTTATGAAATCTTTAGTGACATGCTGTAGGGGAAAATAAATGGAGATTTAGCAAAGGATTTGGGAGTGCTGTGAGTTTTCTCTTATCAAATCTTTCTGACTGTCCAGGATGTCTTAGAGCTTCCTAGTTGTAGAAGAATGGGTCACAACACAGAGAACAGCCAGTTAAATTCAGAGAATGGTTGAAAGGTTTCACAAAGTTTTTTTTGAGCTTTTTCATATTGCTCAGCATAGTGCAATAACAGGTTTTAATTGCTAAGAAACAAAAAAAGGAGAAATAATATTCTTTTTTTTCCTGAATTTACAGGTATAGAGTGACTCCATCTTTTCTTTGCCCCAATATTCCTTGTTTCTCACTGCATTTCTCTCCTCCATTCCACAGGAAATGTTGTAAACAAAATTTCAGCAAGAAGCCTCTTTTTCATGGTGAGGCTGATTAATTACAGTGTTCAGTGTAGTCTTTTCTGTGCTCTGAGTTGCTGTAAACAGGCATTTCTCTAGAATTCCAGATTCTCACTGGGTGAAGGTGGCAGGGAGTTGGGCTAGGTGACCTTTACAGGTCCCTTCCAACACAAACCATTCTGTAATTCTGAGATTTTGAGGATTCCATCCTTTCCTGTAGAAACCCTGGCACAAACCTCCTCTGAGTGCAAGTTCTCACTCCTCTGGCAGACACTGCCATTACATTTTAAGCATCAGTAAGGACATAAAGAAACATCCATTGTGGTACCAGTGCAGGAGATCATGTCTTTAACCACAGAATAAACCCCACTTTTAGAATAAAACACCTGCTTCAGTGGCTTTCTCCTACAAGACTGCTCTGTCCAGTCAGGAACCCTTTTTTATAGCCAGACCAGAGGGTCTTCCAGTGCCTGATGATGGAGTTCCAATCTACTCATTAAAAAAACCCGAAAACCCCCTGTGGGCTAATTCTGAGACTAATCTGGAAATAACAGATTTCAATTGCAGTGCAGAGGAAGCCTGAGCAGGAGTCAGTGTGCAGATGGGCTGAGCTGTGCTGCACAGGAAACTTGTTAAAAATCTCAATACCAGGATTACAGCATATGTAAAAAATCAGTTTCAGTGCTCTCATAAGTCTTCCTTTCCCAAATACTCATCCTGAGATCCCAGAGGCACACAAGCAACTTTCATATGCCTTAAAATCTGAAAAAAATTAAATTAAAAACTCATTATGGGGAATGGGCAGTTAATAAGAAAATCCTAAACCAGACTTATCAACTTAAGGCCCTTCTTTATGAAACTTTATTACAGGTGCCTGAATTGAAACATCCCCTTCTAGACACGTTTCACAAGGGATATAGAGCCAGACCTGTGGAGTACGTTTTGCTCTCTTAGGAACTGAGCTCTCTCACTCAATTTTTGCTGCTCTGGTTTACATTCAAATCAGGAAAATCATGTTTTCAGAGTGTTGTTCAAAGCAGCGTGGTTATTTGCTGCTTTGCAGTTTGCAGGAGAAGGAAATGTGAGGCCTGACGTGCCAACAAATGAATTGATTGCATCCTCTTTTAGGGAGCTGGTTATTTTAGAGAGTAAAAGTACTGTCTAAAAAGTAAAAAAAGTGAAAATTCAAAGTGGAAAGCCCCCCGTGCCATGGTGGGGGGTGCAGGGGGCACTGCTTTGGCAATCCGAGGTCAGGGTACCCAAACCCATGGTGCTTTGGTTTGAGGTGGTGGAATTTCCCAGCTGGGAAGCAGAACAAGCTTTTTTTGTCCTGCCCGGGCTGTAGAAAGCTGTGTGGGCTCCCCAGTGGAACTCAGAGGCTGGGAAGAGCCGTGCTGGGATCCAGCTGATCCCAGTTCCCCGGCAGCCTTGGCATGGCAGCAGCTCCGTGAGGATCACAGGGCTCTGTGACAATGCACTGGGGAGATCGATAGGCTAATCCAGGCTGACCTAATGGATTTATCAAGTAACACATGAATTAATGATGTGCTCAGGATTCTGCCCCAGCCCAGGGCACGGCTCCAGCCCGTTCTGCAGCTGCCTCAGGAGACAGGCAAGTCACTTCAGCCTTTGGTTCTGCAGCTGAAGGGAAGCATAGGGCTGTCAAGCACTGTAAAGCCATGCTGTATCTGTGCAAAAAATGTTCAGTTATATAAATGTATATGGTTTTTTTTTTAAGAATGAGGCTTCGTAGGCAGCACCAGCTGTTTAAAAATCCATGTCTCTGTTTTAAAGAGAGTGTTACTAATTACACCTGACAATTAAATAGTCTGCAGAAAAGTATTAGCCACCTTTTCTTGCTGTTCATTCCATGGGCAAGAAACAAAGGTATGTTAGACAAGAGAGCAAATGAAATGTTCAAAGGATCCTTGTCTAAAACTGAAAAATAAAGGGCTGTGCTATCAGATCAGAATTTTAATGTATATTGTTTCCACTGGCTCCTGACATAAAATCTTTCATTGTTGGGTATAATCATTGTTAAAGGTCACCGTGCAAAGGCTACATCATTTAGACGAGATGAGATCCCATTTTGGATAAATTCACAATTTTAGTTCCTAACAAGGAGATAGTATCAGGATTTGAATGTACAAGAGTGTCGGTTTACGGATTAAAGGCTTTTGTGTTCTGGAAACCACACTATGCCAGATTTCGTGAGTTTCAGTGTAGAAGTGCGAGTCCCCAAAGTCAAGTAGGTTGATTAAAATGGTTCTTTATAGCCTTTGAAATAGAGATAAAGTACAGCTTTCCTACACGGGGTTAATGTAGAATTTATTTTTTTTTCCCTTGACAAGGCTATATGCCTTCCAAGGACATAATTTTAATCTCTTTTTAAACCTTTCATACGAATATTGTAAAAAGCTCCTTTGTGTTGTAATGCATTTTTATAAAATATCTAAACTTCTATGCAAACTTCAAACCTCATTTCTTAAGATATATTTATTTGGAAATGGTTATCTTGCAGCAGAATGGTGTCTTGTGTCATCATTTCTGCAGCATCTTTTCATACTATCAAAAGAATGTAACATCTGATAATGAAAAAAAAAAATTAGTGCTTTTTGTCAGATATGCAAACTACTTCTTTTTTTTTTTTCTTTTTTTTTTAATATCCTTTCACTATTATGTGCTCTGAACTCCTGGCAAGTACTCAAAGAGTCTTTGAACCAAGGTGAAACCTACACATTCCTTCCTCACACCGGAGTCGGAAGTGAGAGAGTTTTCTTTTGCTGCTTCTGAAAGAGAGGGTATTGCTTTATTCTCCTCTGCTCCAGCTTTGTCCTCATATTCAAAGAGTAAAATTTGTATAT
Source organism: Poecile atricapillus (assembly GCF_030490865.1). NCBI lineage: Eukaryota > Metazoa > Chordata > Aves > Passeriformes > Paridae > Poecile > Poecile atricapillus. The sequence continues at coordinate 4,753,492 of NC_081263.1, forward strand.
TGATCCAGAGTTAGTCATTGCTCGGGATTCTGAAAGATGACACCAGTAAAGACAAAGTGCAAAGGCAGTGGCTGTCACCTGTGGCAGGAACACGACACAGGCTGTCTGTGTTCCAGCCTCACATCAGCTTCAGAAGTGCCAGGCTTTAAGGCTTGCTGTTGTTTTTCAAACTCTCCCAAAGGAAAAGAAACCAGCACAAGGAGACCACGCTGAAGATCACTCCAGCTTCCTGCACAAACTCCTGTGGGCAGGTGGGTGCCTTGTCCCCAGCACACCATGCCTCCTTTGCAGCCAGGTGAGGTGATTTAGCGGCACAAACTGCTGAGGACAAAGGCAAAACTTCCAAAGCATCTTCTCAAAGCTGGTGATCTCATTCTCATGTCCTTCCTTGTCTGGGCTGGGCAAGGCTGATTCCTGCCTGACCACCACGAGGGCAGTTCCTTTGTGACAGCTGGGTATGAGTGCATCCATGGATGGACTGTGGAGTAGATCCACGTGGATGTGAAGCTGAAGAAGGGATTTTTTTGGCCATGAGCCTGGAAAAACAACAGCCCAGAGGTTTATGGAGGGGCTGCTGGCTGGTGTAATGCAGAGCAGCCTTAAAAAGGAGTGAGGACATCAGTGCTCATGACTCGAGACCTCACCAGAGTGAGGAGTTTAATAAAACCAGAAATGAGCATCTCAAAGCCTGACCTGCAGAATAAGGCTGGCTTTAGAGGGGTTTTGTGGGGATTTGAGCCAGCTCGTGGTCTCCTTTGCACACAGTGGAGGGAGACCCTGGCAGTCCCTGTGTGACTGTCACAGCAGCTGGGATAACTCACAGCCCCAGCACCCCATCCCTACAGCAAATGATATTGGAAATTAAAGGTCACAGAATTGATAGTAAGGCTTAAGAAAACAGCAATTAGTCTGCTGGAAGAAAAGCTAAATTACCAGTAGTAGAAGTAGGAGGGGTGGGGGGGAAGAGCATTATTGATCTAAATATCAAGTTGGCAGATATGCAGAGTACAGTCTAGAGGTTTTTTACACCTCTGGGCTTATTCAACCCCCACAATAAAAAATGCAGGCCTATAAAGATAGAATAAGAAGCAATCAATTAGGATGGCATTTGCTTGTTTCCATGCTGCAGTTGGGCAGGCACATCACAATTAATGATTTATTAGGAGATTTTCATCTTTTTTTCCCCTCCCCCCCCCATTTTACACAGATTGCTGCAACCAGACCTCAGTTGTTTATTAATTTTCCTGCTTTTCAAGCATCTTTGTTAGCAGAAAAGGTAAACCCTTGCCTGGGATGCCAGCATGGGGTTGGGTGGACACCCTGAAGGGTGAGGAGCTGTGGGTTTTATTCAGGCAGTGGAGCCCCCTGAGTGCTGGCTGCACATCACCTCTTCTCCAGAGCCTCAAGGGGCAGGCTGGCAGCAGGAGCTGGGGAGGGATGGGACTCCCCACCACCACATGCACTCACTCTCATTTCAGTTTCTCCCAGCCTGGGGGACCTAGAGAGAAGATTCAGCACTTTGCAGCAGTCATAGCTGTCAGGGGAGGGGCTCAGAGTCTAATCAGAGGACTGAGATGCCCTTATTCTTCTGTTAATCCATAGTTATAGTCATGAAACACTATTTGTCCAGGCAATTCAGCCTTCACAAACCAGTGCTGCCTGGAACAAATGTTGTGTCATCATTAGTGAATCTTGGAGACAACAGAAAGATCTTTCCTGCAGACATTCATGTGAGCAAATCTTTGCCTTCACAGCTTTTTAGCAAAACCAGCCAGGGGAAAAAAAAAATAAGAACATTGGGAAAAAAATAATTCCCTTTAGAAGGAAGCCTGAATAATTATCTTTGTGTTCATCTGTTTCAATCCCACACCTCCCTTGGAGTGGCTGCAGCAGCTAATTGGTTTTACTCGGCTGTGCATGGCTTCAGTGCCCTGACTCCAGATTTATTGTACAAAGTCAAGTCATGGTGTGAATTCATCATTTGTCCACCCAATCAATCCCCTTCTCCTCCAGAATGATATTTGTCTGCGTGTTTATGTGCTGTCAGATCCAAATGACACAAAAGACAAATTCTGGGATTAGTTGATTTTAGTACCAACCCAAAAATCAGAATGAATTATTTCCTTTTCATCAGGACGTGACTTCAGAGGGGCCAGCTCCAGAGGAGTGGAAGAAGGAATTTTGCCAGCACAGGCCTTTATGGGAGGGGAAGAAAAAAATACCCACAGAATTTAAAGATTTAAGAATATACCAATTTCAGAACGAATACTTAGCTGAGAAGGGAAGTGTGTAACAATCAGCCATATAAATCCTTGTGGCTGATCCTTAAAAAAAATCCTGGAAATTAAAAACTTCAAGTGCAACAATTGAAAGTGAAGCTAAATGAAATGCAGGGGAATATGAGTAAATGCTACAGGTATAGGTCAAGTGCTGCTTTATCAATCTTGTGTTTACTCCAGCAGCTCCTCTGTTGCCCATTGTTTTACCTTGTTTGAATAGATATGCTTCTCTTTATTTGAAAATCAATTGTAATCTTATGAAAGAGAACTTAGAGCAGAGGGAATGCTGGAAAGCAGCATAGTGAAAGATGTTCATTATCCTGAATTACTCCAGGGTAGGGAGGGAATGACATTAAAGAAGTGTGGGTAGCATTGAGCTGCCATCCTTCCTTTAGCAGGTGTAATTTAATGTCATTACTTAATTTTACTAAAGGTAAAGACAATTGTGGACAATACACATTACAGCATTTACCTATAATAATGACAGTGGAGGAGTGTGAGAGGGAGGGAAGGCAGACTCCAGTTTGAATTCCCAGTAGCTGCTGATCTGTAGCTGATGAAAATTACTCTTTTCTTCATGGCACGTCTCTCCAAGATTTGCTTTTTACCCTGAATAGCTTTGGATGGCTCCTTTGATTCCAGTGAAGGTGCTCTGTTCTCATCAGAATAATACTTTGCTTTATAAGCACAGTAAGCAATACCCATTCTCAGTGCTGCTTAGGACTGATAATTTCCTAACTGTACCTAACAAAGGTCAACAACAAGTGGATGAACTCCTGGATTGCCCAGGATGTGCTGAGCATTGTGGCTGTCACCCCAGTGGAAAAGCTTTATAGGTTGCTGTGATCTTCCTCCAGGCTTTATACTGGCATGTGCTTGTGTATTATAATTTTTAGTATAACTTCATGTTTTAAAATGTTTTAAACTCTGTCACTGTGGGCTGAGAACAGATGTTGTGATGGCTGCTAGAGGAGCTGCTGTAAAATTTCTTGTGTGGGACTCTTCCATGTAACCCAAAGTCATTGGCAGCACCTGGGTTGTGACCCACTGAAGGTGTTCAGGGATCAGACAGGACTGGCCCTCTTCAATGGGTTAAATACAGTTGTTAAATACAGTTTGATGGCTTAATTCCATTTGGTTCTGCAGGGCATAAGCCTGGGAGTGATGGACAAAATCTGTGGTCCTGGGTTGATGATCTGAGATGGTTTCACAGAGTGTTTAACTCCTTTGGAATTACAATATGATCCCTTGTTGTCAGCAGTGCAGCCTAAAAGAGGCTGGGGGCTCGTCAGCTTGTCACTGCTGCCGTGCCATACAACATTAATTTAATGTAATGGGCAATAACTAGTGTGGATTTAGGATGAGATGATCCTGTTTAACTAATCTGCCTCAGTTCAGACAAGGTTGATAGTAGAGTGTACGTATGACATAAACTAATGGATTTTTCAAGAGGCTTTTGATAAATTTCCATATATTTCCCTTGCTTAAGCTGTGTGCTGCAGAGACTCCAAATTGGGCAAGAAAATGGGTAAAGAACAAGTGAAATCAGGGGAAATAAAGAGAAAAGAAGAGATGTAGCATGTAGTGGAATAAGAATTATCCTGCAGCTTCCCACTGTTCTTCCCCACCACTCGGCATGGCTGGAAAGAGATGCCATCTGCATTCACTAATGAAAACTTGTTTAGGACAGGTGCATAGCAGAAAAGAGGGCAAGATGCCATTCAGGATACCACTAAAGGGCAAATTTAAATTTACATTAGCATAAGGCAGATTGAATATTTTTGCTGTCAATGGTGAAATAATATATACTAAATACAGGCATCCGTGACCGAGAGATGCCAAAGGATGGGGATGGGTTAGGAGGGGAAATGGACTCTTGTGCTAACAAAGGAATGATTTATTATCATTTACACAACCTGGCATTTGTGCACACCAAAGGCCAGATTTTAGAAGTGTTCTGCTCCTGCAGTTTGGGGCCAGAATTTCAGCTGCAGACTCCGAGCCAGCCGCTCCTGGCATTTCCCCAGTGTTTAATTTGCCATATGTCAATCAGAGTGTTGATTTGCAAGTGCTGCTAATAGGCAGTGCTGAGACATGAGGACAGTTGAAAATTTGGGAATGTGTCTTACTGGCAGCTTTTGAGCCCCAAACACTGGAAGTATTTACAGGCCAGGATCCCTGATCAGCCATGTGATAAATCAGGGACTGGAAAGCAGAAAAGAATGCAGCTAATGTGTCAGGATGTGCCTGAACGGGACATGCTCCATGAAAATCAGTGCTAAATGAGAGAATTAAGCACAGGAAAGGCTGTGGCAAAATCACAAGAAACACTTCAAATAATGAGACAAAATCAAATCAATGGCAAGAAAGAAATAAAATGAAGTAAAATCACTGAAGAAGCAATAAAATGCCGTCACTGAAATCTGAGTGAGGCAAAATACCTTGGGATGAAAGGAGATAGTCATCCTAAAAAGTTTAGACATTTCAGTGTGCCATTTTTTGCTGCTGTTGACGATTAACCCTCTGGTTGCTGTAACTGAGCAAGAATATCAGGAATGTTTTCTGTTGGATGCCTTGGAGCATTTGCTGAATCTTGTGCAGTGGCTGTGCGATCGTGGGTTTGTTTGCCTTTGGGCTGAGAGGTGAAGTCAGACTTTGGGAAAATACTCAAAGGAAAAAAAACAGGAAAAGCAGAATTGAGAAAGAGATGTGTTGCTCATTACAAATAACTCCATGGTCCTCGTTGTGGGACCGGCTTCCCAGTGGTCATGGTGATGGAGGGGAGAGGAGAGGGTGGTGTGAGGATGGACAGAAAGCTCCCACCATGACCAGCCCTGTCTTTCCTTTGCAGTACTCAGGAGAAGTGCCTGAGAACAGAGTGGAGGTTGTGGTGGCAAACCTGACGGTGATGGACCGGGACCAGCCCCACTCTCCCAACTGGAATGCCATCTACCGCATCATCAGCGGGGACCCCTCGGGCCACTTCACCATCCGGACAGACCCCGTCACCAACGAGGGCATGGTCACCGTGGTAAAGGTAAGGGGGAAGCCAAAGCACACCATGTTTGTCACCCTTACAGCTGCAGGGATTGCCAGGAGCCCGCTGTTGTTTCGTGCCTTCTCTGCCTGGAAGTACGAGTGCTTGGATCTTGTTTCCCATCTCTGTGTGTAGGAGTCCTGAATACTCTCACCTCCAGCGTGTGGTGCTGGTTCTGGGTGTCCCAGCTCAGCCCAGCCCACCATGAGCTCTCAAAAAAGCCTCACATGCTGAAGGGATTCCCAGCACCAGAACATGACCTCCACCTTCTGCTTCTCCTTGGCTCCTTGAGCTCTGTAAGAGGGAACCAGCCTGGGCTGGGCCAGAAAAGCCCCTGCTGGCTGTGAATCAAGGGCAGTGTTTCACTGCCTAGGTCAGTCAAGTGATCCTCTGTGAAAGCAGGCAGTGTAGGAGAGATCTCAGGAGCAGTGAATTTTCTGGTAACAGAAGGGAAGGAAATTTTCCCTTTGGCTGAGTTTTTTTGGCAGCAAAACTGTTGGAGAAATTTTCCTTTTCCTGGTATTAAGTGATAAACACACAGTGTGGGACAGATCCTCAATTCAGTACAGCTCTATTCAAAGCCACCCTGCAGGCTGGATCAGCAGAGGATCTCCTTTAAAGACTCCCAAGAAATCAGACCAGAAATATCCACCATCAGTTCTTCCCTCCATGGGCTGGTAGAGCTGGAAGCCTCAAGATACCTGCAGCAAGTGCCAAATCATGTTTCCTTCCTTGCCTCCAAAGAACATAACTCTATCTTTGTTGCAGCATCCAGCACCTTCTGATAAGTCTGGCCTTCCCTTACAAAAAGTTTTAATCAACAAATAGGTAGAAATACAAAGTTTAAAGAGCAGCATGATTGAAGAACAGCTCTGTGTTGAGCCCTGTTTCCTTGTTTTTAGCTAAACAAGTTGCAGTCATTCCTAATATGCACAGTTTGTGTCTTAGGAAAAATGACATCAGTGAAATGCCAGCGAGGCCATGCTGGCAGGAACGTGTGAGCCTGTCCTGTTCCCTGACCCTTGGGCTATGTGAGCTGCTGCTCTGCTGAAACTTCAAGGGACACATCATCCTACCTGCCAGATGGTATTTCAGCAGGGTCCTCTTATTTATCCCTTTTTATTGCTCTGTGGTGATGGTTGACAACCTTACCTGGTGCAACATCATGAAAGCTCTTCAAGCTTAGACACCTGCATATGGTTGTATATGTGTGTGTAAGTATACACATATCCAAATCTGTACATCTTCTGCTTAAACAGAAAACATTCAACAAAGAAAAGTGCAAAAAATTAACTTCCACTGACATCAGCCACCAGCCTGAAATCGAAATGCCAACATTTTCACTGCAAGTAGGGGAGGACCCCTTATTCTTAATCTTGCAAAGTGTCAGGACTGTAGTTTAAAGGCACATCAAAGTGAACAACAGGGGATTTGCATGATCAACACTGCTGCATAAGGACTTGTGCATAATGAACCATCCCTTATTCACAACTTGCAGGCAAAAAGCAGGGCAGATTTGTCAAGACACCATTGATGCTGGTGTTGATTTTCCACTGCTGTGTAACCCACAGTGATCACAAAGCAGAGAACCACATGAAAATCCCATCTCATCAAGCTGAGCTGAGAGCTTGAAATTGCATTGGATGTCCTCACTACATCACCTCACCTGATCCTCCTGGGCACCAGGGTTCCCTACCCCTGGCTGGCTGGGAGGCTTGTTGGTGTATTTTCAACAAGGAGGATGAGTGAAATTGCTTGTGATTAAATTTTCATGGTGAAGAAGGGAAGACTCTTAGGATTCCACCTTCTTCTTTGAAATATTTTGTTCTCTGTTAATAAGTAAATATGCTTAAAGATTTGGGGGATGTATTCTCATCTGACTGGGTGGCCAGTCAGAGCTTGTTCTTTGCTGTGTTGGAACAGTCTCTTGCTGGTTTGATCACTGATGTGGCTTGAAAACACAGGTAAAAAATTAAGTCAAGTAATGAACCATTTATTTACAGATCCTACATGGCTGGATTTTCGTGTGGCTCTTCAAAGCCACTCATACATAACTCCTGCTGCAAGCAAAGGAGTCACAGCAACAGCACAGGGAGGGGGGCTCTGTGCAGAATCTCACCACTTCCCCAGCATTTTAGGGGCCTGAAATGGAGGGCCAGAAATCCTTCCAAGCCAGATTTCCCTTTGGAGCTCAGATTATGCTCATGGGAGCAATTTTGCAGCTGCCCTCAGCAAAACCTCATCTGTAGCTCCAGTGTGATCACCAAAAGTTTAACATTTCCCTTTTCTGTTCTTGCCTTTCCAAACCATTTCCATAACTGTGCAAGACCCTAATCTTCAAAGAAACCCTTGATCAAGGGGAGAGAGAAACTTCCCACTCAGATGAGACGCCGCAGAGTCTGAAGACAATCTCCCAGAGCAGCAGTGGCTGCCCTGTGGCAGCAAGCTAAGTAAAATGTTATTATAAACTCTGCATGGATCAGAGCTGTGAATTCATAATGGAGATGCTGCTGAAGTTTCAGTTATTATTTGCCTCAACTATAACACCAGGAAAATTTGTTCACTTTGGTTAAAAGCAGCCCAAGAAAAGGAGGACACGTGGCAAGCCCTCGGCATCGCTCCACTGCACCCAGGTTGGAGGTGCTCGTGAAGGAGGAGGATGTGCAGCATCTCCAGGGGGATCTTTCACAGCCAGATCACACACCAAACATCCAGCAAGGAGTATCTGCAAAAGTGCTGCCACTTTATTTCATGACAAGTGTTTCTTGGACATGAAAGTGAAAATAAGGCAAGAGTCCCACATGTCTTCATCCCAAATGTAACAGCTCTCTGGCTTTTTCTGGATTCTGCCATCATAGAATCAAAGAATCACTTTGGTTGGAAAATACTTTTAGGATCATCAAGTCCTAAAGTTAACATAGCAATGCCAATTCCACTGTATCCCTAAAGCCATGTCAAATGACCAATATACAGCATTTTCAGTGAGATGCATGGAGGTGGGAAGGGTGAGTGTGGTGTGAGGAGCAGAGTGCTTTGTGCACCATTATCCTCAGAGGGAGGCAGTTTTAGGGAGCAGAGTTATGAACAGTTCTGGTATAAATTGCTTATTAAGGTGTGAAAGTTCTGCCTTAGGGCTGGACAGTGTCTGGCTGCAAGGGGCTGCTGTCCCATGGGGTTCAATAGCCCAGACTGCCAGGACAGCACAGATTCTAAAAGGATTTTACCTTTTTTTTTCCATTTTTTTACAAAACTGTGTGAAGTAGAACTTGGTGGACACAGGAGAGATGAGCAGATCACCTCTGTCTTGCAGGCTGAGGTGTGGTGGACACTGTTTGGTGACATTGATGCCTCCTAGACAGCCTTTGGTGTGGCTGATCCTGGTCCAGCTGCATTCCTTGCACAGATTTTCTGCAGCCCTGGTTTTGTTGCTACCAGAAGAGGAAGAAGCTGAGAGAACAGCCCTACATTTTGTGGGGAGAAAAAACCCCACAACCCCTTTGCATCAGGCCACATCCCAGCAGGGTTGTGCGTGGTCAGTGTGTCCTGAGCATCAGGAGCAGCAGTTCCCCACATCATTCCCCATGGAGCTGCTCAGCTCAGCCCCCAGCTGCTCTGAGCCCCTTTGGGGGGAGGGAGGTGCAGAGTGCCTGTGGACAGCCTAGCAAACAGAGCAGCATGAAAAAAAGAAAATTGGGGGAATATAAATTACAGGGGGTGTGAAAAGAACTTGAGGAAATGCATTAGTCAAATTGTTTCAAGGCCTTGAATAGTGTTTAAATGGGAACTTTTACCATGCATCGGTTTTGAATGCAGCACAAGTCCATGAGTCAGCATGGGTGGGTGTACTGGGAATCTTTATGCTTCCTTTTATTTATTAAATGTTGGCCCTGCCTGTCAGGAAGCCATTTAGCATCGGGAACATTTGCACTTCAATCGAGTAGAGATTTCGCTGTTTTACCTTCTGCCCCTGAAATTTGTTTCTCTCGTGTAGCCTCCTATGATTTGATTTCCCTCCTGACAATACTGGGTTTTAAACAGGACATGGCAGGCAGCTCTTGCTGCTGTAAATCCCTGCCCAAGTCGGTGTAGCTGTGGCGTTTTACACCCTGAGTGAGCGCCTTGCAGACTCAGCGCTGGAGAAGGTATCAGGGAGGATGGATATGCTTCTAAATTTATAAATCATGGCAAAGCAGTTTTTAACAAGCAGAGGTGTGATCTTGCATAACTCAAGCCTCCCTGGCAGATGATTAGCGACTTCCCTCATAATAATTAGTGGGATGGTTTAGAAATTATTATTATACTGGGCTCAGTCAGTTGTGCCAGCAAAGGCTTTTCACTCCTTCTGGCTCCTGGGACAGACACATTGTCTTCATCTGTGTGTGTTGAGAAGAGATCTGTGGCCTCCCAGCAGCAAAACCCAGCTGTAAGAGCTGTAGGCAACCTCCAGAGACCACGAGGTGCCTCGCCAGGAGGATGAGAGGTCCCACTGGAAGCACCACCTGCTTAACCTGACCAGGGATCGTTCCTGGCAGCTCCACCTTTGCTTATAAATTCATTTAAGAGGGAAAATAAAGAGCCCTTCAGGTTCATGGGCCCACAGAGACTGTCCTGGTTCCACAGTCAGCAGTTTCAGTGCTAATAGCGCTGCTCAGTTCCAGTCCCATCCCTCTGAACAGGCTCCACCTGTTGCATTAGAGCAGCCCTGGGTGGGTTTGCTCATTTGATGCTCAGCTCTCACAGGCAGGTTGTCTTTTGGAAACCACTTAGCTCTGGAACAAAACACAGGGCAAATTCTCCCCGCTGTTTGCAGTTTTTTCCTTTGTGGAATTTTTTTAACTGTTTGACCCTCCAAAAACTGGAAGGCCAAATCCTCCACTGGATTGAAGTTGCTCTGGATTTACACCTTCAAAAGAACTCAGCTCAGGAGGAAACAAGATGAGGCAATGACTTTGATATCATCTGCCTTCTAATCTTGCAGCTTCCAGCCAGAAGGTAGAATTTATTCTCTGCTTGGCTCTATACTTGCTTGTTTGTTTGTTTTAGGCAGTTGATTACGAGATGAACAGAGCTTTCATGCTGACAGTGATGGTATCAAACCAAGCTCCGCTGGCCAGTGGCATCCAGATGTCCTTCCAGTCGACAGCAGGGGTCACAATTTCAGTCACAGATGTCAACGAAGCACCGTATTTCCCAACAAACCACAAGTTAATCAGGCTGGAGGAAGGGGTGCCAACGGGGACGGTGCTGACGACGTTTTCGGCGGTGGATCCGGATCGCTTCATGCAGCAGGCAGTAAGGTGGGACACCAGGCAGCCCTGGGGCTCCCCTCAGCTGGGGGGGTTCAGCTGCACGAGTCTGGGGAGCCAGGCAGCTGAAAGCTGATTCCAAACTGACTGCTGGGACATGAGTGAAACCTTGGCAGGGAGTGGCACCTGCAGTCGAGAGCTTGCACTGTGTCCTGCAAGCCCCTAACTCACCATGCCCCTGCTCCAGGTAAGCCAGGCTCGGAGCAGCTGGCTCGAGAGCTGGATCCTGTGTTGTGGCTTGCACTGGGGCACATCACACCTTCAAATGAAGCAGAATTCTGTGCTCTTATGGAGGTCAGGGCTGCTTTGTACCCAGTCCTTGGCTCTGCCTCACCCAGGCTGCTCTGACCTGTGTGGTTCATGCACTTCGTAAACACAGAGGTTTAGAGAAAGGCAGCTTTGTTATTTCTGTTTTATGGGGGAGACTGAGGCACAGAAAGGGCTAGGCCTGGGCTTTCAAAAGGAATGGCTGGGGTTTTTAATCATGCCTTGTGTTGCTTCCAGAGGATTTAGGTTCAACCTTGCTTAAAAGCACAGTGCAAGAGGAGCTGAGGGCTAGTTCAGAGCAAGGCTGGTGGGGTTACAGACAGCTGCTGGGCAGGCTTTTAAAGTGTCAAATTGTTCAGTGCTGCCTGAGCAGTCAAACACCCATTCACAGGCCACTGGCACTTGGTCTGTATCTCACCAGTGCTCCCCTTGCCTGCTCCCAGTAGGTGCAATTTATTCCAACCTTCCCTTTCTCTTCAGAGCACCTGCCAAACAGAACCTCCTCCTTAGCTGCTTTCCCTGTGAATGGGATTCAGCTGGCAAAATTTTAACCTTGTAAAAGTCAGATTTCTATCCAAGCAGCTTAAGATGACTTTTAAATCATGCTGTGACCAGGAGGGTGTCACTCTCTGTGTTTTGTCCCACCTGGGCAGACCAGGGACTGAATCCAAGGTCCAGGACCCCGGCTCACACACCTTCCCACCAGGAAATAATTGGCAGAAAAGTGTAGGTGAAAATGAGTCCTTGCGACACTTTCACAACTATTTCAGCTCCGTCTGTGCAGACAGGAAATGCATTTCCTACTCTTGGATCCAAGAACATCCACTTTCACATCCACAAAAACTGTTTCCTTTTTTGCTCCCAGTCTGTAAGGGCTGTGGTATTTTTGGCAAAACCTGAGTATACGACGTGACCACGGCTGAGGCCACTTAAACTTGCATCAGTTGTGACATTTTGTGTCAGCAAGAGTTTGAAATATTTCACCTGGCACAGAGCTGTCGGGTCTAGAAAATGATAGTTTATTCACTGCCTCATCTTGTTGTCTTTAGACAGACATTGTGACTTTGGAGGAAAGAGACCATCCTAACTAACAAGCCCATTTTTCTTACGTCCTTTTTGAAATATTGCCCTTTGAAGGGTCTTTATTTCCCTGATGTCTGTACCAAGGCTGGTTTTCAGAGAGAACAACTCATTTATGATTGAGTACTCCCTCTAACCTGGAGGGGGGTGATCTGAAATCCAAACCAGCACCTGCTGTTCCTGTCATTGCACAGGGCATGTGTAGGGTCTTGCTGTGAGTATGAACAGCCAGTTACTTGGGTTGTTTCTTTCTAGGGCTTCCAGGACACGCATTTTGTGCATCCACCAGCACTTCATTTCCAAACCCCAGTACAATCTGTCTCCCTTTGCATCAGGACGGCCAATGCCCAAGCTTTGCAAGAAGCAGTAGGGTGGTTTTGGGGTCCTGTGAGATGTAAAAAAATTTAATTTTTTACTTTACAGTTGGCATTGGTTAGGAAAAAAAATAGCCAAAAGGCTAAGCCTACAGATCCATGATAAGCACTTTGCAGAGCTGGTCCAGCTGCTAGAGCCTTGCACATGAATTTCAGTCTCTGAATAGTCTTTGATAAAATAGAGTTTTTACAAATAGAAGATGAGGAAGCAGGAGCATCTCCAGTAACGCACAGCTTGGCACGGCCAGTGTCACACCTCATGTTATCCTCATTAGCCACAGACACATTCACAAAGCCAGCTTTGAAACTGGATTCCTGGTCATTTAGCAGAGAAAGGGCAGGAGCCTCACAGCAGTGATATTGAAATGAAAACATCCCAAAGAGTCTAGCTCCATGAAATGTAATTCTTTCCTTTGGCAGGGGTTTGTGCAGCTGTGTGTTGCTTTCCTCTTCACATGGATTGATGCAGCTCAAGTTTCCTTTTGAGTTTCTGCTTCAAACAGCCCAAATCTGGAAAGGAATATTCACCAGAAGCCAGTAATGCTCTCACCTGCATGTCCAATGACAAATTATATAAAAATATCACCAGATCTGAGTTACCCATGAAATAAGCTCAGCTTCTGTTTGCTTATTTCAGTACTTTATAGTCTGGCCATTTATTAGCTTCCAGTTGGATAGTTATGGTCCACCTCAGTTCAAACTGAGGCAGAAAAGCAAGAAAACAAGCAAGTAAGAAGGATGAACTGAACACACTGATCTGGAGAAGACAGGGAAAGTTTGCCCAAAAAAACCCCATATTCTCAGCTGGTTGCATGGGGCATGAATAGACAACAACTGGGAGTTAACTGAGTAGCTGGGAGGTGACTCTGACGTGGTATTCCCAAACTGTTATTAGTGAAAATAACAGAAACGGGCAGAAAACAGGAATATCTTTGACTTTAAAAACCTGTTTTCAGAAGGGCAAGGTCAGGAGCAGGAGGGAGCAGGAATCCATCCTCTAATTCAGGCATACAAATGCAATGGTCATTGCAGAGCCCATTTCTCCTCAGCTGCAGAGACCTCAGGAAATGTCCTCTCCTAGCAGCAGGAAACTGGCATGTAAGTGGCACTTAGTGGAAAGAAGAACCTTTAAAACTAAAGTAATTGAAAAATTGAATAATTGTAAAGGTCAAAAACAGGATACTCAATTAGCATTGTGTTTGTCAACAAAACCAGTTATCCAAAGGTCCTTTGAATCACGGGTCAGGAGTCCAGAAAAAAACGTATTTCAAGCAATATTAAGGATGTGTCAGTGAAAAGACTGCCATGTATTTATTTCCTTTCTCTGTAGATACTCTAAGCTGTCAGATCCTGCAAACTGGCTGAACATTAATGCCACAAATGGTCAGATCACTACTGCTGCTGTCCTTGATCGAGAGTCAGACTACATTAAGAATAATGTCTACGAGGCCACATTCTTGGCGGCTGACAACGGTGAGCCCAGGCTTCACATTGTTCATGCTTCAATAAGACTCTAATGTGATGCATTAAGAGAAATGATGCCCTGACAGAGTTGTCAGTATAAGTTATCTTTTTCCCAGGTTTTTATGGTCAAAAATGTGAAAGTGGGACGGGAAATTGCTGGAGTAAATTAAATGCGCGCAGTATATGGAGAGTGTTATTAAGGGAAAGGGAGGACAAATGGAAAATTGATTTGGGGAGTTCAGTGTAGCGGTGTAGCCTGAACCTAAAAAAGTGTCAAAGGGATGTGCTCTCCAGGGGCTGCCGAGCACACCAGTCCTGGTAATCCCCCCAAAGGCACTGATCGGAGCATTCAGGAGGCCTTCCATCAGGAAACCAGGAATAATTTTATGGGATGGCAGGAGGCTATTAAAAATCAGCCCACCTGTTGAACTGTTGTGGCTTTCATAAAAGGTGTGTCTGTGAGCTGGGCTCTTTCTGGCCACTGCCTTCCTGAAGTGTGCAGCCATCATCAGATGACGTGGGTGCTGCTGTGCTTGTTACCAAGGGCACTCAGGCCAGTCAGATCTCCTGGAGAAGTCCTGTTTGCTCTTCTCACTGAAGATCACTTTTGGTCCAGTCAGAGCTGAGAACTTCTGCTCAAGGGAAGGCAGCCCAGTGCTGCTACCCTGCTTTTCTCTTCCTAATCCTCAGTAGGAGGAATTGACAAATTTCGCTAACCACGCCCAAATGCAGCCATGCTGGTAAATTTCTCAGCTGCTCCATCTGGAAAAGGTTGAGGAGTTTCCCAGGACAAGGAGAAGGCCTTCCTTCCCCTCAGCCACCCTCACTTTGCTGCTGCAGGGTGCTGAGCACTCAAACCGCTTCAGCAGCACAGTTCAGCCCAGGCCTGGCTGTGAGCACCTAAATACATTGCTCAAACTCTGCAGGTGCTTTCAGGGCAGTGTTTGTGTGATCCCTCAGGATGGAGGTGCCATGGTCATTACCAGCAGATTTGGTGGTGTTTGCAGGGCTAATGAAAACTTCCTCCCTCTGGGGTTCCATGCATCACTTCAGTCATTGCATCCAAGGTCATAGGGGTGAGGAGAACTCAGGGAAGGGTTTCAGTGCTGAGGAGCTGTACCAAGAAGTGCATTCTGCCCCTTTTTTGTGCCGTGAATGGTAGGACTCACCCCACAGCTCTGTCCTAAGCTTCCCCTCCATGAATGCAGCCAGGACAGGGAAATTCAAAATATTCTCAGAGGGGTCTAGTGGTGTTCATCTGCAAAAGCCATAGGGCAAAACAGGTCAAATGAGGAGGCCAAGGCTGTTCACAGATACAGTGGTAGAGTTTGAACCTATCAACTTAATCCTCACCATCTGACCTTGCAAATTCCAAGCACTTGGTGCAACGTGATGTGGAGTTAACCCCTTTCCCTGGCTGTGGTGCTGATGCAGCAGTGCATCAGTGCCTCCACATCCATCATTCAGCAGCTCAGAAAGTGAAGGCCTAGATAAATCTCTTTATTCTGAAAAATTAATCTATCACTGGTATATTGCAGCCATTAAAATGCACATAAAGCAACACCTTATTTAAAATTCTGTCTAGAGTGCTTAGGATAACAGCTAAAGTTTCATCTAGGCTAATAGACTCTTGCCACATTGCTCCCAAGTTCCAGGTTCTCCAGCATCAAAGAAAAGCTTTGGGTCAAGGGTTTTGATGGGGATTTTTCTCTCTTTCTTGAAGAAGTATCAGCATCTTCTTTCCTTGAAGTTCTTTTTGCTCTTCTCAGTACGTGATATAGAAGAAGTTTAGCCAATGCTCCTTGGACATGCTCTCTTTGGCTCCCTGGGCTCCAGTGTGGAGATGCTGTCTTTAAGAAAAGTCTTGGCTGTAATGTAAGGAGGGCAAAAGGGGAATCCTAATCAACAGCACAGTTTTAACCTGGTTTCCTAGGAGAGGGTCCCTTGGATCACGCTGTGTCTACACAAAAGTGGAGCCTGGCAGTGTTTGAGCCCCTCAGCCAATTTCAGCCAATCTCCCAGGGAAGCTGAGAACTTAAATGTGTCTTATTCCAGCAGGTTTCATGAAACAAAGAGCTGAGCATGAAAATACCTTGGCTTATACCTTGCTGTGGGAATGCAGACGCTGGCCCTGTGCAAAAGGCAGTGATGGAGAATTCAACAGTTAAATGTAGATGTCTTCTTCCTTTTGTCATTAGTATTTCAATCTTAATTTCAGGGAGCAGACCAGCTTCTCTACTGGAGTCAGTGGTGCTATCGTATTCCTCATCTCTTGAGGATTAAGTCCAAGGATCCTTCATTGCACATCAGTACCTGCTCTGTGTCCTTGCTCTCTCCGTATAAGACAGCTGAAATAATGTGAAATGTTCCGTAGTTTGTAGGACTTGACCTTTTCATTTCTCCTAAAACTGCCCCAGAGCTGCACTCAGGAACACAAAGAAACAAAAATACCCGGACTCAGATCCCAACAATACTCAATGGCCCAACAAAAGTGCATTTGTACGTGCAGCAATTGCAGGTTATTTCAGCCACGTGCCAGTTACTGCCTCTCAGGACTGAGGGTTTATGTTCAGTCTGTCTCAGAGGTTACAGTGGGAGCCTTGCTTTTATCCCAGAAGATACTCTGGGTAATGTGAAAGCAGTAAAATCACTTTGCTTGGTCCCAAAAGTCAGTTTTCATGTTCAGCCCCAGTATCCTGGTGGGCTGTCTGCCTCTCCAGAAGCTTTCAAGGCTGATCAAAAGACATTGTTTTAGAGGGAGACCTACCCCATGCTTACAAGATGAAAGGATGAGAATCTATGGTTGAAGAGCTTATGTGGGAACAATGAAAAAAGGATTTCCAGGGCTCCTTCATAATTTTTGAGGCTCCCTTGAGAAATGGAGAAAGGAATGTAGGTAGGAAGGTCTGTGGAAGCAGAAGCCTGGTGGGGAAGGGGTTTGTGTAGCTTTGTATCCAGCACTGGGAGGAAGGGGCAGGACTGAAAATACAATCTTTAAAAAGAATGTCTGAAGCCATGCTGGCAGACGAGAGAGGCAGGCAGAGGGCAGGAGAACACAGAGCTGCCAGATAAATGTGTGGGGAGAGAAATGAAGAACACTGTGCCATTTCTGGGAAGGCTGTTCTCTCCTGCCAGGGCAGATACTACTTTGTGTGAGTAGTCATTAGTCTGACAAATGTGGCTCTCCATCAAAAAGGGGTGGAGGACCAGGCCTGCTGTGCTGTGATATCCCTGCTGGTTGGGACAGGCATGGAGAGGATGAGGAATTGTGTATTGGGACATAACACTGCTGCTGGGGGTCAGTGGCATCACCCAGTGTGTCTGCTGATGGCTCATGCTGTGGGCTTCAAGCAGGGACCTCTCACCATACAGCTGGGGCTGGATGTGGGATGTGCCCGAGAGTTGGGCTTCCCTTGAAGCAGAGTAATGGTCTGCAAAGCTGAAAACTGGCCAGCAAGTGCCACAGTAAATGCTGGACAGTGGGTTACACTATGTAGGTTTTTCTCCCCTCCAAGCCCTCTTCTTCCTCTTGTCAGCTCTCTTTCTAATGGTTTTTCTTCTACAAAACAGCCATTACCAAGATTTGCAGGAGCAGCTTGGCATTACCTGCTTGTAGTTTTAGTTTGACTAGGGGCATTGCTGCAGGCTACAGATCAGCAGAACTCAACCTCCTGTTCTGCAGGAGTGAAAAACTGCAACATTAGGAGGCTTGGGGAAGTTTTATACCGCTTAGAGCAAGGGACCATGAAAGTGCAGTATGTCCCTAATGAGGTCCAGGGAGGGAAGGTGAAAATCCTGGTTTATTGGAACTGGAAGGTGGAGAGGGGGCTGCTCCATGGTGTTGCCAATCCCTCTGCCTTCCCAGCTGGAGGTCACAGGTCCATGTCTCCCGTGCAGGAATTCCCCCTGCCAGCGGCACTGGCACTCTGCAGATCTACCTGATCGACATCAACGACAACGCTCCGGAGCTGCTGCCAAAGGAGGCGCAGATCTGCGAGAAGCCAAACCTGAATGTCATCAACATCACCGCCGCGGACGCTGACATCGATCCAAACGTGGGGCCCTTCGTCTTCGAGCTGCCAAGTGTGCCATCTGCAGTGAGGAAGAACTGGACCATCACACGGCTCAATGGTAAATGGGGCAGGCAATCCTGAGCACATTTGGGCTCTGGTTCACTAATGAGCCCCACGTGCGGCTTCCAACTTCAAAACTTTCCCACTTTTTTTTGTCTGGTTTTTATTTTTTAAAGCACATTACGGCTGACATTATAGACAAGATAGTTAATCAGAAATGATTTGTATCAGACCTGCAGCATAACTCTAAGAGCCTTGGCACTTGGCTTTTTTTAATGCAGTTCATAATTATGAACAGTTATCAGTAGTGAACAGAGTATAAATCATCCATAATGGCCAAGGGGAAAAAAGCTATTATCAGTCTTCCTTATGTTCCTCCAGTGTAATTGTCATAAGCCACAATCAGGATCAATGTTCATTTCTCTGACCATAATTGCATAAAGGCAGCCTTTTAATTTACCATGGAACCAGGAGGGCTAGGTAAGTGTGAAGATTACCAGTATGTGAAGGATTTTTATATTGCAGTGTGCAACCACAAATGGTCCTAATTGCTCTGGTTATTGGTAGTTTCAGCAGAGCATGGAAAATGTCATGGAATTATGGGCTGGTTTTGGCCACAATGCTGGTCCCTCTCACTGAGGTCTGGCAGAGGCTGCCAGACCAGGGGCAACAGCTTGTGCCCTCACAGCTCAGGGCTCAGTCATAATGGGTTTACCTGCCTGTGCCTGTCATCAGTGAGTTCCCAAAATCCTCAGGTGGAAGGGTGAGTGAGTACAGAGCCTGCACAAGTGGCCAGGGGCAGCCCAGCCTCAGGAACATTATCCATGTGTTCCTTTTTGTGTTTGATGCCATTTTGAACACATGCAACTGGATTTGCAAATGGCATCCAGGTAGTTCTGTGCAGCAGTGAGAACACACCATGTTCTAAATTACAATTTAAAACTTTGAAAAGCTGAAAACTGTTTTTTTTCAGCCAACTGGCTGGTTGTTGGCCAGACTGATGGGGCAGGGTTCTGAAGCTGTCCTGCCGAGGTGTGTTGTTGCTAACCTCTTCTGCAGGGCTCAGAAGGGGGCAGAGAAGCCTGCACAAGTGTGGCTGCAAGGCACTACCAGTGTCTGTCATCTGTGTGTCTGTCTGTCCTGGTCTCCAGGGGACTACGCCCAGCTCAGTTTGAGGATCATGTACCTGGAAGCAGGCGTGTACGATGTGCCCATCATCGTGACAGACTCAGGAAACCCCCCCTTGTACAACACCTCTGTCATCAAGGTGAAGGTGTGCCCGTGTGACGAGAACGGCGACTGCACCACCATCGGGGCCGTGGCTGCTGCAGGGCTGGGCACAGGGGCCATCATTGCCATCCTGATCTGCATCATTATCTTACTGAGTGAGTACCACAGGGCCTGGCCTGAAATCACAGACTGCTTTGGGCTGGACCTTAAAGCTCATCTTGTTCCAACCCTCCTGTCACAGGCAGGGACAACTTCCACTATCCCAGGTTGCTCCAAGCCCCATCCAACTTGGCTGTGGACACTTCCAGGGATGGGACAGCCACAGTTTCTCTGGGCAACCTCTGCCACACCCTCACAGTAAAGAATTTCTCCCCAAAATCTGCTCTAAACCTGCCCTCCTTCATGTTTCTCTGTTCCCTGTTGTTCTTTCCCATAGCCTGTATTTTTCAAGCTCCATGCAGAGGGCAGGTCCCTGAGCTTGGGCTGTGGGGGTGGTTCACACATCTGCATACAAACCTCCTTCACTGCAGCATCAGCAAAATGAGCTTTGCCTGTGTCAGACCTAAGACTTCCAGTAGCTTTGCAAACATTATTACACCTGACAAAATCCTGTAAGTAGTGAGTGTGGTAGGATTGTCCACATTTTGCAGGAAAAAGTTGAAGGCTTCTTCCAAATTTCTCCGTCAGATTCTCCCACAGCTCTCATGTCTGGCTGGCTGTGGATATACTGGTTCCCAGTATCAGATACACTGGTTATGAGAGTCTGGCTAGTCCCTTGCAGAGCCAGGGCATAACTGGGTTTTCCTGGTTGTTCCAAGGAAAAGAAGAATGGTAGTTGTTATTCCCATTGCTTTTAAAATGACCTCAGATCGGGGGGTCATGGGGGATTATGAGTGTTTTTAGAGGAAGGATTCCCAGTTTGTCAGAAACAATGGAGGGCTGGGGATACATCATAGAGAAGGACTGGCCATCCCTTTCATCAAGGCAAAACTTCCCTTTTGCCCAAGAGTCCTGTGAGTCCCAAGCTTCCATGAGCATTATCAACAACCATGTGTGTGCACACTTAAAAAGTAAAAATTATATTATTATAACTTCAAGCAGGAGTTGGCACAGTAGGAATAGATAAAAACAAGCTCTGAAATGAACAATGAGGTAAATATTCATCAAGAAACACAGGATGAATCCATGGGACTCTCATTAAAGCTAATGGGAGTTATGGTGCTAAATCACATTTAATATTTACCCTCAATGCATTTTAACAGAGAGCAGACAGAGTGACATATGCTCCAGATGTCACCTCATGGGGACACGCCATGGTACAGTAGGAGCATGGGCCACCCCTGGACATCCATCCACACCCTGGGCTGGTGGTGGGAGGGGTGGTGTATAATTGATCTACTGGATCAGGATGGAGAGTGAGGAAGTTTGTGCAGCCCCTGCTGCTTTCCCAGCCCAGCTGAGCTGATGAAGCCTCCCTGTGCCCAGTTCCTGCCCTTCATTCCCAGTTTTGGCTGCTCCCTTCAGCCAGCGCGGTTGCTCGGGGTGCTGCAGTCACACGTCCTGATGAGGATGAAGGTGTTCATCAGCCTCACCTCCTTCTGCTCTGCAGGTTTGCTGCTGCCCCTCGGCTCAAAGTTTGCACTGGAGCCACAGAAGTGATTAAACACAGGTCTTCTTTTTGCCGCTCTTGTATAAATCCAGTGCTAAAATACAATTTAAAACGGTTGAAAATCCTATTGACTGAAATTAACTTCAGCTGAAGGACATTTGATTTAAGAGATTCCTCTTTCCATTTTCAGATACATTATCCCATTTTAAATTACGGGTTTTATTACAAAAGCTTATTTTTACATTCATTGTAATTCTAATTGACTTTTTTTTTTATCTTGGAGAGCTGCAAAGCACTGTATCAGTGATGAAAAATGTAATTTGCAATGAGCAGTTTTACAGTTACATCTTTCCAGTGTTTTGCCTCCTTTCTATCTGTTTCATATCATGACCTCTAAACAATAGCCTAGAAAAAGGCAGAAGAGGGATTTTCTTGTGCTGTTTGTCCATTTTAGAGTCAGCAGGTCAAAGCTGGATGACTTTAAAAGGAAGAAGATATAAGGGGACAGATCCAAGATTGCTCCTGTGAAGGAAGTTTGTGCCTTTACCTTTGCTCAAAAGGGTTTTTTTCTTCCTCTTGCTACCTGATGCATTAGCTGCACAAATAACACATTTAGAAGAGCAATGCGGTAAAAATTGTGAAGGGTGAAGACAATAGATTTCAAGGAAAACTACATGCAGAGCAAAAATGGTTCTAACAGCAGTAATAGCACTTCCCATTCTGCAGAGTGAATAAAAGGAAGGAGAGTGCACTATATCCACCATTGACACTTTGAAGGTCTTTTTTTTTTTTCCAAGGTAGCTGTAAAGGCGTTAATGGCACCGTTTTTTCCACAAGTGCATGAAAAAGTATCATTTAAAAAAAAAAAAAAGGGAAATAAAAAGATAAACCCCAGTAACCATTATAATATTGTCTTTGTGGACCAGTCAGGTATCTTGTTGTGAGAAACTTGAAAAGGAACAATGAAAAAAGGACTTCAATAGTGTGCTAAATAGCAGAGGTTTTATATTACAGATGAGAGTTACATTTTCTTTCCTTTTCTTTCTTGCTTTCTTGAATAGATCTGGGATAAGCATTAAAGATATGCTGAACTATCTGAAAACAATTCTGTTGGCTGGCAGGCAGGGATGGCTGCCAATTGGCACACAATGGCAGTAATTAGCTGTCCGGTCCTCTTCGCTCACTTCACTGAGTTCTTGTTGGGTATAAACACTTTGGTGCTGAGAGGAAGAATTTGGATCCTCCTATCCACCTCCTCCTGCAAGCTGGATGGCCCATCCATGTCCCCAGGGTCTGGTCTCAGCTAAAAACCCCAAACTTTGGGATCTCACATCCTGCCTGGGTTAGCTTGTGTTGGCTGCGTTGGTTTGGCACAGTCGAGGGTTGACCCAGGTGAAATGAAGCAGGGACACTTGTTCCCACTTCCACTGTCCATCCATCGCTCCATTCTCCTGCAAAATGTCACCACCACAGCTCAGTGTGGGGCTTGCACAGAGAATGGAGGGGAGAGGAGATGGTGGGAGATGTAAGTGCAGCAGCTGCCCAGGCTGAACCTCATTGTCCAGGACATTATTTGCAGCTACTGAGTACAAGAATGAAAACAAATGTATTAGCACATTCTTGAAGAAGACAAGATCTGGCTGCCTTATGTTAGTGGAGACTTGAGTTCCCAGATAATCTTGCATGCAGTAATTCACTAGGAGCACTCAGCCCCTGGGACGCGGGTGTCCCTTTGAAGAGTGAGGTTGTGGAGCAGTGAGCCAGTGTTCCCTGTGGGTAAAGTTGTTTAAAAAAGGAAAAATTTCTCATGATTCAAGAACTGCTCATCTCTCCCTGTTACTGTGCTGGGAGAGATTAGCCAAGCCTGGCATGTGAATGCTGATGCCTGAGGAGCTTGGCTGTGTGCTACCAGATTTGCTCTCCCTCATTCTGCAAAGCTAGCCCTGCTCTCTGAAAGGATTTCAGATGATCTGAGATTTGCTTTCCAAGTTGATGGCCAAATGCATGTGCTAATGTCCTGGCTAATCTGATCTCAGAAGTCTTAAGAGCCTCCCTCATGGACCAAAGAAGAATATGAGGGCAGCCAAATTGGATTACAGGATGCAGTGTTGTGCATCCTCCCCAGATCAGTCTTGCCTGGCCAACCACAGAAAACAACAGAGACTGCCACAGTCAGGGCTCATGACCTGAATGGGCTGAACCTGTGCCACGCTGCTGGAACGGCCCCTTGTGCACAAATGTTGGGTATCTGCACCTGTTTCCTTCTCTGCAGCTCTCTTTCCTCCATCTTTATGCCCCTGAATAAAATAAAGGTGGAAATATAATCCTGAAAACTCAGGATTCAGATCAAATATTTTCAGAAAGCCGCAGTTTTCACACTTCCTGGTTTCATCTCCTTTGATTGTGTGCTTTACTCCTGATTAATATCAGCTCAATCAGCATCAGTGATGGATCTTAAAGAAACGTTTGTAGTGGGAATCTGTCACAGTATTTACAGCTCTCACTGATCTCCCCTTTAAAAATTGGACCATGCAGTAGGTTAACATTTCATTCCTCCTTCCAGCAGCCAGTGAGGTTCTCTGCAGTGGGCAGGGGTAGGTGAGGTGTTAGGACACCCTCAGCCTGGCCCTGTGCTGCAGGAGATCCCAGCTCACCCAGCCTCTTTCCCATTGCAGCCATGGTTCTGCTCTTCGTGGTGTGGATGAAGCGCCGGGAGAAGGAGCGCCACACCAAGCAGCTCCTCATCGACCCCGAGGACGACGTCAGGGACAACATCCTCAAGTACGACGAGGAGGGAGGTGGAGAGGAGGACCAGGTGAGAAGAGCCCCTGAGTTGTGGCCATGGAGCAGCTGTGCAGTCTGTACTCTCAAAAAGGCAGAAACCACATTATTTTTAATACAGTACATGCAAAGGGTTGCGGTTTTTTATTTATGACCAGGCAGCTTTATTGGCTTCCCTGGTGTGGTGAGGAGACAGCAGGTCCAGGAGATTCAGGATATTACTGGGACTGTGCAAGCAGGATGATGCCAGGAGGCCAGTGCCACAGGGATTTTTCTACCCCCTGGGCAGCTTGCTGGGGAAGGACTATAAATCACTCCATTGACACTCATGTTCAAACCATATTTTTGTTCCTTAAGTCATTAAAATTGTGTATTTTACCAGAGATCTTCATAAAACCATCCAGCAGCTACTGCCCTGCCCAGCCCTGTGGCTGCAGTCTCTTGCCTCGGCTTGCTTGAGACTTGAGCTTCTGTGGGCTTTCCCTGCATTTACTTAATCATCTCTAATGTGCCTTTAATGTCTTTTAATTTCTGGACATGGTTTGTGAGAAATGTCTAAAGAGATTTGGGGATTTTCTCTTTCACCACGCAGCGCGTGGTGGCAAAGCTTTGCTGGGTGACAGAGCCCTGAGCCACAGGCTGCCTGAACACGTCAGCTTTCCTCCAGTGGCTCTTCCTAGAGACACCAATGCTGATGTTGCATGAAAACCCCCCTGGCCTGCACTCCTGGGATGTGCTTTTCCACTGCTACATGTCCAGTTCCTCAGCTAAAATAGCAAAGTTTGGTCACTCATGCTGAAGTCGCTGGTTTTTTACTCCTACCAAACACGAGTGAAGAGCCCAGGACCCTCTCAAATACAATGTTCATGCAGATTATGTGGCTGTACATTGTGTAATGGCTTTATTTTTGCTTTTTGAATTGAACTGCATGGTCCCAGGTCAGTGCTTAGGGATCCCACAAAAGCCCTATAGCACATCCTGCCGTGGAGGTCCCGGTGGCCTCCGAAGGCGAGCTCGGGGAGAGCTGCCATGGAAAACTCTTGAGGCAGGAGTTTACCCAAACCTTGAAAAGTTCTTATTCCACATAAAAATTCTTGCAATTAACATTTCTTTTTTGTCTTCTCGCTGTCAAGTTATTTATAAATATTGCTCCTGGAGATTCAATCATCCCTGTCTGAGCACAAGGATAGTTTTCCTGGTAGAACAAAGCACTGTTCTAAGCATTCCAAGTAGCTGAAGTATCTGGTTTCAGGCAACTACACTGTAGGCTTAAATATTTTAGGAAGGATTCGTTAAAAATAACAGCAAAGGATGAGCAGCAAAACACCATTACCTACATGAATACATTTTTAATGAAATATTACCTGGTTCTCATTTCATGATAGAAACCTATTCTGTTGGGATTTTTCACAAGCAAAAAGAACATAATTACTTTGAAAAGCCTACATGCATAAATGCAAAACACATTTTAATGTTTTTACTTCTGTAGAAATGTAATTGCAATAATACGTCTACCAACACTGTGTCTCTACATTATAATGTGTATTTTGTCAAAAAAGTTATGTGTACACCTATGCGCACACAAACAAAAGCCAGGGTTTTATCCCAAATATTTAGTTGCTGTGTGAAGTATTCAGAAAGTATTTAAATACTTGATTTAACTTATAAGATACACTCTTAGAAGGTCAATTTTATGAGCTGCTCAGAGGTCAGGTTCATCTCTAATTTAGATGGAGGTGCTACATACCCAGGGATAAGATTTGCTATCAAACTTCAGCTGAAGCAGAATTAGAGCCCTTGACTTGTTTGCACATTGAATGAGCAGGTGATCTGAAGGAAAAGCTCTGGGTTTCACACTGTGCCTTCCCATTTGTCACAGGATTACGATTTAAGCCAGCTCCAGCAGCCAGAGACCATGGATCACGTGCTGAACAAGACACCTGGAGTCAGAAGGGTGGATGAAAGACCTATTGGTGCTGAACCACAGTATCCTATAAGACCAGTAATCCCACATCCAGGGGATATTGGTGATTTTATTAATGAGGTATGTTCTGTAGGGGGTTCTGTGTTGTGTCTTCAAAGCTTGAGCAGCCGGCTAAAGTCAGGTTTCCCTGACTGCACAGACCAAGCAGTGCTACTGCTCGTGCCAGAAGTCTGATGCCAGCCACGGAAAGGATTGGCATGAGCAAAGGATGCAGGGCTTGGCTTAATGAAGGCATTGAACCAGAAAAAAAACAAGATTTCTGTCTTGTGGGTGTTGCAAACACTGTGGTTTTCATCACCCAGGCAGAATGAGCCATTGGTTGCTTCTGGATTTGTAATTATTTCAGCAGTCTATGCCTTCCTCGTAAGCTCTGTTTGGTGTAAAGCCTCAAAGAGTTTGCAGCACAGAGAGACTCAGATCAGAGAGGTTTCTTTATTTTATGTTAGATTACTGCTCCTTTATCTGCCTGTACAAATATCTATCCATTTGGTATTTCTTATCTCATTTTTAGTTTTGAGTGATTGAGTGGTTACAAACCAATCAATGCATTATTTCCTCCGAGACAAAGCACACCATCTATTTCCTAAAGCCAGAAAAATAAATGTTACAGCCATTTAATTCTATTATTACATGCATTTCCTGCTGTGCTTTTCTCATTTTCATCATTAAAATCCCTTCTTCCTTTGTCCCTTTGCCCATCCTTCACTCACATTTACACACATCCATGCTTGTGAGGACTCGCTCTTACACACGGCCCTGCTGCTGAAACCATCTCCACCTCCCCACACCGAGGCCAGGGCTTCTGAAGGTGGGAATGTGGAACATTTGCTTTATTGCAGGGCTATTCCACCCGGCTTTTCCTGACTCTGGGCTCTGCAGCAAAGCAATTCTTTTTTTCTCCATATCCCGAGGCCGTTTCCATGTCCTGCCTACACTGCTGCCCACACGGCACAGGAGCAGCAATGCCCCCCAGCCCTCTGCCCAGGATGCATACCCCACGTCTGTCCTAATTGCAGAATTTTTCCAGGAGTGATCTTTTTGAGTATTATTATTTTGTTTTCCTGAATGAATGAAAATCGTCAGAATTTAAATACTGGTGGTAGAGGAAGGGTGCTGGTTTTTGTTTCGCTGGCTAAGCTGGAAATCTCAACAGGCAGCCCCATGAAGGACACACTGGCCAGGACAGAAAGCTTTCCAGATCCAGAAATGGATCACTGGAAATAACTCCCCTGCCACTCAGTACTTTTTAGGGACACTGGGAGTTACTGGGTTTTCTGCTGGGGGCAGCTGAAAGGTTTCTGCACCCAGAGGTGCATCTGGGAAGCCCCGGGACGTTCATTTTTCCCTTTTAGCTTTGCTGCAGGGATCCCCCCAGCACAGACCCCACGGTGGGCATTGACATTGTGTGTTCACCCCCCCAGGGCCTGCGTGCAGCAGACAACGACCCCACAGCCCCCCCCTACGATTCCCTGCTCGTCTTTGACTACGAGGGCAGCGGCTCCACCGCCGGCTCCGTCAGCTCCCTCAACTCCTCCAGCTCCGGGGACCAGGACTACGACTACCTGAACGACTGGGGGCCCAGGTTCAAGAAACTGGCGGACATGTACGGGGGAGGAGAGGAAGATTAAACTGACCTCATCTTATTAAAAAAAAAAAAAAAAATTAAAAAAAAAAAAAAAAAAGAAAGAAAAAATTTAGGAAAAAAAAAAAACAAACAAACAACAAACCCACAGACAACGTTAACAAAAAGAGCCGATGCAGGAGCAAGAACTGTACAGATGTGGCAGCTTTTTTAATTAATATCCCCTGCTGACTGTATTGTTATTTTTAGTGGTGATATAGGAGGTTTCTTTTTTTTTTTTCCTTTCTTTCCTTTGTATTTTTTTTTTCTTAGACTATTGAGCTGTCTCGCATGAACACTTGTCTCTGCTGCAGGTTTCTTTTTGGGTTTTTTTTTTGTTTTTTTAATGTCAGCTGGGATATTGCTCGTTTACCTGCTTTATGACTAAAGAGAGTGAAAGGCACTCTGTCTTAACTTGAATTTCTTAGAACAGAAGCACTGTTTTTAAAATATATATATATATATATATATTTGAAAGTGCCTTTTGGTGCATGTGTCAGATTCCCTTCAATCTCAGGAGTGATGAAAACAAACATACAACCATCCTGGGCAGCACTCCCTGTGACCCTAAGCCAGTTCTAGCTGGGAAGGAGTTAACAAAAAGGAACTGTGGAGATTGTTTCTTTTTTGCCTTTTTTTGTTTCGTTTAATTTTGTTGGTTTTTTTTTTTTTTAAGGGGGTGACTCATTCCGGGGTGGAAGAGAATGGGGGGTGGGGAGGGGGGAGATGTTTTGAGTCGAAATCTTAACAGCCATCTTTAAGCCTCAGCAGGTGGTGAACTAGTCATCATGTTGTATATAATTCAGTGTTATCAGATGCAAAATACTGACCAGAGGGCTCTGCTGGCCCCTGGTCACACTCAATGTAGCTGCATAGAACTATAGCATTGATAAAGCCTTTGGTTATTGCAACAGAAATCTCCGACAGCCCTTGCCTAAAACCCTACAAAGTAAATGGTGACATGACCAAAGGCCCATCTGTTTGTTTTTCTGCTATCGCCGTGTTTTGGCTCCCATGACCTCGCGAGCGACGGACGCAGCGGCGGGGTGAGCTGCTGGTGCCGGTGGCGGTGTCCCCATCCCTGAGGATGCTCCGCTGCTGCTCCCCTGGGCTGAGGCAGGGTTTGCACCCAGGCAGTGCCGAGGACGGGGACAGGTCACCCACACTCTGCCCATCCCTAAGTATGGAGTTAGTCTAGTATGCCACATTAATGCCTTGGAGCATTAGTAGCCAAAGCTCAACAACATGGTGTAACTCAGCTAACGTGTGTCCTTTCTATTCGATGGGTAGGCGCTGCTATCTGTAGTAAATGTGTTTTTTTTGGAGAAGAAGTGCGACGAGGGCCTGTTAAGTATCTTGTGGTTAATATGCTCAAGCATTGCCAAGTAAGCAAGAGGTTTCGCAGCATCCAGGCATAATTCAACATCAGTATTATAAATGGTAGCAAACTACCTAGTTTATATGTAGGGTCAGTTTAACCAATAACAAATAGTTATTAGCTTTTTTTATTACATTTTTCCTTTACTGATTTGGACTAGTGGGTTTATGTCTAATGTTTGTAAAATGATTTAGACTGCATGGATGTGTAATATAAACCACATTTAATGGATTATGAGCCACTTAATTAATGTGCTATGAAATCTTGGATTACCTGTGTTTTATATTCTGCAGACGATTTTGCAGTGGGTTCGCTAAAACTTGTAAAAGTGCTTAGATATATTTTCCTTTAAATCCAAGAATGTGCACAGTATTGGAAGGTGATTATCCAGGGGATAATCACGCTTTTTTTGATATCTCTATTGATTCTCAAGTTGAATGCTAAGAGTTAAAGGGGGGGAGGCGGGGGGAGCGAGCGTGTGCACATGAGAGAGAGAATGAGAGGTCGAGAGCTTGCGGTGATGAGTGGGCACCTTTCAGAGGGTAAACTGGGCTGCAAGATCGTCTCTATAGATTTTTGAAATGCTCCTAGTGCATTTTATATTTCATTGTATCATATTTTCTATAAAATGCAATTTCTGTAAATTAATGAGCATTTGAAATGTGTCTTGTATGGAGTGGAATGTGGTAAAAGTCTGCCCGAGGGGACTTCAGCATTACCAGGATTTTATTAACCGCCAAGGGTGAGATCTTTCTTTTTTGTCTTGGTCGGTCAGTCGGTGAGTCAACGGGTCAGTTTGTCTTTCACGGCTCGGAGAGCAAACTCACTCTCACCCAAGGTTCTTGAGGAGACCAGAAGGCAATAGTGTGGACCTCAGAGGAGAGGGACGGCGCTGATGGCAGCAGCAAGGTGAGGATGTCCCACCACAGGCATGGGCTGGCAGCACCTGACACTCTTCCAGATTCCCATTCCATCGTTGTGAACTCAGTCATCCTGTGTGAGCACCATGACAGTCTTGGTTTGCTTCTGCCGTGTGCCATCCCCCTCCTCTTGGCCACTCTTGGCAAACCTCACAGCCCCTGTTCCCAGCCTCCTGGCACAGAGGCTGCGTGGCCCTGCAGCCTCTCTTCCTTACCCATGGCACTCTTGATTCTCCCCCGTTTCTTTTGGAAAAGCCACAGGCTGGAATATTTCACCACCAGGGCTTTGCACCTCTGCAGAAGCTGCCCGGGCACAGGTGTAGTGAATAATAAAGACGCACGTGGTGTTTCTGGCTGCTGGTGTCCATCGCTGTAGCCTCATCACCGACACAGGAGAAGGATTCAGCTGGAGGGCCGGGCGATGGTTCTCCACCTGTTGGGTTGGTGCCACTGCCTGCCGGCTCCGTGCAGCTCCTGGAATGCTCCCGTGGATCCTGCAATGCCAGGTCTCCGCTGTGAGCTCTGCCTTGCCATCCACCTGGCACTGCTTCCCTGGGAGAGAGCTCAATCCCTGCTCCAGAGTGCTTGGTGCTAAACATCTGCTGCGGCTTTGGCTGGGATGAGGGATTTCAGGTAGGGATTGGGCTGGCAGGGATGTGGGACGGCAGCTCCAGGCCACCGGCAGCGCGCACTCTCCCCAGCGGTAAAAGGAGACACTTAGCCATGAAGGGGATGTTGTCTGACTTCAGCTTGTCTAAACATTGCAGGTTTTCAAGAACATTTATGCAACCTAAGTCAAACAAAACTCTTGGAGTGATTAAAAATAAACCAACCTGTTTCCATTGGCGAATTTTTTTTTTAAAATCAGCGGATATATTTTCTGCAGCATTTGCAATCCAGCCATTCCAATCCCACGAGCCTATAAATCAAACCAACCAGATTATTGTGTTTTGACCCAGTTCTGTTCAGTCTTCCTCTGCAGGACCTCTCCCTCCTTTCTTTTCCTCCTCCCCTTTCTGCTCCCTCTCTGAGTTTTACAGCCCCACAAGCAGCAGCAGCATCAGGCCCCATTTCTCACAGCGGGACCAGTGGAAGGTAAGCGAGGGCACATCCAGCAATGAAAACAGATCACTTTTTACAAACCTTTTTGCTTGCTAATGTTACTGATGGTTTGTAACCCAGCTAAGAAAATTTACATTAAATCCATGGGGTCCCACTGGCAGGGTGACTTTGCCATCACTCTGTCCCACTCTGATCCTCATGGATGTGACGTGGTGACAGCCAGTTGCAGCTGGAGGTGATGGTGATCTACAAGGAGCTGCAGTGAGGCAAGGAACCCTTTGGCTGAGCCTGCAGATGCTGTTTATTGTGGGAGGCCACAGGAGGGGTTAATGCATTGAGACCACAGCCCCTGTTCCCTGACTAATCTAAACTAAAACATTAAACTATTTGAAGATGTGATCCCCACACTTTGTACCCTGCAAGGCAGTGGGGAAGGACTTGTTTTCAGGCAGGTGGAGGGGATCCCGTCCCTAAAACGCCACTGTCCCACCCTGTTACCCCATAGCACTGCCAGGGGACACCACCACAGCTCTCCCTGCTCTCCAAGGGATGGGGACAGTGAGTACCCAGGGCACTGGGGCCAGACACATCTGGTGGCCTCCCTACCACCTAAGGATGAGGATTGCACATCCCCAGGGCAGGGACTGTGCAGACCCAGTGTCACTGCTGTACCCACAGCCACCCCCAGCAGAACATGACCCACAGCCCTGGTGGTCTGCTTATCATGTAGCCTAAAACTGGGAGCAGCATCAGTCACAGAAATGCTTTGCAAGGCAAGGAGGAGATTCAGCAGGTAATTAATGACAGTAAATAGGCAAGTCTGTTCTAGGTGTCCCACGTTCTAGTCATGGTTTTGCTTCTGGTTTTGTGTTTTCCATTTTTTCCCCTCTTTTGTTGGACCAGGCGATGCCATTGGCAGTTGTAGGATGGTGATGGGGAGTTTGCTCCCCGTGGGTTTTTAGGGATAGTCAGGTCCAAACCCAGCCTTCAGAAGTGGGGTTTCAGAGGTGGCTGTATCACCTGGAACTGCTTCACGTAGGGTGGACACTCGGGCATTGAAGAGCGGCGATGGTCAGTGCAGCGTCTGTACCACACAATATGCCAAGATTGCAACTTTGTTTAATCTAAAAAAAAAACAACAAAAAAAAATATTAAAGGTAAAATACAGAACTTCTATTTGTCATGTCTTTCGGAGATCTTCTTTGTAAGTGTGAAAAAAAATACTGGGAGAGGGGGGGAAATGCTGTGTCACGATGAATGCAAGTTTTAAAACAGCAGCCAAACAACGTAGGTGTCTCCCACGCAAATTTACTCGGTTTCATGGGGAAAATAAAAGTTCTTTCCAGTCCACACCAACCCCACACACAACTGTTCACACACAGTGTACATAATGTAGTTAGTGCTTGAAGCTACAAATCTAATAGGGGAAAAAAACAACAGCATATAGATGTATAATTGGAGCACTTTTTTTTTATTATTATTATTATTTTAATGATGATTTTGCATGTTTCCTTTCTGATGGAGAAGCTGTGTAGCAGCCCGCATGACTGTGGTTGTTCTCAAGGAAGACTTCTGCTGTTCTGCTGTATTCACGCTGAAGCGCAAAAGCAAAAGTTTGCGTCCGTTAAAACCCAGTTCAAAAACCTTTTTTTGTAACCGTCAACAGCACAAATATTTTGTATTGTTGTTTGTACCATTTTTGTACCAAAAACAAAAGAGGAAAAAAAAAAAAAAAAGGGAAGAAAGTAAATGTTTTCAATGTGTTTTTAGTGCCACTGCAATCTTGGTTTCCAAACTGAGTGACAGGTTTGCTGATTTATTGTGTATCAAAGCTGAACTGGCGCACTGACGCCTGGCTCCAGTGTAATAAAAATAAAGTCCCCCTTTTGAATAGTCTCACTTGCTTTTTTTATTATTATTATTATTTGTTTGTTTGGTTTTTTGTGCCATTTTCCTTCCCCACATGTCACTGTTTGTTGCTCTTACAGTGACCCCAGCTCAGTCACTGTTTGTTGCTCTTACAGTGAGCCAGCAAGGGGTGTTCTGGCTGCAGGTGTGGGTCCAGGTGCACAGACATCAGTGGGGTTTTTGGAGATCTCGGTGCTCCTGCAGAAATTTGCACTCTTTAAAGGCAGGAGCGTGGCTCTCCTCTGGCCCCTGTTGTTATTTGGATTACAGATGAGGTGGTGCAGGTTCCTCCCACATCCCAAAGCGATACATTTCTTCTGCACTGAGCTGTTGGTGCAAATCAGTTGTGTGGCAATTTCACCAGATCTTTGTGCTTTAGCACAATTCCAGCACTTTCAGGGGTCTTTACTTGCTGCTAACACTTCAGTGACCCCTGACTGCTGCATCAGGGCATCCAGCCCCTCCACCTGCCCACTGCCAGGGAACAGGAATGGTCCAAAAAGGCCTTAAGAAATGACTGAGCACCCCAGGCCAGCTGGTGGCCTGCAGAGGTAACCTGAGTTTGCTTCTCCCAGTTGTATTTCTCCACCTTCTCTGCAAGTGCAGGGGCAAAGTCACGACTGGAGCTGCTGTAGGTGGGTGTGCAAACCCTTCGTGTCAGCCTTGCTGTGTACAGCAGCACATCTCCTTCAGGGCCAACATTCCTGCTGTTCTTCAGCTGCTCTTCCCAGGCGGTTTCACCCCTGGGAGAGGGGACAAACACCCTGGTGCCAGGCTGAGCAGCAACTGCTGGGCACACAGTGAGCAATTAGCACTGGCAGCGTCACTCAGGACCCCTGGGCACTTGTCCAGGTGGGCAGCTGGGGCTCCATCACTCCCAGCCCAACACAACCCACACGTGGCATGAGTTAGTGAGGCCAGGAGGTCACACTCCACTGCCCTGTGGAGCTGTTCTGGCCGCGCGTGCGGAAAGCAGCGCTCTCTCATTTTTAATAAACATTAAGATGAATGCAAATCCCGTACATGGCAATTTACTTCCCCCCAGAGCCAGCTAAGAATATTTTATTGCTAGTTTTGCTAATTCTCAAGCTGTTCTGTTTCTTAGAATTATCTTTAACTACTGAATAATGCAAGACTGTTGCATCACAAATATTAGTTTCTGCTATCAGTGGAAGGCTGGGCTCTCATCATCGTGTTATTAGGCTCTTATCTGCCTGCAGAAAGTCTTGTTCCTCAAATGATTTAGCTGCATGCTTAACTTTGACCATGTGAATAGTTTTCCTAAGCTGATGGAAGCAGCTGCCCTCCCCTAAATCCAGGGACTTTTGTATCAAAATTAAAAATAACAATTACTATTACAGTTATTATTATAGGCTCTTGGGTTGGGGTTTTTCTCCCAAGTCAGACACCAGAATTTGAAATAGAATTTGGTTTAGATCAAACCAAAGCACACAGGGATTATGATTTTTTTTTTTCAATAAATGAAATAACTGAACTTTTCTTTGTTCTCCAGACTAAAACCTTTGCATTACCAAGACCTTTTCCTGCCCATCCCTCCCCCCAGTTTCTTTTTAGATACAGAGCAGGGGATTTTTTAGCCAAAAACTGAGTTAACAGACACAAGAAGCACTACCATAAAAAGAATCAACCCTAGCTCTGTATGCCAAGCTGCACTACTGTCAAAACAGCCACTGGGTAAGGGCAGAAGGAGCATTGAGAAGGTGAAATGTTTTATTAATCACTGGCCAAGCTATTTACTAGGCTCAAAAAATACATTAAAAAAAGGTAAAAGAGCCCAAACACCTCTTTTCTGTCAAATTAATTCCACATGTGCTCAGCTGTTCCGGTGACATGCTGGGGTCCTGTGTGCAGCTGAGCACCTTCACAGTGCCTTGGTGTGCACATCCCCTCTGCCCAGCACTAGCAGCTGCTGCTGCCGGCTGACACCGAGCTTGAGCCTCTTTCTCTGCATTTATTGCTGTCAGCAGCATCCAAAATTCTTCAAAAGACCAGGATGGGACAGGGACGTACAGACACTTGTGGGAAGCCCATGCCCAGCTCAGTAGCTCCCTTAACTAGTGGAAAATGCCCCCAGCACTTCTTGCAGCCACCACACCAGCAGGAGTTCCAGGAGCAGTTCATCCCTCTAAATACTGGGATAAACTGAAAGGACAAGGACAAGCAGGAGCACCCAAAGAGGGCAGGCTTCAGCAGGCACTGCCCTCTGCTCTGATGGCCCTAGCAGTGCTCCTGTTATTATTTATGGTGTCCTCCATTCCCATTCAGGGCAGATCTGCATGGGGAAAGGGAGTTAATGAGACATTCAGGATGTGGATGTCAGTGCAGAGCAGAGAGGGGAGGAGAGCTGGGTGCTCCCAGCCTGAACCTGGGGATCCCTCACCAGCAGTGGGGCTGGAGCAGCCCCCAGGCAGACTGTGAGGCACAGGCACCCCGGGACATGGGCAGCAGCATCGTTTCACAGCAGCAAACCCTTCCTCCCAACAGAGCTGTAGGATTTCCTCCCACTCCCCTCTCACCGTGATTAATCACGGCTGCTCCACACCCAGGGCCCCAGCACAATCCATCTCCCCTGCTCCTCGCCTCGCCCTCCTCCTCCCCACTTTCTTTTTTTTTAATGAGAACATATTTTTGTTCTTTTTGTTTTTTTTGCTGCAATGCTCTTTGCAAGCAGGGCCACAGCAGCAGGGGGTGGCTGTGACAAAGGGCAGTGTCCCCGCAGGGCTGCAGTACAGCACAGTCCAGTCTGGAGACAGGGGCCCTGTGCCATGGCCAGGACTTAAAGATACAAATTTAATTTACCCTCCTAGCTACCCCTGGGGGTTTGTGAAAAGCCAGGGCTTGCTGGCAGGTTTTCCCTCCCTGCTGCTGCCCTCATCCATCCCCTTCTCCATGGAGATCAGAGGACTGGAGATGGGGGACATCTCCAGCAACACCTTTCATCCACCTCCTTGTAAAGGTGGTTTTTAAGCCAGCCTAACCCAAATGACCCCAAGCCTTTGTGAAATGCCTGGAGGCCCTGGTGAGCTGCACTCAGTACACAGGGTTGGAAGGGAAACTTTGCTCAAGGTTTTGTGTTAGTGATCAGCGGCTTTAGGGAGGGTCATTTCCACCTGCAGCCAAAGGAAAATGGTCCCTCCCCAGCTAATTGGGAATTCCCAAGCTGGGGCCAGGCTCTCACTGTGTGCAGGGCCATGAACCCCAAACCACACAATGACCCTACAAGGAGTAGGGTCCTTTACCCTCCAAGCACTCACAAATGTTGGTGAAAAAAAAACCAACAAGTAGATGTCCACCCAGAAGTTTTCCTCAGAGAGATAAAGTCTCTCTCTGCCTGTGCTGGAAGCTGCTAAAAGTGGATTGTCAAAAATCCCTGGCAGGCTGCAGAAGGAATAAGGCAGAATTGGGTCTCTGTCAATACTCCCAATCTTCATAAAGCAGATTTATAATATCTGAGGCCACATGGAAGCTTTGTAACCAAGTCCATAACAACCACGCCATTAACCTGTGCTATCTATAGCCAAACTCATTACTTTATGAAGTAGTTTGAGTTACCTCAGAGTATAAAGTGCAGCCCTGATGTAATCCTGGCCTGTGAAAACCGTATTGATTGGGATGGAGTGCAGGTCAGACACAGATACACACGTTTGTGTCAGGACTCCCTGGCCTGAGCCTCCTCTCTGCTCCCCAGCTCACAGACTGACATACATTTATCATCACAAATCTTCCTTCACCTTGTGCCTTGAGGAGTGAGTACCTCACTTTAATATAGTGCTATCGATCCTGAGAGCTCAAACAATATCCATCGGATAATCAGAATTCACAATTTACCACAAACTGGGATTGAGCTGCTTTTTAGCATTTTGTAGGGACAGAAAAGGAATTCAGCACCCTGTGAAAAAGGCACAGGGGGCACAGAGGAGAGGATGCAGGAATCCAGCCCCAGAGATGACCCCAAATTCCAGACCTCAGGCAAAAAGCAATGCCAGGAAGGCGATACATTACATCACTACAGTACTGTATAAAATATTTAACTTCTAAGTACATTACCAAAGTGGTTTCTTTTGACATTACATTTGTGCTCTTGTAAAAGGCATGAAGCCAAGAGCAAATATCCATCCCAGAACAACCAAACATCGCTGCAGTGCCACGGCTGTGCTGGCTCAGGGGACCTGGGACAAGTCTGACAAGAAATTCTCATTACCTCCTGCCCCAGTGAGGGATGCCACCACAGCCATGGGCTGTACACAGCCCCCAAGCCCTGGCTAAGACACACTCCTGAGTACATCAGGGCAGGAAAGCATGTTTGTACAGGAGAATGCTGCTATTTAAGTGCCTCTGATGAAAAGCATTTTATCATCTTTCCATCCTTAATGCAAGGAAACATGCAAATGGAGAGCAGGGCTTTGCTGCAGGTACCCAGCCCCCTGCAAGCAGGCAATGCCTCGCTTCCACGGTGTATAATAAATAGAAAAGGAACAACTTTTTCCTTGCTTAAAATGCTCCTCTGAATTTTTCACTGAGCATCTTACTTTTCCATTTGTTCTGCTTCTGTTCATGCTTGTCTCTCCCATTTGTTATTAAACTTCTGCAGCTGCAGAAGGACCTTGGTGGCACTGTATGTGCAGGGGGTGGACCTGCTTAACTTGACATTTTACAAAGAAATCTATTTCAGCACAAAAACCTCTTCAGAAAAAGAAATTAAAAAAAGAGTAACACAAAATGGTGCTAAAAAGAAACAAATGAACAAAAAGGAATCAAAATATTTTCATCCAGACTTATCAAAGAAACAAAAAGTGAGGCTTCAGCCAAACTGGAAATGGTGTCCAGCCATTGGGAGTCCCCTGGCTGTGCTACCCCTCTGCTAATGTCCCTCTGTCCCCACCATTCGGGCTCCCTCCTTCTAGACAGAGACTGCAGTCAGCCCATAGACTTCAGCCCAAGCAGAAGAGGACTTCTTTTAAGAGAAACTCCACATTTCATTGCCTAAGAACGGCTTAGGTGAACAGGTAAAGGGTGAAGTCGAGGCTGAGCCTACCTTCAGCAGGGGGGTATCAGGGCAGGGTCCTCAGGGACCACTTTTCTCAAAGCATCCTACTGGGCCCAGCAACACAGAGGCTCCCAGAGGCTGAGCATGGAGCAGAGGGCAATCCTGGCTTATCTCCAGAAGGGAGATGTCTTTTTAGCAGGGTTCCTTAAGCAAAAGCAGCTGTGTTCTGCCTGCATCCCCCCTCTCCTGCTCCACAGAAACAGTTGAACTCATCGACAAAGAGAAACGAAATCAGACAAAGACAGAAAGATAATTAAGCCCCTGCATCTCTTGTTACCTTTGTTCAGGCAGGAAAAGAGATCTTATACCTGCCCTGAAGAGGGACAGATCCTCCAAGGGGCCTTGTAGCCAGCTAACAGGAACCATGGGGAACTCCACATCTATTGCACTGGCTCTTTTGGGGCGCCTTGTTTGCTATGAGGTCACTGTCCAGCATCCCACCAGGTGCCTGGAGTCCCAAAATGAGCCCTGTTCCTCCTGCCAGCGAGACATGGTGCATCTGGAGGAGTGTGTCATCCCTCAGCAGGATGGGGAGCAGGGCAGGACCCAGCAGGGTCTGTCCCAGCCAGGCAGCTCCTGCTTCCCCAGCTGCTCCCCGAGCTGTGCTGGGGCTGCCAGGCCATGGCCCAGGGTATTTCAAATGTCTGAAAATCATCCCATGGGCTCCATCCTAGTTATTTATAGGAGCTTATTCTCGAAAATCTCAGTGGGGATTGGAGCCCTGCTATGCTAAATCCTCTCCAAACACATATTAACAGACCCCAGACCGGGCTTGCTGCTCAAGTTGTGATTTAAAGTCTGCACAGAGATGGCAGGTCGGAAGCAATCCTTCCCCAGGAATATGCTGCAGACCTCAAAATATTCATTGCCATCTGTCCTTTTTTGTCGTGGGTTTATAGAGCTCTTCTCAGGGTGAGTCCTGCCCTGGGCAGGGTGATGCCAAGGCTCCCGAGGAGCATTCAGCAGATGATAACAGAAAATGCCCAGGAAATGCAGTTTCCTGCTGGAGACAAAGCGGCCGGAGCGGGCTGGGTAATCCTGACAGGCTGCCTGCTCTGGGACAGCCTAATGCTGCTCCTTGCACACAGAAGGTCTTTTGGACTGATTGCATTATAATTTAATCCATCCTTCAGCGATTTTAGCTCTCAAGATTGTTGTTATTTTACACCTCAGCAGAAGTTCACGAGGAACAAAATGAGGTTGCAATCCTCTAGGGGAAGCTGGCAAGAGTCACAAATCCATCTTTGTGGATACAGATTTAAGCTTAGGTCCAAATAATTAGTTCTTTACCCAGGCCTTAAGCTAAGGAGACAGTGAGTTCATCTGCAGAGGCTGCAGAGTAGCTTCCTGGGAAGCTGCAATACACTCACATTCCTTTTCCACATTCATTTATAAAGCAAAGGTTCCAAGCAGTGCTGGATGTTCATAATCAGAAGCCCCAGTACACTGAGGGCAGGATAACCCAGAGCTCTTGGCTGCTTTGCCAGGAGAAGCTTTCCCCAGGGGCTAGAGAGACCCCCCCTGGCTCTGAACTGAAGCTCATTTGGATAAAATCCCTTTTTTCCACCTTCTCCGGGCAGCCTTGTGCTGCTGTAGCACAATGACTGTGGCTGTTGGTTCACCATCAGAAATTCCAGCAGGGTGGGAGGCTGCACCCACTTAGGAGGTCCAAGGGCGTTCCCAGCAGTGTCTGCCTTTGAAAATTCATGATGAATTAGCTGTGCCTTTAGCAGCACTAATCAGAGACACAGCTAAGAAAAGCCTGTTGTCAGTGCAAACAGCATGAGAGCCTCGGGAGATAGGAAGTGGCATTGTCCCTGTGCCCCCAGGAGCTGCTCCTTGCTCTCCCTGCCCTGTGGATAACACCTTTGTGGGGCAGCCCATGGCACAGAGCTGCTGTGGACCACTGAAGTGCTGGGCTTTGACTGGGCTTTAGCTCTTGGCCACAGCAGCCCCATTCCAGACACAGCCAAACCAAAGGCAGGGCTGAAAGATCCCCCATGTCCCTCCCACAGATTTCTGGAAGGGTGGTCAGTAGGTTCTCCCTGCCACACACAGGTTTTAATTTGCCCTTGCTGGAGAACAAACACCCACCCTGCAGGCTGCCCTGCTGGCCAGGCTGGGAGCCCAAGAGACCTGGCAAATTCAGCTCCTGTGTCATCCCTTCTGCTCCCCACAGGATGACCCAAACCCATCAGGAGGCATTAAATCAGGACACCCCAAGCCTCCATGTCCCCACTCCTTCCCCTCAGTGGTTATGGGGACACCATGGGGACGTATTTCTCAGGCTGCCACTGAGGAGTGATGGCTCTATCAGCCTCCCTCTGCCTGCCTGCACCTTCCCTTATTTATTCCCCACTTTGAGCTGTGGCGTGTGGCTGCTGAAGCATTTGGAAGTTTGTGCAAAGGTTTTATTGCTTCATTTTTAACCTCTGCACAAATGCCTACATCATTAGCTTGTGTTTTTTCACTCTGGATGATATTCCCTCTGTGCTTTTCTCCTCCTGGGCATCCCCACACTCCTCTCCCTGTCAGACAAAGTGGAATGGGGACCTGGAGGGGCAAAATAATTTTAAAATTATTATTATTATTATTATTAATAATAATTAATATTTATTATTTATTAATTATTTATTACTATTATTTAAAAAGAGCTGAGGCTCTTTTTTTTAAGGAGGGACTTGGTCTGGATTTTTTCCATGCCATATGCAAAGCTGTACACACACAATGTCTGGTTCTCCACCCTCACTTCATTCCCATGTCTTGGCTCCTCAACTGCAAACAAACCCACCCCAGTTCCTGTCCCACAGCCCATGACTTGTTCTGGGGACAGCAATCCAAAACCCATTGAGTGGTACCTGGCACACACTGCCCACTTTCACCATGAAAACACCAAAGCCTGGCTTGGAAAACCAAAGCCGTGACCCAGACCACAGCCACCACTTCCCTCAACCCACTGGGATATTTTCCAGAGAGCAGAGTTGTGACAGGCCATGGCTGATACCCAAGGCTGACAAATTGTGCACAATCACTCATTTGTGGTGTCCTGCCCTCATTTCCCACCAGCATGAGCCTATCCACCCCGTGCCACTTGGGTAATGACCATGACAAAGCCCACAGGGTGGGAAGCTGGAGCTGGGCTGTGTCACCAACAGCCCCAAGTCCCCATCCCCAGGGAGAAGCTGCAGGAGATGCAGCCCCATCTCAGCAGCAGAGACCCCTTCACCACCTTCATTTCACATCTAAACCCACCACAGCAAAACACCTGATCACATCCCATGCAGACAAGGGGTTAAAAAAGTGCAGGTGTTGCAAAATTTATCATGCCCTGGCATTCCTGTCTGATCTCCTTGCTTTTCCACAGGCAATAAAGAAGCAGCACAGATCCTCTCCTTCCTTTTGAAGATGCTCCTGCAGCCCTGGGTACACACACTGGCCATTTTGCCCTCACACTTGGCATATTTTCCTGGTTTGAAAGCAGCCCTTGTCCTTGTCAGCAGGGCTAACCACAGCCAGGCACAGCACGAGGGACACACCAGCATTCGGCATTCCGATATTCTCTTGATTCCTTGGACTTCAGAGGCCACTTTGCTGTCACCAGTGGCAAACCCCAACCCCCAGGAACAGCGTGTTCAGCGTTTCCCATCATCTCAGACCAAGTCTTCAAGGTGGGGGATGAGATATGCTGAGCAAAACTCTTCCAAAGCAGGAGTTCTGCCTCTGCAAATATTAGCGATGCAGGCGTCGTATCGGGGATTATCCACCGTCATGGCGTGTAGAGGGAAGATGGATTTCAAGATGATAATAGGAATGACACACGTTGCTTTTTCCCCTTTCTGCTGACACACAATTTAGCAGTCACTGCAGAATTTTCTTCCCATTTAAAATTTCCGTTTAATAGCCAAGGAGCTCATGTTAATTCAGATGATCTTTCCCGCAGCACGACGAGGAAGGGTGCCTGTTCTAGAAGCTTTTTTCCCAGTCTCAGTGGCTGTGGTTAATAAAAGCAAAATCTCCTGTGGCTTCACAAAGGCCACAGAGAACGTGTCCTTTACCACACCATCAAACCCCACTTGACCCAAGGCTGGGCAGAGTCAACAGTGTTTAAAAATTAGGCTGTTCTAATAGCATCTCCTCCTAGGAGGGCTCCAAGGAGGTTTCTCAATGTATTTTCAGGACTGGAAGAGATGCAGTGAGTGTCCTCCTGCCTGCCATCCATCCCTGAGGCAGGAACCTCACTGCAGGCAGGCCAGGCACTGGTGGGCACCCTGTGGTGACAGCTTGATGGGGTACAGGGACATGAGGCAGCACAGAACACCAACAGGCATCCCCAGCTCAGGGGGATGTGCTCCCCTATCCTCCCCTGCAAACCTCACCCTCAGAGGGGATATTTTACATGTGCTTCTTGCTTTTATTCCAATTTTCCCGTTTCCCCTTGCCCTGAGCGAGCCCTAACCCAAAGCCATGCTGAGCACAGGGTGTGGGCTGCCCCTGGCAGCAGCAGATGGGAGCAGGGCTGTGGCCTCCTGCTCTCCCCACGTGCCAGTGGAGGTGTCTTGGCAGTTCACCCCAGATGGGAAATTGCATCCTGCTTTTATTTGTATATTTTTCCAACCAAGTGTAGCTGTCAGTCAGGAGAACCCACAGAGCAAACTTCCTCCTCATTTAATGCAAAATCATTACAAAATTCTCTCCTGTGCATTGCAGTTGCATATATTCACTTATCCTATACAGCAGAAATGTGGGGCAGTGTTTAATTAAGGATGTGGGTGTGGAGGCTCCAGGAGCAGAGATTTCATGTGCAAATCTCCTGTCTGTAAGCACTGAGGGTACACTGGGAGCAGATTAATGCTTTGTGCAGTGCCTAAATCAGTGGCTAAACCCAGTCTGAGGGAAGGAGCTCCTGTGCTGAGCAATCCTGGGCTCTCTGCTCTTGCTGAACTTTATTTATTCACCCAAAAGCACCCCATGGATGGAGCTAGAGAAGTGAGGCCATCTCTGCACAGACCTCATTGAATGCCAGCCCATCAGAAGCCCCTCCCTCATTCCTCTCCTGAAATAATGATATAAACCCAGCATTTTCAACTTCTTCTTCCTTTTCTTTTTTTTTTTTTTTTTTTTGTAATGGTAGGACATAATTCAGGTTATTGCCAAGAACTGCAAATTGTTTACCAGCCTTGTGCAAACAAAGACTCTGATCAGCCACACAAGCACAGCCCTGAGGCTTTCCAGCAACCCGGAATTCTTTAATTACTTAACAAAAGCTCAGTCTTACTTTTTATTTCTCTTTTTTCTTTCCTTCAGCTGTTACCTTGGAAAACCACAATCCTGGATGCCTTCCATACCACACGCTGCTATAAACCTCATTTAGCGATGATTTTGCCAAAGGAGTTCCCCAGCTGGGATTGAGGCAGGGCCGAAGCCGTGCTCCATCAGGAGGAGCTGCCTGGGACCAGCAAAACCTCCTCAGCAGGAACTTTCCTGGTGGTGAAAGTTTCTCCTGAGCACCCACATGTGCCTGTGGACACACAGGATGAGCATCCCCTACAGAGCCTGGCAGCCTGCAGCGAGCATCCCCCAATTTCTCTCTGATTTAACACCTCGATCTTTGCTCGGATCTGGTTTTGGCCGCCCCAGGAAGTGTTCTGGAGAGAAATTTTGGAGTGCTTTGGACAAGAATTTTGGAGACATGAGTTTTCAAGAAGGTAATGGGAAAGGAGAGCAGACATTGGGAATGCACATGGCAGCTGTCACAGGCAACA
This sequence comes from Poecile atricapillus, assembly GCF_030490865.1. Taxonomy (NCBI): domain Eukaryota; kingdom Metazoa; phylum Chordata; class Aves; order Passeriformes; family Paridae; genus Poecile; species Poecile atricapillus. Next base: position 4,796,695 of record NC_081263.1, read on the forward strand.
CCCATCACTCCTCCAGCAGCAAGAGCAGGGAGGAAGGAATCACCATCCTTTAGCTCCCACCAACACAGGCACCACCCTGTCAGGGAACAGCAAGGCAGGTGGAAGGCAGAGTTCACTCAAATTTCATAAATTGCCTCATTTTCACCATCTTGAAAAAGCCTCCAGCCCCTTTTCATTGAAAACATAATCTCCACATTTGGAAAAAAAAAAAAAAAAAACCAAAACAAACAAAAAAAAACAAACAAACAAAAAAAAAAACACAACAAACCAAAACTTTTTAACAAAGGAGCCAAATTGGTGCTGCATTAACTGAGGAGCAGTTCAAGGTGCAGAATAATTCACTGTCAGTCTCAGGGAGGCGTCTGTGGAGGGTAAATAAGGCTCATGCACAGCCAGCTCGGTGTAAGCTGTCATTGCAGCCAAGGCATCAGTCAGGAGAAAAACATAACGTTGGCAGATCTCAGAATACATAAATAAAACATGCTTACCACTTGCCATCAGCGAAAAAGTTTTAAAAAAATTAAAAAGCTGCCTTTCGAGCTCCCCCCTCACACACACACACCCCTCCCTATCTCTACTGCTTCTCCTTGTAGCATAAATTCAGTTTGCAACATCTCTGTTTTCAGACATCCAAGTGTACTCTAAGGAAAAGGGGGAGGGATGGAAAACAAACCCAAAAGTTTGGTGAAGCTGTGAAAATGCCAGCTCAGCACAGAGAGAGAGCATCAGCCTCATCACAGCCCCAGGTGGTGATTCCCAGGGCTTGGGAAGAGCAGGAAAGGCATGGCAGGGTGGGCCAGGATGTGCTGAGCTCTCAGCATGCTGCAAGAACCCCGATTTCCCAGCCTGGACCCCGGGCAGCCGTGATGCCGATGGCATCTCCCCACCCTCTGGCAAATAATCCCATCAATCCCCAATCAAATCCCTGGCAGCACCCATGTCACAGTCAAATGCAGTGAATTGATTTGCCATAAGTCATATTTACTGTCTCAGCCATAAATGTGTCAAACCCAATCTTTTTAACTGTAAATAATTCCAGATATTCTCCTTTTTTTAGAAGCCTCCACTACAGAGCCTCCAACAGAGAACAGGAAGCGCTGCATTAAAGCGTGGGGGTGTCAGGGCTGTGTTTACAAAAAGATCTGATCCAGACTAGTTTTTCTTCATCCTCTGGGATCTGCTGTGGATGGGGAGGCCAAGAGGGAGGTGGGGTGGTGGCAGCTGCAGGATAACCCCGGGCTTTGTGCTGGAGGAAGGTGCAGGTGAGACCCCACACACAGCACTCCCCAGCAAAGAGAGGAAGATAAAGAGGGAGGGCTGATATTGCCTTGCACTGGGTCTGTTTTCCTTCAGTTCCTGGGGGAATTGCACACCTAGAGCTACTTGACACTGCTTTTTGGGATGATTTGATAAAGCTCAAGGTGAGCAGCTCTGAGATGGAGCCTGCCCACTGCCTGTTGTGTCCCCACATCCTGAGTGCTGCCAGAGCTCCCTGTGTGGGTCCCTGTGTGGAGCTCTGCCTCACAAACAGGGATTTGGGCAGTGCACTGCTCACTGAGGCCATTGCATCCAGCTTGTCCAGGGTCTTGGTTCCCCCTAAAACAGCCAGAGCAGCACCAAGCTCAGTGCACAGCCTAACACTGCTCTGCATCACGTCTGAGTCAAACACATCTGTCTCCAAAGTGCACTCCCCGGGTTGCTGCCAGAGCAGGGAGAGACAGGACTGCAGGAATTGATGTCAAACTGCCCTTCCTGCCAAGGTTCCAGGGCTGATCTGACAGTACCAATGGAAATCACAGCTCAGGTTTAAGAGAAAGCTCTCCCCAAGAAAGAGGCTGAGCTCCTGTCCTCCCCCTGCCTATTTGAGCAGCATTGGGAAACGTCTCCTGCCACATCCCTCACCTCCTCCCCATCTGTCAGGACCATCTTGATGGTGTTTCCCTCCTCCCCTCTCCTTTCTTTGCACTCATTTCTCTTTCCATCATTCTCCCATCTCTGCTGGCAGGATCAAAGCTCTCTCCCCAAACCCATCTAATCACAGACAATCATTCCCATTTCCCTGGAGTTACACAACAAAATCAGGGAGTGAGGCTGCACCAGTGTCCCTTTGGCACATGGATAAGAGCACCAGTCCCTTCCTCCAGCCCTCCCCAGCCTCTCACTGTCCCACCACAGGCATCACCAGTCAAAGCTCCATGTCCAAACCCACCCCACCAAATGAGACCCATGGCTGGAAGGAGCAGTGGGTCATGAAGGTGAGCTCTCCTCCAGCTTTCTGCAGCACAGAGCTCAGCCCTGAGCTGAGGAGCCCTGTGCCTCCACCACAAGGCTTTGCCTCCAGGGTCCCCAGCTGATCCCACTTCACCTGTTCTGTGTTGCCTGTGGAGCCCACAGTGGCATCCATCAGAATCCTGCCACAGCCATGAGCCACAGCCATCCCTACTGGCTATCCAACAGGAGACCTGTGCTCATTGCCAAGGAACACCTTGGGACACGCTCACCTTGCTCCCACCTGGCTCAAAATGAATGTTTTTGGGCACAGGACACATTCTCAGAGAATTTGGGTTTCTCCTGCTGTTACATAAATGCTGAAGCAAAGCCAAGCCTCTGCAGCAAGTGGAGGAGTTTGTGATGTCTTATGTTTGTGGTGAAGGGCTCAGAGAATCGTGGAATAAGCTGAGTTGGAAGGACCCACAGGGATGGAGTCCAGCTCCTGCCCAGTCCTTGCTGCAGACATTCACTTCATGGATGGTTTAGGGGGCCTGGTGGGGTCCATTCAGAGGTTGGGCTTGGGGGTCTTTCCCAGCCCTAATAATTCTATGAGTCTGTGATTTCTGTGTCTGCCTGACCTCCCACCTGCCCTGGTACAACTGAACCACCACCCACTCTGAAACCTCTCTGCCCAGCTCTGGGTTCATGTTGGTATTAAACTGCAGGAGCTGCAGATGGGAGTTCACACTGGAAATCGGAAATAAGGGCACTGCTTTGTGAACTTCCAGCTCACTGACACTCTCCCTGATCATTAAAGCCAGCATCCTTTCAAGATGAGCACAAATCTCCCATTAAACATGCTCCAAACCAGAAAGCACACAATGGAGGTAGCAATTAGGAGCAATTGCTTCATAGACAGAAAAATAATTGATCGGTATTTCTTTGAAAAAGCAACTGGGAGAGCAACTGAGCTGGGGTGGAACAGGCTCCCTGGCCTTCCCCGTGATCTGGACATTTTTCAGTTTTATATGGGGATAGAAGTAAACAAAAAGGGGTCTGTGTTGAATTTTGTTTGCTAAATGTTGAAAGGTGGAAGCATCAGAAAGCCCTGGAAAGGACACTCCAGGTGGGAAGAACAGGATGACTCTGCTCTGAGTGAAGACAATTCCAGTGTCTCCCTCTATAAATGCCACCTCCAAGCACCTAAAACAAAGCCATGGCCTGATGCATCATTTCTTTATTTTTGTAACAGGTTTTCCAGTTTGTGTCATGCCCAGCATCTTCTGGGCTTTGGGAGCTGTTGGTGGCACAGGAGCACTGGGATCTGCCCCTCCTGGTGGCACCTGTCAGTGGAGGATGTCCCTCACTGGAGCAGGCTGGACACACAAAATCACTGTTGCATATTCAACAGCACCTGTTTGCCTCCTGAACTCTAATTTACTCAAAGTCTCTGTAGGATTCTAAATGGACTTTGAGAAATTTAATAAATGGACCATTAGTATTCCCTTGGTTTTCCATGTTGAGCAGTGTCAACATGTTTCTAATGTAAACCCTAAGGCACAGCTTCCCAAACGAGCCAGGTTCCCTCCCTGTATCTCAAACTAAGCCCCCTGCTTTCCTCTGCTGCACCAGACCAAAGCCAATCTCACAGAGCCATGGGAGTGCACACGAAACCCCCAAAAAGCTTATGCATTAGATCCTCACAGCAGCAAAGCCTTTCTTTAAATCAAATAAAGAAGACAGCCCCTTCCTTCCATCCGCTGGCAAAGTTTAAACTCCAAGGATAAAGTCTGCCACCAATTAAAAAGAAAAATGTGCTGTGCTGAAGGATGCAGAGGGGAGATGGTGGTGCTGGATGAAGCACAGCAGTGAGGGAAGAGCATGCTTGGACGCTTGATTTAATTTGGACTGAGAATTGCACGCCTATCTACATTTTTTTCCGGGCTAATTGGAAATTTCACAGCTTTTCACGAGTTGCCCACGGACGATTACCAAGGTAGCTGGCTCTGCCGACCCCGGCAGTGCTGTGAGCAGAGTGACAGCCGGGCAAAGCTGGAATTGCTGCAATTCCAGGGACAGGGATGTGGGATGGCTCAGAGCAGCTGCAGAGCAAGACAAGGTCAGGCGATGATCCCACCTTGGTGTCACCTCCCCAGAGGAAGAGGAGAGCAGCCCTTCCTCCCTCCCTGCCCTGGGGCCGGCTGGATGGCTGAGAAGCAGCCTAATGCAAACACTAATTACCCTAATTCCGATACACTCTACACTTCCTCCGCTCAGCTTTGTAACAGTAGCCTTCCTCTCCATCATCCGGCCGGGTGTGATCATAGCCAGGGGAGAGGAAGCACAGGAAAGCAGAGCCGGGCTGTGTGAAGGAGTTAATGCTTCAGAGGCTGCTCTCCCATTATCTCACACCTCACTCACCATATAATCAGACATGAATCCAATATGCAAAGGAGACACTGCATTAAACAGAGCACTTGAAAGTTGCTTATAGTTTTGTTCCATACAGACAGCATTGATCTCCCAAAACATTGGCATTTCAAGGTGCAAATGAGCCTTTTCTGCCTCTTGCAGGCTTTTCTATCGCTTCGACTCCTTGTAAGCGAGGTTAAAGAAGGTGTGAGAGGCACTTAATTACAAACACACCGAACTCCTTTGACAAGTCCAAATGAGAGTTTGCCTAAGCAAGAATCATTTCAATCCCAGCACAGAGCCACCATAGGCTCTGAACCATGCACAGGGAGGTGAAGGCAGAATAATTTAAATAAAAGTCAGGGAAAACAAATCCTTTGACTGCAAAGTTCATCAAGGAGAGTTGCTGTTTTTCTACAAAGCTACTGATCTCAGGGGAGGGAAGAGTTTGCAGATCCAGTGAGGGGAAAACACAGAAAATTTGCTCAGAAGTCTGAAACACAGACTGAAATTAATAGTGTGGGAGCTAACGCTTGGGTGAGTACTGCAAGAAATAGCCACTGAATTTGGAAGCTGAATTTTTAAACGTACTCACCTCATTTAGGCTGTTCCTCTCCTCACATTCGCTTCCCATGAATATTCAAGCAGAGCAGAGAATTCGCTGGCAGGAATATTAGCGAGAGCAGTGCCAATATCAGAGCATATATTAGCTGGTCTGGAAGGGATTCACAGGAAAGTGCATTCCAGAGCTGTAATTGCACTCGGCAGTGCCCGATCAGCAGGGCCTGGCGGTGCCCTGCCAGCGCTGGAGCTGGGGCTGAGCACGGAGCCAGGCAGCTCCCGGGGACATTCTGGGCTCTGGCACCTCCTCACACCCTGAGCATCCCCAAATGGACTGGCAGCCCCAGCCAAAGGTGCAAAAACAGAGGTGGGGTAAAGAAGGTTGTGAAACAGGAGCCAGGAGAGCCTCACCTCTAAAGCTCCTTCCAACCCAAGCTGTTCTGTGCCCATCCCAGGATGGGGACACCAGGAGAGCAGGATGCACCATGGGGACAGGGAACTGATGGTCCCATGGAGTCTGTTCATATTGATGAAGATGAAACCTGCCAGTGCTTTAGCAGATCCCATTCTCTTCAGATGTGAATGGTGCACATTTGTCCCCCCCACGGCAGCAAAAATGCATTGATGCTCTTGATGCCTTTTGCTCAACACTCTCCAATTTCTCTATCCAGCAGAGTGTTACATGGAAATGCAGACTGAGAGCCATGAAAAATCCTGACTGGTTCAGGGCTGAAGGATTGTCCTCACAGCATTCACAGGATGGGGTCTGCAGAACAAAGTTTGAGGGATTTTCTCCTGTGTAGTCACACCTCAAGCCCACTCCCACCTGCTCTCTCCCCCAGCCAGCTGAAAGCACGTTTCTCCTGAAGGGGAAGGAGGGTTGGTCCAGCATTTCCTATTTTTGGCAAGGTCCATATATCTTGTGGAGCCTATAGGCAATGAATTACATGACATGCCGAGGGAAGTGGCACTGAACATATGGCTCTGCAGTGTAATATATTCAGAGAAGTTTGATTTAAAGGTAGCAGGGAGGTAGGTGCAGGTCCCACAATCTGTTTAGGGGAAGCTGTGCCTTTCAAAGAATTTTGAGGCTATTTGCAGTGAAATCAGATGTGACATCGAGCCAAGCTCAATGATACCAGTGCTGAGAGCATGGGGATGACACCAAAGAGAACTGCAGGAGATGCACCAGAGCTCAGGTGTGTCTGTACTGGGCTCAGGTGGGACTTTCCCACTGCTCAGAGGTCACACCATGGCAAGAGGCTCTGGTGCTGCTCATGCTGGAAGTCTGGGTCAATGCCAAGCAGTTTTCAGGGCTTATTTTGAGCTCCCAAGTCTTAAAAAAAAATAAATAAAAAAATACTTATACAAACAAAAAAGAATAAGCATCAGAGACCATGTGCAATGTCCCCACATGTGCTGAGTCCTGCCCAGGAGCAGGAGGGAGCCAGTGCTGAGCCTCCAGCCTGCAGCAGGGACCTGCTGGTCAGACACAGGCTACTCCATGTAAACTTTAAAAGAAATAATTAGGTACAGTAGTTTAAAGCACACACAGCAGCGCTCTGCTGGTCAGATGACCTTAATTAGGCTGTAAAGTGTGGAAAACGTTAATAGGAAATGGTGCCTGGCTGGAAATGATAAATAAAATGCCTTGATCTCTAAGTACCAAGTTGGCAATTCTTTGTTTGGAGGGAAACATGTGATTAACAGTAATCCAGCAGTAAATACAGCACAGCTCCCCTGTCCTCTGCTGTGGGACGGGTTAGTCAGGCACATCTCTGCCTCCAGTGCAGGACCAGCTGCATGGAGCTACAGGTCAGTTCTACACACAAGTTTGTGATTGTCCTTGCCAACCTCAAAACTGGGGTCTTTGATGCTCTGCTACTGAGGCAGAGGGAGATTTCCCTGGAAAATTCCTCTTGAACTCACAGATGTCAAACTGGGGAGGTCATCACTCACCTGCCTGTATCACTTCCATCCTTCACCTTGTCCCCAGCAGCCCCTGGAATCCTCCCGTGGTCCCTCCAGGGCACAGCCCCCATTTCCTCAGTGCTTCCAGTGCAGCAGCCCCAAAGCTGGGAGGGTCAGTGCATGGTGCCAACACCCCCCAGGGCACCTGGGGCCAGGTGGAGCCAGGTTTTAACACCTGCTCATGGCCAGCCTGGCTATAAACCGATTGTCTGCAGACCTGGAGTTCATTACTGGAGTTGTTCAATGCAATTACATTTTCTAGGGCTCATCTGGGAGAGCAAAGGTGAATATCTGCAAGAGCAGGAGGGAGGAGAGTTTTGGCACTGGTGTATCCCAGGGGTTTGCAGGTGCTTTCCCCAGCAAGGCGTGCTGGCAGCATATGCATCATCTCCTTCACATCTGGGGAATGGATTTTTCCCCTCACAAAGCCCCTTTCCTTCCTCTTAAAATGTGTCCCTCAGTTATTCCATCTGCAGTTAATGGGGCCACAGTGTCTGGCACATCCACTGCCACCTCTGGGAACTGAGGGGAAAGCAGGCAGGGAATTAATTTTGTTGGTTTTGCCATTAAGTGATTTCCACACAGCTGAGGAAGTCACAATGTCTTGGTGAAGGAGCCCTCAGTGAGCAGGGCTCTGCATTTCTCATTCCCACCGTTCCCACATCCACAGGGTGTTTTACTGGCCCCTTCCCCTCTCATCTCTCAGTCTCCAGTGTTCCTGTGTCTCATTTTCACCCCTGTATCTCTCTCAAAGCTAAAGAAAACCTGGAATCATCCCACACCTCTGTTCCCAGGAGTACTAAATGCTGGGAGATGAGCAAATACAGCATCAACATCAGATTTGCAGACTACAGGCAAGAAACCTGGAGCAGTGTCTGCCTGGGTGTACTTTTAATTGCTCACACCCCTCCTTTTCACCCAGAGGTGCTTTCTCTGTCCAAACTGCAGTATTGGTTTTACATGACACATGCTTGGTTTGGGATGTGTTTTAAGGGACTTCTCTGCAGAACTATGTATTAAATTCCTTTCCAATTCATGCCTGTTTGGTACCAGAAGCGTGTTATCATACACCAGATGGAGCTAAATAAAAATACCACGAGTGCTGCAGTATATTGATGTGATAGATATATAATAATTAGATGTGCTGTAAGGCTATTAAGGCTGCAAATCTCAAATATCCATTATATTTTCTCCATTTCTATTCCCACAACATCCCTCATAGCATGGTGACAACTGGCAACGTTAACATCCACATGCATCTTTTTTTCAGGCACGAACAGGCTGTAATATCTGCAGGATTTATCTCAGTGTGACTCAGTCTATCTGATAATAACAGAATGAAAGCAAAGGCCTCTCCCTGCCCAGGAGAACTCGCTGGACCCTGGGGATTCCTCTCAGTCCTTGGCTGTGGGAGCAGCAGAGCATCCGTGCTGAGAGGATGGGCAGGGACAGAGGGACAGTGGCCAGAGCATCCAGGGACAGCGTTTCTGCTGGGGAAGTGTCACCACCACACACCAGGCAAAGGTTTGCAGAGAAACCAGCGTGGGGACACTGCTCCCTGCTTGCAGGCAGCAGGAACACAAGCTCCGAGCTCTGCCTCTCACGGGATGCCAGCGGCTCCTCACGGATTCCTCAGGGTTGGAGAGCCCCATTCCAGTGGCAGACTCAGTCTGAAGGGAGTGGAGCATGTCTGAGCCAGAATGGGGGAACGAGCCACCTGCCTCTGGCAGGTCCACTGGTAAAGCATCCCTGACAGAACAGGTCTCTGCAGCATTTTCCCCTCCAGCATCCCTTAAATCAAGGGACCAGCACCCCCAGGCTTCCACCCGATGGCTCAGGCAGCAGCAGCTGCCAAATGTGCAGGGGGATGAGCTGCCAAAGCATTTACTCTACTTTTGTGGAGAGATGGCAGCTGGCAGGGGGTGCCCTGGCTGGGACATCGGCCCTGGAGCATCCCTACAAGGCTTTGGTGGAAAATCTCCCGCCCCTGCTTCTCCTCTGCTCCCAGCCCACATCCCACACGCCCACCCCGTGCTGCCAAAGGCACCTGGACTCACCTCACTGTGCCAGAAATGCCATCCCCACCCCTCTGCCCCCATTCCCTGGCAGGGGGAAGCAGCTTCCCAGCCCCAGCACAGCCACCCACCCTTTATCCATCGGCGTTTCCAAGTGCCTTCGGGCTGTTGTGTTGGCATTTCTCTCCTGAAACACTGGATTTTGTAGCTACCCTGTCATCTGTGATGAGTGGGCTCTATTTTAAATCACTCTTTATGTTATTCAAAAAAAACCATGCCACTTCCAAGAAAAACATAACGAAAATCCCACAAAAAGCCACCTCAGGAGCCCCGTGCCAGCTCCACACAGAGCAGCAGCAGATGCATTCATGGAATCACAGAATCATTGAGCTTGGAAAATACCTCCAAGATGATCAAGTCCAACCAAACACCACCTTTCTCACTAAACCATGTTGTGAAGTGCCACATTTACTCATTTTTCCAGCACCAGTGTTCCTGGAGCTCTAGGCTCTTCAGCTCTCTCAAGTCTAAGCCTAAGCTTTAACCTAACCCCAACTCTTTAAAAAATAAAGGGGAAGGTGGGTGTTTCCTGCAGACACAGCTTTCAAATAAGTCTTAACTAATTGAACAGGCAGCTTTTATTTTTCCTCACATTTTTATTTTCCCACCATCTTCCCTGTCAGTTTAACTCACAGGTAATGTGTTTTTCCATTGGTGAGGTGGGGGCTCTGGACCCCTAAAGATGCCTCAGGATCTTGGCACATCTGTCCAAGACCCATGGGACTGGTCCTGTCCTGCCTGTCTTGGATGATGTTTCTGCCCTCTTGGGACACAGTGTCCCCCCACTCAGTGTCAGAAGGGGCTGCCTTCACCTAAACAGCCTTTCCTTCCCCCAGACCTGCAGCCAAACCTCCAGAGTTTCTGCTTTCCGTTTTTATGGAGCTTTGGGATACATTAGACAGGATAAAAATTTTATAAGGGAAGCATTATATACACTTTTATAGGTATAACCCTCATGTTTCAGGGTAAAAGGTACCTTCTAACTGCCTGGGGTAAGGGGGGAGCTCCTCCACTGGGTGCATTAGAGCCTAAATATTTGTTATGGATGTTATGTAGCAAGTTTTTAATAAAACCTCCAAACTTTCCTGAAGGCTCACACACTAAAAAAAACTCAAATAGGACAGGACACCTGGGCAGGGCTCACCATCAGCCACAGAGGATTGGGGGGAGCTGCCTGCCCAGCAGGCTGGGGAAGGGTCTGGGCGTTCCCAGGGATGTGGGGAGCTGAGCAGGGGCTCAGGCACAGCCCATCCCTGAGTCCTGAGCAGATGGGTGCCCCTGCTCCCCACAGCCCCTGTGCCATCCCCGCTAGAGCACGGCACGTTCTGCCTACAAGCAAACACAGCCAAGAGACCTGTTTACATTGGAGTTGTGAGCGGTGTCACATCCCCTAAGTGTCTTAAAGTAATACTTGATGATATTCTCTCCTTCAGTAAACATATTGATTAGATTACAAATAAGATTACGACTAAACACGGCCCTTTGCGGAGCGCGAGGCAGCGCCGCCGCTTCCTCCTGTCAAGTAGGTTTGAGTTCATTTGTTACAGAAGCTCTTGATTATTGTGATTTAATGTGACTCTGCTTTTCCTCCCCCACAGGGACACCAAACAATTAGTGGCTGCATTTTGGGGTGATTATAACATACCTTGGGGGTGTTCAGGAGGCAGAGAAATAAAGAGCAAAGGACTTAACGAGCTAGAAAACAGCGATTCCCTGACACCGCGCTGCCCGTGGGGTGGTTTGACCTGGAATCCAGGCAGCAGCCAGGGCTGGGACGTGACAGCGCTGGCAGGCAGCACCAAGCCAGCCCCTGAGCCACAGGGTGACATTGGAGTGTGGCTTTGGGAGCATCTTGGAGCTTTACAGTGACCTGGGCACCCAGGGAGATGGGAAAAGGGGCAGACTGAATCCTCTGATTGCTGTCAGCAATGGATGATGGATGGATGGATGGATGATGGATGGATGGATGATGGATGGATGGATGGATGGATGATGAATGGATGGATGGATGGATGGATGGATGGATGGATGGATGGATGGATGATGGATGGATGGATGGATGATGGATGGATGGATGATGGATGGATGGATGGATGATGGATGGATGGATGGATGATGGATGGATGGATGATGGATGGATGATGGATGGATGATGAATGGATGGATGGATGGATGGATGGATGGATGGATGGATGGATGGATGGATGGATGGATGATGGATGGATGGATGGATGGATGATGGATGGGATGGATGGGTTGGATGGATGATGGATGGATGATGGATGGATGGGATAGATGGAGGATGGAGGGATGGATGGATGGATGATGGATGGATGGATGGATGGATGATGGATGGATGGATGGATGATGGATGGATGGATGGATGGATGATGGATGGATGGATGGATGATGGATGGATGGATGGATGATGGATGGATGGATGATGGATGGATGGATGATGGATGGATGGATGGATGGATGATGGATGGATGATGGATGGATGATGGATGGATGATGGATGGATGGATGGATGGATGGATGGATGATGGATGGATGATGGATGGATGGATGATGAATGGAGGGATGGATGATGGATGGATGGATGATGGATGATGGATGGATGGATGGATTGGATGGATGGATGGATGGGATGGATGGATGGGATGGATGGATGGATGGATGTCATGAATGGATGGATGGGATGGAAGCAGGGTCACCCCACACTGCTGTTCCCATAGCCTGGCCCTGCACCCATCTCTCTCCATCAGTGCATCCCTTGCTGATGGATGAGGGGAGGGAAATCCCTCTGATGCTCAGCTCAACACAGATTAACCAGGATTTAGGGCCCAGTGCCACAGGATCCTGCCTGGATCCAGGCAGCTTGGGAAGCCCCCACCAGCCTGCTCCTCCAGGAGCAGAAGTTGGGGTTAGGGAAAGGGCAGGAAGCAGCAGTGAAGCTGACTGGGAGAAGAACCGGGACAGACCCTGCTCTGCAGCCCCGCTCCCACAGCCCCGCACTCCCAAAGCACATTCCTGGCATAGCTGGGATTTTTTACCTCCAACATCCAGAACTCCTGGCTCAGTTTACCTCCACCCTCTCCAAACACAACTCACGTGGAGCCTCATACAACTTGCAGGAATTGCAGCATTTGAAAGAAGTGGGGAAACTAAGAGGTGGTGGTTAAAATGTTGACGCTGTGTGAACTGTGCGTCTTTGACACCAATTTTCTTACATCTTGACATCACCACAAGTTCCCTTTGAACATCTCTGTCCTGTTTGTAAATGTTTCTAATCCACGGTTTCATTTTCTCCTGCACTTTTTCCCTCAGCTTTTACCTGCCTTTGCTCTTGTAGCTCACAGACATTTGCTCCACTCGGTGACTGTACATCCCAAAAATATTTAAATACATAAATTGTCTGGGGCAACCATTCTGATCAAACCTTACTGAAGCACGCAGAGCTCTCTCCTCATTTCTTTTCTTTAAATTAATTGTTCTTAATTATAGGGTTTTTTGGGGGAGGGGGGTGGGTTTCCTGCCACATCATCCAAGCTACATCCTCTTTTCTCCCCTCCCCACTTCCTATTATTTATCAGTCAGCAAATGAATAATTCATCCTTTGCATTAAGCAGAAAAAGCATTGCCCCCACCGCGGGCCTTGGTTTGGGCAGGGCTGCGCTTCCCTGCGAGGATGGAGCTGGGATGGAGAGGGGAAGGAGAGGGGAAGGAGAGGGGAAGGAGAGGGGAAGGAGAGGGGAAGGAGAGGGGAAGGAGAGGGGAAGGAGAGGGGAAGGAGAGGGGAAGGAGAGGGGAAGGAGAGGGGAAGGAGAGGGGAAGGAGAGGGGAAGGAGAGGGGAAGGAGAGGGGAAGGAGAGGGGAAGGAGAGGGGAAGGAGAGGGGAAGGAGAGGGGAAGAAGGAGCGGGGATGACGGAGCGGGGATGATGGAGGGGGAAGGAGCGGGGATGGAGAGAGGATGGAGCGGGGATGGTGGAGAGGGAAGGAGCGGGGATGGAGCGGGGATGGACCGGGGGATGGAGCGGGGATGGACCGGGGGATGGAGAGAGGATGGAGCGGGGATGGAGCAGGAAATGGACCGGGGAATGGAGAGGAGATGGAGAGAGGATGGAGCGGGGATGGACAGGGGATGATGAAGCGGGGATGGAGCAGGAAATGGAGCGGGGAATGGAGCGGGGATGGAGAGGGGATGGAGAGGGGATGGACCGGGGGATGGAGCGGGGATGGAGAGAGGATGGAGCGGGGATGGAGAGGGGATGGAGAGAGGATGGAGCGGGGACGGAGCGGCGGCGTAGCCGGGCTCAGAGCACCCTCTGCCGCCCGACGAGGAGAGCCGGCCGCCCGTGCGGGCTCCCAGCCTTTCCCTGCGCAGGGAGAAAACGGATGCGGCTCTTTCCTAATGAAATAACAGCAATTACAGAGCGTTTCCCAGCCGAGGGTTTCCGCGCCCTCCCTCAGCGGGAATGCAGCTGAGGCACGGATGGGATGCAGTCGGTGTTAATCCCCTCTGACAGGTGAAGGCACGGGAAAACAAGGACCGGCTGCCTCCACGATTCTCACCTCTTTATATTATTTTTCCCAGGAGTCATTATTGCCTTCTCCCTCACCCCCCAGGGCAGGGAGAGCCCAGCACTGACCTCTTCCCTCGCCCTCACCCGGCTCCACACTGCCCCTGCTCTCTGCCATTAAATTCCTGCTGAGTGTTGAACTACTTTGTCAACACTTTGATTTCTTTCTTTCTCTCAGCTTCTCACACTTCCTCACCCCACTCACTTTCCAAATCCAGACACAAAATACTCTACAACCAGAGTGCTCCCTGGATGTAAGGGGAAAAAGACCCAGAAGTTTTCCTTGAAAACTTTCCTTAGCATCCCCATCCTCAGAGGGAGTGTCCACCTGCAGTTTCCATGTGCAGGACGAAACATTCAAAAGGCTCCTTGCTGGACAATTATAAAATTATTCAATTTTACACCTCCCCAGTTCTGCAAAATCAGCTTTTGTCAGGATCAGGGATACAGGAGAGCTGGTGGGTCACAGAGTCATCCCCCCGCCCCTGCATATAGCAGACTTTTATAAATATCTCTGAGTGTATGCAGGTATTTGTACACAAATGTATATAAAATAGGTACACAGACACACATATTTCATGTGTATATATATCTGTCCATAAATTAGGTGGCCTGGGAGCAGGGGCAGCCCACACCAGGAGAAGCCTGGGGGATCCCAAACCTCCTGACCTTCCCTCCACGCTCACAAAGCAACTTCATAAACTCACAGAAGAATCCATCCAAGCCTACAAACCCTCCAAGACAGCACTTCCCATCTCAAGAATGTGATGTTGAGCCCTCATCTTCTCCACGGCCACTGCTGACCACACTCACCCTCCACACTCAACCTTCCCTGCTCCCTGACTGCTTCTGTTGCCAAGGAGATGGGGATGCTCACACAGACCTGCTTTGTGTTGTGTAAGGACCAGGTTTAGCTGTTTTTAGGGTATTTATTTATTTTTTAAATTCATTTAATTTTTTTTAATTCATTCCCACAGGATGAATGTGCTCAGAGCTTCCAGCTCACCCACCCTGCCCTGCCTCACACCTCGGCTGTCCAGGTCTCTCATTTCCTCCTTCCCAGCCCACATGAGCTCCTGGGCATTTCTCCACCAGGGAACTGAGTTCTGGGCAGTTTTTCTGGGCTCAAACTGCAGGGACAGGAGGAACAGGCCTCCCCTGGGTTTGGGGAGGAGAGGGCTGGGTGGGAATGGTGCCCATCTCCACTGGCACACTCAGCTCAGCTGCTTTAGAGCTGTGATCTAAATGGAGACCTTGAAATATCTGTATCAAGAATAAGCAAATACACACAAAATACCTTCCCACCACTCGAGTAGGAGTAAGTAGGAAAAGTAGGAATTTACACCACGCAAATAGAAGGAAAAGGACAAACAAAAACTACTGTAGGAAGGAAACCCTCCCACAACTTCAAATCACACACCACTGCTAAGCATCAGTGTGGAAGGTGAGAATGTAATTTTTTTAAGGAACTTAACTCTTATTTCTTAAATATAAACAATCAATCCCACCAATTACACCTCAAGGTGAAGGGCCTTACCTTTAACTTACCCAGATTTTACTCCTGTCCCTCTCAAAGTGGAGCAAAGGATCTGAACAGCGACACACTCAACACAACATGAGGATTTTCATTTTCACTAAGAGAGGCTGTGCCTAAACATCAGCACGTTGCTCTCCTGGGAAATTAGATACATTGTTCTTCATATTCCAATCTGCCATAATTGGGCAACTCTCCAACCTGTTTGCTCGAAATTAGAGCACCAAATGCATCACAGCAAACTAGAAAGCACTCGCAACTTTTTTTTTTTTTTTTTTTTTTTGGCAATTTGATTTTGTTATTGGATTGAAAAAGTACATAAGTGCTCAAGTTAAACCATGTAATACTTTTGCAGAGCAGTAAAAGCCAGATTTGTTATGCATTTATTCAGCACTTTCACAGCAGTATGGTACCATATCACAGCCCAAACGCTGTTTGCGTTGTTTGTACAAGTCCTCTGTTGACTTCGGAACAGGGGAACTCCCAGGAGGAAACCAAACAGGGTGCAACCCAGCTGCTTCCAGAGAATAACAGTAAATAAGCCAAGCAGGAAAACAAAGGGAAAAGAAACTGTTTCACAGGAAAGTTATTTCTGAAGGGGGAGAACAAAGTAAGATCAGGCAGTGGCTACGAGGCCTCCCTGCAATGTGCCCGGAGCTCCCCTGGCCTCCCCACACCTGCAGCAGCACTGGGCGAGTTTCTCTCAGCTGACACAGGGAAAACACGACTGAATTCCTAAAAGCAAGCTTTAAAGAATATATTTCCCTTCTCTCACAGCTCCATGGCATCTAATAACAACATACAAAATGAAGGAGCTCTGGCTTCTCCCCACTGGGCTCTGGCACAACCATTCCCAGGATTCAATGGAAAAGGGGAGAGTGCAGGGTTTGGTCACAGCAGATTTGCAAGGGGAGGACAGATCTGAGCTATTAAAATGCAGTTTTAACACCCCCAGTTGCCATCCCGACAAATTCATGTCTAATTGGGGGAAGCTTTTGTGCTGGGCAAATAAAAGGCAGGTCAGCCATGGCAGAGCAGCCCTTAAGGCGCTGCCCTCCCCATCCATCCCTCCAACAAACATCTCCCAGATTCATCAGCCTGGCAGCTTCCACAGACAGGGAAATGTCACTCGCTAAAAATCCTCCCCAAATACCGAGGAGCAATCCTTGCCATGGGACTGCTCACATGGTATTCCCAAAAACCTAAAGATTGGGATCAACCCATACTACCTAAACCTTTTCCTCCTGGCACTTTATACCACATTTTAACACGTCAGGTTGGCCTGTCCTCACCTAGAGCCCTGCTGTGCAAAAATCCTGGCACAAAGACTGGAAATCTTTGAACAAGGGACCCTCCCACCTTGCACACCCAAGCACAGGGCTCTGCACACTCACCTGGGCAGGTGGATCCACACTCCCACGCTGCAGGGAAATGTCACTCCTGAAAGTGCCACCACCCCAGCCCAGCTGCCACCCTCCCTCACTTACCCCAAAGGTCAAGACGCTTCTCTTGCAGATGGAAAAACAGCTGTAAAGCTAAGAAAATAGTTAAAATTATCATTGGAGTTCTCTTAAATTTGTAATTTAGACAATCTCAGAAATGTGGGGAAACTTCTTGGATCACTGGGAAACCTCTGATAAAATCTTAATTACTGTGAAATTGGCGTTATTTATCATGCCTGCATCTTTCACTATATATTAAAAGGTTTCCTGAAAACATATCTATTTAAATATAAGCCTGTCA
Organism: Poecile atricapillus; assembly: GCF_030490865.1. Lineage (NCBI taxonomy): Eukaryota > Metazoa > Chordata > Aves > Passeriformes > Paridae > Poecile > Poecile atricapillus. The sequence goes on from NC_081263.1 coordinate 4,813,786, forward strand.
AATAAGAAAAACAGGCTGAATTCAGAGTGCTTTATTCTATCCTATTTGTTCTGATCACTCTTTCTGCTGGGAAAAGAATAATATCAACAGTTCAGCAACATTACAGCTATGCAGTACCCATCCAAAGTTGTTATAAAAAATAGACACCAAGACTTCTGTAAAACAGGGTAGAGAACCCACAACTCACAGAGGCATGAGAGAAGGAACCTGTCCCTGACATGGAGCTGAAAAAGTGAGATAAAATGAAGGTGCAATAGACCCTCACTGACTCACACACAGAACATCCCAGCTGTGGCAAACTTCAGTTTTGGGGGTGCTTACAACAAAGGTGCATCAATCTTGGTCTTGCAGAGACCCAAGGAAAGGGGCAGTAAATTCTCTTCCATGTTCACCCTCAGTCTCAGGTGGAGCTGCACAAGCTTTGGGGCAGGGAAAGAATTGTAATTTCTCTCTCTACAGGTCACTAACACACAAGAGCAGTGCTGTTGTACACAGATATTGCCCTGGAAATGCCACCCCCCTCAGCTGTGCCTTTGAAATGTCAAATTTCTGAGCAGCTGCAAAAACAGTTCCTGGTTTTATCATAAAAAAAACCAAACCAACAACAAATGAACAAAAGTCTTCAACTGCTGTGCCATGAGAACTCCTCACCAGTGCCAGTGTACTGACAATAATGTGCCAATTCCCCAGTCCAAAACTCCATGAATTTTAACTACTGGACAGAGATGGATGCTACCAGTTTTTCTGACTAACACCAGCAACATTTATCTTTTAGCTGAGAAAAAATTATGAGTGAAGGGCTGCCTGTGCACTTAAAACCAACACTATTCAAAACAAAACCAAGAGCTCTCCTCTCACAGATCTCTCCCTCCTCCCTTGGCCTCTCTAGAATATTTCTAAGCTACTACCGAGCAGGAAAAGTAGAGCACACCATGTGATGACTTTAATTTTTCAGTTTCTTCCCCACTTACCTGCCACAGTTTTGCAGACACTGCCCAGTCACTGCCTGGCCAGTGGTGATTAACAGTTAGAACCAGCTCCTGCTACAATTCAAGGGATGCTCTGACTGTTTTTGGCCAAAAGTCAAAGGTGTTTCCTTCCACTTAATAACATGACACAGTTTAAAGACTGTTTGGAGTTTACAAACAATGAGAGTCTCGGGGTCAGTGTCACACACGGTGTCAGGTGAGCACATCCCTTTAGGAGCTGATCCTCTTTCCCAGAGACACTGATCTCCCATGGGCCTGCTGCCAGTGCCTGTTCCACAGCAAGGCTTGGGGCAACAGCTTGTGGACAGATTTGTCTGTATGCAAGGAATAATCATCAAATTCATGTCTAAGCAGGATTAGGCCGCAAAATTATTAGGTTAAGTGGCCCATGAGAGGAGAAATTAAAAAAAATATATAAGCCAAAAGCTAAATATTCAGTACAGAATATCAGAGATGCTTCTCAGATTTTCACGTTGATAATCACAAGTGTCCCTGATTATTTTGTTTTGTAATTGTGCTCCAAATTGTGTTTTATGTCCTACCTTCTTCTGCAAACCACTTCAGCTGCGTTTGAGGGAGCACGCTGCCCTCAAGGAGAGGCTGTTTTATTAAACCTTCACTAGACAAACACAAAATATTTCAGATATTTCAGACACATTTTCCTGCTTAAAAACCAACCAAACCAAACCCTCTGTGCACTGATGCCACTCCAAGACCCCTAAGACAACAATCAAATGCCAAGATTCATGAAATCACATACCTCCAAAATACTGATAAAACAAAACAGTACAAAAACATCCCAAAGTGCATCTTTAGCAAACAGTATCCCCTCAGGTAGACTCATCTTTTACTGTACCAAGAAAAATAAATCCAAGTGGAGAAAAGATTTGGAGAGAAAAATACATTAGCAAATACAGATAAATTCGTTTTTAATAAAGGAGTTAATTTTCTTTCAATCCTATATAAAACAATAGCAATTAAAAACTTCATTTTTGAAAGTAAAATATTTACATATGAACAAGTAACTGTGCAAAATTTACATGAAAAAAAAAGGAAAGACAGGATTTCCTAAAAGACAAAATAAAAGGGGTGTAACAGTTGTCAGGTGTTGATAAAAATACTGATCAGCATTCAGTTTACACGCAAGAGAGTTAAATTCTACCATGAGAGTTCACACAAAGAAAGCCAAAGTATTTACAGTCATAAAAGTACTATCAATAGACAATTTAATACAATAACCTCTGAAAATATAAAGAACCAATTAGTATATTTGTAATAAAAAAATAGGTACAAAGAAGGGACTTTGCTCTGGACATCTTTAAAGTAGGCCCACAGCTTGCATACAGTCTTTTAGCAAAATAATTATAGTTTACATAGCCATTTTTATGTTATGTGCCAAAAATTATGTACAATTACTGACAAAATACACCAACCATTTTTCAACACTTGATTCACACTGAGAAACAGTCTTTTGATGATTCCTCTCAACTTTTGATTTTATTTAATCTAAGCTTTCACTTTAGCTAAAAAACACAGTGCAAGTAAAATATATTTATGCTGAAAAGGTTTCTCTTTTTTTCCTTTTTTTCCTTTTTTAACTTTACAGCTTTACAAACTATAGCAAATAAAATGCATTTTTACAGATGCTGCTAAAACATTCAGAAGTAACCCTCCTTTATGGGACTTCAGGGCCTCTAATAAGCAATAATGTGATTAAAATTGAGGTTATGTTTAAAATTAACTGTATATCCCTCTAGATTTTGAGCATTTGGGGGAAAGATAAATATCCTTAAAAAATCAGTTTGCTTTGCTAACTGACTGTTTAAAAAAAAAAAGCTAAATGAAATGAGGTCATCTGCTGTAGACATATGCCTATGTAATGGATTTAGTTGGATAAAACTGAACTAAAATGAACAATTAATGTCGAAACTGCTACAGGGCTGACAAAGGGTAGCTAGTTATTTGCTAAACGATTCCATCAGTCTTTATATATGGCTTGTTTGGCAAGAAGGCCACTCAATCAAGAGATGAGTTAAAATTTAATTGTCCTTTTATAGTATCCACAGGCCTTGTAAGTATCCTCACTGTTACAGAAATGTATTTCTCTTATACTGAAGAGTTTATTTATAAACAGGAATATAAAACTGTTCCATGTAAAGAGGTGGTTGTTTTTTAAACAATATCCCATTCGCTTGTTACAAAAAGGCGTAATTTGCAAATATATTAAAAAATGTCCTCAGGCGTCTCTCCGTCAAAAATACCTTGATCTTTTCCATTTTACTTAAGGAATGCTTTGTATAGCAATAGTGAATGGCTTGTCTCTCGCTCATTTTCTAAACAAAATATGAGGTCCCTGAGGTTCACCCGCGTTATCCTTTGTCGCGTAAACTGTCTGGTTGTTCCAACTCCAGAGCTGCCTGGGACTGCTGCACTCGAACCAGATCCCTGGAAAGCACAAGAACAGGTCAATCAGTCCATGCCTGAAAGAATTACAAAACTTTTCAGAGAAAACGTGTGACCTAAAAACTGTACACAGTCAGGAAGCTGTATGCTACCAGACAAGAGATTTCCTTTTTAGTTCTGATTTATTAACAACAGTTGAACAATCAGAAGTTTTCAGTGGCATTCAAAACAGATAAAAAAGCTCCAAAACACTGCCTGTATTTTTAGGAAGGTGCTAAGGACAGGGAATCCCAACAACCAAACTAAACAGAAAGGACAGGATTCTTCACAATTCCAGCATACAGATGCCAAGGGCAGCCCTGGCAGTGGGGAGCAGTCCTGTTCCCAGGGCTGTGGTGCCTTGAATCCTGTCCTAGATCCCCCTCATCTCCACGGCAGGGTGCTCTCCTGGTGACAACAGCTGTAACCAAGCTCAGGACTATATTTAGGAGAAGTTTTCCTGCACACAGTCACATACTCTCTAATGACCTCTGAACGCCTCTCCACCTCTCAGCATCATTCATTCCTCTGGTACACACTGGGAGTTTCCCGAATCGGCAGGATAAACAAGCAGCATATTATTGTATCTATCACGTGAAGAAAAACCAGAAGAAGAAAGCAAAAAGCAGAAGGAACCAAACGAGCGGCACGGGAGCACCGAGGGCTGCAGCAGCGCGCAGTGCCCGGCAGATGGCGCGCGCGGGCCGGGATCCAGGCTCTTCCTCAATTTCCAGCCGGGAATCTTTGTTTGCTGACAGGTGATTTACTGAAATCGTCAATTCTTCTGGGAACCGTTATGTTGCTGTGGCTCAGCTACGTTAAATCGTTTTTTCCTCCAGTTTAATTTATTATATTAATGTTATATTTTCTTTTTTTAATGGGACTTTTATACTTCATGACACCAAGCGCACTCTATTTACTGTAGTGAACACAGACTTATCTGCTCCTCAGTTTGGAGAATTTTCAAGAAGTTTTCTTAATAAAAACACCCCAGAGTTGAAAAAAGCCCAAATTTAGAGTGGTGCACGAACCATGTAAATAAGCTTCTGAGGTTCCCACTAACATGTGTGAAAATAATGTATTTAATCAATGAACATTATTGATGATCAAACCAACCTCTGGAAACGATCACTCTGCGTTAGCAAAACTCTGGTCAGTGCAGGTGAACTTACTTCACCACAGTGCTAACAGTAAAGTCAGATTTTTGATTCTCAAGCATTCTGTTGACCCAGCAAGCACCAAACCACTAAAATCCTGTAGTTAGAGCTGCTCAAAGGCTGGATTTTCAAGGAGTATTTAAAGGCACTTGCACAATTTGGCCATCTAATTTTCACCAGCTTCAGTGGAAATTAGAAGACACAGGAAAGTGTTGGATGCTAACTAAATTTTCTCACATACATATGACTGCTAGACAACAGAAAGAATGGCTGAAAAGGGTTTTGTTCTTGATTTTTAAATATTGCTTAGTGAAAGCTCAAGCCTCAGCTTTACTATGTAGACCATAATAGTTGAAACCCAAAGGTAAAATTTCAGGAGTCTTGAGAAGACACAGAATTATGTATGGAATAAATTATGCAGCTTTTTGGTAACTTTGAGTAAAATCACAGGGACATAAAACCCTCAAACTGACAGCAACCTGTTTCATTGAATTTGGAAACAAAACAGTGCAATTACTACTTAGAAGTGGTTTTACATGTAATTAAGAGTCAGCATTTGTAGACATCAAAAGCTTCCATTTACAAATCTGTGTCTAAGTAACAAGAAACCTTCTTTTCCACACTTCTTGTAATATGCCTTAACCACAAACTGCATACAAATGGTGACAAGTGGAGCCCAATTTAAAAATGTCAAGTGACACAGCAGCAAAAGCACAGCTGTGAGTATCAGATCAAAGGCAGCTGCTTCTTAATTAAACAGACAAAAAGATTAGATTTCCAGGGAACCTGCAGTTAATTGGTTAACCAGTGATTAATCCAAGATAACTAAATTAGTCAGACTTAGATGAAATACAAACAAGTGTTCACAAGAGATGCAAAATACATCCCATAACCTAAGTGACATTAACAGACCATTAAGGTGGCACAGCTGAGCATGCAGGAGTAAGCAATGCCAACATTAACTCTGCATGAGGTACTTCAGCATATTCCTCTGAGACAACTTCATTTGTGTGCACATCTATCTTTGCAAAGTGCCCCATTCTGCAATTTTCATAATTTCAAACCACATCTATAAACCTTTAATAGAGTAATTTGTCAGCTTATATAAAAACAAGTCTTATTCTCAGTAGCAGACATTTTAGTAAATTTCAAAACTTAAAATTACTTTAAAAGATGCTCAAGAGGTTTGATATTTTTATAAACAAAAATAACATTTACTAGTATGCAGATTTTTCTCTACCATTTTATATCAAGAACATGTAAGTGATTGCTTCCAGCAGTTCAGTATAAACCAAGGTGAACTCTTTTGAGGCTTTTCTACAGTATAAATGCTTTAGCACTGAAAATTCAGAATACTCAAGGAGTAATAAACAGGATTATTAAACTATTACTATTCTGTCACTTGCTATCAGATACAAAACCCCACAGGGAAAAATCCTCAAATTATAAAGAGAGCTTTTGGTCCAATAAATGACAATTTTCAAGAATATTTTGTTCTTTTTAAACATTAGAGCAATCCCATATTGAATGTCTCATGCAGAAAGCAATTTTATACCATTTCTTGTTTATTAACTTGTTTAGAAGTACAGCAGATAATCATGTACCAGAATGTAAAGTAAATGAATCAGACACTGAGCATTCTGGTACCTAGTCTGCAGAGAATTTTTTAACAGGCAGATTCAACAGTAAAATATACAGAGGATGTGCAAGAACATCCTGATCAGATGGAACTGGTCAAACTGATCTGCTGTGAAGACACTAAGGCCAATGAACTGCTGGAGAGAGAAATTAGGCAAGCTCCTGTAACTCGAAGCTCCTGCTGTCAAATTTAGTGGTGACTGAATTCTACCACCCCACCTACCTCAGCATTACTCTGCCCTTAAAGTTAGATTGGTCACAACCTGCCAAAACTATGGAGGTCCAAAAAGTTGAGACTTGTTACGTCAGAGATGTTTTTTCTAACATCCCTCCAGTTCTATGAATCAGGGAATGACCACTCAGATTCTATTCCCTATGCCACTACAGGTGCTAAAAATTGACCCTGGCTTTGGAGTGAGCAAATCTGAACACAAAACACTTCTGCAGCTCAGGGAGCTCCCACAAACTGGGGGAAAAAGCTCTGAGCAGAAAGGTTTGCACAGAGGATGAGGCAGCAAAACCAAAGGTGACAATTATACCGTACCTCTGTCCCTGATCCAGATCCTGGTGAGTCTACTTTCCTTTTCTTCCTGGGACCAATGGCAGCTAACGCAGTCAGGTTGGCATCCCTCTGTCTCATTTGTGCTAGCTCTTGCTGCTGCATCTGTGTGTGCCAGAACAAGGATGGATCATTATTTCTCTTACAACTTCCAAAATAAAAGTTCTTGTTAAGCTCAGCACTCACCTCCTTGGCCTTCTGTTTCAACCTAAGCTGTTCAGGATCTTCTTGTCGAGATCGAGACTGTGTTGATAAAGGATGAGCAGGAGGTGGTTTCAGGAAAAGAAAGAAAAATTAATTTAGTTATAAAAGTAGTTAGAGATTATATATGAAAGCTTTTCCTAAATTCCAGCAGGAAGTGGGGAATACCTATCACTCCCACAGAGGGCAACAGTGGTAAACAACTTTTAGATATTAAAATTTTTCCTTTTTGTAACATATCTATTTTTGGAAAAGGCATCCCATTTTTCTGCTTTGTTAAAGATAGCAAAGGAGTAGCCAGGCAATTATGCCTTAAATGCAACCATTACAAGACACAAATTACACAGAGGTGTGAATTGAATTACACACTTTGCATATGAACAAAGGAATCAGACCTGTGCTTTCTGGAACAATTCCTCCCCTTGCTGGGGAACCAGGCACTTACTCAGAGCAGATCTTTCTGCTACACCTACACACACAGGTCAGGCTGCAGGCTGAACAAAGTGCACCTGAGTGACCCAAGATCATTTACATCAGCACTGTCCATTACACTGAGGACCTGCAATTCCTTGTGTGTGTGTGTCATACTCTTAGAATATGGAAATACTTTAGATTAGAAAAGACTTTCAAGAACATCAAGTCCAGCTGCTTCCCCAGCACTGTCAAGCCCACCACTAAACCATGCCCCCAAGTGCCACATGTACACAATACTTCCAAGGATGGTGACTCAACCACTGCCCTGGGCAGCCTGTTCCAGGGCTTGACAACCCTTTCAGTGATGAAATTGTTCTCAATATTCAATTTAAACCTCCCCTGACGCAACTTGAGGCCATTTCCTCTCATCCTATCAAATCATGAGTGCTGTTAATCCCTTACATTCTTTAGGCCAAGAACAAAATATGTTTGTATTCTGACATTGTCAACTCAAGCTGGATCACAAAACTAACAGAAAACATAGGTTGTTTTGTGAATTATTTCTAGGGTGCTCTTATCTAATCACATTCATTCTATAATCACTGAGTAAAACCACAGTTTAATATTCACATTCATGTTTACATCAACTGCTTCCTATTTATTGTATTTCTCCAATTTGTAAAAAAAGTTCTGAATTCTATTTCTATTCTCCAAAATACCCTCTCTATTACATTTAAGAGTACCACCAAGTTATAAAATTCATCTTTCTTTGCCAACTGCAAAAACTAAATTTCAAGACTCCTTTTAATTTGGGAATATGCGATGGGAATGGCAAAGAAGCTGTTTCCCATACTTTAGAATGAAAAGAAAAATTGAACTCTAGTTAAGAACACATTCATCAAGTTCCATCTTTGAAGATTAGCCTTCTCCTTCATTGCAAGTGTTTTAGAAAGAAACTCTGCAGTTTTGATGTCAAAAATGACACTTTACAAACACGTGTGAAAGCCAAGCACTTGCCTTTGCTGCACGCATTAAAATTTCCCTTTCTTGTTCATCTTTACGCTGCTTCTCTATTTGATCAAGTTGTTCAAAGAACTTGAGCTGTGCCCGAACGTCACTTGCTTGTTCGTATCTTTCATCATCCTGAAAATACAGCAAATATGATTCTCATTACTCCCTTAAAAACAAAGCTGTTAACTTGTACTGTACTGGGGAAGAACATACACATTCAAAGCTCCAATGTTCACTTTGTCCTTTTCAGACAAATAGCAGGAGTATATTTACACCATTCAAACCAGCTAGAACTCTTAAAAGCATTTTGTTCTATTCCATGAATCATCAGATTTTGACTTCTAAACTTATCTCATCACAGCTTTAACCTCTCAAACATATTTCACAGAGATGTGTGGTTTTTTTAAACGCTGCTCAGGCATTTGCATCTATGAGGAACACACATCTGTCAGATAGCAGTCTCCTGGGAATTCAAAGCAGTGCTTTTATCTGTCTGACTCTACAGTCATTCACACAGTAAACATTTGACATAATAAATAAGGGGAGGGCACAGCTTCTCTGCATTTGTTTTAAAGCCATTTTGTATATGCAAGCTGAAAAGTTCCAGTCACCCATGTGTATTAATATCTTAATGGAAGGTGAATCAGTCAGAGAATAAACAACGTGATTTCACAGAACAAAGAACACCTGAACTCCAGCATTACAGTCAATGCCACAGCCTGCTGAATTTGTGCAATTCTGCCATTTAATTTGAGCAATTAAATACAGTTACCTTGTAGGAAATATTCCTTTGTTGAGCAGTCTCTGATAGTTTTTCCACGAGGTTTTGTAGTCTTTGTTGTGTAGCATGTGATACGTAGCTAACTACATCAGGATGGATTTCTGTTATTCCATGCTTTTTACCTATAATCAAAACACCAGTGGGTTGGAAAAAATCATTTTAAAATACAATTAAATATGAGTATAATCTTAGTCATAGAAATTTAAATCCCTTTTTCCAAATATGATTTGCAGGTTTTTCTCAGACAAGGATTAAATGTGAAATTACACATATTAAAATTCATATCAGTTTAACAAATTTGACAATCTATTAATAAATGTTGTGTATTACAGTGTAACAAAGAATTCAAGATTGCTTTTTGTTCCACCATTAATTCTAAATTACTAAGTAAAGCTGATGAAAGTGCTTCTGGACCTATTTCACTGTTTGTGTCATGCTTGCTACACCTTAATAGTTTATTCAGCCAGGTTGTGTAGTTTTGATGTTGAATCACTTTAGAAGGCAAATCTCTGTTTGCTATTCCTTGATATATTCTACTTTCATATCCTTATTCTACTTTCATAAGACTAATTATTTCCCACCAGCATCTGACTACAGCAGAAAATACCATAAGGTAATGAGTCCAGCAACTTTTAATTATTCAAACCAATTTCTATAGAAAATGCCTTCAATTAAACCTAAGAGTAGTGAAATTTGTTTTTATTAATGTTCAGGATAAAAGAACATACCTATTTCTAATATCCTTCTTTGTAAAGGTGCTGGGAAAAGGAAGGTTTCGTCTTTACAGGACCTTGTTAATGTGCCCACGAGCTCAGAGTTTGTTGCCAATATCCGAGCACTTTCTTCTGACAGGTTGACTCCAGCCATTGATGCAACATCATTAATGTCATCATCATCCCTTAAAGGAAAGAAAAATTAAAATAATCATAACATTTAGTGCTTATCTGCACACACTCCTATGATACCACAGCTGCATACAATGAATTCCACCATAAACCTGAATAGTTTTACATTTTATTTGCTTTTGTGATATAATACAACTCATTTGTTTGTAAATGAGAAATTACTGCTTTGACTTCAAAGAGCACTAATTTTGTGCTTCCTGTTTTTTCCAAGATCCTTTCTTATGTAATGTTTCAACACCTTGAGAAACAAGAGACCAGACGAATCACTACTGCAAAATGATAATAATCTGCCCTCACCACTAAGACAGGCTGTACATCCGAGTAACTCAAGCAGAGCTGGGAGAAGTGAAGGAATGAATTCCACTTGCTTGTCTGGGCAGGAATTGTTTATGAGGTTTAGTGCCAGCTAAATGCTAAAACCAGTCTGGCACGAGTATGTCCAGTGCTGTTTGTGCAAACCTGCCTCCAGAAAATCCACCTCTAGATTATTGTGAGTTTCCCCAGATGGATTCAGCACCAGGAAGGTCTGAGTTCAGCTACCCAAGCAAACACAAACATACAGTTCCTCACCTAAAAGAGCCTCCCCCAGGTTCTTTCAGTTTATTCTTCTGAGCAGCAGCTACTTGTGTCGAAACAGTGGCAATAGCTTTGTTTCCAGGTAATACTGCTGGTTTTACCACAGGTACTGCAAGAAGACAGACAGGATTTGTACTCCATCAGTAAGAGTTCACATGTGCAAGCCAGTCACAGGTATTTATGGAAATAGGTCTGGCACAAAGAGTTGACCTCAATAGCTTCTGTCAGCATTTCACTAAAAACAGGACCCTTCCCACACAATTCCAGCAGCCAAACCATTTCTCTGTCAATGGTGCCCTGATAGATCTGTACCCCCAGCCAATATAGCACTACACACTGGAAGATTTTAGCAGTACTACAAACTTATGAACTGACATTCATAGAACCACAGAATGGTTTGGGTTGGAAGCGACCTTGGAGATCATCTGGTTACAACTCCTCTGACACCTTCACGAGACCAGGTTGCTCCAGCCCCGTCCAGCCTGGCCTTGAGCACTTCCAGGAACAGAGAATCAACAACTTCTCTGGGCAAGTAATCCCTAAACCACGCTTCAGGTAACGCTATCTAATATGGCATATCACAAGTATCTTGACCTCTTACCTGTCTGAAGTTGATTCAGTTGGATTTGAGGAGTAGTGAGCATAATACGACTGTGTGGTTGCCGCAATGCCACCATTGGTGTCTGTGTCAACGTTACTTGTGGAGGCCTTATCAATGCCCCTGCTTTTTGAGACTGTTGGATAACCTGCAAATAAGGAAAAAAAAGAACTGTAAATAATCTGAGAATCAGGTGGGAAGAACAAACCCTAAGAGCACTTTAACCAAGATGCAATTTAAGTTATACTTTTTGTCTCAGACCTTTGATTGTGCTAAACCACCAATTTAAGAAGTGCTATCAAAAAAACCCCTGTGCAATAAAAAACACTGCACTTCAGCTCACATACCAGTGGCGTGGACTGCCCTTGTTTACTGACACCAACTTGTGTGGGCTGAGTGAGGCTGATGACGGGTTGCTGGAGGGTACTGGTGACAGTGGCAGTGGCCTTGCCTGCCGTGCGCTGCACTGAGGAGCTCAACAGCACGGCTGCTGCTGACGGGATCGTGGCTATCGTCGCCTGCGTCGTCGGCTGCTGCTGCTGGCTCTGCTGAATGAACGCTGCAGAGTCTGGTGTTAACTGTCTCAAGGCAGGTAAACTCCTCTGAAAAGGGGAAAGGAAAGAGTTATGTTGAGTTATTTAATCCTGGCTCACGCAGTATTAATTGTAAAGAAGCAACGTGTCTTGTTTCAGTCCATTGGATGGGTCTGTGTGCACCTGAGGAAAGGTGAGCACACAGAAATACCAACCTGCTCCTATTTAATAAGCAGGACAGAGGGACAATACCATTTGGATATCATGGGCATCTGGGCTATGCAGCCTACCTGGAACCCCTACTATGTATTTAACAACCCAAGCCCATGCTGCCCTCCTTAACTGTTGTCCTATGGCTTAAAAGTCGCACTGGAACACCAGGGAAGATTTCAAAATAGCTCAACAGAGACCACAGTGTTTTAGTGGCTTCTTAAATTAGTTGTTTTCTTATGGCAACAATTTTTGTCCTCAGGAACAGCTCAAGGTTGAACAAGCATTTAAGAACCCAGAAATGTCAACACACACCTACAACTATATCCCTTAATCATACATTAGTCAAGCAGTTACATTCCTACTATTCAACATTACTGTATTTTCACTGATTTCAGTGATGGTAAATGTTTTGCAATAAATACTATTTTGAGATTTGTCCAACTACAATAAAATTCATGTCAAATGTGATTTATGATTGGGAATTGACAGATTTCCTGCTTATCCAAATCAGTTTACAGTACAGACAAAACTTGCCCAGAAGGTACAATCTCCTATATCACTGAATCCCTTTGCTTTCTAAGACTAAAAAGAGAGCAAAAAAATCAATTCAGAGGTTTGTGGTTTAAGTCATAGAAAGAAAACTTTTTTCAATTTCTCAAAAGAGCTACGATGTATCACCACAGTAGAAGTTACATTACTGACTGTGCCAACTAGTCACAGTAACAAACTCTAGGAACTAAGACACAAAAAAGTATTTTTTAAGGGAGCAAAAGCCTAACCAGGCACCATTTAAAACTTCCTTTAACATCATTTTGGAATTCCACCTATAATAGCAAAGGATGTGCTTGTGTTCATTGCTGCTGATATAATATAAGCACAGAGATGAAGAAAGAGTAATGAAGTTACCTTCAGGAAAGGCACAAGGTAAGGTTGAGGTGAAGAATTAAGTTCTCTGTACAGCCTACTGGTAAAATCTTCTGGTTCAATTTTTCCATCCTTCAAAACAGAAAATTCAAATGAACAAACTTGTAGAAATGAATTTTTACAGATATCCAACACCAAAAGAAATTTTAAGACTTGGGAATATACTGAAAATAAGGGGTTTAATCATCCCTCCCTATTTTTCGTTACCAATAGCTTTATGGTAGTAACCAACTTTACTACAAATTTCAAGTAGTAAGACCTACATGATGGAATACCCAGCTTGACCATAACTTAGAGGTTGCTAACAAGTAGGCAAAGCAATACTAGTATTCACTCTATAAATATTAAATATGTCAAGCTTTTATATTAGTATCAGGCAATGTTAATTACCTTTCTTTTGTAAAAACTTGTGATTTTCTACAGTCAGCTATCACACCAGCTGTAGTGTTTTCCCTCAAGTACATAATACATCTTTTTATTCATTGTTTTATCAAAATGTAGAATTTAAAGAGCCACTGCTTTCATTACTCACACTCCTGTGAGAACTCATGTTCTCATGCATGAATATAAGCAGTAATGTCTCAGTTATAAACTGAATGGAAAATTTATCCATCTATTTTAATTCTGAAGAGGCAAAGTTAATTTGATTTAGCTCAGATTTTATAAACTCCATCCTCTAAAGAAAAAACACACAAAAAAACAGTTTTAAGTCTGAATTTGCCCTAATTCTGTATTTTACAACTTTTGATGAACTTTTCTTACCAGCAGATTCTGTACTAATTCCTTCACATTAGCCGCAGTCTCTGAGGACTGTTTTCCAGATGATGCCAGTTTTATTAATGTGGACAGAAAGTTTTTGCATTTCTTCACATTTTCCATAGTTTCCTTAGAAGGAAAGGTAAAAGGAAAACAGTCAGAGAAAGGAAGAAAAACTCCTCTTAATACATGATCTGACCATATACTCCATGAAATAAAGTCCTTTAGTTCATCAGAGCAGAGTAACATTTAAAGATACATGTCCCTCAGCACTTATAACAAACATACTGAAATTATTATTTTTCTTCATATACTCATATTTATTGTACATTTTTGTTACCAAAATTTAAGGAATTATGATTCTTCATTAAATTAGGAAACACCAAGTATTTTAAGGATGGCATGTTATATATGGGAAAATATGTGTTTTAGCGGGACAAAAAATAGTAAAGCTGTTGTTTCACAATGCATAGTACATGGATTCTTCCTGTTTTGCAATCCTGGAAACATGCAGCTTGAATCAATCAATGCCAGCTCCTTATTCCTTCTCACACTGATTCAACTCAGCAGCACTGAACAATTCACTGTTCTATAAAATACACCTAATAATTTTTTAAAATGAGTGCTTTAATATTGTTACAGAAACAAAAACACTTTGACACCTATAAAAATTCAAGTAACCTGTACCCATACCTTGTAAATTATATGATTCTATTAAAGTTTACCTTTTCAAGGTCAACAGCTCACAGAATTCCTGCATCTTTACTAATCTCCACTCCCATCTGTGTTTACATGTATGTGTATATATGCACATCATGCATATGTGAGTGAACAAAAAGAGATGTCACATTTCTCAGTATCTTACTGTGGCAGCAGTGGAGGTGGCCGTTGTCCCTTGCACTGTTCTCTGAGGAGTTCCAGTTTGTACAGCTGTTGCTGTCCCCAACGTGGTTGTTTGTGCAGTACCACCCAGAACAATCTGAGGCTGCAGAAAATACAAACACAAGATTATTTTCCTTGGGATGTACTAAGAGGCTGTTTTCCTGAGCCATGAAACGGAGAATGAGCCACAAGGCAGCAGAACACCTTTTGCAGCAGCTATAAATAAGTTGCTCGTGTGCGGTCTGGCGCAGTGGAAGGAAAGCGCCACCAGATGGCACTAAAACATTCGAAACGGGAATTCCAAAAGTTGATTAAAAATTGCGCGATTTTTGGTCACTGAATAAAATACGATAAACATAACCTCAGCCACTGTGGTTTCAAAACGCTGCTAAAACAAGTGCAGAATTCCTGTGAGATCTGTTTAGCTTTTAGCCTGTTTCATTAAATGCTGCTTCCAAAGGGGAGGATTTCTAAAAAGGCACGATTGACACAAAAGCTTGGGTCTTATCGAGGTCTTTGTGATGAACAATGGGACAAAACATTTCTCTAGTTCTGCAGACAAATTGGTAATTTGAAGTAGAAATATCAACTCCAAAGAATCACCATTGCAAGCAAGATCTTCTCACATACACAGCTCATTCATGGAGTTCCAACAGACTAATTATTAACAACAACCCAGTCTTGAGATACAAATTCCTACACCAAGCTACAACTGACACTCAGAATGTTCACAAATCATTTGTAAATTTGCTGTTTATATAAAGATGCACAAGAAAAGAGGTTTCCCTACTGCCAAAGCTAACTTTGTTAGTATTTTGAGAGAAACTAAGGGAGACAAGGATTTCATTTGTCTCATTTTTTTTTTAAAAAACAGGATAAACTAAGTCCATGGTGTGCTCATTACAGCACAAAATATGCAGATGGAATGATGTTGGGTTTTTTGTCCTGTGTAACAGCAGTGTAAATTAAGGAGACTCAGGTAAATTAACTCTTAGATCTAGAAAGATCACTGGCATAGGGAAAGGCTCTCTGAGGGGAAAAAGGTTAACTGGATGCATAGCAAAACCTGCATGTTTTAAATTAAAACTCTCTAATCCTGTCTACTCAAAGGATGAAGAATGCACAATCAGACAGATTAGGCAACAGCAATCATATTGTATCACTGCTGCCTGGAAGCCATGTGGAGAATTTCACACTCTTGCACTGTTTTTTAAACTCTCAACATCTCCAAAAAAATTTCCAAGCAAGCCCAAAATGAATAGAGAGGCCAGCCCAGACTGACATCAGTCTCTCCATGAGTTATCAGTCTCCAGAAGGACACAGATCAAAGCAGAGACTCATGTGAAAGGGAGAAGGCTTTGGGAAGAGAAGGCTGCCACAGTGCAGTCATCTTTGCAATTGTCAATTTTGCTGCAGAATTCAGAGGACTGCAGATCCATCACAGGAATAACACCACAGCCCCAAATCCAAAGGGATTTCTTGTCACTTCCTTTAAGCAGAAAGTATAAAGGAATTTTATTTTAGTCAGCTCTGTGATAGTACAAACTACAAACACAATACCTTTAAATAGAGATATGTATAGGTGTAATATGAAATAATAACTATATACATATAAAAAATGATACCTGTACCTCCAAAATACATACTGAGACCTGTAGATGTTTTAGAAAGGCTAATCCAGAAGGCATTTCTTTCCTGCACTGAGCAATTGCATTTCCTGTGTGCCTGGCAGTCTCATGCAGACATTACTTCCCTACACACTCACTTGCACAACAGGGGGACGCTGTAGCGTTGTCGTGGGTTGCACTGTAGTTTGAGCCTGAGACACTTGCTTGATGATAGTAGTAGGTGTCACCTGTCGTGCAATAATGGGTGTTCCTGGAGCCTGGGGAAGAGGAAAAAAAAGTCACAAACACATCAGTACCTATAGTTAAATATCATCTGCTTTATTAGTGCTCTGATTCTCCATTGTTACAAATACAAAAGAATGCATCTGAACCACTAGAAAACTCTGAGAATGATTTTCAGTCTTGAACTTAATGCAACTGTCAAAATCTCAGTGTACATATATCCATATCCATTTTTTTCTTTTAGTCTTGTATTTATTCTGGGGAGAAGAGTTGTACACATTAACCATATATGGTCTTCTTTATATCAAAGTTTTCAACTTAATGAGATTCAGATATGTAAAAATATTTTTGATGAGTAACAGCCAAGCTGTAACAGAATTAGGAAAAAAATGCAATGCCTATGCCTTGTGGAAAGTAGATTTAGATTAGCTATTTGGAAGAAATTCTTGGCTCTGAGGGTGATGAGGCCCCAATACAGGCTGCCCAGAGAGGTGTGGACTTGCCATTCCTGGAAGTGTTCCAGGCCAGGTTGGGATGGGGCTTGAAGCAACCTGGTCTAGTGGAAGGTGTCCCTGCCCATGTCAGGAGCTGAATGAGCTTTAAGGCCCCTTCCAAAACCTTTCCAACACAAATGATTCTGAGATTCTATGAATCTATAAAAAGTCTTCATATTCCAGTTAGATCTATGGCTTCTCCAAATCATTACTATCACACCTTACTTTCTCATGTGCTCTTCACAGAGAACCAAACAGTTTTTCTCACAAGTTGCTGGACTGACCTGCACTGTGGATATCTGCACTGGGGGTGCACTGGTAGGTGTAGCAGGACGAGGAGTCAGAGTGTTCTGAGGCTGAGACTGGGCGTGTGCCTGCGCCTGCATCTGTGCCAGGGCTTGCTGGGGGATCATCAGCAGCTGCCCGTTCTCACTGCGCACCAGGACCATGCCTGCAAAACAGAGTGGTCAAGGAACACACATCCTTTACAAAAATCAAAGAACGTATTTTTTTGGTTTGTTTTTTTTTTTTAATCCAAGTTGGGTACATATGGAATTATTGTACTGCTGAAGGACTAGGCAGCTAACAAGAGGTTCAGAATAAAAGCAAAATACCCATCTGCATTATGGCATTTTGTCTAGAATAGCTTAATTTCAGAAATACTCTATCTAAATGCTCAGTACGGTGTGCATCAGAACACAGTGAGTTCTATCTGCCCCAAACACTAATACTCCATGTGACCAGAAGTTAAAATGAGTAATCCTGTAAAAATCCTACCTGCTCTTTACTAAGAAATTTGTTTTATGAGACACTACAAATAGAAGAAAATCCTGCCAAGATTCCTGTTAGTTTGTCTTTATGAGAGGAAGAAAAAATAATCAAACCTAGGCCTCACCATCAACAGCAACACAATTGTCTAAGTTCTAAATTAATTTCCCATAACCAATTTAGTAATGAAAGTGGCTATAAAATCATAATCTCTCTCATGTGCATCAGCAACAGACTGCACTGTGCCATGTTACACCCCAAATGAAGAATAAAACGGAGAGGGAAATGAGGAAATCATTCCCTGCTCAGTCACTCAGATCAATACACTTAACCCCACTGGGTAGCTGTGGGGAACCAGATTTTAACAGGCAGATTTTCAGATGTGATTCTCTCTTCCTTGAAGGCATAAACAGGATCTGGACAACATGAACTCTTTGCCAAGAGCTCCTTCATTCAGCACGCCTCACTCAGTCCCTAAGAGCCTCAGAACCTCATCAGTTCTGAAAAAGCCACCAAAGGAAACAAACTGGGCACTCAAAATTAGTTGGCTTCTCTGAGCAACTACAGGAAGAACCTTCGCCATGAAAATCAAGAGGCACTAGTGAAATCAGAAAGTTTTTCTTAAGTGTTGTTCAGTGAATCAAAAGCCCATACACGCTCCCCAGCAATATCTGGAGATGTGGTCTATTGCATCTCAGAGCATGACTACTTCAAAAGAATCAAGCTTTTATTTGCTTTTCTATTCTGGTCAAGTGCTGAAATGTTTACAGACAGCGCCTTAAAACAGTTTTCTTGGACAGTTTTACAAGTAAACTGCAAAAAATCATATACTGATTTCTACGAAAATGAGTTCAAAAGAAAAGCCTTAGTTGATTTGCTCCTAATCTTTTCCTTACATTCTCTACATTAACTCCCTTTTAGTAAAGCAGAGTCACACCAGAATGTTAAACTAGTTTACATCCAAAATGTGACTTTCCCTCACAACTTATGAAAAAGTGTTAAGGTGAGACCCACAAAGAACTACGGAAAAGTGAAACTTTGAGAAACAAACATTCTCAAAGTGTTTTTCTGTAGGAGGAGAGGGAGAAACTTATTTATTATCTTGCAGACTGCAGAAGTAAATACTCTTTGTTTAGCTGTCAGGTCAAAAAAACTCTTTCCCAAGTCATTACTAAAAGTAAGATCTTTCTTACTTCTGTAGGTAGAAGTATCTCTTTTAAAACAGCAAAGGCACACACCATCATCATCATCACCTCCACCACATCTCAGGAGAATTTAAAGACCTTACAGTGAACACAGAGCTTGATCCCGTGGGCTGCTCACTGGAACCATCACCCTAACATTATGGGGAGGGGGCTGCTGACAAAAGATAGAGAAACTGAGCATTTTAAAGACTAGAGAATGACCTGCTACTGCATCAACTTCATTCCTCCACCAACAGAACCTGGCATCCTCTTCAATGTGCAAACATAAAATCTTGGGAAATGAATTCACCTTGCCCACTTTTGTCATCCCTCATAACAACCAGCTGAAGCAGCTAAACACTGAATCAGTGGAAATCTTCAATACTATTATAACTGAAATCATCAGAACAGTGGAAATCTGATTAGAGGAGCTATTTTCAAGTCAATATCAAATATTAAGGCTTGTTGAGTACTATTTAGTTTCTAGCAACTGAAAAAGGCCCATGCAACTACCTATGCCTGAGCTTTCAGAAATCCTTAAATGTCACAGAACTATACTGACACCCCATAAAAAACCCTTTTTCCTAAAATTCACTGGTTTGGGGGTTCCCCAAGATATCCAAAAGTTAACGTGCCATCCAAATTCTTCAAAGAGTTAAATATTTTTTCCCACAGAAGCAACATTAGAAATACTAAGCCTAGTTTGGGTGGGGGAGCGTGTTTAAGCTTTCTCAGTGCAAAAGTGACTGAAGTTATTTGAAAGCACCAAGCCAAAGCAGCTCCCCTGCAGATGAGACTTCCATGGCATCAGGCAGAGGCCCAGAGCTCTGTGATACCTGTTCCCATCTCCACTGGGCTCAGTAATGTGCCTGCACCACACACTAACACACCAGTGCTGTCAACTTACTGCTTTGCTCCCCAAAACATGAATGAGGAGAGAGAAAAGAGGGGAAATAACCAAAAAGTGAAGGTTTAATACTCCTGAAGTGTAAGCACAACACCTGAACAATGAAATATTCTCCCTGAGCTACATGCAGAATTAGAACATGCCTACACATTAACATAACACAACTGCTCAAACAGACAGTTGAAAAGCATATTAATGTGAGCTTTAGAAAACATATCAAGAAAGTTCAATTTCTGGCAGCAGACAGACAAAACAATCATTTGTAATTCAAACCCTGACTCTAAGCACTACCCTGTTAGATTTCTAACTCCAGGAAGTCTGAAGTACTTCTTTCAAGTATTGAAGTCATAATAAAAAAGTAACTCATACAAAGCCACATTTATATCTGTCACTATTTAAATAGTACTTTCATTCTCACTCAAATTTGATACACAGTTATTTTTAATTTATATAGTTTCTAACATGTCATTAAGTCAGCTGTACCACTGATAAATTCCTGTGCACATGGCTACATACAAACATAAAGACAATTACTACCATCTGGCTAGTTTTGAATAATCTTTAATCACAGTATGATGATATGAGACATTTTACCTGCTTAGAACGTTAGCTTGTTGGTGTCCAGGTGACTTTGGAAAAGGTGTAAAAATTCAGAATGTGATGAACTTGAAAATTCTGTGCAGAAATTCTCCAGTACTACAGTGTGCAGGTATGCAAGTTTTGCCCGAACACAAAACACCCCTCCAGCTTGATGGGAATTATTTAAAAAGGGAGATAGAGCTGCTCTCTGAGCTTCTCTTCCCCCAGTCAAACTACAGACTCTTTTCCAACCCAATTAGCTAAAAAATGAACTCACTAACCCAAAACTATACCCAAGCTAGCATTAAGTGGATTTTCAGTGAAGTTCAGAAGGGTCATTGGAGATAACTCAATTATGAATTAAAAACAAAGTCCCATTTATCTTCTACTTCTAAACAAAATCACTTTGGGACTGTAACAGCCCCTCTCTCCCTTCATACATGAATCTCAGTTAACAATTCGTGACAGTGGAGAAGAGGAAGGGCCAACAGCCACATGTGTAGAAAAAGAAATTTCATCCCAAAACTTACATTTTAAATATTTAAATACAGGTATCATAACCTCAAACTCCAATACATAAGGCTGCAAATGCTGAATCAACCAGGTCAGAACTGACTACCAGGTACTAGAAGACAGCTAGAACTGTATAACTTATCTCACTATTTCAATTAAATTCAGAAAATATTTAAATATGGAAAACATCTTTCTGTTTTATCAACCAGGTTTTTGTTCCTGCATTAATGGATTAATTACTATTTGATCAAACAGCTAATAAACATCACTGGAAATGTTCAATAAGAAAAAGATGACAATAAGACTTGGCCATTTTAAATATCTTTCTGCCTTCTTTTTCCTAGAAAGTCTGATCACATGTAAAATCATATTCACTATTAAAAATGCAAACATTCAAGAATTCTTTCCAAGTGTCTCATTAAAAAACTAATTAAAATTAAAATTAATTACCATTTTTGTTAGAAGTTAGATGCTTAAGAGAATCCTGAAAGAGGTTCAGATTTTAGTTTGAATTAAACAATTCATCATGGCTCCAAATGAAGGATTAACAAAACTTAGTTGATTGTTTCTGACACCAAAAAGACTTGGGTTCCTGACCAGTACAATGGTCACTTCACATGTTCTTGATGTGAAGACCTTCCCAGATCAATCCTGTTTACAAGACCGAGATGGAAAGTGGCACCATTACGTGATATAGCTGTATGATCCTGCAGGGTCATCTTTGCCTCTTGCTTATTTGTAATTCCATTTGCTAATGACATTTCCATTTATAAAGTGTTGTGCTTTGAGGTTTTTTGCTTTGTTAGTATTTTTTTGAATTAATAAAACGTGTAAAATCATGCACTGGAATAAAAAGTGAAGAGTTCTGGCCACTGGACATATCAAAAAAAGATAAACCAGACTTTTTTTCTAATGCTTCCCTCTTCCTTCTTTCTTTGAAACATGGCTTGGCTCAACAAAGACTAAAGAAAAAAATTAACAGAATGATAAGGAAGACTAATAAAATATTTTGTAGTCTATGCAGACCACTTTGATTATCTGTGTAATTCCAAAGACATACAACTTTCTTGCTACAGAACCCCTACATCCAAAAAATAAACCAAACTAAAAGTGTTTCTTTTTTTGCTATCACTTCTTACTGGTCAATCTTGATTAATAATATTTATAGGAGCTGGACTTGCCAGTGAGGGAGATAAAACCATCTACAGACACAGTAGGCACCTTCAGATCAGTGTTCTGAGGAAGTTCATGGTCCAGCAGTGTCCTCTCTGACAGCCACACCCAGCAGGAGGCCACTCCAACAGCAGCATATCCGAGTGCCACCTCTCAGGATATCATTCCATATCCCAGTGTCGCCTCTCAGGATAACATCCCACATCCCAGTGTCACCTCTCAGGATAACATCCCAGATCCCAGTGTCACCTCTCAGGATAACATCCCACATCCCAGTGTCACCTCTCAGGATAACATCCCACATCCCAGTGCCACCTCTCAGGATATCATTCCATATCCCAGTGTCGCCTCTCAGGATAACATCCCACATCCCAGTGTCACCTCTCAGGATAACATCCCAGATCCCAGTGTCACCTCTCAGGATAACGTCCCATATCCCAGTGTCACCTCTCAGGATAACATCCCACATCCCAGTGTCACCTCTCAGGATAACATCCCACATCCCAGTGTCACCTCTCAGGATAACGTCCCACATCCCAGTGTCACCTCTCAGGATGCCACTCCATATCCCGGTGTCACCTCTCAGGGTAACACCCCATAGCCCGGTGTCACCTCTCAGGATATTGATCCATAGCCCAGTGCCACCTCTCAGAATACTGATCCATATCCCAGTGTCACCTCTCAGGATATTGATCCATAGCCCAGTGCCACCTCTCAGGATAACGCTCCATGTCTCAGGGACTCCATCCATACCATGGGGGATGCACTGAGGGACTCCATCTCCAGTTAGCAAGCGCCTAACAAGAGGGCACAGCAAGGTGTGCTCACGCTTCTCACTGGGCTTAACAGCGTGTGCAAGGACGAAACTCTCACCTCTGAAATACAAACCCTACACACAACCCTATCTGATCCCAAGTGACATCACTTCTCTTTCTGGTGCAGACACTCAACAGAAGAACAGAAGGTTCAAGCTTACAGATATCGCTTGTTACCCACAATGTAGTTCATGGTTAATCCAGATCAAGTCAGAACCATTACTAAGAATCTATACTTCTAGTAAGTCTTTTTCAGACAACAGAAGAATTAATGGATGCATGATCTTGAAAGTGCATGGAGAATATCCTTTCCTAGTCTCCCAAGGAAATTCTCTCCTTAAAGTAAAAAGGTAACTATAAACTTCCCAAGAAAAAACAATTGGGGTCAGGGAGAACTGTTAGGCAGCAAAGAATCAATAGACAAACATGCTGGAGCTCAGAAAGAATGTCCAAGCCTGAAAGAATAACCAGAGGACTGATGTTTCTTTGGTGTAGAAAACCAAAGTCCCTACAAACATCTCTAGAAAAGGAGGTTATTGATCATACAGTGCACTGACATCTGACAAATCTTCAAATCCTAACTAGACATGCCAGGGAAGTTCACTAAGAGGTTATCCTCATGTCAAAGCCCTTTGGGCCTTAAGCTCTTGAGCACACACACATTTGTGGCAAGATGCTGCAAACATTTGACATGGTAGAAAAATCTGACAGTAATCCTAAGTGGGCTGTGCCATATTAGCAGGATAAAGCTTTACGAGAGAATCCTTTTGGTATTGTCAGAAGAGATTCTGTTGCAACGAAAGAGAAAGTGAATGTGTGTGTAAAGTTATGCAAGTTATCATACACACCACAAAAACCATCTAAAGCAAAGGGGCTGAGTCCATGCTCTGTAACTGATTGGATCAGGTTATACAGGGACCCCAGAATGACAAAACCCTTATAAAACGACAAAGTTTCTAAGATTTTCCCAATACAAAAATTCTGGAACACCAGAGAGAGAGAGCTGGAGAAAAAGACAGCTGCCAACAGAAGCTATGGGAAGAGCTTTCAGAATAAATGGCGTATGTGACAGGGTCCCTTACTGCAGAAAAGGAAAAGATAACCTGGTACTGACATCAGTGCTGTCCAACAATCCACCATTCCTCCTCTTCCAGTAACTGATCCACCTGGAAAAACTCCCACTCTACAGGAATGAAAGCCCAAGGAAAGCAGAAAGAACCTAGTCTACTGCAGCTCCATGAGTATCTGGGTCATTAAGGAAATCATCCCTAATACTAGACAATTTCTAGCAGATTTGGAATTATTTACACACACTGAAGAGCAGCCTCTGTAACAAACCAGATGAGTAGCAGCTCATGAAAGACCATCTATACACCAATTCATGAGAAACAGGGATTACAAATCAAGATGAGTAGCACAGAACTGTTAATGGTAACAGAGGCGTGGATTAGATGTTATTGAAGATACACTACTTTGTACCTGAGGAGAAACGTGCACCACTGTTAAGTATATATTAGATATACTTAAGTTTAGGTGCTTAGAACCTCAGGAGACTTGTGCTGCATGAGTCCAGAAAAAATTCTACTTGAACTTTCTTGCCAAAGCCTTTGACCTCATCAGTAATCTGAGCTTTCAAGTTTCATCAACAAACATGGTTATTTTGTGATTTCTATAAAGATGCCTTAG